>NC_135783.1:312624321-313224321 GCF_051106095.1 Pogona vitticeps
TGAGTGAAAATGCAATTAATATAGCAAAATAAAACAGTGTAAAAACAAATAGCTTAACATACAGGAGAGCCATATTTTTAAACAACAGTGCAATCAAAGGCACGTTAGAAAATAAATCTCTTCCAAATAGATAAATACCTGTGTGGCGGCTGCAATGACGTCATCTGCCTATCATGGTTATGCTGGAACCCATCTGCCTATAGCAGAGCAGGAGGTGGGACTCCAGGAGGTGGAGCTGTGTATATAAGGGGGGGGGAGTGAATGATGTGGGACAGTTAGGAGTTATGGAGAGTGAGAGTTGAGTTAGGGCACTGTGTTAGTTAAGGTCTGAGAGAGAGTGTGTATGAGGGGATACTTGATTATTACTGATTGCCTTTTTATTTTAGTTGATAAAGTGATTTACCATTCCTTCTGTTGTTATCAATAAAATACAAGTTTTTATTTTTAAAAATCAAACATTTGTCTGAAGAGTCTTATGAAGGAGTGGTTGGTGGCAGCATAAATAAAGTGTGAATGAGAGAGTGTCCTGACCATTGTGACGTGAAAGAGGGACGTCACAACATAAATTGGTGCCAGCGTGTGGGATACGAGTTGTCCAGTTGTCCATGAGGTCAAGTACTTCTGAACTCAGTTGATGCAGGTTGTGACGTGAAAGAGGAACGTCACAACATACATCAACTGAGTTCAGAAGTACTTGACCTCATGAGAATTCCAAAGTATTATGCAACAGCAGGTCATGAGTTTCGGTTAAATGTATACATCTTATGTGTTCTGAATTCAATGAGAATTCTATCACTGCCTTTAATGGAGCCAACCTACTGACAAGCAGAACACATGGCTCCAGCTTCTTAGCATGATAGGTCTCTGAAAAATGGCATGGGGCATTCTTGCTCCAATATGTTATGTGTGATGATGGTGGGAAAGTACTCCAGTGGGAAGAAGCAATAGATCCATTGGGACTAATTTTGTCCCAACTTTATAATTTGAGGTGGGAGTGGGGAGGGAACACAGCAAGTCGCTGAACTCGTGTACATTGTTTACAACAGTTTAGGCTTGACACAAAATGACTAGCTTGCAGTTAAATGTTTCTGTGAATACTGCAACAAACTATGATTCTTGGGGACTAAAACATCCCATCTGCCTACATGGTCAAATACTAGATTAGTTGTGAGTGTAAATGGATGAATTTGCTTTGACTTGCTTTATTTTTTAGTTGATCACACAACACAAAAACCAAAATGAGTTACTGTAGTCTGCCCCTTTTTTGCTCCTGATGTGGCATTTTTTTCTATTCATCTACTTTTCTCTTTCTGTTACTTTCTTCAAGCCAGAATGATCCAAACAGACTTCCACATGCGATCAGCTGTTGCATTATCCCAAAAGGACAGGATGTGTGACTGTGGATGGTATTCTGGTGATGTACTCGGCTGGACATGTTATTTTGAACAGAAATACATACCCCTAGTCACTCTGAACTTTTGTTTTGTTTTTTTTTTAACTCTGTGACCAGCCCCAACCTAGGCTTGTCACTTTTAAAAATATATTTCCCTTAAAAAGTTTGACATCTGCCTTTAACGACACCGGACCCAATGGTTAAAGAATGAAAAATTATATTCTCTTTATTACAACATAACATCAACTTGGAAACAGATCTAAGTTTCAGTTCTTCTGCAGTTACAACCCAGCATCTGAACAGCGCACACCCTCTTCTGTTACACTTTTTTCAACCCTAAATACAATTTCTAGTTCCAACTAGAGTAGACCCATTGAATCAATGGAGTCTACATAAGTGTTGACTTACCATTCAGCAGTCGATTCAGTGGGCCCGATCTATTTGGACTAGCAGCTGCAGCACTAAGCAATGACTGAAAAGAAAACCTAATTCATCAGCAGCTGATTTTATACTCCCATATCAGTAATTCAACAAGGCAAATGAAGTTTCAAGAAAGAAAATGGTAATACCTTGTCTTTTCTTTTTTTTGTTCTGCTAACCTTGCAAGCTAAATATGTTCCATTTATTTTTAAATTACGTCAAAATTAGCCAGGTGTGTTAGATAAGCTTTCTATACACAGGTCTAAATATTGACAAAGGGAGATGTGTCACTGGAAAAATCATCAGTCTAGCAATTATCACGTTAGCATGTTAAGTAGGAGAAGATGTGAAACTTCCAAATGTGTCAATACAGATTATTTCATTTCCACCAGCTACCAGCTATACCGTGAACAGGAGAGTCTTGGTGGCTGCTCAACATCAGGTCATTTCTTATAGGCAAATCCTCTCCAAACGCCAGGCAGAACTGCTAGGGTCAGAAGGACATCAGGAATATCCCAAAGCCCTGAATACAATGTCAAGGGGGAAAGAAGACTTTGTGCAAAACTTACCATCAAGTACAAATAAACAGAAATTCTCTTTCTGTTCATTATACCTAAGTGGTGGTGGTGAATTCCTGCTTCTCTTCTCTGTTAAAACTTCATGCTATTTACCACTGTCCAGGCTCTGAACTGGAGCTGTTCTTTCTTTCAACGGCAGTGGCCCAAATCCCCCAACCAGAATGGCCATCCCGTTGTCTGGAGGGGGGGGGGAGGTCTAGGTGCTGTAGTCCAAAAACTGAACCTTTGCACACTGCCTCCAGGAACTATCGCTCATTTATTAAATAGTTGCATAACCTATCATGATTGTTTCCCTTCTATAGTGTATAATTCAATAAACCAAGGATAAGGAATCCATGCCATTGGAAATTTTATCAGGATGCATCTCGCATCAGCCCTGGCAATGTAGCCAGTAAGAAAATCAGAATGGTCATACATTCTCCATTCCTCTGGTAAATTATAATAGTAGCTGAAATCTTGTTGCTCAGTGCAGTATGTCACAACTAGAGTAGGCACACTGAATAATGAGGATTTGTTGAGTCAACTCCTCCATAAATTTCATTGATTCAATGACCCTACTGTAGTTGCAGCTTACTATGCTAAACAGTAGGATTTTAGCTTGTATAAACATTTCACTGCAGTTTTCTTGTAATCTGGGGTAAGAGTTGATATTCATTCATTCATGAAGCAAGCTAGAGGTTGCTAGAAGCTGAAGAGAGATTGAATATGTCATTTGATGCAATCCTTGCATCCAAATGGTATACACACCTCAAGTGACTCTATTTGGTCTGGCTCCTTCCGTTGTCAATGTCCCATTATCATGAACCGCAACTAGACTTGTTCATATAGCTCCTCAGTAGCCCTCACATGTTAAAGAAATGGCAACCATAACAAAAAAACAGGACAGTTTGGATCATTACTAGCCCAGTTCTAATTTTGTTCACAGTTACTGAAAGCTTTTTGCATAAGTTAAGACATGCAGGGCTGATTGTGTCATTAGCTGCAGTGATATTTTGCAAATTTAACATTTCCCATGTCAATCCTGATGATCCCAAGGCTCCTGGCTTAACACTCCATTTCTGTTGGGAACCATGGGATAGTAGGGGAAAGTCTTTGATTACTAAAAATTCCAGCCACTGTGATGCCTTAGTGTAGAGTAACTTAAGCCAACAGGATCTCAGCCACCATGTGCCACCTTTTGGAATGCTGGTAGTGGAGGGATAACTTTACCCATAATAGGGCAATACATGCTGATCTGCACACTGTAGGAGCCACATTAGAAAGCAATTCATGTTTCAGACAGATCCATTATCGCTACTGTAATGTACAAACCAATCATATAAGAGAAAACCAGGGGTATCAAATATGGCTGTTATACTGCAGCTGTGGTGCAATTTGAGCTACACATATTTTAACTGAGAACAAGAAATTTGTATTAAGACTATGCACAGGACACTTACCAAAATACAGAACATGGCCCCAAGTCATGGAGATTTTAGGCAACAGTTTCTCCTGTGTTTAAATTTTAAGAGTAGTTACCATAGCAACTGCTAGACAGAGCATATGGTATGTCTGCTACCTCTGAGATAACAGAGCAATTTCTAAAGAATTTACTTTACAATCTGGTGTGAACACTTGCACTTTTTACCATTTTTCTAGAGTGTTGTATAAGGTACTGTTGTTCCCTGACATACTCCTCATGTTGAATGCTCATTTTGTGCTTTCCTTTCGTGCTGAGCAACTGCTTTCTTCCTTTGCTTTGTCTCCCTTAGTCTTACTAATTCCATATAAATGACAAAACAAACTGTGAGATATTAAAAGACACATGCCATTGGAAGTTTTCTTAGGCAGGCTGCTTTGTAACATTCTCACGCAGCTCCCACTGGGATAAGTTGTGGCACAGACAGAAAGCAACCATTACTGGATAAAATCAGGGATATTCACAGCTCTTGATCCTCTCCTTTTTCCCCCACTTTTGATTCCAGTCCAAGCCCAGTTCTGCAAGCATTTTATTCGTTCTTCTATGATGTAAAATCAATCTCCTTTTAAAGTTTCAAAATTGTCCAGATATAGCTTTCCCACCATTACTACAACACAGGGAAAATACGGTAAAGCATTCTCTCCATTAACCATAGCACAGAGATGCAACATTTTGTGAACAATACTTTTTAAAAGTACACAATATGAATGCCTGGCTAGATAGCTCAGTGAGTTCAAAATCTGACTGTGGAACCAAAGTTTAGGAGTTCAGTTCCACACTGGGCATCCTGGCAGAGCCAGCCTGTATGGCTTTGGACAAGCTGTACCCAGGGTGCCGCCAGAAGGAGGAACTTACAAACTACTTCTGACTACTGTCTATCTGAGTACATTAACCTCTCCATTCCATGACAGCATGGTGGCACAGTAACGTGATGCTGTACCAGCAAGCATGGGGCAGTGGATCTGACATGATACAGGGGCCCCAGTGCTTACTAATACACAGTCATGCCAGTATCTTCTTCTTATTTTTATTTATTTATTTATTTATTTATTTATTTATTTATTTATTTATTTATTTATTTATTTATTTATTTATTGGATTTGTATCCCGCCCATCTAGATCAAAGGTCTACTCTGGGCAGTTTACAAATTTAAAAACAATAAAACAAAAAAAAAATAGATCCAAAGTGGCGAAAGTATAAGAAATTAAGATATGGCAGGAGGGAAAGCCTGCCCACATAGCCAGGTTTTAAGTTTATTCCTGAAAACACCCAGAGAGGCAGCCAGGCAGATCTCCACTGGCAAGTTGTTGCAAAGGCGAGGGGCCACTGCTGATGGTTATACACGATGGCGTAGTAGAATGAGGACTCGAAAGTGTTGAAACCCAGAGACTTGATGAGTAGCAGACACTATGACATCATCTGCTGCCATCACCTTTAGATTGTCCTGCCCCCTCTGAGTTTATCTGCAATCCTTGCAAAAGATGAGAGAGGAATCAATTTTCTAGGAATAGCAGATTGGTGTAAAGACAAAATATCTGATGATGGTTTGGTTTTGAAAGAGTAACAAAGAGATATTCTAAAATATCTGCTCCTTGTTCATTAATAAGAACTGATGCAGCATTTTTGTACTTTTCTAGGAGTGGGTGATCAGAACTACTATGATGAGCATCTGCTATTCCAAATTTATAACTATACCCCTAATCAGAGTGACAAGGCAGTACCCTCATTCTAATTCTTAAAAGCAGAAGTAAATGTGGATCAGAGTAGGTAGGCTGATCTGGTTGTAAGCAGAACTGCAACAGACGATGTAATCATTTCAGTGACATGAGTTTTCTGCCATGTCACTGCCATGTTCAACATAACACAAAGAGTGGGATGACACATTTTTGGAAATAAAAAGGTCAACCCACATTTCCTTTTCTGATCCATTAACCACGTGCCCTTACATTATTATGTCAGGTATTAACATGATACAGTCTAAGTTGCTATTACACGATCATGGCAGTTACATTGCAGCAGCCTTCACTAACCTGGCACCCACCCAATGTTTTGGACTAAAACATATGTCGTACACAACCAAGGTAGCTATGAAAGGTGAAAACCACAGTGCAATATCTGGAGAGCATGTGGCTTGTGAAGGCTACATTAGATATTATAGGGAGCAGAGGAGGAACTCAGTGCTCACCTGCTGGCCAAAATCCTGTTGGTGTCCACACAATGTTTCAGTAAGCTGTGGCAACTAATTGCAGTGAATGATCAGGTGTCAAGGTGTATGTCAGTTACACAAATTGGTTTTTGACCATGCAATACACAATCCAGCACCCTTGTCAGCCACAGCGATTTCTGCAAAACTTAGGTGAATGTCAATAGGATTCTGGCTACTGTTTTTAACTGCATACCTGTTCAACAGTGTTTCTTATAACAGGTGGTCCACTTTTTGTCTGTCCTAAGGAAATGATTAGCTTAAGGCCTGAACCATAAATTTTTCATAAACGGTGTTCCTAGTTTACAGCTGAAAGTACACGAACGATACTGTTACAAAAATAAAACACTACACACCTGAACCCTGTAACTTAACTTAAAATATGAATTGAACCTATCATGTTTGCTGTCAGTCTGCTTTCCCAAAGGAATTTAAAGACGAATAAGCCCAATGGACTACGTATAGCTGTTTGTTTGTTTGTTTTTAAAAAAATGGGGAAAATAGGCAATTTTAACAGAAGAAAAGAAAATAGGCAATCTGAAAGAATCAGGATTCTAATGATTTTCCTAGGAAGCTGGCCTGAGGGCGAAGGCCAGGTATTTTTGCATGGATGCCTTGCTGAGTTTCTTTTTCCTGGGCTTTCTTTTTGTCTCCTCACCACATGGCCTGGGGGTGGGGCCTAGGGGTGGGACTTCCTGCTTTAAAAGAGCGTGTCCCAGGACCCTGGACCCTTTTCCCTAGGAAGCTGGGCTGAGGGCGAAATTCGCAAATTCTATCTCTGGCCTTAATATGGTAAATAGGAAAGCCAATTAGATTTGCATAAGCCTGGGAGGCAGGAAAGTTTTAAGGGTCAGATCATACTTTCGCACTATTAAAGAGACGGCTGGGTAGTTGGGGCTCATCAGCCATGGAAGGCAGCCCATCTAGGAGAAGGGAAAATCCGATTTCAAACCTCCACTGCCTTGTGGCTATATCCACTCATGGAAAAGGCTTCAGGAGTTAACCTCAAGGCAAAATCCGGATCTGGAGTCCCGGAGGCAGCATGTGTCGTTCTGCCAACTCCTGCAGCATTGCTGAAACCAGTTGTATTGGCTCTTGCCTTTCCATTGGACCATTTTAGCAATGTGGAGAGGGGGGAATCTGCTGCTTGAGTAACAGCCTATCCTCCATATTACCTTACCCGGGCTTCATGCTCTGGAGAGGACACTCCTCAATTCAAAGCATGTTACCATAGTCTCACGAGACTGAAGGATGCCTATGCTATGCTAATGATTTCAAACTATGACACATCTAAAAACTGAAAGTCTTATCTAAACACTTCCATTTTCCCAAATGCTTTTAACGCCTATGCACATCATTTGGACAAATCTAAAACAAAGATAAGAGCATTAGAATAAATGCAAATACAGTTATATTTGCTGTACAAATGTACAGGCTGTGACATGCTGAGAAGGCAATTAAATGTGAAGTTATGTCTCTGTGTTTTCTTCATTCATGACTCCTTTAATACTGTGAGTCACACCTAACAAACTAAGAGCTTTTCACTCTTGGTGCATGGCAAGGTACTAATTTCTGCAATGTAAAACAAAAAACAAACAAACAAACCATACAAACCAAGTGCTGTTCTTAAATAATTTGATTAAAGACTGAGGTTTTCAAAACTATAACAACAAATCATCTGTGGTATAAAAAAATATGAGAATATGAGCTATTTGGGTCTTTGAGAATAAAACAGGTACCTACATCAGGTACTCCTAGACACATGCCCAGAATTGACCAGAAAATAAAGCTAAAATTAGATTACATCTGCATACCACTTGATAAAATTATTGTCTCTATCTAAATATAGACTCATAAAAAATGTTTTGATTACTTCAATTAATTAAAATAGATCATGTAAACTAAGCACTGTGTCAGAGTTCAGAAAAATTAATTCACTGGTATGGTTCAGTAAATCACTAAATTTGAATTAAGGTTATTGCTGTTATACTAGAATTAAAGGAGTGTATACCCTATATACAATGTGATCTGTATTTACTGGGCACTTCTGAAATGACTATCTTCAAATATCAGCATGGCCTTGAAGAATATTGGACTAATTTCAGTTTCTCCATCAGGAAAGCTTTTGCCCTTTGCAGCTGTACAGCCGCCTGCTGCAATTTGAAAGGGCCAATATCACACTTTTGCCAAGTATTTAAGGCAAAGCATCTGCAGACAGGAAATAAGTGAAGATATCCTGTTACTTGTGCTCTGTAATGGAAAGAGCACACAGTGCAAGTTTCTCATTTGGCTATTACAGGGCTTGGAGCTCTTGTCTAGACTGTACTGTGTGCATTTTTGTCTGTATATACAATCTTCTGCAGTTAAATGAAAATACTCCCATCTACTACAAAATTGGTTACTTTGTTCAAGGTGGAGCAAAAATGCCACAGGAATATATTGACATCTAGGTGATGTGGTGGTATTTGGATTCTTCCATGTGACTGTTGATTTCTTTAAAGCTGAACTGATTACATATGTTGGTGTCGGTGAGTGTGCATTATAGCTGAAAAATCAACCTTAGATGTGAATGCTGGTGCCTGCAGTTGTACCTTTGATTTGTATAAGTGTACATTATCTCATTGCAATACCCAAGGCCTGTTCATATAAAATGCAAAGTATGTGTCAGGGTACTTTATTGTAAATGAAGACAGTGTTGTTTGTTCTGGCACACGGGAGCTTTCTACTAATCACTTTTCCCCAAAACATATACATCGGCTTAAGTAGGCATATATATACTCTTGATGTAACTGTGTGTAGATATTTCCCATTCATCAGTATGTGGCTTTTCCTTCTCCATAAACTGGTGTTACTCTGAAACATAAAGCAGGTATATTGGGTCAAAAACAAAAGAAAGATAAGAAATAAAGAAGGCAAAAACATTGTGGAACCTTAAAGACTAACAGCCATACTGTATTTCAATGTGAGCATTGATATCAACTTCCTGGGAAGGGAACAGAATATCAACAGGGGTTGTAAAGGTTATTGCCAGGTGTGAAATGCTACAATATCGACAAAAAGTGCCCAGGAAACAAACACTCTCTTTGTTTTGGGGCCATGTATAAATATTTCCCTACATAAATACATAGTCCCACTCTTATATCTGGGGAAGTAGACTCATCTGCTAGCACAGACTAACAGGGCTGTCTCTTTTATAAAGCAGATAAACCATAATAATGGAACTGAGCTTTTCTGAATTGAACACGAGAATTTTCATGCAAGATAGCTGTGAATGACAAGGATGGGGAAAGTTGTAAGTCCTTTTTTTCTGCTTACATGATACTTGAGTGATTTTGTAAACATATTATTCTAACACCTGGTGAACCCTTTAGACAAGTTCTGGGTAAAGACAGATGTGGGCAACTCCCCACCCAAGAAGCAGATGAGTCCAAAATAAAATGGCAGCTAATGAACATGACTGAAGCTGTTATGATGCTGTGGAGTGAATAAGCTTCAAGCTGAAGCAGTAGCCACCATTAGTTACAAAGGAATGTGTCATTCTAACGCAGTGTGGCAGGACTGAGTTTATCCTTACTTTTGAATAAAGATTGTACTGTGCCAGTGGTTTCAAACAACTACTGTACATTTCTTCAGTCCCTTTCTGGACGTTTGCAAATACATTTGATGCACACAAAACTTGGGTTACTAAAGATATTTATTTTGGGGGGAAAAAATAGATCATTTTATTTTTAAAAGACTTGGGTTGTATTGAACTTCCATGCAAATAAGCTAGATCCAGCATGGAGGGGGGGGGGGACTCCTTCTGGATGAAGCTCCCCAATGCTACCCCTCTCCAAATGTGATATGGAGAGCCACAAAACCCTTTGGAGCTGGTTTTCGGGCAGTTGTGACGGATGAAGAAAAGAGGGGCTGAAAGCCATAATGATGCCACCAATGTCCCTTCTAGCTCTGCAGTTTGAAGATGATGATGCACTGCTGGATAGCTCAGTGGCTTAGGAGTTCATTTCTCCACTGTTCCTTTTTGACAGGGACTGAACTGCCCTTTCCAGCTCTGCAGTTCTAAGATTATAATGAGGATGAGGATGTCAATCTTGTATATAAGCTCTCAGTTGTATTTTAGAAAGGACAAATAAAAACTCCCCAAATTAAATAATTATACATACATTTGAAGGAGTCTATGATGTTGTTGCGATTGTAGAGTTTGACAAAGTTTATAATAATAATAATAATAATAATAATAATAATTTATTGTCATTGTAAGTATATACACATACAACGAAATTCACAGACACCCAGAGACCAGACACATGCACACACATAAAATTCCCAAACACTCCCCACCCACTAAAAGTCCCCCACTAAAAATACAAACATCTACACCGCAGGCCAAGTTACACAGTCCAACTAATTATTCACTACTGGTGGTCTTTAAGCTCATTATTAATTGCAATTATAGCTCTGGGATAAAAACTATTGAGAAAACGTGTGGTCCGAGTCTTAATTGTTCTGTATCTTCTGCCAGATGGTAACAGTTCAAAAAAGTTATAAGCAGGATGGGAAGAGTCTCTCAGGATGCTATGTGATTTCCTTAGACAGCGGGATGTGAAGATGTCATCCAGGGTTGGTAGCTGGAGCCCGATGATATTCTGGGCAATTTTAATGGTTCTCTGTAGAGCTTTTTTGTCCGCTACAGAGCTACTCCCAAACCATGCCAGAATGCCATAGGTTAGGACACTCTCAATGGTGCTACGATAGTATGACAGAAGCAAATGCTGAGATAAATTTAACTTGCCGAGCATTCTCAGGAAATACAGCCTCTTTTGTGCCTTCTTCATTAGCATGTTGGCATTTATAGTCCATGAGAGGTCCTCTGAGATGTAAGTACCCAGAAATTTAAAACTACCAACTCTCTCCACTTCCTCACCGTTTATGTACAGTGGTAAATGTACATATCTCTTCCTCCTAAAATCAATTATGAGTTCTTTAGTTTTTTTGATGTTAAGTGTGAGATGATTTTCTTTACACCAAAGTATCAACCTTTGTACTTCCTTTCTATAAGCAGACTCATTGTTCTTATTTATGAGCCCCACCACTGTCGTATCATCCGCAAATTTAATAATTGCATTGGTGTTATACAGTGGGGTGCAATCATGTGTGTACAGGGAATAGAGGAAGGGACTTAGCACGCAGCCCTGGGGAGCTCCTGTACTTAGTACCAGGGTAGAAGAATGGTGAGATCCCATCCTTACTGACTGTGGCCTATCTGTCAGAAAATCCTTTATCCACATGCAGATCTCCTGAGGTAATCCCAGGTTGATCATTTTAAAAAACAACCTATTTGGTAGAATGGTATTAAAAGCAGAGCTATAATCCACAAACAACAGCCTCGCATAAGTTCCCTGATGTTCTAAGTGGCTCAATACAGTATGGAGTACAATGGACACAGCATCATCAGTAGATCTATTTTTCCTGTATGCAAATTGCCATGGGTCCAAAGAAGGTGGAAGACTAGCCTTAATGTAATCCAGCACCAATCTCTCAAAACATTTCATAACAACAGATGTTAAAGCTACTGGTCTGTAATCATTGAGAGATACCACAGCTGACTGCTTGGGGACTGGCACTATAATAGATGTCTTCAGGCAAGTGGGGACTGAACACTGCAACAAGGATAGATTGAAAATATCCGTAAAAACTCCAGCTAATTCTGCAGCACAGCCCCTAATAACTCGTCCCATGATTCCATCTGGTCCAGCTGCCTTTCGAACATTAATATTCTGGAAAGCGCGTCTCACATCTGAAATCTGCAGTACTAGTGGTTGTCTGTTGATGGTAGATTCTAGTGATGTATTATAGACAGTAGGTGCTGGAATAATGGTTGTTCCTGTTTCCACCTCAAAACGGCTGAAAAATTGATTTAACTGCTCAGCCAAAAAATCACTGCTGCTACACAGACTGTTTTTGTTACTCTGACCAGTGATTTGTCTTAGGCCGTGCCACACTCGGCGAGTGTCAGAACTTTCAAGGTGTTGTTCAATTCTCTGGCTGTACATAGCTTTGGCATCCCTAATGCCCCTTTTCAGTTTAGCTCTAGCCTCTCTGTACTGTAGTTCATCACCAGAATGAAAAGCAGCATTTCTGGCTTTTAATAAAAGGCGCACTTCTCTATTTAGCCAAGGCTTGTTATTAGAAAACACTCGTACTTGTCTGGTAGTAGTAACAACATTGATGCAGCTTTTGATATAAAACAGTACTGTTGAGGCATAAGTATCAACATTGTCCTCCTCAAACAGTGCCCAATCAGTGCTCCTAAAGCAATCTTGAAGTTGCTCAGATGCATCCACTGGCCACACTTGTATTTCTCTAATTGATGGTCTGATTCTTTTAACAAGAGGTCTGTATGATGGAATCAAAAAAAGAGATATATGATCTGACTGTCCCAAGCTAGGCAATGGCTTCGTCTTATATCCATGTATGATGTTACTATATACCTGATCCAAGGTATTTTCCCCTCTAGTGGGACAGTCCACATACTGATAAAAGTTAGGGAGGACGGTCTTTAAATTGGCTTGATTGAAATCACCTGCTACCACCAGCACTCCATCTGGGTAGGCCTGCTGCTGTTTGCTGATAGCAGTTAACAAACAACTCAAAGCTGTGGTTGTGTTAGCATCAGGAGGTATATATACTGCTGTTATTATAATAACATTAAACTCACGAGGCAGGTAAAAGGGGCGGCATTTCACTGCCAAATACTCCAAATCAGGAGAACAGTGAATGTCCAGTATTTTAACATCTGTGCTCCAATTATCGTTTGTGTAAACACAAACCCCTCCACCTCTGCTCTTCCCAGATTCAACAGATCTGTCTGCTCGATGTACTCTGCGTCCTTGTAGTTCAATTACCTCCCCTGGGATGGAAGAGTCAAGCCATGTCTCTGTAAAGATCATAACGCAACAGTCTCGAATATTTTTCTGTAGGGAGATAGTAAGTTCTAGCTCCTCAATCTTGTTGGGTAGAGATCTAACATTTGAGACAAAAAGACTTGGCAATGCAGGCTTGTGAGGATTTTTGCCTAACCTCACTCGTAGACCGGCCCTGCAACCTCTTTTCTGCTTGCGTTTTCTCCGTGCCCTTTTCTTCCTGACAGGGAGAGCAGGGGGAGTAACCCCCAGATATGCAGGCTGTCTTAAAAGCTCAGCTGGGATGTTGTAAGTTGAGACCGTCGATTCAAAGTTGTAACCTTCTCTGCCAATAGATAATAATTCTTGTCGACTGTAAATTACTTGTGCCTGAGCATGTAGAGTCCGTAATAAGGGCCGATCTCTGGAATGCCTAGCCGCTGCAAGTGCTTGCGCCGCCATTATATGTGTTACATAAGAATATATGTGGCACAGTGGAGGAGCCTGGTGGCGCAGTGATTAAACTGCTGTGCTGCAGCCAACTGTGCTCACGACCCAGGGGTTCAATCCTAGGTAGACGGCTCAAGGTTGACTCAGCCTTCTATCTTTCCAAGGTCGGTAAAATGAATACCTGGCTTGCTGGGGGGGGGGTGGCAGGGTGGGCACAATGTGTAGCCTGTTTAATTAACTTGTAAAATGCCCAGAGAGTGCTTGAAGCACTATGGGGCGGTATATAAGCAGCACACTTTGCTTTTTGCTTTTTATAACTCACTGTGGAGTTCAGTTGCACATTATTCTTTCCAAAGAACATCCGGCCACATGGATCTTCTGCACTATGATTATAAACATAATCAAAAAAAGGGCCAGAAAAAAATGTCACAATAATTAATGAGGCTTGATGAAGTAGGCAATATTCAGCATTCTGTTAGGCTTAGTATTCTGCAAGAAAGAGGCCTGTTTAACAAGTTACTCAAAAATGGTGATCGAATATATATGTGGGACAGGGACACTCCTTTGCCATGCTTCTGGGCCTTCAATGTTTGAATCCTCCAGCTTTCGCAATCTGGAGCAATAAAATCAGACCGCAGGGGAGCCAGGTGACCTTTTTGCCCCTGCAAAATCTGAAAAAAATGGAAATAAGACTTTATGAATTCTGTCTTCACACTTTTGAATACAGTACTGTGTGGTGGCAATGGGTCTTTATCAGAAATCTTAATGCAACTGGTCTCCTTTCCCTTTTGAAATGCAGTCATGTTTGATACACACTGCATAGATATTCTGATTATACAAAGAAAATACCATTTATTTACAAGATATATCTTTCCTTCTTTCTTGCCTCATAGTGTACCAATTACTCTATCAGAATAAGGCCCTGTGCACCCTTATTAGGAGTAAGATGCCCTCTATCCACACAGTGTTCACGTAAATATGCATAATATTATGTTGTAAAAGAACTAAGAGATGCTTCAACATTTTGTGTTTGTAATGGAGCAGGACAGAATATTAATGACACTGCATGCTTGTATATGCATGAATTAATCTCAATTTTTTTATCTCATGCCATATTTTAAAATCTTTTCTTTCCCAACCTGTAATATGTCACTACCTCTCTAACAGGTTAATCCCAGGAGGTCCCGTAACTGCAATTACTGCATTTAAATATTCCACATATCTGTCAAGTGTTCAAAAGTATTCTGTGGTGTCAGTTTAAATATAAATATCCATAATTCTAGTTAATCACCATCACTTTTCGTCAGTTTTGAAAACGCACTTGATGTCTATTTTGTGCTTACAACTGTGTGCTGCTTAGGTTGCAGCTCTCGCCATTGATTTATTGGTTAAGAGGTTACCCAAAGCAATTCTGCTATACAACAGTGTTCCTGTACAGACGGGCCAGAGCTGTTTCACAGAAGTAAAACTTGTCAATATAATTCCCCCCCCCCCAATCATTCAAGAAATTGCTCTGCTTTTGATACCAAACGGTAAGTGAGGCTGGAGTTGTTATACAAATATCAGGCTCCATCAAGCTCTCCTTACAAAAACACAAGCTTTCCTTTCAATATAGCTTTCCACTTTCAAAGAGACCCCTTCTATTTACCAGCAACGTGCAAGCTGTCGATACCCTCTCAGTTGCTTTTGCCTTTTGAAGCAAGTGCCAATTCTGTACAGCTGGTAATGACATCTTGTAAATGGCCTAAATGACCGTACAACAGAAAACAAGCATTTGAGTGTTTTTTTGGAAGCTACAGTCACCTAATTTTGACCAGAGATGTGTCACAGGGGCACCATGTTTACCTTTAAACTTAGATGTGTTGATGTGTCGACATTTATTTATCCTCTTTCAATAGCCCTTGCAGTGCAGATAAAAGTGCAATTATTTTTACAACAATGAAAGATTCCGGGTGCCAGAACTAATATCCTGTGCCCAGCAACCATAACTAGCACCAGTGAAAAGCACTTCAAAGCTTTTAATCTCCATGACAACCTACATCACATTCTTCTATAAAATACCACCTTACACAAACATACTCTTTATGCACACCTACTATGTATTCATAAATATTACCTGCATTGCACACCGAACAACCTGTTCTTTAGAGCCCTTGACTTCTTTTTCTGGCAAAATTAATCAATCAGCAGCGCAGTTCAAATAGAACTTAATTTTATGCTCTCATGTCTACAGTTCATTGCAGACTAAATTGAAGAAATAGATAGTGAAATCAAAAAGGCCTTTATGCTTTGTAGGTGATTTGCACACGTAAGAGACCACCAACTTTTATATCATAAGGGGGAGTGATGATGTATCATTTATTTATTTATAAAAATTATACATTGCCTTACTGCCAAAAAATGACACTGAAGGCAGGTAACAGTGCGAGAACTAAATAAAAACAGATACTACCAAAACATACAAAAGGTTAGAGACATAAATGTTAGTGAGGCATATGATTATTTTGTGTCACCAGAGTTTGAGGGCTTAAGAAAAGAACAGCTTTAGCCATATTGTTAGCCTTAAATACTGTCTTTTAAATGATGTAAGCCATCTTGGGTTCTGTTTAAGGAGAAAGGTGAGGTACTTGAAAAATATTTCAAATAAATAAATAAATACATATTTCTATGCCTGCTGGTACCATCTGTGTTTATATATCTATATACACATAGTATATCCAAATAAAATACCTACCATCCCAAATAAAATATTCTAGTCTAAAAAGTTCCACAAAACATTTCATTATTTTTGCTGCAACAGATTAATACTGTTCCCTCCTAGAAAAGTTAAAATAAATTAAAATTTAAAAGTTAATATAAAAATCGAAATAAAAATGGAGGCTTTAGCTTTAGAAACGCAGAAACAGGGAAACGGAAACTAAGGCAGAGCTGCAAACAATTATAGAAGATTTTGTTAACAAAAATGATTCTAGCCTGTGAGGGTCTGAAATTTCTGACCTGACCAAAACTGGCACTGGGTTCTGAAAGAAGGTTTGTTAAGAGTGTCAATCACATTTCTCTACTGTCGGTCATGTTTGAGAGGTCACCAGAGGTTGTATGGTGTGTAGGGTAAAGCAGGAGCTGTACACTTTAACCTTTACAAAAGGCAATTCGCTAATTTGTTGCAGCAAAATTAATGAAGTTACTTGTGGCTCTTTCAAACCACAGCTTCATAGGCACCTTGGTTTTAGTTATGGGGTAGGACAGCAATACAGAAAATAACAAGTATGATAATTTAGCACTATACTCATGTTATTTCAAAAGGCCAGCTAGCATAAACCTCCTGGCAGAAGTAGGGTCAGTTACACATGCTAACTACCCTTCAGACATTTAAGACAATGGTTTATACTTTCAAGACAGCTCTTTTATCCAAACATGGGAGTAGACTGTTTTGTCTCACAGGCCTGTTCAAAAACGGATTTAAGCCATATAAGCCATAATAGTATAAGCAAGAGCCATGCACAGTAGGCTTGCAATAAAGACGAACTTGCACAAATGAACTGTTTCGTAATATGTAATGAGACAAGAAGTCCCTATCTTTCTTCAAGCTGAGAAAAACACAGATGAACCTTTCAATATATTGTTGTTGAACTGTTTCCCTTTGGAATCTCATCTCTGAAGTTCAATGCAAAAGAATAAATGCACACAAAACAGGCAGTAGAAATAGGAATATTCAGAAACCAGTGGGAGAACAGTCTCTCTCAACCCTGTCTCTGACTCCAGGGTGGCAATCCTATTAAAAATGAACCACTTTAAGGATGATGGTTCAATGCAAATGCAGTAATAGGTGGATGGCTATAAAGATCTATCAGCAAAGAATCCTTAGTAAGAAATGTTTTGAATACCTCTGAGCATATGCGGAACTATATATGACTGCATCCTTTCTGCTTTGCCACACATCTAGACTCAGCAAGCAAGAGCAACAAAGATCAATGGTAGAGCACAGGTTTTTCATGCATAGACTGAGGCAGAGTCCCAGGTTCAAACCCTAACACACTCATTTTAAGCAATCAGATAGGTAGCAGGCCCAGGACTCTCTGCATCTATCCTCCTATAATAAGGAAATAAGCATAACAAATCAGATGCTTCAGAACTGGTCAGTCCACAACGCCCACACCCACTCTTTACTTCCCCACTCCTACCATAATAAAAAGTCTACAGAAACAAAGACAGATTTTCATATTATGATATGCAAATGCATTGAATTAAAACTGTTTTACAACACTTTCAAGCATAGTAAGAGAAAAGCCTGTCTTGTTAAAGAAATGCATTTAAAATAATCTAACAAATTGTTGGCTCTGTATTGATAGCTTAGTGTGTTACATATTGGGCTGTGGACCCAGAGTTTGGGAGCTTGATTCCCCTCTGTGCCTTCCAGGAGAAGAGCCAGCCTATGTGACCTTGGGCAAGCTGCACAGTCTCCACAGCATTCCCAGAAGCAGGGAATGCTAAACCTATTCTGCATATTGTGTACCTAGAAAACCATGGAAAGTGTTGTCGTAAGTCAGAATCACCTTGGCAGACAAATCACCATGATCATCATCATCACTAAACCATTCTTGTTAAAGTTGTGTGGGTATTTTTTGTTCTTCAAATGAGGATATATTTCAAGTTTTAGAAAAAACAGCCTTCCCCAACCAGATAGTTTTCAGACATGTTGGACATCAGTAACCTCAACTAATAAATGCATTAGGGTTTCTGTTTCATCTGGGGAAAAATTGCCAGACTGAGGGAGGCAATTTTGAAGTGACAAAAAGATTATTTTTGAAGGAGCCACTAACAATCCTATCATTAAAGGTCAACAGTGACAACTTATATACCAGTTTCTTTAAATCTCATTTTTTTTCTTTTGGAACTTACAGTGTAATTAATAAATGAATAAAGGTCATTCAACAAATTAACCAGTTGTTCAAACTTGTGATTCCAAGCTCCTACGTGGAGAAAATAAGTGGAAGGTCAATAATTATCTCAGTGTAACTCTTATAGGTGATGGCTATGTCTCATGTGGGCCACCTTTCTTTCAGAACTAGGTCTACCATTAGATGGATGACTGAAATGTTGGGATCAGCAAATTTCTTGTCCTTCTCCCTTCTGAGTACCCCTGCTACTCAGAAGAGCCATTGCTGCTCTGCAGAAATTCTGTTACTATCCCTTAAAGGCCTGGTTCTCTGTGGCCTGGAAAATCACTTGCACTGTGCTGTAATAGGACAAGCTCTCAACAACTCATCTGTTGAGAGCAAGACTGTACAACTATACATCATGGTTGTAAATTCAAATGAACCTCTGAGGGCAGCAACAGTCCACAATCATGCAAGAGACAGATACACACTGAAGCCTGTATCTGTGAAGATTCTCAATCATCCAGATGAGGTTATCTGGAAGTTGCAATGACCCAACATCCAGATACACTGAAGCCTGCTTTGTGTGTGGACTTCCTTCTTTATATTTCGGCTTCTGGATTGTTGCCCTGTGGCTGATTTTGAAATAAAATTTCAAAAAGCACAGTGTACTGTAAGCCACATTGTACTGAATTTACAGCAAAACTTTAAGTGCCATACTGCAATAGGAGAAACAATGGCAATTTGAACTTGCTAAAAAAAAACCCTAGCAAATGGAGGATAGGAAAGAGCACTTCAAACTTCACACTTTGTTGTAAAGTAGGATAGGAAGGCTCATGATTCTTCAAATGATGTTGGGTGACAAGTCTCATGATCCTTGACCATGAGCCATGCCACCTGATGGGAGAGGGACTCAAACAACACACACATAATGTTGATTAAGCAAAACAATTTTGTGAACAGTATAGCAGGTTTTTTTGGATTGCAAGTACATACACTATTATTTAAAGCTAATAAAAAGAAAAAGCTAGATGACAGCATCATCAACCTGTGCAATAAATTACCACAAGACAAAATTACCCTTCACTATAAACATGGCAAATAAGCATGTCAATCATTACTTTGCAAAACAATATCTTGGTAATTTTAATGTCTAGACTGGACTAAAGATGATAATCTTTTTGAAGAATTTTCTTTATGGAAACCTGGCCCTTTACTTGAAAAATCTGTTTTATATACACTGCATGCTGAACTGTAGTTTGCATTGTGGAAGTGGCCCCTGAGTCAAAGATCCAGTTTGCTGAAAGTCATTGCTGACATTTACAGGACCTTCAATTAACTAATCAAATCATTTCTTGCCTCCTTTTTCTTCATTATTATATTGCCATAAAAAAAATTATATCCTTTGCTGTTTCAGAAATGGGCTTGTTCTTTTTTCAGCACACTGCCTATGGAGAACAAAAACTTTTAGGTATGGGTTGAAGGTAAGACTTGAAACTATAGTTTCTTAGCTATATATAATTACCTTCAATGGAGCAAAATCATAATGAGAATAGCTTTATTGTCATATTTTTCACCAGTGGGTGTGAAGAATGATTTAACTTACAGGTACTGATTATGTAATTGTATTGATATAGGGCACACAGCCTACTCTGCTTCATGAATCATGTAGACTGACAAGAGGAGGTGTAGAACACCCCACATACTTTTGGCTTGACAAAAGGAGAGAAGTGCTCTCACAGGGAGGACTAAAGTTCTTGATCATAGATGCACAGACAATAAAAAGGGCAAGTCAGTAGCATGCGGTGGTACCAGAATGTAAGCAAATCAGCTCATGTAATATGACTACCTATCAGAGGTTGCCAGTGGCCCACAGCTTTAAAAAGTAACTTTTTTTTTACTACAAATGCCAATATATCTCTGAGAGGACTGGAAAAGTTATTTTTCAAGCTCCGTAGTTTTCTGAAAAGAATGCTGTCTCTCCAGCTACACTAAGGTCCACGGTGGTATAGTGGTTAGTGTCACGATGAAGACTCAAGAAACCTGAGTTCAAGTCATCACTTCGCCACAAAATTGGCTGGGTGACTTTGGGTGAGCCAGATCCTCTTAGCCCGCCCACCTCCATAAATTAGAATCAATTATAATCAGTGGAGATCTCTTTGTGAAGCCGGTGTTTCTTGAGTTCATTTGTTCTTTCTTTATAAATTACTGCAATTTGTAACACTTTTGAGCTCATATCTCCAGAAAGAACCGGAACTACTACTATGAAGTGATGTCTCCTAGACCCATCCTGGAGAGACAGCCAAGAAGGATACCATTGTTGACAGTAATTAAGGCCAGAAGATCCAGCAGTTCTTAGAACGGGATATCCACCAAGGTGACCAAAACAATTTCTAGCCCATTACCAGGTCTATTGAAATGGATCCAGACCAGTGGTTCCCAACCTTGGGTTTCCCAAGTATTTTTGGACTGCAGCTCCCAGAAGCCTTCACCACCAGCTATGCTGGCTAGGATTTCTGGGAGTTGCAATCCAAAAAAAACCTGGCCTACCCAAAGTTGGGAACCAATGATGTTATTAATCCACTTCGTACAGGTGAAGCTGAGAAGCCATAGCATGCTTCAATACTTTACCTGTATAGAATACTGAAAACTGTTGGTGATTTTCTAGTGCAATGGGATTTAAGGGGGTCTTTTTTTTTTACAGTGGTCTTACTACTGCCTCCTTTAAACATGCCATATCCTGTCTTGCTGCCAAGAGACATTCACCCATTTTTTTAGAACTATAATTCTGTATTATCTGTTACAGTAAATAATGGTTTAATTGCACAGAATGAAGATGGCTGACTGCTGCTTTGGTGCTTGGATTTTTCAGAATTAGAAGCATAGCAGGGGTTGCCTGCATATTTTTAAACATCAGATAGTTATTCTCTGCTTAATGTGTATGTGTTTTGTGTGTGTGCTTTGCTTCTTAATGGGAAAGAATGCTAGTACTGAACATAGACTGTTTGCACCTTAAGAAACAGAAATATCGCTCTTCATCTTGATGTGACTGGAAGGTAATGAATCTCATGGGGGTTGAAAATGCACCATCTTGAGCAGGCAGCCTGAATCAACAAGAGTAAAGCATTTAGGGGGGTTTACATTTGTTGCACATACTTTGGGCCTATCAATTCTACTTGCAGCACAACTAGATCATAGCTGCCAGATTTCTAGTTAGTAGCTCAACAAGTGCTATTTCTATACACAACAGAATCTTGAGGCTTTTAAGGCAGAACATTTCCTTGGCGCTCCAACTAATAGGCACAGGAGCTTCCCCTCAAATAACAACAAAACCAAGATAAAACATACTGCCAAAAACAACAACAAGAACTCCAAAACAGCCATAAATCACAGTAGGATGAGCCAATTAAAAGCAAATACTAACGGCACAACCGGTGTTACTGTTTGTTTCAGCACAATGAGGCATATTAAGTAGCAACCTAGAAACCTCTAGGAAGATGGAACTGAGGAGGTAGACATCATAGCTGCTCCAGGTAGGAGCCTTGAGGTGCAGTGGTTAAAGTGCTGTGCTGCAGCCAAAATTGTGTTCATGACCCAGGGTTCTGTCTGGCTCAAGGTTGACTCAGCCTTCTATCCTTCTGAGGTTGGTAAAATGAGTACCCAGCTTGCTGGGGGTGGGGGTGGGGGCAAGGTGTAGCCTGCGAAATTAACTTGTAAACCACCCAGAGAGTGGTTTAAGTCCTTTGGGGTGGCATATAAGCAGCACACTTTGCATTCTCTATTGGTCCCATGTTAAATTGCCTATATAACCAGGAGGGGCTCTTCCTGTTTTATTTGTTTGTTGCTTTTGTTTTGTTTTTATCTCAGAGAAAGAAAACAGAAATTTGGGGGTGAACTCCATAGTGTAACCCTCCTTCACAAACCTGAATATTCGCTCATGTTTAATGGAGGTCAGCCAAATATGGGCAAAGCTCTGAAGGTACCCACCCACTTCTTGCAGCCTGGTGTTAATGTGTGTTGCTGTTTGGGATTGCTGAGGGATTGCTGGATTTTTTTTTTAATGGCTGACATTGGGATCTAGATAATCCTGTCCTTTCTGTATCCCAGCCCTCCCCTGAAGGAAAAATGGGAAAAATGAACAGAAAACTAAGCACAACTAGTCATCCTCCCTTTCTTTTCCCTGGGCCCCAGAAAAGAGCCTTTTTATCTTTGCTTTCTATAGCTTTGCTTTGCGATAGATTCATTCTGTTCTTGCTTTGCAGATAGTTTGATGCCTTCAAATGGCACATAGGTTAGGTTGTTCTTGGCTCTGACATCAGCTTGCCAGGGCTTAAGCCATGTTTGAAACCGCACCAGCCACTTGCACCCTTGCATGGCATGGAACTGCGTCAAGACTGAAACCCGCTACAAAGGCAGCATCTTTGATCAATATGTGAATGCTTTGCTTTAATTTAACATGACCTTTGAGCAACAACTTTAGTTACCTGCCCCCTAGAGGTATAAGGTCCTTTTCATAGAGGCTTCAGTGAGTGCCTGATAACTAGAGAGGATAACTTACGAGACTTTTAAAGTACAGATTTTGCACTCCTGTCATCTTGATTCTTTGGGCAATCCTCCCCATTTGCTGCATATAAGGAGAAGAATATTAATCAATCCCCACCCCCACAGTCACATAACCTGCAGAGGTCAGGCCCTTCCTGAGCATGGAGAGCACCGGGAGTCATAGTCTTGCTGTTCTATAGAGGCAACCTCCCAATGAACTATGACTCCCAGGCAGTATTGCAGCAGCTTTCTTTTAAAAAAAATAACAAGAGAACCACAGCATTGTCAGAGGCATATGACCCAAAAGCTCTTCTCTAGGGTGGGCATTCTTAAAGATTTTTGGGATTTGTGTGCAAAATCAAGAAAAAGCACATCCCTAAGGCTCATATTTGTCCAAAGATGAGACACAGGTTGAAAATATTAGAACAAAAACCACAGCCAGCATGTCAAGACTCCCTGAGTGCTAACTGGAAACAGCTGGTTTGGAGGGAAACTGTAATTCTGTGTGGGCTGCTAGCAGACCTTTTGTGAGGGACAATTTGTTTGTTTGTTTGTTTGTTTGTTTGTTTGTTTGTTTTATGTGGAAGACAATGTGGAAGTTCACCCTTACCTGATACTCGATCCTGCCTGTCCAACAAACTTGCCTCTGTTTGTTCCCTGTTGTGACGCTGACTGATCTATGTACGACTGAACAGCTTGACCCACAGATGGTATTGACCTCCTATTTTGTGAATGAGGTCTGTCTTAAGGCAAGGCATGTGCCTGATATATCACATAGTCTGATCCCAGAGTAGAATTCTGGATTCAGCGCATAGCCTTTCATAACAAGGGCATCTGGAATCTCCATCCATCCTTATCCGATTCGATACATTTCCCTCCTTTTGCTCAATTTCTGCAAGGGACCAAAGAGGTGAGGGACTGGTTGAGGATCTATTGAAGTGGAGGCAAGAATTATATTAGGAGCATGTGTTTTCCTCACTTGGTGGAGGTCACCTGCAGGGCAGATAAGAGGTCCTGTTTATCAGAGCCAGTGAGAGGGGCAACACAAGGATGATCTCCTCCACTGTAGAAGAAGCTGTTGCTTTTCAGCACAGTAACAGATATTGAAGAATGTCAATTACAGTGGACCCTCTACTTAAGGAATTAATCCGTATTGGAATGGTGGCTGCAAGTCGAAAAGTCTGTAGGTCGAATCTCCATTGACCTACAATGCATTGAAAACCGATTAATCCCATAACCAGTGGTTTTTATTCTATTTTTGTTCCATTTTGGTTTTTTTCTGGTCTGTAAGTCGATTCTCCGTCTGTAAGTCGAATCTAAATTTTGCAGCCAGACAAGTCTGTAACTCGAAAAGTCTGTAAGTCGAGCCATCTGTAAGTCGAGGGTCCACTGTACATAAACAAATGCAACAATAACAATGTATTGTCGAAGGATTTCATGGCCAGGATCCGATGACTGTTGTAGTTTTTTCCAGAACACAACCAAACAACCTGAAAAACCTACAACAGCCAATAACAATGTAGTTTTGTTTGCATTGGAGGCTGAGTTTCTAAGCTTTGTCTGTCTGTTTAAAGCTGCAAACCAAGAACAAAATGAATCCATCAGAGTACCATGGAAGGAAACAGAAGGTAGATTGCAAAAGAAGAAGAGCTGCAACACAGAAGCATTTCAAAATTAGTCAAGAGATGGCCTGGCAAAGGCAATAGCCAGATTCGGGGAAACAGGGGAATTCTGTTCTGAACCACTATTCTTTTCCCTCTTTTTTTAATTCATAAATATTCCTCTGTTATGGAAAACTATGAAATTCTTTGATACCCCCTAGTGGCAATGGTTTATAATTGTAATATTGAAAATTTTAAGGCCATCAAGGGCTTTTCAGAGGAAACTTTCATATACCATGTATGTCCTATAACAATATCACCGGAATGGAAAATGTTGTGTATTCTGCGCATATACACTCAACTGTAATTAATCCATGTTTATTTTACTGAGGCAAACTCAGTGGCAGGTAAGTGAATGGCAAGAGAAAACTACAAAAAGAGGGCATAAATCCTAAAAGAGGATACAGGGCCTATACTCTATCTCTTACTCTTCTTCACTGCCACAAGTTCCAAGGCAGTAGCAAGAAGACACAGGTCTATTTTTTCATGAGTTTATTTTATTTTATTTTATTTTATTTTATTTTATTTTATTTTATTTTATTTTATTTATTTATTTATTTATTTATTTATTTATTTATTTATTTATTCCCCACCCATCTAGTCAGCTGACTACTCTTGGCGGCTTCCAACACATATAATAACAATAGAAAAATATAACAACATTTAAACATCAGTAATAGAGTTATTCAAGATGGAAAGAAATAGAGGGAAAAATCAAATGATGGCTGAGGGGAAGGCCTGCCTAAATATCCACGTTTCCAATTGGTTTTAAAGATGCCCAGCGAAGGGGCCGCACAGATCTCCGGAGGAAGATTATTCCAGAGGCAAGGAGCTACCACCGAGAAGGCCCGGTTTCTTGTTTTTTCCCTCTGGACCTCCCTCGGCGTCAGGCTCGTCAGCCTCACCTCCTGATTTGATCTGGTAATATGAGCAGATTTTGGTAGGAGTAGGCGTTCCACCAAGTATTGAGGCCTTAAACCGTTTAGGGCTTGATACGTGAGCATTAAAACTTTCAAATCAGAATTTTATGTTTTGGGCACCAGAAGGAAGTTTACCTTTGACAATGGGCCAAATTCTCCCACTGCCTAAAGAGCACCACTGACCACCCTCTATCAAGCCACTGGTTTAGTAATTCTGTGCTGCAAGGTCAGTAAAACATCTGGCACAAGCTATCCAGAGACTGCCAATTTCTTACTATTGAGAACTGGACCAGTTATGATGTTTAACTCCTTCTTCCTCTGAGGTGATTTTCAACTTCTTCTGTCTCCAACATTTTACACACAGACATGGAGACAGATTTGCACATAGAGAAGCCTGCTGTAGGGTAACTAAGCTTAACATTCTTTACACTTATATATTGAAATGGATTTCTTCAATAATAAACAGTGAATTTCATTTTTGCCTTATTGCTAGTTCCCAGTTTGATTATTATTCTTCAGTAGTCAAAGAAGCTACACAAAGCCACTGCACTTGGCCAATTGATTTAGCCATCCTTCAGTCTCCAGAGACTATGATAATGTGCTCTGAATAGAGGACTTGGAACAGCCTCTAGTGTGGCTGAGAAGGCCAATTTGAGAGTGGCAATCCCTTCCACACTTAAGACAAATACAACCTGCCCTCTGTCCAGTTCCCTGATTTTCCTGATTTCAGGACTGCCTCTTTGCCTCGGCCTGCTGGACAAGTGTCTCTTCAAAATGGTCTCCCATGGCCATGATGCACCACCTGCCTCCAGGCTGAATCCTTGGATGTCAAAGGTTCCCATCTGTTGAGGTCCATTTCTAAGGCCTTCAGATCCTGCTTGCAGATATCCCTGTATCGCAGCTGTGATCTCTCTTGGGGGCGCTTTCCCTGCACTAATTCTCCAGACAGGAGATCTTTTGGAATCCGACCATCAGCCTTTCTCACGACATGCCCAAGCCAACGTATACATCACTGTTCAGTAATGTATACATGCTAAAAATTCCAGCTCATTCCAGGACTACTCTATTTGGAACTTTGTCCTGCCAGGTGATACCAAAAATGTGTCAGAGACAACACATATGGAATGTGTTCAGCTTCCTCTCCTGCTGTGCACAAAGGGTCCAGGACTCACTGCAGTAGAGGAGTGTGCTCAGGACACAGGCTCTATAGACCTGGATCTTGGTATATGTCACCAGCTTCTTAAGCTATACTCTCTTTGTGAGTCTAGAGGACGTGGTAGCTGCTTTGCCAATGAATTTATCCAGCTTGACATCTAGGTAGAGAGTGTCGGAAATCATTGAGCCAAGGTACATAAAGTCTTGAACAACCCCCAATTCTTGTGTGGAAATGGCAATAGAGGGAGGTGAGTCCACGCCCTGGCCCCTGACTTTTGTTTTCTTCAGGCTGACTGTTAATCCAAAGTCTTGACAGCCTGGCTAAAATGATTCATGAGTTGTTGGAGGTCTTCAGCAGAATGGGCAACAACAGCTGCATCATCAGCGAAGAAGAAGTCCCGCATGCATTTCAGCTGGACTTTAGTCTTTGCTCCCAATCTAGAGAGATTAAAGAGCTTTCATGTGATCTAGTCTGGAAATAGACACCTTCTGTTGCAGTTCCAAAGGCATGATTCAGCATGAGAGCAAAAAAGATCCCAAACAGGGTCAGCACGAGGACATAGCCCTGTTTCACTCCACTTTGGATGTCAAAGGGATCTGATGTTCAGCCACCAAAAACTACAGTGCCCTTCATTTCCTCATGAAAGGACCTGATGATGCTAAGGAGTCGAGGTGGACATTCAGTCTAGGGAAGTATTTTTAAAAGGCCGTCCCTGCTAATCAATGAAAGGCCTTTGTAAGATCTATAAAGGCCACAAAGAGTGGCTGTCATTGTTCCCTATATTTCTCCTGCAACTGTCGGAGGGAGAATACCATGTCAGTGGTGGATCTATTAGCTCAAAATCCACACTGCAATTCTGGATGGATTCTGTCTGCAAGCACCTGGAGTCTCTTCAGGACAACACAGGCAAGCAGCTTCCCTATAACACTGAAAAGAGAGATGCCACAGTAGTTATTGCAGTCATCCATGTCTCCTTTGTTCTTATACAATGTGACAGTGTTTGCATCCTTCATGTCCTGTGGTACTCCACCTTCCCTCCAGCAAAGACAGATTTCATACAGCTCAGTGGTGATGATCTCTTTTCAGCACTTCAGCACTTCAGCAGGGATGTTATCCTTCCCAGGTGCCTTGCTGGTGGCGAGGGAATCCAAAGCCACTTTTATTTTTGCTAAAGTTAGTTCACTGTCCAGCTCTTCCAAGACAGGCAGGCACTCAATGTTATTTAATGCCTCTTCGGTTACTACATTTTCTCTGGAATATAGCTCAGAGTAGTGCTGCACCCAGCGTTCCATCTGTTGTGCTCGGTCCTGGACGATGAGGCCTGTAGCAGACTTCAAAGGAGCAGATTTCTTCTGTATTGGACCTAAAGCCTGCTTGATACTGCCATACATTCCTTTGATGTTACCTGTGTCTGCTGCTATCTGTATCTGAGAACAGAGCTTAAGTCAATAATCATGCACTCATCAGCAGGACCGGTCACCCTCATTAATGCATATGCACCAGCATGTTGTCTACAGCAGAAGTCAAAAAGAAACACACGTTGAGCATGTTCTAATTTCATCTTCCAGTACTCAGGAGACAGATGGGCCTGTGCATGAACTGTAAGGTCAAACCATCAAGGGTGGTGCCTGGACTATCATGCCAAACGGTCATTTTAAGCTGTCATTCTCAGTGGTTTTGGCTGTACAAGTATCCTATTGTCTCCAACCTTCCTGGTGCTCATCCTTTCTCTTGCAGCACTGTTGTCTCTGACAGTGGTAGCTGCCAATGTATGGGCATCATCAGAGAGGAACAAATGAGGGGCGGGGTGAAGACTGCATAAAACCTGTGGGTACACATTCAAATCTGATATTCAGTTCGAGATAAAGCTAGGTCCTGTATGCAAAGTGTTAGAGAGTACACATGCAGCAGTACTGGTGCAACATTAACTTGTGGATGTAGCCCTTTGAGACTTGGAATGACTTATAAAAGAATCACATCCACACTTCTTGTGGAGAAAGCTTTATTTATTAGAGAAATACACTTGGGATAGGAAAGGTGATAGAGGAGCTAGTTCTAGCTAACAAAGTTGGAGACATGAAGAGCCATGGCTGCCCCTTTCGTCTCTAGGGAAGAAAGACAAGATTCCTCCTACCTGGAGGTACAAGAGAGAAATGTGAGGAGGAAGCAAGTGACATCAGAAACCCTAATAACAACATTCTAAGGGCAAAGGAAAGGTCAGCACAGGTCACCATAGGTAAAGAACAGTCTAGGACACCTGAGGTTACTCTCTACTTTCCCATGCAAAGACATGCATCTTCTTGAGTGTAATCTGAGTTGCGGCCAGTCATTTACAACTAGAAGATAGGATGAAAAAAAAAACCACTTTCCAGGAAACCTGACCATGGAAAATATATGATCAGAAATGTATACATGGCAAAGAACTAATTTTACAATTCCATGCAGATAGTACCTAGGTACTGATTGCGGTGTGAGTTATCCCTGAACTAATTTACACAGCATAACATGAGAAAATAAATGCAATTTCCCTGCCAATTTACCAAACTGTATCTACTGTCTTCCAAAATGGAAGTTGGTCATTAAAAACATTAGCAGAGTCAGTATAGAGGACAAATTCATCAAAGCCTAGTAGCCACATTTGTAGGTTGCCCTCCATGGCTAGCCAGTTGGAAGTTGAGAAGAAAATGTCCTAATACAACAGGACCCCCTCATCCATGGGGTTAGCATCCACTGATTTGCTTATCCACGGTCTGCAAATATTAAAAATATTAAAAGAAAAAAATCCAGAAAAAAAACTATTTTCACATGTATTACCAGAACCAGCCACTAAAGAGAGGCAGATACCATGCTATGGATATTTGTTAGTGAAGAATACATAGCACTGTCTCTGGCATTCTCTAGTAGCCATTTCTGGTAATAAAGTTTTTTTTTTTTTTTTTTTTTTTTTGCTTTATTTTAAGCATATGTATGCTACCTTTCTATCAAAACTGTCAGAGTGGTGTATCATAAGCATTACATCAAGTTCCTGTTGATTTTTGACTAGTTAAATCTTTCAGTGAACTCCACTTATAATATAATGGGAAGTACCGTGATGCCTTGGCTTACGAACGCCCTGACCTATGAACAATTTGACTTACGAACAGCTCCGGCTGCAAAATTTTGCTTTGACTTGCACCGGAGCTTTGACTTATGAATGGAAAAAGGCAGGGGGAAAAGGCGGGAAATTCAAAAAAAAAAACCCTAACTATTGGTGGTGAAGAGGCTGCTTTTTTGTAGCTCTTTTACCCCAGCCGTTAGGGAAAGGGAGGCTCAGCCTTTTTTAAAAGAAAAAAAGCAGCACCTTACCGGTCCGAAGCCTCCCAGGGGTACTAGCTGAGATTGAGTAGAGAAGGCTGTTTATCCTTTAAGGCGTGTGTGTGTGTGTGTGTGGAAGAGAGAGAGAGAGAGAGAGTGTGTGTGTGTGTGTGTGTGAGAGAGAGAGAGAGAGAGAGAAATCTCCAAAGATCTCCACACCTCATCCTTGGACCTCGTTCTCAAATGCCCACTCCTCAAAGAGTTTTTTTCCTTACAAAAAAGGATGTTCTTTTTTAAAAACTGGAAAAGCCACTGGAGGGCTTCCCCCGCTGCCTTTCTCCGCCACTGAAAGGGCCCTTTGGCCTTTCTCAGCCGGTGCGCTGCTTCTGTAACACGGGGGAAGTCAGAGGGGCTTCTGATGGCAGCGGCAAAGCGCCGTGCCAGCTGAGAAAGGCCCAAGGGCCCTTTCGGTGGCAGAGGACCCCGAGAGGCCTCTGTCGGCAGCGGGGAAGGCAGCGGGGGACCCCCGAGAGACCTCCGGTGGCGGCGGGGAAGCCCCAGGAGGCCTGCGATTGTGGCCATCGTGGCGGCGGGAAACCCCTGGGAGGCTTTGGACCCGTAAGGTACTGCTTTTTTTCTTTTAAAAAAGTTGTTCTGGGCGGGTTTTGGAGGGTAGGTTTGGTCTGGGCGGTATGTTTCTGTGTTGTTTTGGTTTTTTTGGCATGGGACTTGCAGTGGTTTTTTTTTTTTTTGTATTTTTTTTCTTTGGCCGGAATGGATTAATCAGTTTTCAGTGCATTCCTATGGGAAATGGTGCTTTGACTTACAAATGTTTTGACTTACGGCCACTGCTCCAACACAGATTAAGTTTGTAAGTCAAGGCACCACTGTACCTCGTTTGGTAGCTGTGCTGCCACACAACTTACATGCAATCAGATGAAGTCACACATGCACAACCTGAAATCAATGCAGGAACTCTTTAATTGCAGAACAGGCTACTGGCCAATCCTATGCGTCTATTTGGATACAAATCCTCTGAGTTCAATACTCCCAACTAGCTTTGGAGCCTAAGTCCAAGCATGCGTGGAAGAAAATATTTTTGCTTGGTTTCAAAAACAGCTGGATTCTGTGCTCAGTTGTTTCACATTTAATTGAGGAATCTAAACACTCCTATTCAGATGCATGATAAAAGATGAACCATTAAAAACATGAACCAAGGGGGAAAAATCAAATGAAGAACAATTGAGTTTATACTGATTTCAAAGACTAAGGAATGTAGCAGGATTGTTGGGGTTCAGGCAATGAGCAGGCTGATGGGTTTTGTGATGATCACCAGATAATGGATAGCAAAGAGTCTCTTAGCAATAGATAGAAGAAGTCAGCCACACACACAGATGGATGTCTGCCAGCAGTACTCCTGGTGGGCGACTCAGCAAGGAAGCAGAATGAGAAGTCATCTGGATCGCTCTGACATTTTCTGATGTTCTCCTATGTTCTGCTGTTCTGCCACCAGGAGACTGTCTTTTTATTAACATTACAAGGTCACAGGTAGTGACAGCATTACAGATAGTAGACAGGGTCCATATAGGACAATGGTTACATTAGGGTTGGTCTGGAGAAAGGCAATTAGTCAAGCCCTCTGATTGGCCTAAGGAAAGGCCTCTATGCCAAGCTCTCTATGATAATGAGAAGGAGGGAGAATGATGGCAGCTCCTTCCCTCAGAAGCAGCCACAGGATGCTAGGCGAGTTTTCCCTCACTAGAACACCCATGTGACTTAGCAACCTTGGGAATGGCACCCCCACACAGTATGATGTTGCATTCATATAAACACATTATACTTGTGACCCATGAGCCTCGTGGCGCAGTGGTTAAAACGCTGTACTGCAGCTAAAACTGTGCTCACGACCTGGGGTTCAAATCCCAGGCAGCCGGCTGAAGGTTGACTCAGCCTTCCATCCTTCCGAGGTCGGTAAAATGAGTACCCAGCTTGCTGGGGGGAGGCAATGTGTAGCCTGTATAATTAAATTGTAAACTGCCCGGAGAGTGCTTGTAGCGCTATGGGGCGGTATATAAGTCCAATAAATAAATAAATAAATAAATAAATAAATTAGAACAAAGTAACGCAGACTTACAAGTAACATCTGAGCTCTCCCTGGTGAAACCACATGGTCTGGTGAAACCACATAGCAGGGGAAATATCATTCCTAGACATGTAGCTGCTTATTATCTAAACAACCCTGTACCAAGAGACCTGAAATTGATGTTTTGTGAAGAGCGAACCCCGCTGCTAATAAGGTGGCATGTTTGAATTTAAAAGACACCCAGCACAGCTAAAGCTTATTTCTGGATCAAAACAATAACCAAAGGATATAAGAATATAATAGAACAGATTTTCTTTTTTTTTTTTTTAGAGTAGTACATCTTAGAACTGGCAAGTTGGAAGTTAAGAAAAGTGAAAACTCAATGACCATAAAGGCATAAGATAAGTCAGCTTAACATTTATTTCTTCTTAAAATACTACATGTATTATTATTTTTATAACTACAGCTGCAATCCTTTCTCCTTTTCTTTATTATTTGGGACTAAGCTAGATAGGATGCTCTATAACCTAATTTCTGAATTAAGTTTAGAATACAACTGCACAAAATAATATTTTGTCTAGATTTTGAACTTTTAGAGAGAGGGCATGCACAAATTCAGTAATAACTATACTGTGGAAGGAACTTTTGATAAAAAAAAGAATAGGCCCAAATCCTCTTGTGTAAGTTGCCAGGCAGAAGGGAAATGGTGAAACCTGGCAGGAGCAAACTGGGGCTAATTAAACAAGTCTCTGCTTGGATTCCGGGTCAAGTAGCAAGTCACGCAAACAATGCAAAATGAGGAATCCAAGCAGGGGTTTGTTAATCAGTAGTGGTTTGTTACCGAGAGTTATGCCATTTCCCTTCTGGCTAGAGGATTTTGGACATAGCCTGAAAGTCATTAGGATTCTAGCAGGTCTGTAGCAGTTCTCCTGAATATCTAGTTATAAAGAATGAGTCCAGTAACACTAACAATAAATAGCAGTATAAGAGCAGTAGCACTTGTAACTAATACCCGAACTGTCGGACACGACTAAACGACTAAACAACACCAACAAAAAATACCCCAGGGTCCTTCAGCTATCCACATTTATCTTCAATTGTCCATGATTATCAGGCTTGGACTCTAATCCACAGCTTGAAACTTGGATCGAAGCTGCTTTGTAAAAGTTGGCTATGCTCATCATAGTGGCAGCAGCTTGTGGTCTATTGGTCTAAGCGGGGAGGCTCACTGTCCCATTTGCAGTAGGGCACCTCCTTGCTTTGGTCTTAAATTACATGCATAGCTCATATAATTAAGTGGATAAAGCATGGCTGAATTTATGCAGATAAAATGAGAAAACAAACACAAGATCCCACAGTCATCTCAAGTTATCATATGTCAGGCTAAGAATAATTAAAGTGTGACAAAAGACCCAGTTTCATAAATGCTTAAATAGTCACATTGTGCTCTAAGTACTTCTGTTTAAAAGAGCCAGTTGACTGAGAAAGTTTGTTCAGGGACCAAATGTCTATCTGCAGCCCCCTTGGTTCCCACCCTTACCTCTATCATCTTTTCCACAGTTCAGCTATAAAAACTAATGTAAAAGTGTGTGATGTCTTTTATTGGACCATAAAAATTAAACAAACTGCAAGCTTTCATGGATAAAATTCCACTTCTTCAGGCTTAGTACAACGCCCCCATGGATACTGGGAAACAAAATTGTAGAAAAAGTCCAGAGATTGATGACATATGTCTGTGAGAGGTGATGTAAGCCCTCTGGAGGCTATTGTCTTGAGCAGCTTTCTGGTCTGGTTGAAATTTTTACATCTGTGTTCCTAAGACCAAAAGTCTGCCAACTACATGATCAAATTTCCTACTTTAAAAAAAAGAAAGAAAGAAAAACTTCTTAAAGCATGCTCAGCATTTCTTGGATTGAGAAGCTGACCAACAAAAAAGTATTAAAGCAACTGAATGAAGACCAAGAAATCATAAAATGGATAAAAATGCAGAAAAAGGGAATACTTCAGTTACATGAGGAACAACAAAAACCACACGCTTTTATTGCTGATTGTTCATGTTAACATTCCATGGGAGAAGAAATATCGGAAAGATAATTTATTGAGAAATACTGGAGTGAGACTGATCTGGGTGCAACACAGCATTAGTGTTTGGAACTGCCTCATTCAAAGTCAAAACGTCAACAAGAGAGGAGCATTTAAAAAAAGCAGGAACAGAGTTTAGTTTTCATGCCCCTCCAATGTCTATGCTGGTTATACTTTTTAGGAGCTGCAATCTAAAAACATCTCCATGGCTATAAGTGAAACTATAAAAAACCACAAGAAGGTTGCAAATTGCCCATTGCTGTCTCTAAATAAGAGAGGGGGCTATATTAGTACTGGACCATCTCCTTCATTGTTTTCCTGATTGAAGCAATTACATATCAACCTGCTAGTGATCACACCTTTAAAAACATGTTCTCTCCCCCCCCCCAAAGGAGGGCTAACAGCACTTTCAGGGATCTATATACAGAAAGAATTTATTTGCTTTTTCTCCCATCCGCACAGCTTTGACTTAATTTTTTATTCCCCCCCCCCAACAGCTGTGTTTTTGAAAACACACAGGCGGAGACCTCCTACTGTCTCTTGTGTAACACATTTGGCCCTTGTTTCAGCTGTATTTCAGCGCACAGCTCTTCAAACCTCTTTGGCCATTCAGCTGTTGCAGATGTTGAAGGATGTGCATGCAATGCATCTTAGGAGTTCTTCCTTGTAACCTCTATAGCCTGTCTCTGTTAATATGCAGCTAACTACAGAACTTGCTAAGCTACTGAATATTTTCCATTTAGTCGTCTACAAAATCCCAGTCCCTCATCAAGCTGCAGGCAGTAATGAAAAAGAGAAAAAACTGACACAAAGAAGAGGGGAAAGTCCATGAAAGGCAGACAGATATAAGGGCAGCATGAACAACAACACAAGAGACATTATGGAAAGAGGCATTGAGGAGTGAGATGAGACCCAATTCTAGTTAGGCATCCTTCAGTCTCGAAAGACTATGGTAGCGTGCTCTGTATGGAGGGCTTGGAACAGCGCCTAGTGTGGCTGAGGAGGCCAATTCGAGAGTGACAGTCCCTTCCACACTGAAGACAAATCCAGTCTGTCCCCTGTCCAGCTCCCTGGTTTTGCTGCTTTTGTGACTTCCTCTTTGCCTCGGCCTGCTGGGCAGGGGTCTCTTCAAATTGGGAGAGGCCGTGATGCACCGCCTGCCTCCAGGCTGAACGCTCAGATGTCAGGGTTTCCCATCTGTTGAGGTCTATTCCTAAGGCCTTCAAATCTCGCTTACAGATGTCCTTGTATCGCAGTTGTGGTCTCCCTCTGGGGCGCTTTCCCTGCACTAATTCTCCATAGAGGAGATCCTTTGGAATCCGACCATCAGCCATTCTCACGACGTGCCCGAGCCAACGTAGACATCGCTGTTTCAGTAATGTATTCATGCTGAAAATTCCAGCTCGTTCTAGGACTACACTGTTTGGAACTTTGTCCTGCCAGGTGATACCAAAAATCCGTCGGAGGCAACGCATATGGAAGGTGTTCAGCTTCCTCTCCTGCCGTGCACAAAGGGTCCAGGACTCACTGCAGTACAGGAGTGTGCTTAGAACACAGGCTCTATAAACCTGGATCTTCGTATGTATCGTCAGCTTCTTACTGAGCCATACTCTCTTTGTGAGTCTAGAGAACATGGTGGCTGCTTTGCCAATGAGTTTATCCAGCTCGACATCTAGAGAGAGGGTGTCAGAGATGGTTGAGCTGAGGTACACAAAGTCATGAACAACCTCCAATTCTTGTGTAGAGATGGTAATAGAGGGAGGTGAGTCCATGCCCTGGCCCATGACTTGTGTTTTCTTCAGGCTGATTGTTAGTCCAAAGTCTTGGCAGGCCTTGCTGAAATGATTCATGAGTTGTTGGAGGTCTTCAGCAGAGTGGGCAACAATGGCTGCATCATCTGTGAAGAGGAAGTCCCGCATGCATTTCAGTTGGACTTTGGTCTTTGCTCTCAATCTAGAGAGATTAAAGAGCTTTCCGTCTGATCTAGTCCGGAGATAGACGCCCTCGGTTGCAGCTCCAAAGGCATGCTTCAGCATGACAGCAAAAAAGATCCCCAAAAGTGTTGGTGCGAGGACACAGCCCTGTTTCACTCCGCTTTGGATGTCAAAGGGGTCTGATGTTGAGCCATCAAAAACTACAGTGCCTTTCATTCCCTCATGGAAAGATCTGATGATGTTAAGGAGACGAGGTGGACATCCAATCTTGGGAAGTATTTTAAAAAGGCCATCCCTGCTAACCAGATCAAATGCTTTTGTAAGGTCTATGAAGGCCACTAAGAGTGGCTGTTGTTGTTCCCTAAATTTCTCCTGCAGCTGTCGGAGGGAGAATACCACGTCAGTGGTGGATCTATTAGCTCGAAATCCGCACTGTGATTCTGGATAGACTCTATCTGCAAGCACCTGGAGCCTCTTCAGCACAACACAGGCAAGCAGTTTCCCTACCACACTAAGAAGAGAGATGCCACGGTAGTTATTGCAGTCACCCCTGTCTCCTTTGTTCTTGTACAATGTGACAATGTTTGCATCCTTCATGTCCTGTGGTACTCTACCTTCCCTCCAGCAGAGACAAAAGACTTCCTACAGTTCGGTGGTGATGATCTCCTTACAGCATTTCAGCACTTCAGCGGGGATGTTATCCTTTCCAGGTGCCTTGCTGGAGGCGAGGGAGTCCAAGGCCGCTTTTATTTCTGCTAGGGTTGGTTCGCTGTCCAGCTCTGCCAAGACAGGCAGGCACTCAATGTTATTTAATGCTTCTTCGGTTATTACATTGTCTCTGGAATATAGCTCAGAGTAGTGCTGTACCCAGCGTTCCATCTGCTGTGCTCGGTCCTGGATGAGCACACCTGTAGCAGACTTCAGGGGAGCAGATTTCTTCTGTATTGGACCTAAGGCCTGCTTGATACCATCATACATTCCTTTGATGTTACCTGTGTCCGCTGCTAACTGTATCTGAGAGCAGAGCTGGAGCCAATAATCGTTGGAGCATCTCCTGGCAGCCTGTTGGACTTGACTGCGAGCAGCTCGAAGAGCTTGCAAGTTGTACTCGCTAGGACAGGCTTTGTATGCTGCTAGAGCTCTTCTCTTATCCTCGATGGCTGGCATTAACTCCTCTGAATGGGCTTCAAACCAGTCAGCCATGTTTTTGGTCTTCTTGCCAAAGGTGGACAAGGCCGTGTTATAGGCAGTGTTCTTGAAGTATTCCCATCGTTCAGGTGCATTTGCATTAGCTGGACCTGGAAGGACTTCCTCAAGTGCTTGGGCAAATTCCTTCACTTTTCTTTGATCGCAAGTCTTGCTGATGTCAATACGTGGTCTTCCTTCCTTTTTCGTGTGATATACTCTCTTTGTTCGTAGCTTTACTCTACTACACACCAGGGAGTGATCAGTATCACAATCAGCACTCTGGTAACTGCGTGTGATCGTAATACTAGGAAGGCTAGAACGTCTAGTGAGGATTAGATCGAGCTGATGCCAATGCTTGGATCTTGGATGCGACCCAATAGGCAAGAAATAAATACAAGAAAGTCATAAACTAAAAGGTGAATAAATGCAGATATAAGTATCCTATTAAGAAAACCTAGAGCATGAGGGAAATTGTGTCTTCCTTCCATCTCATGCCCCATCTTGTGCTGGTTGTGAGATTGATCACACAACCATTTTCATGATCAGCCATATTTGGGGGGGGCTGCCAGAATGGGAGGAAAATTTGCACAGTTGCTCTTCCACTCTGAATAGGACACCAGCCAAAGTCACTAAAGGTGCCATCCTATATGTATTTAGCATAGAAGAATAGTTCAGTGAATTAATCAGCTTCACTATGCAATCCTGTGAAGTTGTATAATAAAAAGCTGCTACATTTACAAGTTTTGCCAGCTGAAGAAAATTTTGGGATTGTTGTCCCAAGTCTAAAGTTGGGGTATTGAAGTGGTAATAGCAATTTTGTTGTTGTTTAGTTGTTTAGTCGTGTCTGATTTTTCGTGACCCCATGGACCAGAGCACGCCAGGCCCTCCTGTCTTCTACTGCCTCCCGGAGTTGGGCAGATTTGATGTATGGAAATAAGAGCTGGACTTTATAGTCCAGCTCTTACTTCCATACATCAATACAGGAAAAAACCATAGCTTTGACTATGCAGACTTTTGTTGGCAAAGTGATGTCTCTGCTTTTTAAGATGCTGTCTAGGTTTGTCATCACTTCTCTCCCAAGAAGCAGGTGTCTTTTAATTTCATGGCTGCTGTCTCCATCTGCAGTGATCATGGAGCCCAAGAAAGTAAAATCTGTCACTGCCTCCATATATTCCCCTTCTATTTCCCAGGAGGTGATGGAACCAGTGGCCATGATCTTGTTTTTTTTTTTTATGTTGAGCTTCAGAATGTTTTTTTCATTCTCCTCTTTCACCCTCATTTAAGAGGTTCTTTAATTCCTCCTCACTTTCTGCCATTAGAGTGCTATCATCTGCATATCTGAGGTTGTTGATATTTTTTCCAGCAATCTTAATTCCGGCTTGGGATTCATCCAGTCCGGCCTTTCGTATGATCTATTCTGCATATAAGTTAAATAAGCAGGGAGACAATATACAGCCTTGTCCTACTACTTTCCCAATTCTGAATCAATCAACTGTTCCATATCCAGTTCTAACTGTTGCTTCCTGTCCCACGTATAGGTTTCTCAGGAGATGGACAAGGTGGTCAGGCGCTCCCATTTCTTTAAGGACTTGCCACAGTTTGCTGTGGTCCACACAGTCAAAGGCTTTTGCATAGTCAATGAAGCAGAAGTACAGTAGATGTTTTTCTGGAACTCTCTGGCTTTCTCCATAATCCAGCGCATGTTAGCAATTTGGTCTCGAGTTCCTCTGCCCCTTCGAAATCCAGCTTGTACTTCTGGGAGTTCTCTGTCTACATGCTGCTGAAGCCTGCCTTATGGATTTTAAGCAAAACCTTGCTAGCATGTGAAATGAGTGCAATTGTATGGACAAGACGGAGGTCTTGTGGGTGGGTGGTCCTTCCATCAGCGATGTGGGTGACTCCCTTTCTGTTGGGGGGTCGACCCTCACCACAAAGAGTGGTTCACAGCTTGGGAATACACCTGGACCCGGCATTTACCATGGAAACCCAGGTAGCGTCCGTGGTCCGTTCTGCCTATTTTCACCTGTGGCTAGGGTTGCCAGATACATGTGTATGAAAAAGGAGGACATAGAAAGCCAAAAAGGAGGACATATTGGGGGAGGCCCTCTGTGCACGGGGTGGGGGGCATGTCACTTTTGGAATTAGGTATTGAGGAGAATAGCTCTTTGATCATGGGGCAATACCATAACCATTCAACCTACTCAGTCTTGAAAGGTCAAGACTGGGAAAGTTACATTTTTGGGGGCTACAAAACTCAGAATCCACTGGCCACTGTGTTTTCGTGTTTTAAAAAATGTTTAAAAACAAAACAAAACAAATCTACATATACACTTACTGGGCTCCCAGGATCAATGGAGACAATCTATTCCTTCCTTTAATAGAGACCCATCCCCTTGTTTTATTTATTAATTTTTTCATTTTAATAAAAACATAATAAAGTGAAATAAAAAGTTTAAAAAGCTGTGTGACAGATTTGAAACACTTTATAAAAATCAGGAAAAAAAACAGAAGGTGTGGATTTCTCTCAGCTTGAGAAATGCAAAGGGTGGAGAAAATGGATTTGCAGACTGACAAACACAGACACACACACATACACACACACAGCCATTTTCATCAATCTTTGCAATTTCTCAAGCTGAGAGATATCCACTTGTGTTTGTGCATGTATGTGCCAGCACCCACAAGCATAGGGGATAACTCTGCATATGCTCCTGGACCTGGAAATACACTCTACACATGCCTCAGGGTTAGGGGAGTCAGGGCAGAAGGGGGGATAAAAGTGCCTCCTGTTGCCCGGCTTTAGGAGGAAGAAGGGACTGGCAGGACCCCATTTCCCTGGCTTTGAACCACCACCACCCCAAGCCCCAGAACAGCCTCCCCTCCGGCAGGCAAGCAGGTGCACTCACTTCACTCCTGTCCAGGTTTCCATCCATCTCTCTCACTCCTTCCTGCCTTATTCAGCTCCCAGGCAGAAGCAGCCATCCACAAGCCAGGGATTGATTGCCCGGGGCTAGAACAGCCCTAAACACTCAAGCCACCTTATCGCCATCCGATCTCTGAAAAAACTGGAGGATTTACAAGTGCCGCAACCAAGGAAGTAACAGGGCTAGGTTGGGCTGCAGTGGGTGGGGGAGGGGGTGGGGTGGGGGTAGAGATACAAAAGCCGGACATTTTGAAGTTTTTTAGTCTTGCCTGCCGGATGGAGGACATGATCCTGAAAAGTAGGACATGTCCTCCTTTTGCCGGATGTCTGGCAACCCTACCGGTGGCGGATTGCCCAGCTGCAACTGATAGATGGGGGTTCTGATATAACATATACGAAGTACTGGATTTACAATTTAAGATAACACATGCTATTTGATTCACATGTACTTACACAAGTAATCATACCTTGTACCTGTAACTGAAATATGACTTCACTCTTTCCTTACTATAATGATACTCTCTATATGCATTTTTGATCTGTACCTTATAGGCATTTTGTATAGTCAATGCATTTTTGTATCCTCATTTCATCTCAAAGTAACTGTCTCTTCCCGCTTGCCGCTCACAGAAACATTCCCAAGGCCAACTCAGAATAACATTCACAGCGCTTCAGGCGGCTGTAACATGTTTCAAAATACACAATGGCTCACACATTCACAAACTTGGCAGCCACTAACCCTGGGATGCATTTTTGGATATTTTTCTCACATCTACCACAGCCAAGAGAATGACTCAGCAGGCACACATAGGATTCAGAAGACCAATAAGGGGATGCTGTGCTTATTGTATTTTGTGTAAGAATCTTATAAAAATGCTGTATCACATGCATGATGGAACTCCCGATCTGCCTTTTAAGACGGAAGTCCAGCTATATGTTTAGTAAAAATAGCAATTGACTCACATATAGTCTGACTGATGCACGATCTTTATCTGTTATTCCCTGCCGGAGAATTGAAACCTAAAACGGGTGTTAACACAACCATATCTTGATGGGGGGGGGGGCTCACTATTCTTGTCCATGCACTCATAATCTCGAGATTAGACCACTGTAATGCACTCTACATGGGGCTGCCTTTGGGATTGATGCGGAAACTTCAAATGGTGCAAAATGCGGCAGTCAGGCTCCTTAGTGGGGTGAGGAAATATCAGCATATTTCCCCCACCCTGGCAGCTTTGCATTGGTTGCCCATTTGTTTCCGCATTGATTCCAAAGTTTTAATGATGACGTATAAAGCCCTAAACGGTTTGGGACCTTGATACCTGGCAGATCGCCTTCTCCCACCCAGGTCTACTTGAATCACTCGACAAAGCCAGCAGGGACGGCTGAGGGGCCTTACGCCGAGATAGGCCCGGAAAGAAAGAACAAGAAACCGGGCCTTCTCAGCAGTGGCCCCTCGGCTGTGGAATACTCTACCAACAGAAATCCACCTGGCTCCCTCGCTGGGTGTTTTTAAAAGCCATTTTAAAACTTGGCTCTTTAGGCAGGCCTTCCCTCCAGTCAATTAATTGTTTCATTTCTTTAATTTCCCATCTTGAGAATGCATATATCCACTAGTTAGTTGGCTGTATTATTAGGTTTTAGTAAGTATATTATTCTATTGTATTTTATCATTTTTTGTAAGCCGCCCCGAGAAGACTTTGTCTAGAGGGGCGGGGTATAAATCTAAATAAAGTAATAAAGTAAAGTTGGAGCATTCTTTGGCACTGCCCTTCTTTGGGATTGGGATGTAGACTGATCTTTTCCAGTCCTCTGGCCACTGTTGAGTTTTCCAAACTTGCTGGCATATTGAATGTTGTTGCTGCCTCCTGTACAATGTTACGAGCCTCCATCCATAGTTCTTCAGGCACTCTGTCCAGCAAATCAAGTTCCTGAAATCTGTCCTTCACTTCCAGTATGTATTTATAAGGGATTTGGTTTAGATTCTACCTGATTAGCCCAGTGGTTTTTCCTACTCTCTTCAGTTTAAGCTTGTGTTTTGCTATAAGCTGATGACCAGAGCCACAATCAGCTCCAGGTCTTGTTTTTGCTAACTGTATAGACTGAGCTTCTCCATCTTTAGCTGCAGAGAATATAATCAATATGATTTCAGTATTGTCCATGTGTAGAGTCGCCTCTTGTGTTGTTGGAAAAGAGTGTTTGTGATGACCAGCTTGTTCTCTTGACAAAACTCTATTATCTCTTGACTCCCTACTTTAGCATTCCAATCCCCTATAATGAGAAGAACATCTTTCTTTGGTGTCAGTTCTAGGAGGTGTTATAAGTCTTCATAAAATTGGTCAATTTCAGTCTCCTCAGCGTTGGTGGTTGGTGCATGACTTGGATTACTATGATGTTGAAAGGTCTGCCTTGGATTCGTACTGAAATCATTCTATCATTTTTGAGATTCTATCCCATTACAGCTTTTCCCACTCTTTTGTTGACTATGAGGGCTACTTCATTCCTTCTACGGGATTCTTGCCCACAATAGTAGACATGATAATTGTAGCAACCCTCCAGTTCCTATGTTTGTTTTCCTTAACTCCCAGATTTGCCTTTGGGTGCTACTTACAATTTTCACCTTTTATACGCTGCCACCAGAGGATATTTTCCTCTATCTACCAAATTTTAATAATGAGTCACAGCTGTCAACATTAACAGGGTTTATTTATAACAGTTCAATCATACATGGAAATCAAAGTTGGTATTATTTTATTTTTATTCATTCAGTATATCTTCTTTTGATTTGAGATATGCTTGAGTAGCTAGATTTTCTTTAATCACAATGTTACTATATTCAGTTTCTTTTATTATTATCACTTTTAATTCATTTAATTATTAACCATCCAAACTTTCCAAGACTTGTCCTATTTCTATCTCTTTCTCTGTCTGTCTCTCTCTCTATTTCTCTTCTCTCTAACACAACCACGGCCCTAACTGCCTTAAACTGTCATTAACTGTCTTTTCATCTCCTTTTTTTCTCTTGGTTCCATCCCTCCTGTTATGTCATATGCTCCCTCACCAGAGCTCTAACCTGACTGACAGGAGTGTTCTGAGAGCTGTCTGTCACAATAATAATCTGAATTGAATTCACCCATTCCCGTTCATTTTAGTTCACTGACACCCAGGATGTCAATGTTTATTCTTGCCCTCTCCTGTTTGACCACATCCAGCTTCCCAAGGTTCATAGATCTTACATTCCAGATTCCTATGCGATATTTTTCTTTGCAGCATTGAACTTTCCTTTCACTTCCAGGCACATCCACAGCTAAGCGTCCTTTTGGCTTTGGCCCAGCCACTTCATTAGCTCTGGAGCTACTTATACTTGTCCTCCGCTCTTCCTCAGTAACATGTTGGACATATTCCGACCTGAGGGGCCCATCTTCCAGCATCATATCTTTTAGCTTTTTGTTTCTGTTCATGGGGTATTCTTGGCAAAGATACTGGAGTGGCTTGCCAATTCCTACTCCAGGTGGATTGCGTTTAGTCAGAATTCTCCACTATGATCTGTCCGTCTTGGGTGTCCCTGCACGGCATAGCCTATAGCTTCTCTGAGTTACTCAAGCCCCTTTGCCGCAAAAGGCAGCAATCCATGAAGGGGGGTAATAGCAATAAAGGACCCCAATGAACACTGCTTCTGTACATTTGGACTGTATTTGACAGGAAGAAAAGAAGTGGAGAGTTTTTGCAGAGCAAACTAGAAGGACTTCAGAGATCTTTTTTAATTGCTCAGTAGGGGGTGCTAACTCAGCAAAGGCACTAATTGCTCTATAAATTTGATAAGATGAAGATATCTAACCATTAGAAGAGCAACATTCTGATAATAATCTCTCAGAAGTAACCATAGATGTGAAAGTGGATAAAATTAGATTTTTACCTGTCTGAAGATTACTTGGTGATAAATTTACACAGAAACTCTCAAATTAATTGCTCAAAGAGAGGGGAGAAATCAGAAGCACTCTGGCAAATAATTTCCATTTTTAAAGCATACAGTAAAAATAATGCATATTACTTTGCTACATTGAAAAAATGGTAAGGGACAATGGCAGCCAGTCAATCAGTTGTAAAGCCCTAGGTTAGTTACTCTGAAGATCTTTCAAATTCACTGAGGCTTACTGCCAAGTAAGTATCTCTAGTATTGCAATAGGTTTAGTCTCCAAACTACAGCCCACAGACCACATCCAGCCCGCTTTGCCTTTTTATCCAGCCCGGTCAAGTATGCTGTGGGTCCATGGCTGCCTAGAATGGATGGTAGAGACTCTGGGACCGTTCCCACCCTGCCCCCGCCTTCCCTAACAGTGCCTGGCAACAGGATTGGTCTCTTGCTTGTCCCCTGCCCTAACATGCACTCTCTCTCACTTACTCTCTCAGCCTATCCCCAGCAGGGAAACAACAAAGCTCCCACCCTTCCTCAAGCTCCTCTCTCTGTCTGGCTTGAAAGGATGCTTCTTATTGGGTACATTGGGTGGTGACGGGAGCCTGGAAAGATAGACCCCCAAGAGGGATGGTGGAGCCTTCAGTGTTGGCTGAGGAAAGGCTGAGGGGATTTCCTGGGGAGTCAATGCCAGGGAACATTAACAGGGGGCTTTAAATCAGAGTAGGGATGTCTAGGGTTGCATTGAATATGCTGGCAACGAATACTGTAGTATTGTTGATCCAGGTTTGTTGATCCAAATAAAACTTATTCATTCATTATAACACTGCTTTTTCCTCTTCAGCCCGCGAATATGATGTGGCCCTCATACTGAAAAGTTTGGAGACCCCTGCTCTAGGGGAAACCTCAAGAAGAACCAGTTTGAGGGAGTATAGACTTTAATCCTTGTCACATAGAACTTAATGTAGCATCCCCAGGGAGGCTCGCCTTCTCACTAGTATCACACTCTAGTGAGTTACACGTGTCTAGGTAGTCAGTGACACCTCTTTGGTATCTCAGTCCTAAAGCCCAGCCACATCTTTTGGTGCCATTATATTAGGTGGAGCGGAGAATGTAAAACAAATGTATAACATTGTGCATTTTTTAAAAATGGAATATAGAGAAGCCATGCCATTCTGAACATATGAATGTCATCTTATTAGGTAAGCTAAACATCACCAAGTATGACTACAGTACTTCAAGAGGAATGCTTAGAGGAATCTCCAGATAAGGTTAGGAAAGACTAATTCCTGAAGCCCTGGGGCTTTGCTGCCACTCTTGGTTGACAATAGCAGGCCAGTGGTGTAGTATGGTCAGAGTCACAGGGGTGGTTGCCCTGGGTGCAAAATTCTTAGGGGCACAAAAATTCACCCCTGCCATGGGGCCATCAGGTGAGGCACAGCACACAGCAGGTGAGAATGCACATGACCCCCGTCTCCCTTCTCCTCCCTTCTTCTGCCTGCGCCTGCCCCACTCACTGAATTTCGTCCTCTGGGTAGGTGGTGGCGGCGATGGGGTTTGCTGATGGCTGAGCAGACCCGCCTCATTGGAGAGGGCAGTCTGGAGGGTTAAAGGCCACCAGGAGCAGTCCAGCCTCCCTCCCCTGGCATAAACAAAATGGGCAGGCCATTTGGAGGGAGCAGTGCAGGGAAGGGGCTCTGCTGGCACCAAGACCCAAGGTGATCTCAAGGAGGCATGCTGGCAACCCACACTACACCAACGTAGCAGGCTAGATGGATCAATCATGTTATTAAGTATAATGCAGCTGCCTAAGTTCCTACATTTTTCATCCTCTCTCATAACACTGGTATCTGGGATAGCATCACCACTTGTATAGAGTAGTGTCATGGAGCCAAGGCTCACAGTGGCAAATCGATGGGACTTTCGGAGTAACAAGGACAGTGACATCATCGGCCACACCCCCTCCCGTTCCTTCTCAGTTTAGCTACAATCCCAACAGAAGCTGGGAGATAGATTTTCCAAGGAACTGTACTGTACATTGTTGTAAATGATTCCTGATATAATGCAAAGTATTGAAGGATGGTTTGGTTTTGAATGCACTTTTAAAAGCCATTAACTTTACAGGAGATTCGTCTTCATTTGGTATATATTGACCAATCTAGCTACATGCATTTTTGGACTTCTGTAGGGGTCTGTGGTTAGGCTGAGTGTCATAATACAGTATGTTTCTCCTCACTACGCTAAAGCACACACATCATGAAAAAGAGACCCTAGGTAGACACTGACTGAACTCCAATAATAAGTTGTAAGTAGAGAAGGCCATTGAATCAGTGGAACTTACAAAGGTGTTAATTCACCAAATCCCTGCTGATTCAATGGGGCTACTCTAGAATATCCTGGTTAGTTTACCATCACAACAGGTCTGGTGGTTTGGCGTCCCGCAGGTGCCCACTCAGAAGCAGCATCCCAACTTCCCTGTCCTGCCTCCTCCAGGTGCCCATCTCTAGCCTACTCTAGTTGTGACTGCGTCTGCCCAGGTCATAAATATTAATTAGCTATCTGCTTATACCAATGAGAGTGCTGGAGAGGCAGAGTCACCAGATAAAGAGTCGCTGCAGGAGGGGGAGATGGGAGGGTTTGGGATTTTTAGAGTTTGGAGTAGATAGAGAGGGTTGGCGGTTGAGAATGGATGAAGTAGGATGTTTTTTAAGAGTTAATGACATCAACTGTACCTTCATCACCTGTAATAATTAACAACTTCTATTTCTTTTTAAATGACACACTGCCTAGACCTCAATCATTAATAATGAACAATGTTGATGTAATCAACTGGTGGCAGCGACACAACATGTAGCTTGTATCCTTTGCTTGGTGTAAGAACCAAGGGACAGGCGGGAACGTGACAGTGACCTACTACTGGACTTCAGCCAATGATTACCTATCCTAATACTGTATATATGTACAAGATACAATATTTGCTTATGTGATGGAGACCGGGATAATGTGAGTTATGTACCTGCTGAGTTTATTGTCTAGATCAGTGGTTCTTAACCTTTTTGAAAGAAACGCCCCCTTGAGCCATTGAGGAAGTTATCATCGCCCCCCTCCCCGCGGTGATGATATCTTATTTATTTATTTGTTTGTTTGTTTGTTTGTTTGTTTATTACACTTAAATCCAATGACCCCTGAAAACAAAATTCAATTCCAAGAAAATGAAATGCCCCCCAAAAGTAACATTTAATGATTTAGTTGCAAGCGAATTTTAAGACTCAAAAAGAAATATAAAAAGGGCATAAAAACAAACCGCAATGCAGGAACTGAAAATTTCAAGACGAAAACTCTGAAACTAAATTAAGATTGGAGGAAAATATATATTCATGCACATTGTAAAAAGGCTGCAGCCATCTTCACAGGTTTGACTTGCTCCAGCGCCCCCCTACCGCCCCCTTCTGCTCCAGCGCCCCCACACCGCCCCTTTTCGTTCTACCGCCCCCCTGAAAAATGAAATTGCCCCCTGGGGGGCATTATTGCTCACGTTAAGAACCACTGGTCTAGATAGGTCACTGGGTAACTTCAGGGATCCTGGCCTCCTTCCTTACGGTTCTCCACCTTTAAATCAGACTCTTAACTGGACACCTCTTCAAATGGAGGAGAGTTTCCATGGGATTGTCCTCTGGCAGCCCTTCAAACTAAAGCCTGCTCTCCCTAAAACAGCACATATGGCCACCTTAATTTGAGTGTCATGCACTGAAGCTGAAGGATGTGAGCTTGGGGACAGATAAAAAGTAATTATTTCTATGCACATCAACTGTACCATAAGTGCCATATCACATCAGCACCATAAGATGCAGTGCTGGATGCCAACTTGAACAGCTTTAAAAGACTACCTGTATATGCTACTAGTTATGACTAGAGGCAGTGTGGTGTAGTAGCTAGAGTGATGAACTACAACTCAGGAGACTAGGGTTCAAATCCCTGCTCAGCTATGGAAACTCACTGGGTTGCAATACAGTAGTAGTAAAGTCAATTCTTAAGTACTGTATCACATGTACCTTGAAAATTCCTATTAGAATGACCATAAACTGGATATGACTTGATGTCTCGTAGTAAGTTATTCATGAAGATGTATTTTGGCTTCACTATTACAGAAAACTGAATGCCAGGCCTTTGGTGAAGATGAGCCACTAGTTCTTGTGCTTCTGGACTTTAGAAACAGGTTTTATTTTGTTTTGGCTAGTCATTGGGGGAGAGAATGCTAGACTGGATGGACTAGTGGTCTGATCCAGCAAACTTCTTATACTTTTATTTACTAGCTAAAATTCATGCCAGATCAAATCAAGCCTGAACTATCTCTAGAGGCAAAAATGTTAAAGCTGAGGCTGTCCTACTTTGGGCATATCGTGAGAAGACGGGGTTCTCTGGAAAAGACAAATAAGGCTGGGAAATATGGAAAGCAGCAGGAAAAAGGAGGGCCAAATACGAGGTGGACTGACTCCCACAGGCTTGAGTTTGCAAGGGCTGAGCAAGGCTGTTGAGGTCAGGACTAGTCGGAGATCGCTCATTCATGGGGTCGCCATAACTCGGAGGCGACTTGACCGACACGTAACAAAAATGCATGCACAATAGGATCACCTTTAACAGATCGCCACACAACCCTATGTATGTCCATTCATAAATGTGCTGCGATAAATCAAGTGGACCTTATTCCGAATTAAGTGAGTACAGGATTAACTACCCACGACGACATATATTTCGTACGCCTGTTTCCCTTCTGGGATCCTCCCTAACATGCCTAAGTGCTAACTGGAGCGGGAAACAAACGGTGCCCTTCTGCCAGGCGCGCAGCAATGCCGCCGCCCCCCAAAACTCTCCTTCAGGCGGTTTCAACGCCTCTCCGAGGCAGCGCCCCCAACCCTACAGAACCGAGAAACTATTGCGTATTCCCCCCCCCACGCACGCGCAAGACAGTAGCAGTCAAAAGTCCCATCAACGAGATCGGGAAAATGTCGTGAAAGCCACGATAGACGAGCGTTCGATCAACGGATGGAACGACAAAAGGGCGGAGCTCCAGTCTCGTCCCTTTTGTGACGTGAGCGGATGTTGGCGTTTGAATGCTCCGGCGGTTATTTTGGAGAGGACGCGAGCGTGGAGAGGATGACTGAGTGAGGGCGACGAGGGGCCGACGGAGCAGGGCGAAGTAGTGGCGGCGGCGGCGGCGCCTTTCTTGCGTCTTCTCTTCTAAAGACAGGCGGTTCTTCTCCCCTTCCCCCGGGAGCTGGAAGCCCCTTGGAGCGTCTGCGGTAAGGACTTTGTGGGAAGACCGACCTTTTCCCTCAGGTTAAGCGGGTGCTGCCCGCTGTGTGGGGTCCCTTGGGAAGAAGCCCCGCTGCCCTCAGGGAGACGTGACTCCCGAGCAGGGGTAACGGCGGAGCAGAGGGGGACAGATGTAAGTAATGGAACTCAGAGCCGCTCAGTTAGCCGGGCTGCGGTGCTACCGCTGTCCCAGAGGAGGGACATCCCGCAGGGGAAGCTCTCGTTAGTCTGTAGTACTAAAGACGCTCTTGGGGCACCGCGAAGGCGGGCGAGTTACCGCTTAGACTTGAAAACGGTGCCCGTGTGAGTCTCCTTTATCGTGGGGGAAAAAAAACAATAGGAAATGTTTAAAAAGGCGGCGCCGTAAAACCGATTTATTTTATAAATGACCGTTGGGGAGGTGTTTACTCGCAGCTAGGCTCTCCGTCCGAAGTTGTAGAAAAGGTAGCCGTGTTACGCTGTGCAAGCGTTATAGGGGAAAACCAAATGAAAATAAAAGGACAAATAAGAAAGGCAAAAATGTGGTGGCACGTTAAGACTACAAATAAGAACACACAAAATTATAGTTCAAGGATCCAATCCGAATTACGTTTCGGGCAGAGATATAAGTAAAAATAAAAGAATGAATAAAAAAGACAAAAACGTGGTGGCACCACATTTTTTTATTTAATATTTTTATTTTGTTTTTAGCCTATAATCTCTGCCTGATTTGAATTGGAGCCTTAATCTTGTGTATTATTTTTTGTTATGTGCCTTTGAGTTGCATCTGATTTATAGCCACCTTACAGTTGGACGTCTAAAATGCCTAATGAATGAACCTGCTTAGATCTTGCAAACTAAAGGCTGCAACTTCCTTCATTGAGTCAACACATCTCATATTCAATATCCTCATTTCATATTCCCTTCCATGTGTAGTAGCGTTACTGCTTTTTCCAGTGACTCTGGTCTTTTCATTATTTCTCCACATTAGGAGGGACTCAGTTTATGTATTTTAATTTCCACTTAGTAATCATGCTCCATTTTATCTAGAACCTGATTGGTCCTTCTGAAAGTACATTCTTTCTCAAGTACCATATTTCAAATATGATCCTTTTTTTATTGTCTATCTTTCGCATCCATACATTTTAATGGTCAATACTATAGTATTGACTGTGTTACCACAGCAAACTATGGCAAGTCCTTAAAGAAATGGGAGTGCCTGACCACCTTATCTATCTCCTGAGAAACCTATACATTGGACAGGAAGCAACAGTTAGAACTGGATATGAAACAACTTTATGGTTCAAATTTGGGAAAGGAGTACGACAAGGCTGTATATTGTCCCCCAGCTTATTTAACTTATATGCAGAACACCTCATGCGAAAGGCTGGACTAGAGGAATCCCAAGCCAGAATTAAGATTGCCGGAAGAAATCTCAACAACCTCTGATATGCAGATGATACCACTCTGGTGGCAGAAAGTGAGGAGGAATTAAGGAACCTTGTACTGTAATGAGGGTGAAAGAGGAGAGTGTAAAAAAACAGTCTGAAACTCAACATCAAAAAAACTAACATCATGGCCACTGGTCCCATCACCTCCTGGTAAATAGAAGGGGAAGATATGGAGGCAGTGACAGATTTTACTTTCTTGGGCTCCATGATCACTGCAGATGGCGACAGCAGCCACGAAATTAAAAGACTCCTGCTTCTGGGGAGGAAAGCGATGACAAATCTTGACAGCATCTTAAAAAGCAGAGACATCACTTTGCCAACAAAAGTCCGCATAGTCAAAGCTATGGTTTTTCCTGTAGTGATGTATGGAAGTGAGAGCTAGAACATAAAGAAAGCTGACCACCGAAGAATTGATGCTTTTGAACTGTGGTGCTGGAGCTGGAGGCTCTTGAGAGTCCCCTGGAGTGCAAGGAGAACAAGCCTATCAATTCTAAAGGAAATCAACCCTGAGTGCTCACTGGAAGGACAGATCCTGAAGCTGAGGCTCCAATACTTTGGCCATCTCATGAGAAAAGAAGACTCCTTGGAAAAGACCCTGATGTTAGGAAAGTGTGAAGGCAAGAGAAGGGGACGACAGAGGATGAGATGGTTGGACAGTGTCATCGAAGCTACCAATATGAATTTCACGCTACTCCAGGAGACAGTGGAAAACAGGAGGGCCTGGCATGCTCTGGTCCATGGGGTCACGAAGAGTCGGACATGACTAAACGACAACGATAGTATGGATGATTTTGGCTTTAGTCTCCAGTTGCACATTTTTATATTTAAGGATGTTTACTGTTTCCTTGTTAGCTGCACTTCCAAGTGTTAGTTTTTTTATTTCTTAACAACAGGCACAATTTGGATTACTAATTGAACAAAGGTATAAGAAATAGTCAACATTAAAGTGATTTAATTCTCTTAACTTTTGTCCTCCTAATCTTCAACTACAATCTTCTTCCTTTTGCACTTTCTTTTTAACCTTCAGTAGTCAATTCAATTCAGTACTATTTTTTGCCAGTAATACAATGTCATATGCATGTCTTAAATTACTGTTTTGTTTTTTCACTTGGATATACATGCTATTAAACTGAGTTGAGCTGTGTAAACATACATGAGAGTATAAATGTCAGCTGTGATGAACACAGGTTTCTGATTTTCCCTGGAGATCTATGGAATTTCTGTAGTACTCTTAGAGAGAGACAAGCACCTACTTTCTGTGTCTAACACAATTTGTCTCTGTTTACAACCCTCATTTTCTCAGGTCTATCCTGGTTCTGCCAACTCCATTCAATAACATTTTTAAGTTACTTCCAAGTTGTTCAGTTCTCCATGTAACCAGAGACTAATCTTTAGCGAGCGCTCCGTTTAGCAACAAAATCGCTTTGCGATGAACTTTGCGATGTTCCCTATGGGGGAATTTCACTTTGCGATGATCGGTTCCTTGCTTCGGGAACCGAGCATTGCAAAGCAACCATTTTCACACAGCTGATTGGTGGTTTCAAAATGGCTGCCCGCTGTTTTCTGGGACGGATTCCTCACTTAAAAGGCACCTATGGAGGATCTTCGCTGAACGGTGAGTTTTAAGCCCCTAGGAACGCATTAACCAGGTTTTAATGCGTTTCTATGGGCTTTTTAATATCGCATAGCGACATTTTCATTCAACAGCAATTTTTGCGGAACAAATTAACGTCACAATGCGAGGCACCATTGTACTTTCCTGGGATTCCAGCTACTTTATGTTGTTCTTTTCTACATTGTAATTGTAGCACCTTCTGCTGTTTCTTCAAGCACCTGTGATATAGAACTTAAGAGTGGGCAAGTTCATATTCTAACATCACAATATGCAAGAATTCATCAAACACAAGATATTTTCTGTCACTGTTTTATGCAAGAAAGTATTTACCTAGAGGAGACCTTGCCTTCACATCCTGCTTGCGAGCATTTACCTCCCCACTGTAAGGGGGGGAAATTGGACAAAGGATGTGGTTTATCTCATCATTAGATTTATGATTGTCACACAAATTCTCAAGGCAAAAGTTACCTGGCAGAAATAGAAAGTTGATCCTGTCTAAGAAGGAACTTCTACCCAATGTGGTATAGTGAATAAAATAGCATGGGTTTGAATCATGATTTAAATCAAGTTGATTTAAATGTAATTTTTTAAAAATTTAAATGGTCAAAAAATCAGGTTTTGAAACATTTAAATCAAATTCACTCTGGTTTGAATCTCAGCTTGGCCGTGAAAACTCATGGGGGCACTGGTAAAACTACTTAAGCATTTAATTTTGAAAACCCGATTAGGATCACTATAACTCAGATCAAAATTTATAGCAAACATTTGTACATGTTGTGAAGGATACTGTGGGAGTTCATAACTGGTGGCTTCCATATGTATTTTATGTCTGCCTTTTAATTAATATTAATTAATTATTCTTCATCTATGAAATGCATCAGTCATAAGCTAAAGCTGAACTATGTTTGTTGTGGGTTTTTTGGGCTCTTTGGCCGTGTTCTGAAGGCTGTTCTTCCTAATGTTTCACCAGTCTCTGTGGCCGGCATCTTCAGAGGGCTGGGTTAGGAACTCAGTCCATGCTCTGTTGCTGTTTGTTGGATATTTGAGTATTTATAGCTGTGGGAACAGCTTTTGTCCTTTTCAGGAGATAGGGTGATGATGGTGATCAGCATGTTTTTGTTGTGGATGTATTATTGTGATAAGAGGGAGAAAATTATCTGTCACTTTGACTGATGGTTTCTTTAGCTGGTCTTTTTTGTGTAATGATCAAAATTGCACAAAATTTTGTGCAATCGGGGCTGGGTAGATTATGCCAAAAAAGAGGCATAATCAAAACTCTGGTAGACCATGCAAATCGGAATTGTGAAGCTCAATTTCTCAGCACCGAACTTAACCATCTGAATTGGGCCCTACAGGCGAATGGCTATTCCAAGAATGAAATCAAAGGAGCCATCAAACCAAGAAAACACCAAACTGAAGAGGAAAAACAGCCACCCACAAATAAAGTATTTCTGCCATACATCAAAGGGGTCACGGACCGCATGGGGAAACTTTGAAGAAACACAACCTACAAACAGTATTCAGACCCACCACAAAAATACAACAAATGTTACGGTCAGCAAGGGACAAAAGGGACCCCAACCACTGCAGGAGTATAGCGGATACCTTGCAGTTGTGGCCAGGAATATATTGGAACCACAAAACACAGCATTCACACCAGAATCAAAGAACATGAGAGACACTGCAGACTAAAAAAACTGGAAAAATCAGCAGTAGCTGAACATGCCCTAAAACAAGCTGGACATGAAATTCTATTTCAAAATATGAAGTATTGGACAACACCAGCAACCATTATGTTAGACTGCACAGGGAAGCCATTGAAATCTATAAACACCAACAGAGCTTCAACAAAAAAGAGGAAAGTCTAAAACTTATTAAGGCCTGGCTCCCAGCACTAGAAAATACAGTCTCCAAAAGACTTACTTTTAAAGACATGTGCACAAGATTGTAATGTAAACATCTTTCTTTTCTATCAGAGAAATCATTTAAGGTGATTAAGACTGTAACTCCTGCTTTGTTTACTTCTAGATGCTGTTACCGAATGCATTAAAACAAAACAATCCTTCCAGGAAATTCTACCTGTACAGATGAAATTACTGTTGAAGTATTTACAGTTTGTGGAACTTGAATGCCAGTGGACACTGTTTAGAAAAGGGTATTTTATAACAAGCACCAAAAGAGGTAAAGATTATGTAAAATGTCATCTGAAATCATTAAAAGAGAAATATTTGGCACAGTGTAGGACATATTTGTCTTTTAATTCTTTGGTATGAAAGAATGGCTTTCCCCCCAATTTTGACAGAAGTAAAATACATAGTTCAAAATGTTTGCTTATATTTAGCAATTATAAGAATCTGGCCGTACACTGGTCACCTTCAAAGACTGTCTTATAGGAGATTAAAAATACAGTAAAATATAGTATCACCTATACTATTTTGTATAGGTGGGACATGGTGGCGCTGCGGGCTAAACCACAGAAGCCTCTGTGCTGCAGGGTCAGTAGTGGGTCAGTAGTGAATTCCTGTCACTTTGTCCTACCTCTTCGCCAACCTAGCAGTTCAAAAGCATGCAAATGCGAGTAGATAAATAGGTACCATCTTGGTGGGAAGATAGAATGGCACTACCTAGTCACGCTGGCCACATGACAACGGAAACTGTTTTCAGACAAGCGCTGGCTCTACGACTTGAAAAGCAGGATGAGCACCGCCCCCTAGAGTCGGACACGACTGGACTAAAAACGTCAAGGGGAACCTTAACCTTTACTTTTATACTATTTTGATTTCAGAAAGAACTTAGCTGAAGAATGGGTGATAAGTAGCTCCCTCAGACAAGATGGAGGATACTGGAATTGGCTTATTCGTAACCATTTTGGGACCAAAAAAATTAAATTTCATGAGTATTTTTAACTGTTGCAGGGAGAGGATTGGTATCTGGCTGCCTGAAAGGATAGGATTTGATTGGTCAGTCGTTGGCACCCAATCAGACCTCAACTGAAGCACCATTTCCTTCTGTGCTTAACCTAGATTGCAAAATAAATTTCCATGGTCACTCAGTACATTAAAAGTTGCTGGATTTTAAATAAAAATTGGCTAATGCTTTATAGTGATGTCATCACTCAGCATAATGATCTCAGGTGTACACCATTTCAAAAAGTATATACTAGTTAATTTCTTGGAAATATTTGCTTAGATTCAAGAGTTCCTGTAAGCAGATCTCTGCTTACCAGAACATGAGAGGTTATGTGGCTTTTTCAGATTCCTCATTCTGTGCTTCTTGAAAATCTGTTCCAGAGGGTGTGGGATCCCTCTAAAATAGCATGGGAAAAGAGAATTGACAAAACCTCCTCCTCCTTCCTCCACTGGGAGTTCCTGCTAGCTCTTAGTGGTTTTCATAAGTGGATCGTGCCCTTCTGTTTGCAGAAACAATACTCTTGATTCTACCACTTCCTTATTTTTCTCTAAATGCTCCAGAATTTCCATGTGGCTTATTCTGGATTCCAAATTATTATTATTATGGAACTTATTCTTGGATCACTAGAAATGAGATATTAATCTTTCCATATTCTGTGTCAGATTCAGGATGGAGTTCCAAAAAAATATTGAATTTATTTCCTCCTTACCTAGTTGGCTACACTAAGCTGTATCAATCTACTGTATTGATCTCTGCTTAGTGCAAGGGTCAGGGAACTTTACCTTCCCCTCCCCCCCAAAAAATTTATATACGTTGACATTAAACCCCCCCCCCCCGGCTCTTGCCATCCACGGCCGCCGCCCCCCACCTCTGCGCTCGCCGGGGACCTGCGGCTGCTGCCCAGGCAGCCAGTTCTGGAGCTGCCACACCACAGGGCCGCAGGTCCACCCGCCATGAGCTCAGGTGAGGCGGGACGGGAAGGTGGCCTCCGCACCAGCATACACTGGAGTCTTGGCCAGGGCTCCACTGGGCAAAGAGTCCCACTGGCCTGGTACACTGCCCTCCCCCCCACTTTGGAGGCGAGGAGGGCAGGCGGGTGCCCTGTGCAGTTCCTCACTGGGGCTCACTCTCCCTATGACGGAATGCCTGCCTACACACAGCATCATCGGAAATAAAATGCCTGGGGGTAAAGTGCCTGCCACAACTGTCCTCATTACTCCCAGGATTTTCATTTTTACCCCATTTGGGGTAATTTACCCCTCTTCCCTGCCCACTGGCTTAGTGGGAACATAAAATTTGTTGTGCTTAGGAGAAGAATATGTTGTTTGAATTTCACAGTAGATATGTTTTGTGAATTCTCTGTTTTCTTAACTGCATTCTGATTCTGTGGGTCCTAATACTCAACTTGGTCCCTATTTCCTGAGTGTCTGATTTTACAGACTTACAGACCTTTCTCTTCAGGCAGGCTTTTCCTTAGTGACTGACGGTCTAGGAGACAATAAACAGGATGATTTATATTTTGTTGCTTCTTAATCTGTTTTTAGCAATGTTTTTACTTAACATTTTTAATATATTAATTCTTTTTTTATATTTGAATAATTTACTGCTTTTAGCTTTTAACATCGTGTTTCAATGATTTGAGACACCTTGAGTCAGTTTTTTAGGAGAAAAGTGGTTAGAATATTTTAAGGAAAAAAATAAATGTTGATGCTAATGGACTCTTTGATTTGGCATTCATACAAATGTTTACTTTATGTAAACAGTCCCATATGAGATACTTTTCTGGAGTATTTTAATGAAATTATATTGAGTCAAAGCAACAGTCTTTGTGACCTAAGTTCACTGAGCAACAGCCTTTGTGATCTGTTATCTTATTTGCTTGCCTACTCAATTGACACAAGACACTTAACTCCCTTCCTATCCCCTACCCTATCCCTCCTCCTCTTTCTCTTTCTCTCTCTCTTTCTCTCTCTCTCTCAGTTTTCTTTACTTGCCCATTATCTTACTTACCTAAATAAAAACTTAAGGCAGGACACGCAACTAGTTCAGAAAGACAACAAAGACTACCTGACAACAAAGGCCCTAGAAGTTTTATTGTCTTCTGGATACTTTTCTACCACCAAAGAGATAATGTATTCACTTTTCTGAATTTTCAGTTTATTAGTTTTTGTTATCAGTGAATTCTACTCATTAAAAAGACTGGAAAACTAGTGAATTAGTGATCAAAACAAAACCTGAGGATAAAATTGGCAGACTTGACAGTAGAAGTATATCATGTAGTTAATGTGGTTTTTTTCTTTGGTTTTTGTTGTTGTTTTGTTTTTTGGACTTGGTTTTTAATCTGTAAGATAGGATATTAAGTAGTTTACTGGACCAAAGGCTAATATCAGTATCATACAACTAATTTTTTTCCTGTACTACAGTTGGGAGAATACTAGGATGAGTGATAACATTACTGACTCTCTTCAGAATGTGGGTAAGTAATTTTTATAATGTGTATGATGCTTTAGTTGAATATGCACAAAAATATTCCTTGTTTCACATGTTGTCATGTAACATTTCTATAATGGTTATTCAAGGAAGACAATTTAGAAATATATTTGGGTGGATAAAATTGCTTAATATGGCACACCACTTCTGTTCTGACTGAAAGTGAAGTCATCACTTTGAGCAACCTGTCTGTTTCGGTTAAAGTTGTTCCTTGTTCCTCCTTGTTCCTCCTAAAGACCACACATGTGAGCTCTCATATTGCTATAGAAGGCCTGTATGTCAGGCTCAGGAGGAGGGAATGGACAGTTCAAACTGATAATCCATATCCACATATTTGGAATTTAAGTTGTCTAGAAGTCCTGTCCAATGAATGGAATACACATCCCTGTATATATGACTGCATCATTTGCATTTCAGTGCAATCCTTTTCTCTAGGAATATCTTTGAACTCCTAGAGTTAACTTTGTCATGCAAAACTCAGAAACTGCCACATTTAAAAACTCATTTGAGGTGAATGATAGTACATGTTCTTGTACACCACAGTTTGCTATAAGGATGAAAAAAAACTATTTGTCATTGGAGGAGAAAATGAGTTGGAATTTTCAGAGTTTTATTGTGATGTTACAGTATGTTTAGTATTCTATAAAGGTTGGCTTTCAGATTTTTTTCAATTTGGAAACTGTTTTGATCAACTTCATTAAAATATTTGTAAAAGGCCAGAATAAAGTATGTTTAAATCTTCATATCCTACATTCTTAGCTTGTCTTGGTGTTACTGACATTCTCCATTAAGTATAGTTTATTTTACATATAGCAGCACTAACATCATTAGTTTTACCCATTACAGTGGTGCCTCGATTTATGAACTTAATCCGTCCCAGAAGATGTTCGCAAGTCGAAATGTTCTTAAGTCAAATCAGCATTTCCCATTGAAATGCATTGAATCCCGTTTAATCCATTCCAGCTGTTTTTCGTTCTTATCTAGAGGCGCCGGTTGTAAGTCGAAGCATTCGTTCCCATAGGAACGAATGCAAAACGAGTTAATCCGTCATCTACCACGGGGGGGGGGTTTAACCTAAGATGACTTAGGTTTAAAAAAGAGCAGGAAAGGAGGGAGGGAGGGAACAATGGGGAAAAGAGGAAAGAAAGATGGTCATCACTGGGGCACACAGACCCCCTCAGACAAAGGTTTGTGCTTTTAATCACAAAAAGAGAACAGACAGAGAGGGAAGACAATGGGGGAGAGGGAGAGTTTGGAGTCTAAAACACATTTTAAACCCACACATTTTACACCAACACATTTTAAACCAAACCAAGCACCTTTTAAACCAAACACATTTTAAACCAAACCAAGCACCTGGGGAGCATAGAGAGAGAGATAAGACAATGGGGGGGGGGAGGATACTTGAGTCTAAACGCCATTTTAAAGCACACCAGCCAGCACAGACCCTTGCAAAAAAATTCTGATTTTAAAACCAAAATACTAAATTCCATTTTAAAGCACACCAGTTAGCACAGACCCTTGGACAAAGGGTCTGTGAGACCCATCAGAGCACAGAAACATAACCCCCCCCACCTAGCCCAAACCCAAGTTGCAAAACCCCTGTACAGTAAATACAGTGTACCCACCCAAAACAGGCACTCTCTCTGTTTTAAAAAAGAAAGGCAAAAATTTAAAAAAAATTTAAAAAGCCAAAAAAATACAGTACAGTACCAGGCAGTACAGTATGTACCAGGCAGTCTAAAGTCTCTCTCCGTATCCATACTCTAACCGCTGGGTTGAGCAAGGTAGCAGACAAGTAGCCTCTTCACTGAAAGTTCAAATTTCCCGCTTTCCCCGTGTTGTGGGGGTTTTTTCTGTTCGTTAAGTCGAAGCTCCATTTGCAAGTCGAAGCAAAATTTTACAACCAGAGCTGTTCGTAAGTTGAAGTGTTCATATGTAGGGGCGTTCCTAAGTCGAGGCACTACTGTACTTTAAGCAGAGTGTAGGTAAGTCCCTTAAAATTTTGTGCCTGTGTGTCCAAACTGATTTTTATATGCTGCCAAAGGAAGAAAAATCTTGCCACCTTGTTTGACGCAAGGATTGTTAATGATTGCTACATTTACACAGGAGTTTTCACTACCTGTGCAAATGCATCCTGTTTTTAGACAAAAATGTAAAAGTGGTTTACTACAAATTCAGCAACTTTTTGTCCTGCAGCTGGCAGACATTGCTGTTTTTAAGGTGGAAATAACAGCAGCTGTATTAGCTCTATAGCTCATTGGGTATAGTAGGAGAAGGGAACAGCAGAGATTGTATCACGCACATACACACACATACCAATTACCACCATTGAGAAAGTTTTATAGTTCAGATTGAATGGGAAGCCTGTTCCTATTCCAGGAAGTGCATTTCCTTGGTAAAGCAAACGGGCTGTGGGAATATTATCTGCTTTTTTTAGGCTTTAAAAAGGAGGTGGTCTTCTGGTTATTTCTACTTTAAAAAAACTGTGGAAAATGCATTTATAGCAGAGGTGACCCACAACAGATCCTGGGGATAGGATTAGGCCCCATACTAGGCAAAGTTACCTGATCTGTTTATTGTGTGTCTGTTCTTTTTTAAATAGAGGTTATATGCTGCCTGGCTAAATATTTAACCATAAAATGATATGTTATAACACTTCAAATATCATTTTTTAAAAAATTTTAGCCTGTGAATTCTGTCAACGGGCTGATGACTGTCCTGAAAAATATGGGGAAAGGAGGACTTACAAGGATTATAATATCACTGTTCATTATTACTGTGTGGTAAGTAATTCCTGGTGGATCTATAAAGTTGTACATAATCCAATGATTAATTATTGGGAGCTTTTGGATCAGTTGTAACCTGCACATGGCTCCAGTGTATTCCTGTAGGTTATGCTGCAAATGTTTCTTAACTTCTAATAATTTGTAAGAAAAATGTGATACCATATATGGTTTCAACATATATAGAGAAGATATCTGACATTACTTTGCTGTTGGTGTTATGCAACTGGAGTTTACTATTGCTTTTTAAATGAGATGACTACTGATCATTTAATCTGTTGAAGCAAGCTAGAACCAAGTTTGCTTGCTTGCCTCCCTATTTATTTATAGAATACAAGTTGAATATGAGCCAACAGTGTTGATGTGGCTATAAAAAGGCAAATACTATTTTAGATTCATTAACAAAAGTACTGTCTCCAAATCCTGTGAAATACTAGTTTTCTCTATTCGGCATTACCCTGTTTCCCCAAAAATTAAGATCTAAACTGCAAGTAAGCCTAGTATGATTTTTTAAGGATGCTCGTAATATAAGCCCTACCCACAAAATAAGCCCCAGTTAAATGAAACCCCACCCTCCACTATTGTGCAGCAACCAGAAGAAGGTGACATGACTGTAAAATAAAACATCCCATGAAAATAAGCCCTAATGCGCTTTTGGAGCAAAATTAATATAAGACCCTCTTTTATTTTCGGGGAAAACACGGTAGTTAGACCTGATATTGAGTACTGTCTCCAGTTCTGGACACCACACTTCAAGAAGGATGTCAACAAATTGGGACAAGCTTAGATGAGGGCAGCAAGGCTAAAACAAAGCCCTATGAGGAAAGACTGAAAGAGCTGGGCACATTCAGCCTTGAGAAAAGAAGACTTAGGGGAGATATGACAGCACTTTTCAAATACTTGAAAGGCAGTCATTCAGAGGAGGGTCAGGATCTGTTCTAAATCATCCCAGAATGCAGGACACACAACAGTGGGCTCAGGTTACAGGAAGCCAGATTTCAGCTGAGTATCAGGAAAGACTTCCTAACTGTTGGGGCAGTACAGTAATGGAAATTACCCGAGAGGTCATGAGTGCTTCAATACTGGGGGCTTTCAAGAGAAATTTAGACAACCACCTGGCAGATACCCTTTGATTTGTGTTCCTGCATCGAGTAGGGGGTTGGACTTGATGGCCTTATAGGCCCCTCCCAACTTCATTATTCTATGATTCTATATACTGCCCCTTTAGTTCAAGTGCTATTGGGGGCTATTTACAGATTAAAACATAAACCCCCACAAAATTCTAGCCATGAGTTTTAGGAAATTCTAAATCAGAGTAAGATAGTCCATTCTTCTTTTTCTTAAGTGCTGAACAAATTTAAGGATACTGTATTCCTAATGCAATTAGTCTAAACGCTCACCCTCCTTCAAGCTAAATTCTAGTATCTTTAATCCGGAAACCATTATGCTAGAATGACAGCTTAAGGTAAATTATTATTTTTCTGTTTGTTCTTTTTAGTCTTCGTTTCAGCATTCAACAATTTAGTCGTATGATCCTATATTGCTAATAAAACAGACCTGCATTTGTTTGTTTGATTGACTGATTGATTAACTGATTGACATACTACCGCATTAGTGCAAGCACTATGGGTGCTTTATAGGTTAAAACTTAAAATATCACAGACGTGTTTACATCTGAGAGGTCCATAGTCATAGGCACAGAAAATTTTTTACGATATCTGATCCTGGATAGCCATCTCTTGCCACCTAGCCATTACAGAAAATAAAGAGTTTGAGAAATAAAATGTATATGGAGATAAAGTGGAAGTCCTTTCTGGCAACAGATATGATGCTGAAATTGAAGACAGACTTTTTGGATATAAAGGTTCAAAAGAAAGATTATATAATTAAATTGGCAATATATTTGAGTATTGATCTATCCTTAAGTTATTATACATAGCAAAAGTGCAACCTTTTGTTCAATTAATTATGAATTAACCTTAGCAGAATCAAATAAGTATTACTTCTGAGAAGATGTGCAAGGGAGCAGGCCACAAATGGCACTGTTACTGTATAAGGAATTCCTTTAAAAATTAATTTCATAAAAAAGGATAACAGAGAGATAAATGAGAAGCAAAATAAACCAAAGGCTGTTGTACAAAGTACTTCCTGTACAAATGATTCTATGATAAAGGAGTTTGCAGTGCATCCTCTTGATCATAACTAAAAATCAAATGTTCTCCCATCCCAGCAAACACCTAGTTAGACATAGGATATGCAGTGTCAAAGATCTGCAGAACAAATGACCAGATATACAGTGGTGCCTCTCTTAGCGATCGCTCCGTGCAGTGACGAAATCGCTTAGCAGTGGACTTTTTGCCATTGCCAGAGCGATCGCTTAGCGATGGCCCCTATGGGTAAAAATCGCTTTGCGATGATCGCGGGGACCCGATCATGGCAAAGCGCCCATTTTTTAACAGCTGATTGGCAGTTCCAAAATGGCCACCGTAAAAACAAAATGATGACCGCTGTTTTGCCTCGCTTTAGAGGCACCCAAGATGGCCACCGCTATGGAGGATTTTCACTTACAGGTAACTTTTTAGCCCATAGGAACGCATTAAACGCGCTTTAATGTGTTCCTATGGGCTTTTAAAAATCTCTTAGCGATTAAATCGTTTAGCGACGTTTTTTCCTGCACGGATTAACGTCGCTAAACAAGGCGCCGCTGTAGCTCTGTTCTGAGTAAATGATGTGAACCAACTGTTCACAAAAATACAGATTAGTGCACATGGAAGCTGCTATGCAATCAATGCAAATATATGTTTCTATCAGTTGTCAGTAAGCCATTATCTTTATTATAGTTAATGTCCAGTGGGATTTGGCAGAGGGGTGAAGATGAAGAAGGTTTTTATGGGTTTTTACCTGAAGACATCCAAAAAGAAGTTAATCGTGCTGCAAGGCTGGTAAGGATATCACTTGAATGTTGTATCTGCTTTAAAACTTGTTTAGTCAGGGAATGTTGCCTATGGTATATTAATAAGTGCCAGAATCCATCTGAATATTAGGCCTGTGTTAGTGCAGTGGTATAACTTGGATTACCCAATATCCACTAATTAACAAGTTCCTGGTGGAATTCTCCGTCATGCATTGAGTCACACAACTGGCATATACAATATATCACAGAAGTGAGTACACCCCCTCACATTTCAATAAATATTTTAGTATATCTTTTCATGTGACAACACTGAAAAAAATGACACTCGGCTACAATGTAAAGCAGTGAGTATAACAGTGTAAATATGCTGTCCCCTCAAAATACAGCCATTAATATCTAAACTGCTGGCAACAAAAGTGAGTACATCCATAAGTGACAATATCCAAATTGGCCCCAAGTAGCCGTTTTCCCTCCCTGGTGTCATGCGACCCATTAGTGTCACAAGTCTCAGGTGTGAAGGGGGAGCAGGTGTTAACTACTCTCACTGGAAATTCCACATGGCACCTCATGGTAATGAACTATCTGAGGATCTGAAAAAAATGAGTAGTTGTTCTACATAAAGATGGCCTAGGGCTAGTTTATAAGAAAATTACCAAAACCCTGAAACTGAGCTGCAGCATGGTGGCCAAGACTATACAGTGGTTTAAGAGGACAATTTCCACTCAGGACATGCCTCTCCATGGTGCCCATGCTCAACGTCATATCCAGAGGTTGACTTTGAGAAATAGACGCATGAGTGCTGCCAGCATTGGTGCAGAGCTTGAAGGGCTGGGGGATCAGCTTCTCAGTGCTCAGACCATACGCCACACACTGCATCAAATTGGTCTCCACGGCTGTCCCAGAAGGAAGCCTCTTCTAAATGTGATGCAGCAGAAAGCCCTCATACAGTTAGCTGTAAACAAGCAGACTAAGGACATGGATTTCTGGAACCACGTCCTGTTATCTGGTGAGATCAAAATAAACTTATTTGGTTTAGATGGTGTCAGGCGTGTGTGGCGACAACCAGGTGAGGAGTACAAAGACAAGTGTTTTGTGCCTACAGTCAAGCGTGGTGGGAGTGTCATGGTCTGGGGCTGCAGGAGTGCTGCCGGCTCTGGGGAGCTACAGTTCATTGAGGGAACAGTGAATGGCAACGTACTGTGACATACTGAAGCAGAGCATGATCCCCTCTCTTCGGAGACTGGGCCTCAGGGCAGTATTCCAATATGACAACGACCCCAGGCACACCTCCAAAACAATCACTGCCTTGTTAAAGAAGCTGAGGGTAAAGGTGATGGATTGGCCAAGCATGTCTCCAGACCTAAACCCTATTGAGCATCTGTGGGGCAACCTGAAATGGAAGGTGGAGGTGCACAAGGTCTCTGTGATGTCTAGCTCTGTGATGTCGTCATGGAGGAGTGGAGGAGGACTCCAGTGGCAACCTGTGAAACTGGTGAACTCTTACGCCCAAGAGGGTTAAGGCAGTGCTGGAAAATAATGGTGGCCACACAAAACATTGACACTTTGTGTCCTTTTTGGACATTGTCGCTTAGAGGTGTACTCACTTTTGTTGCCAGTGGTTTAGACATTAATGGCTGTGTGTTGCGTTATTTTGAGGGGACAACACATTTACAATGTTCTACAAGCTGTATACTCACTGCTTTACATTGTAACCAAGTGTCATTTCTTCAGTGTTGTCACATGAAAAGATATACTAAAATATTTATGGAATGTGAGGGGGTGTACTCACTCTTGTGATATACTGTAAGTAGGAATTCAGTTATGCCATTGCCATTGTGCAAGCATATTCATTAGAGGTGGGCATTGTATGCTAAAAGATATTGAATAAAATCCAATGATTTACATATGCCAGCAGTAAGTCAAATAGCATAAATTACATCAGTGAACTAGTTAATCATTAAGAAGATAGCACTTATATTACTTATTGCCCAACAGTCATGTGACTTGGCACAGGGCAAGGAATGCCACTGGCTTCTTAACTAGCAGTATATATTACCATGATTTAAGCTATATGAGTTATGCCAGTGTACGTAAGTAGGATTCCAGCTGCTATAATTGAATATCAGTCTGCTAAATACCTTTTAAATACCAAGTGCTGTTTAGTGGATAGAGTTATAGACTGGGACTCCGGAGACCTGGATTCAAATCTCCACTGAGTCACGGACGTTCACCGAGAGAGTAGAACCAGAGTGGATTTGATTTAAATCAATTTAAACCATGAGTTAAATAAGGATTTAAATCATTAGTCAGTAAGACTTGATTTATATCATGATTTTTAAAAGTAAAGACTGATTCTTGCTGGTAGTTACACTCTTTAATATTTGCAACCAGATGAAGATTTCATATTTAGAATAATGACCTGTCATATTAGTAAAACAGCTGTATCAGAACTGATGTTAATTTAATAGGTTAATCACTCATATTTGGAGAACAACTTAAATTGTTTTATTTAACTAAAACAATAACATTATATAGCTTACACATTATTGTATTTGCTTTAACATCAATGTTTATTAACTGAAGTGGTTCAACAAAATATGTTTTAAAAAACAGAAACATTTAAACTATGTGCACAAAGATCCCAAGGTTTGTAAGCTGCTCAGGTTTCACCTTCATTCTTACTGCTTGCCCCTCCCTCCTCACACTTAGCATGGTACAGATGTATTTAATTCTAAATGAACTTCAAACCTAGCATTTAAAGTAATGTGTTCATTGTTTGTACATAGATTTGCAGAACAGTAGTGGAATTAAGGTCTTCTCCTGAATCTTGTTTATTTTATACCATTTTTACTGTGAAAAAGTGCATGTTATCTCAGCTTGGATAATTTAGATTAACTGAATTACTTTACTAAAAATGTAAATATTGCATGAATATACAGCCTCATGCTGCATAACTAAGTTCTATTTCATGCTGAATAAACTTTGAATTATAATGTATCCTAATTAGAAAACTCTTTAGTTATATTTTTTCTCCAAAAGCATTTCATTAAAATTTGGTTAAAATAAAAAATGGGTTTTAAATTTTAAAAATCACCCCAAATTTTTATTTTTTATAAATTATCAATTTTAATCCACCCTGAGTAGCACTGGTAAAGCCACACTTTAATATATCCCACTTACCTTGAAAGTCATATTATTGCTGCTTTAAGTCAGTTCTGACTTGACAGCATATGATACAACAAAAAATGCCATGCATATAAATGCAGTATTGAGCATTATAAGCAGGTTATAATAAACTTGCTTTGGGTTGAGGAATTTATAGTTCAGCAGTGTCTTCTGTTTAATATTTTTGATGATATTAACAGGTGAAACTCCAGTGTATTAAAAAAAACTAAACAGTTGTAGTAAGCTAAAGATTCCAGTTATAATTTTGCTCAATTTTTTTGCCACACTATACTTCCCAACTGACTTGTATGGCTAGCTGTACAGTATAGAAATAATTACTGAGTGATAAATTAAATTAGTGCTCTAGACTTAAATACACTTTTACAAATGACGAAAGCATTTAAGATGCATAGCAAAATTGAGTTTTATTTCAAGATTAAATAATTACGATTGGGATTGAGTTATATAAATAAGCTAGAAGGTAACATATGATCACAGTAGAGTTCTCAGTCTTAAATATAGAATGACAGTATAATAGGTAAACTAAGGGATTGTTTGATTTCATAGTCAAATGATAAAAGATAGTCGCTACAGCAAACAGGAAATTTTAATGGAAATTAGATGGGTGATTGTAGGACCAAAGGACATTTTTCTGATTTGCCAGCAGCTCACACTCCAAAGGGAGATGGATTTTTATTAATTGAAATTTGAGGTTACCTTCAAAAAAGTTGTTTAAGCTAAAAAAAAAAAGATCCCTTGTTCCGGCAGAAGAAAGAAAATTAGGTGATCTGGGAGGCCATAGTTTGGGGGCCCCTCATAACACTGATTCCTCAGTCCTCCACAGACCCAGAAGTTCTCAGAAAAACACTTTTTTCCAAAACAACTTTAAAATTTGGGATGGATGTGAGGTGACATGTAGAATGCAAATATGTCCCTGGGGAGGCTGCTTGTTGCCCACCCCTCCTTTAGATGATTGCTAATTTTATTATTTTTCTGACAAAATAAAATATTTGATTTTTTAATTAATGTTTTTTTGGTCAGTTTTCCAACACATCAAAGTCCGCTTTTCCTTTACAACAACTTTAGGTGAGATATAACTCTTTGCATTTAAACCTTGTTCAATATGAAACCTTAAAGTAACCATTATTTTTTAAAAAAAATAGCTACAGAGAAATGGATTAGTAAGTATATGGGGTGTTTTGGTTTAATATATTTCATCCTTTCTTTTTAGAAATGTACTATCTGTAAGAAAAAAGGTGCCTCAATTGGTTGTGTGGTATCCAAGTGCAAACGAAGCTACCACTTTCCTTGTGGGGTAGAGAACGGATGCATTTTCCAATACAGGGGCAATTTCCCGTAAGTTCTTAATACATTTGGTAAACTGAATTGGGGATGGTTTAATTCAGAAAACTATAAATGGCCTATCTATGTACAGTGGTGCCCCGCATGACGACGATAATCCCTCCCATGAAAATCGCTGTTTAGCGAAATCGTCATCATGCGGAAACCCTTTCCCCATTGGAATGCATTGAAACCCAGTTTAATGTGTTGCAATGGGGAAAGTACCTCGTCATCCAGTAAAGATCCCCCATAGGGGAGCCATTTTGCGAGCGCTGATCAGCTGTAAAAATGGCTGCTCTGCGAAGCACGGGTCCGGAAAACACAGGGCAGCCATTTTGCGGAGCCAAAAAATTGTCGTCTTTTGAACAAACAGTTCGCGAAGCATGGACCTAATTGACGTCCAGTGAAAATCCCCCATAGGAATGACTGTTTTGTGAATCGCTATAGCGATCGCAAAAAGTCATCCTTTTGCAGATTCGTCGTTTAGCAAGGTATCACTGTATTTACTCACTGTATAGTAAATCTGGTCAGCAAATAAATTTTTCTTTGTGTTTGTACTTCGTGAAAGATATGTTCATGCTTTAGTTAAAACCTTCTTTCTATACCAATATTTCATATATCTAGCAAAAAAATTTTTTACTTCATGCATCTGATGAAATGGAATCTGGCACTTGAAGGCTTATACCACCATAAATTTGTTTGCCTTAATTTTCCAAAAGTTTATTCATTGTTTTAAAAGGCTGTAGTTTTTCAATACAGTGGTGCCTCGCATAGCGACGTTAATCTGTGGAGCAAAAATCGCTGCTAAGCGATTTCGTTGCTATGCGATTTTTAAAAGCCCATAGAAATACATTAAAACCTGCGTTTTATGGGCTTAAAACTCACCTTAAAGCAAAGATCCTCCATATGGCAGCCATTTTTGCTGCCTCTTAAGGGAGGAATCCGTCCCTAAACACAGCGGGCGGCCTTTTTTTTTAACCTGGCGGCCATTTTGGAACCGTCGATCAGCTGTTAAAAAATCATCGCTTTATGATGATCGGTAAGCGAAACAGGGAACCGATCATCGCAAAGCGAAAAAAAACATTTAAAACATCACAATGCGATCGCTTTTGCGATCACAAAATCTTCGTCGCTATGCGGTTTCGTCGCTAAACGGAGTGCCTGTTAAGCGAGGCACCACTGTATTATGATATAGTGCTTTAATTTTTAACTTTAAGTACTTAAATGAGTTTATACATGAATAGCATGAAAGAAGTGTGATTATATTCCATTCTAATTCTGTATATTTAAGATCATATTGTTGGAAGCATCGTCCCACTCAGAAACGTCCTTCTAATAGTAACGGGTTGTCACAATGTACAATATGTTTGGAGCTGGTTGAACATGCACCATCGTACAACAATTTGACCAGTCCATGCTGTAAAAATGCTTGGTTTCACAGAGACTGCTTGCAGGTATGGAATACTTTAATACTGGGACTAGAAATGTGCTGTCATGTGATGAAATAGTCAATATACAGATTAATGTAAATGGAGCATCTAAGAAACTATTGGAGTTCAGAGAGGTCCTGTTTAGGATATTAGTCCAATCTGCGCTTTCAGTGAGCATTATTATCGATATCTAATTAATATTTTGGAAGGGCTTTTCGCTGACAGTTTTTTCTAATAATGTTTTATGTTTCTGTAACCATTGGGTGCCTGTTTTGGCTATATAATACTTTATAACATTACTGATAATACAATATTATTCTAGCAATTATTCTGTGCAAAAACCTGTTGTATAAAATTATGCAGGATAAACCAGATCCAGTATGGAAATAATTTAAACGAATAGAGGTCTGCAACCTGGGTATGAGTGCTGTTTTAAGTTTCACTTTATGCTGTATGGCAGCGATGGCGAGCCTATGACACGCGTGCCACAGCTGGCTCACAGAGCCCTCTCTGTGGGCACCCGAGCCATAAGTCACCATTGAGAAATACTTACCCATCTTCTGATCCCGGATTTTGGCACTCCCCTCTGCTGGTGCAATGGTCCAGCGGAGGGGTGCAATGGTGATCATTACCAGTCTAGCCCAATGGGGGATTGGAGGACCAGTATTTCTTTGTTAATACCGCCCATGGGGGGGGAAGCAAGCAAGCATTTAACCCTTGCAGTACAGGAGCAGTTTTTTCTAAACTAAAACCTCAGTACAGTGGTGCCTTGCTTAATGATGTTAATTGGTTCCATTAAAAAATCGTTATGTGAAAACATCGTTAAGTGAAACACCATTTCTCATAGGAATGCATTGAAAACCGGTTAACCCGTTCCAATTGGAACAGATTAATGCTTGCAATCATTAGCCCACCTCCTGAAACCTATGCAAACTTACAAGTGGGGTCTTGACTTGAGAACTTAATCCGTATTGGAAGGCGGTTCTCAAGTTAAAAAGTTCTCAGGTCAAATCTGCATTTCCCATAGGAATGCATTGAAAACCATTTGATCCGTATCTGCTCTTTTCCGTCCATAGAAACTAATGGGAAGCTGCTATTCTGCCTTCGACCACTAGAGGGGGATATTTTGTTTCTTTTTTTCTTAGGTCAAGAAAGGTTCAGGGAAGGCAGGGAAAATACAGTCCAGGCAGTACCAGGCAGTCTGAAGACTCCCAATCCACTCTCTAAATGCTGGGAGGAGTGAGGAAGCAGACAGGCACCCTTTTCACTGGCCAACAGTTAACTGAAAGTTCAAATTTTGCACGTTCCCTGCCTCCCACGTGGTTTTTTTCAGTTCTTAACTCAAATCTAAGTATGTAAGTCAAGTCAATATTTTCCTATGAGAGTGGTTCTTAAGTCAAAATGTTCTTAACTCAAGCCGTTCTTAAGTCAAGACCCCACTGTAATTTGGTCCAATGCTTTTCAATGAGAGAGGAAAAAAATCACCAAAAATTAATTAAGACTCAGAACAACACCAAATTAAGTTTGCATAGGTTTGAGGAGGTGGGCTAACGATTGCAACCATTTAAAACAGGCTTCAAACAGTTTAAGACACTTTTATAGGAGCGAAAAGGGAGATCGGAAAGATCTTTAAAAGCGAAACGGAGATCAAAGAGCCCTTTCCGATCTCCCTTTTCGCTCCTGCAAAAGTGTCTTAAACTTTTTGAAGCCTGTTTTAAATGCTTGCAATCGTTAGCCCACCTCCTGAAACCTATGCAAACTTAATTTGGTGTTGTTCTGAGTCTTCGTTAATTTTTGGTGATTTTTTGTTTTCTCTCTCATTGAAATGCATTGGACGGACAGTTCAATAGAGTTCAATGAGGGGAAAACGGAAGAGCTTCAAAAGCACTGAAGCCGGCTTCAGTGCTTTTGAAGTACTTTCCGATGTCCGTTTTCGCTCATTTTTAAGTGTCTTACAATGTTTGGAACCTGTTTTAAATGCTCGTCATTAATTTTTGGTGATTTTTTGTTTTCTCCATTGAAAGCCTTTGAACGGACCATTCAAAGGCTTTCAATGGAGAATTTAAAAAATCACCAAAAATTAACAACAACTCAGAACAACACCAAATTAAGTTTGCATAGGGTTCAGGAGGTGGGCTAATGATTGCAAGCATTTAAAACAGGTTTCTAACAGTTTAAGACACTTTTACAGGAGCGAAAAAGGGACATCGTTAAGTGAAATTCCCCCATAGAGAACATCGTTAAACGATGGGGGAAATTCCTCAAAGAAACCCATCACTGTGTGAATTCATCGTTGTATGAAGCAATCGTTGTGCGAGGCACCACTGTATTCAAGTTTTGATTGCAGTGTTGGCACTTTGAAATAAAGAAGTTGATTTTTTGTTGCAGTTTGGGCACTCAGGCTCAAAAATATTTACCATCATTGCCGTATGGCATTGTTTAGATTTTACCTGTGGGTATTGACAATGTGGAATTGTGCTAAAGAGAGGAGATTTGTTTCCATGGGCTCTGATCTAGCAGGTATTTGCAAAAGTGAAGAAGTATGCCAGCTGCTTCCCAGCTTTACAAGCTTGAAAACTAGAGAAATCTTTGTCCCTGTACGTATTACAGGACTTGCACTCTAATCTTCAGAGAATAAATAGGTTTTGCTAATCAGTCTTTTCTCTTTCTGTTGTTGGATCCAGTGTCAAGCTCTGAGTGCAGGAGTATTCTTCTTCAGATGTCCAGTGTGCAATAATAAAGAGAAATTTCAGAATGAAATGTTAAGAATGGGCATTCATATTCCAGAAAAGTAAGCACTTCTTAGAATGTTATTATGTTATAATTATGCTGTGTGGTTTATGCATATGCTGCTCTGGTTACAAATGACTATTTTAACAAAAAAGCTAAATTACAGATCTTTAAAATGTTCTAATAAGCATTTAAATATTTCTAGAGACGCCTCCTGGGAATTAGAAGAGAATGCATACCAGGACCTTCTTCAATGTTACCAACACTGTGATGTCAAAAGATGCCTCTGCAAAAATGGAAGAGATTTCAGTGAACCTGATAGGTAGTAATAAAAGCTCTTCTGTGAGAGAAAATAATGAATATGCTTGTCACTTTTAGAAATGTTACCTAGATATGTTTCTATCCACAATTCATTATGCAACGGGAAATAGAGGGAAAGCTATATATTCACACACAACATATTTGCCCCTCCCCATAAGAGTCCTCTAGACACAGTGATGCCACATTCTAAGTTTAAGAAGAAGAAAAAACTTCAGCTTCGTAATGGATCTTCGATATCACACCATAATCATCCACATACATCCACACAAGACATGTAGCATCTTTAAGAACAGATTTGCTCAGGTATGAGCTTCTGTGAATTTGAAGAATTTGAATATAGATCATAAATGCTATTCATCTTAAAAGTGCAATAGTACTCCAAACTTTCTATTTATTAGACATGCTAAACCAAACCGAAACAACATTTTAAAAAAATTAATGGTTTTGTTTTCTATTAATAAGAGAATGGTATCACGTTGAGCATTTGCCACTACAGTTTTAGGCACTGGAGACATTTGTGCCAAGTAAATAGTTTTCCATGATAAGATCTCATAATGGCATTGATAAAACTTTAATTTTAAAATTGTAAAACTAAAGAGAAACAGACAAGCATATCTCTATTCATACCCGTAGATCAACAGTAGAAGCCTTTGCCTATATCTGCTTTCTGATATTCAGTGCATGAGCGTATAGACAGAGCTTTCTCTCATTATTTGTTTCCTATTAAAATATGGCTTTCCTTAGACACTTCAGGAGCTATTTTAGACTATAGTTACCAGTGGTTTTGGCTGAAAGATTCTTTGAATGTAAGGGGCCCTTCTGTTAATGAACCTTTGAGAACAACCCAATATTGTTCCTATAGAGTTTTCTGGTTGTATTTATTACTCAGTTTTGTTTGATTCTTTTATTTGTATGTGTGTGTTTGAGAGGGAGAATGTTGTTAAATTTTATTACGAGGCACTTTGCATAGCCTTTGTGATAGAAAAGGAAGGTAACAAATCTGGGATAATAGATGCTAGTATTATTTCTCTTTTCCATTCTGTGCACAACAAATGTCTTCACTTGACTTTTTCTGTTTGGGTGCTAAACTAATGGCAGATTAAAATTATACAACAAAGTTATACTAACTTAAATGTAGTAATAGTCAATCTAAAATTTATTGTGTCTCCTTTCAGTAAATGGGAAATAAAGCGCTGTCAGTACTGTGGTTCCAGTGGGACACATTTGGCGTGTTCCTCACTAGCAAGCTGGGAGCAAAATTGGGAATGCATTGAATGTAGAACCATCCTTGCCAAGTCACATGGTAAGAAGGTACTGGTAATAATAGATGGTTTAACTGAAACTTAGCAACATTTTACGAAGATAATCTGTTTATTTCATTACACAGGGAATTGTCACAAAAGGCGAAAGCGTTCTTTGCGTATATCAGAAAAAACAGATATTGCAGACAATTTACTGGAAGATCCATCCCCTAAATGTCCAAGATTATCTCCTGGATCTCATCTTGGCTACCTTGTTAGGTATGTAGTTTCTTTTTGTTTTTCACCTACAAACACAATTGCTGTATTTACTCCACCTCCTTTCTGTTCTGCAGGGAGCACAAAAGTGACTAGACATGGGAGTTTCATACTTGTTTTCCAGAGAAACAAATATGAGGCCCGTCAGTGGTCTTGGTCCACTTACTGGGCTCCTCAACGTGCTTACCCAGCAGCAGCAACATCACGCCAATTGTGGACATAATCCCACTGGTGCTTCCCTGCCTCTCTCCTCAGCCAATTTGTTCAGCAGCTGATCAGGGAGACTTGTCTTTCCGCCTCCTTGCTGGTGACTCGAGATGTTGAAGAAATGAGTTTTATTATCCTTTTAAAACTGTCCAGTCATTCACAGGTTTTTGGAGGTGGGCAGCAGAGTGATAGAGATTTTCATTATGTATTGCTAAATAATTGCCCAGGAAGAAGGCCACAGATTGATTTGACCAAAGCATGTTGAGCAGTTTTTGAAGTATAATAAACCCATTTCTTCCACATCTTGAGGAGATGTCTCTGTTTCATATTCCGTTTCAGTGAATATTTCCAGTTCCTTCTGGCTTTTATATTTTGCTGAACTGTGACTTCGCCTGATATTCAAATATAGCAAAATTATATTTTGAGCCTAAAATAGAAACTTTTATCCACAAGCTACGTTGAGAATTCCTCATTCTGTAGTGTCTTCCCGAAGAAACTCCTTATGTCATCTGTGATGGGGAACTCAGAAATGACTGGGTTGGCGTGGGTAAAACAAACCCTTGTACCTTTTCTAAAGAATAATCAAAGTATAGTCCGATAAAATTACTTAATAAGTATGCTCACATGTAATTTTGTTTGCCACTATGCAAATCCCATTAGGTTCATTGCTTCAATTGCTTTCTGATAATTCTTTGCACAACAAATTTTAACTCATGAGTAGATGGTTTGTCTATTTTTTAAAATTTTTAGTAATAGTTCCCCGTTTGGTAAAATCCCATTACTAACTACCTTATTTCCCTGAAAATAAGACCTAACCTGAAAATAAACCCTAGTATGATTTTTCAGGGTGCTCGTAATATGAGCCATAGCCCCAAATAAGCCCCAGTTAAGTGAACCGCCGCCCTTCGCTATTGTGCGGCAACCAGAAGATGACACGACTGTAAAATAAAACATCCTCTGAAAATAAGCCCCAATGCATTTTTGGAGCAAAAATTAATATAAGACCCTGTCTTATTTTGGGGAAAACACAGTACATCCTTATGCATTGTATATTAGAGACAGAAGAATTTACATCAAATTAGAAGAGTGTTTTTGGAACCCTAAACTTTGTTTACTTGTGATTTTTGATTCATAAATACATGTCCCTTAACTCTCTCCCAAGGAGAAACCCAAACTATTCTTGTTCCTGCTTTCCTCAGGCCCCCAAAGATTATATACCCCAGTGCCTTTACTCAGGGTTCTCAACTGGATCTTCCCTCTTCTGAAAACAGACTGTTATCCCCACCCTCCTTGATCAGTCCTTCAGTGAGGAATCTGTCGCTAAGAAAAACGTAAGTTAATAAGCAATCTACCAGTGTCTATTTAAAGAAAAATGTTTGAATTTAAAATTGAGATTGAATTTAGTTTATGTTTAATGGTCCTGTGAAACTGTTGACTTGGAGTAGTTGGCATCAATATCACATCTCAGACTGCTTCTCCACCTCTCTACTTCAACAACAATTTGCTATGTAGCACTGGGGACATTTTACAAGATGAGACAATGGATACCACAGGTAAACTAACATTAAGATTGTGGAACTAGTTCTGTGGTTCTTTGGATTTTTCTATCCGTTTCAAGAATAGTGATACTAAAGTAGATCCCATTTACTGGTCGTTGACCGTAATAAAGTAGTAGTAGTAGTAGTAGTAGTACTACTACTACTACTACTACTACTAAAGTAGATCCCAGCTGGTTTTCCACAAACAGAAGGGTTTTGTCTACTCATAGTGGGACTGTGATCCACAGGAGAATCCTCAGGGGTGATGCAATTTTTTTCCATTCACCAGTTTCAGAGGGTTCTCCCAGTACTCTAGACAGTTTTTCATAGTACAACAGCAGCTACGTAGTGAAATCCTTATCAGTAAAGTCATGATGTCCCATGCTACTCATGAGAGTGTCTTTGGGTAGAACTCTACATGGAAATAGCATTACCACCAGCAGAAGCAAATTGGGAATCCTTGGCCCTATTGATTTTGCAATAGAGAGCATAGTATTTGTTTGTTTATTTATTTATTTATTTATTTATTTATTTATTTATTTAAACTTATATGCTGCCCACACTACCCAAAGGTCTCTGAGTGGCTTACAACATTTAAAATACAATAAAAGACAAAATAATTAAAATGCAATTAAAATATATACTCTAAAAATTGCCATCGGATCCACATCTGATAATCTGACAATCTCCCTCTGGCGATTCGCATGGCCCCCACGCTGGGCACCTTTAAAACCCAATTTAAAACATGGCTGTTTATTCAGGCCTTCCCTCCAGCCAACTCTTGATTTTTTCTTACTTTTCCTTTTTATTTTTACTGCTGTTCTTGTTTGATTATTATGTTTTATTATTTGATTTTATATTTGGAAGCCGCCTAGAGTGGTCCGGTGGGCCAGATAGGCGGGGTATGAATGAATGAATGAATGAATGAATGAATAAATAAATAAATAAATAAATAAATAAATAAATAAATAAATAAATAAATAAATAAATAAAAATTAAAAAAAGCCTCCTGGAACAGGAAGGTTTTTACCTGGCGCCGAAATGTCATCAGCGTCAGCGCCAGACAAATCTCAGTCGGGAGGGCATTCCATAGTCTGGTGGCAGCTGCCAAAAAGGCCCTTTCTCTACAAGCCCTCCATCTTATCTCCTTAAGGGATGGCTCTTTCAAAAGGGCCCCCTGGCTAGATCTTAACTGCCGGGTAGGTTCATATGGAAGGAGGCAGTCCTTCAGGTATCAAGGTATTTAATGTATCTGAAAAATATGACAACAACATAAAGTACTTAATCTATACGCTATCTGACCTGTTCTGAAATTTTGTTATGCTGCAAAATAATCATAGTCTTTTCTCACTTAAATATTTGTGAATTACTATAAATATTCCAAACTCTTTGAATTCTTAGTCAGTTTAAAATTTTACTGAACTGAATCATGTTCCTAGTACTAATTCAGTCTAAAACTTCAGCATCTGTAAGTTATACTACAGGCAGAAATACAGATTAAGAATTATTGCTGTTTTTTCTTTAATAGGATTGGTAAATAAAATAGTTGTTTTATATTGTGTAGGCAACTTGGAGTGCAGAAAAGAGAAGTCTCCAATATTCTGAGGGAGTTAAGATTACAAATTAATACCAAACCAACCAGATTAAATATTAATAGACAAAACATCTGGGAAAGTGCCTTAAAGGGATTTCAGAAACGGAACTTCAATCCAGCCAATACTATTGAAGTAAAGTATGTGAACAAAAGGACTAAAATAGAGATGGACAGTTATTCATCAAAGGAGGATTTTTTTCAATTATTAATGTGTCACCTTCAGAACTCATCACTCTTTGAAGGCAATTTTTCAAAGAATTTGTCTTTTGATTCTCAAGGTAAGCCAAATCTATAAATATATGCCATATATTTTTGATTGATACAGATCTGTTTCTTTTCCCTTCTCTAATGAGTTCAGGAAAATATACCTGTCATGTTCCATTTTATTTGCACAGCAAACTTGTGAACCCAAGCTGATGAACACTTGATTATCATCATCCAGTAAAATGCATAACAGCATGAACTTCAATCCAGGTCTTTGCAGCCTAACTCAAACACACCAGTTATAATGAGTTTAGCTTTTAAAGCAGCTGCAGGATTTCTATCTGATACGTCTGATGTGAGATTCACCTGTATTCTGATCTGGCTACCAATACTTTCATTAAATAAAAGTTCTATTCGCTGACTATTCCAATATGTTATGGACCCTTACAGAAAAGCTAGGCTAAGTCCAGCATTTGACTGGGATAACATGCCTTTTCTCTTTCTGCAGCTCTCCACACTGCCCGAAAGCTAGTTCTGAGTGGTTTCCCAGCTTCCTAGAGCCAGACTAGGGGCACCTGGGAGGTTGCATTGGGGAGTGGTAAATTCTTCATTCCAGTCCCACTGGATTCTACTATTACTCTGGCAGAGGTCTACTACTAAGTCTAGCCCTTTGATGTACAGATGCTCTGTTGGCTATAGCATTTAAAATTATCCAGATGAAGAACAAAATTGTGTGGGGTGGTGGTGTTTGAGTTTGTATTGGCTCCATCCAGATAGTAAACACAGATGATAATAGGAAGATGAGCTTCTATTCTCAGCTTCATACAGCATTAGAAAGCAAATGTCCATCAGAAATAGTGGATCAGTTCTGCTTTCCACATACATACTCTTAAAACCTGTTCTAAATGGTTCAGAAATCTTAATTTGAGGAGAGAGAATAGGGGAGGTATTTCATTGTGCAAGTCTTCTTCATGCTACGTCAGAAACTTCTCCATACAATTTCCAAACTTTCAAAAACCAATTTTCATGACTATGTGGAGGGGGGCATAATGTAAAAGCACACCAATGGAATTTTGGTGCTCAATCAGAAATGTACAGACAGCACAATCCCTGTATCTTATAAGTACATTGATGAGATGTGGTGTCCATTATCTCATATATATTTAAAGGGCACACAGATTCATGGAGGATGAGTTCATTAGTAGCTATATACCATGCTAGCTGAACAACTGCAATCAGCTGGTGGAGAAAAAATAGCACAATTGCATTTATGGCCTGCTAGTGGATTTCCAATGGTATCTTATTTCCAAAGCCAATGAGACAGAACACTGAACTCTGGTTCGCTCAATTCAGGCTCATCTCAGCTTTATTTGATAAAAACAGGTTATTTTGCATTATTTGTTTGCAGCTCTTCAAGATAATTTATACTATGAAGCTGGAAGAATTATTGCAGTTTCTCTGGTTCATGGAGGTCCATCTCCTAGCTTCTTCTCCAAAACCTTGTTTAACCTCCTTGCTTACGGCACAGAGAATGTGAAACCAACCATAGAAGATGTTGCAGATGTTAATGTTTTGCAGACTATAGAGAAGGTACACTGCTGTACACTTGTGAAGTATGGTGGGTGGTGTCAGAAATTTCCAGATATCTTCTAACATCTTTATTTTAAACACAGCTGGGTGTCTCTGCTCCCCAAAATCAGTAATTAACTGGTGGAATACATTTGCACATTCTTGGTAAATCCAAAGCTAATTAAGCACAAAATTCAGAAGGAATGGGAGATAGTTTAGTACACAATTAGTTTGAAATTAATTCCTTCCTCATCCAGTGTTAATGTTTTGTTTTGTTCTTTAGATAAAATCTGCAACAACTGTGAGCAGTTTAGAATCAGCATTAAGTGATTGCTCTGACTATCTCAACACTGCTGGATGTTTAAAGCCTGTAGCAGCCTTATATGATAAGGATGTGCTGGTGAATGAGATACTGAATTACCATGTCATCAAGAGAACTCACTTACCTTTGGAAAGGTTTGTTGGCTGTGGAACTCATTGTTATAACCTTTTCAGTTTATAATTGAGAACAATTTCACAAGGAAATTGTGCAAATTATGTTCTGCCTGTATTATTTAAAAGTTTTCATATTATGTTTCATTTGTTAGGAAGTCCTAGTGGCAGTTTTCACCAAATTGCTTTCTCCTCTGAATTTATCAGTATCAAAAACAAAATCAAGTATCGTTGAGTGACATGCTAATGTCTGAAACTTCTTAAGGAGTACTGGAACCTATTCTGAATAATAGAGTTGCTAAACGAGGACTGAAATACAGTTTCAATCTGGGATGTATACTGAACCCACTACAAAAGCCTGTGCCTAAATATCAAGTGCTCTTTTGGAGACACTGGCCAGTATCCTGTTGCATAGCTATACCTGCACAATGGGATTGATGTCACCTGCCATGACAGCTTAAAGAGATCTTTTTTAAAATTTTAGGATGTATGCAACTTTGGATCATTGAGCATGACTTCTGTGCACTCTAAAATTGTAAAAAGTAACTCCTTAATTAGCCGCAAACTGCCATGACCCATGATGTCACTCCCATCGCATAAGTGGAGCTATGTAACAGCATACTGGCCAATCCGGCACAACCTTTGTCCATCGTTATAGTGGTATTTCTCTGTTTGTAGATCTCCAGGGGGAAAAACTTCCTGCAATAAGTGCAAATGGCAAGGCTGTCTCAGCAAATAATGTAGCTGCGGCAGGCCCCATAATTTTTTAGGGTCCCTGAGATGCATCCAGGCTACAAAAGCTTTTGGCATGGCAACAGCTGTCTGCAGAGCCGGGCCTTCTGTTTCTTTTTTCTTCCTTCTTTCATCAGCCAAAGAAAATTCCAAACCTTATAGTAAAGAGAGCAACTCCTTAAGGCAACTATAAAGTGGGTGGGGGAGAGATTACTATCTTCTGCCCCTCCCCTTGTAATCCCATGTGCATTTTTTTAAAACGGGCAATTGACATAAGTTATCTTTGAGTCTAAAAGAGAAATTCATGGAACATGTTCTTCCTTCACACTAACTGGAATTTTACTTCATCCTGTCCCTCAGCCCTGGATTCTGCCATCTATCAACACAGCAAGCAGGTTTATTCAAGGGAGGGGGGAGAATAATTTATCTTGGGAAAGAATGGTAGAAGAAACCTTCCAGTGCAGTCTCCGTACTTTATTTCCTTTCTCTTCCCCCACAACTGAAATTAGTAGTGGTGGTGCCTTCTGCCTGCAGCTCTTTGTGCAGTGATGCAGGTTGTTACGTGACTAATACGGACTTTGATTATTTAATCCATGACTTTGCAGCAGGAAAGGCAAAGAAATTTTGTTTCAGAAGTAAAAAAGCATGCTCTCCTTTTCCACTGGCTCCAATTTAGTTTCTCTTTTCTTCCCCCCCCCCACTAGTAATTCTACTATGAAGGAGTTTTTGGTAGACTTTTTTTATATACATGAATGCCAGATATAACACAAGGGATCTGTGGGAGTTAATGCTATGTCCCATCAGTACGTTTGGGCTCTTTGCTGCACCCCATGTTTGTTCTTGAAATGCAAAATATTCCTGATTTGGTTCATGTATACATGAATCCACACGATGGAGTGAGCTCCTATCGTTTGTCCCAGCTCCTGCCAACCTAGCAGTTCGAAAGCATGTAAAAATGCGAGTAGATAAATAGGTTACCACCTCGGTGGGAAGGTAATGGCATTCCATGTCGTCGCGCTGGCCACATGACCACAGAAACTGTCTTCGGACAAACACTGGCTCTATGGCTTTGAAACGGGGATGAGCACCGCACTCTAGAGTCGGACACAACTGGACTAAATGTCAAAGGGAACCTTTACCTATACACAGCTATCTGAAGCCAGCTCATCTCCCTGGTTTCAACTGTAAGAGTTTAAATAGCCCATGAAAAATGGCACAACAGAAAGTATTCTGTATTGTTGGGCATAGCATCCAGGAGAATTTTGTAAGTTTAAACAACCAGTTAGAAGGATGAGGAATCCACTAAGTGTATCCTGTAGTCCAGTGGTCCCCAACCTTTTTGACACCACAGACCAGTTGGGGGGGAACGGGGGGTCTGTGGAGGGGGCATCCCCGCGCATGCATGAAGGGGTGGTGTTCGCTTGTACGCATGCACTTATGCATGCATGAAGGGGTGAGGGGTGCTCTCATGGCACACTCTCACATGCACAAAGGGGCTGTGGGGGGGGGGAGAAGATCTGTGTCCACGGCCTGGTCCAGCCAAGGCCATGGACTGGCACCAGGCCACAGACCGGGGGGTTGGGGACCCTTGCTATAGTCTACCCATATGTATTATATCTAAAATGTATGTTATTATAGCAAATGCATATCAAGCCATTCATGCTTTTAGAAATTTTAAGTCATAATTATAATATGAAAAATTAATTTGGCAGTATCTGTGGGAAAGTTTTATTTTTCTGCCCCCCCCCCCAAAAAAAAAAAACACAAATCAAAAGTCTCACTTTATTTTTTTGTTGTTTCCCTGTCTTTTCCCCTTCCAGCTTTCAGCAAGGTTTGAAAACACTTGGTATTTTGGAAAAAATTCAGATGAATCCTGATGCATTTTGTAGCATATTATGTTACAAGCCTGAAAAGCTTTCCGCAAAACTTCTTGGTGATCTCTTTACAATTCACTGTTTGCCAGGAACAGACAAAGCCAGAAGTCTTGATTTCTGGATGGGTTACTTGCAGGAGACAGAAGGTAAGAAAAAAGGACATTAACTTAGTTCAGTGAATTTGAGACAAGAATCTGGATTGGATATGGGTTTTTTTCAAAAGTTTTCAAGTTCACATTATGGAACTACTAAATCTACTTTTTTTATTTGTTTCATTTTTCTATTGTAGTTACGGTTAGCCAGTCAATTTATCATTAGTTATCTTCTGAAGTAATGTGGAATCTCTTGTAAAAGCTTTCTGCAGCTAACCAGTCCTTTTTTCTTGATCCTAGTTGGCGAGTCAGCTGTAACTCTGGAGGACATCTTAGTGTTTGCAACTGGCGTCCGTAATATTCCACCTATTGGTTTTGATCCAGAGCCTTCAGTTAATTTTCTGCACATAAAGTGCCCCATTGGAAAGAGACACATTAACTGTTTAGAGCTTCCAATAACAGAGTCTTATAAGAAGTTTAAAAGAATTCTTGATTTCTCCATCAGAAATAGGTTTGTCAATACAACAGACACTAAAAGTTGAACAATGAAGCACGTATGAAGCATGCTAGCTGCTACTGGATAACACAAGCATTCATCCTCACAGGTCTAAAGTTGATCATGGACATGACTTCAGTCTTTACATTTTGAACATGTTTGAAAATGGTGAGCAAACAAAGCTTTTAAAACAGTTTTGTATTGCTGTATTTTTTGATACTTGGTTCTAATCTAATTTTTCATTCAATTCTGTAACATTCACTAGTGTATGTACTGTACATTCCATTTTACCTTATTAACAATTATAAATCAAAATTACTGACAACTAAATTAGGAATGCTTTCTAATTCGTTTAGTATTTCCAGGAAATCATACTTTTATGATTTTGACCTGTTGATGTAGTACACTGCTGAGTAGATTATTTTGCATATTAAAATAATTTCAAGTATTTAGCTATTGTGTATGTGGAATCAGGAAGCTAAAGATATTACCTCATTTTTAACCTAGAATTTTACAGTGTTTAGTATAGCTGTGGTATGATGCCCAGCTACGCTGGTTATGTTCCCATTCTACAACTATTCCAAGCTTAAAGACTATTATTCAGTCAGTGCTTTGTTTGAAAACATGTGCAATTAATTTGATTTCTAAAGCTCCCCTGCAGATACTTCATACATAGGCCAAAAAGAGTATTAAACTCTATAAACAAGGTGATGGGATAATTTGCCTGTTTATAGTATCTCAGGTATGAAACAGAATCATATAAAACAAGTGGCAATGACTTGGATCCAAAGTAGCAGAAGGTTGCTTCTGCTCCAACTAGAGCTTTTATGCTTCCCCTCCCCTGGAGAACAACAAAGTTCCTTACAGAGCTTGGCACTCTCTGGTGTCACTTCTTGAGTAGCGTGAGTCAGTACCCAAAACATAGTTTGGCCCTTGAATTTAATCACAATGATAGAGATCCCTCCCATGAGAATAGAGAGAGCTGGGTTTTGTCCATGTTTAAACATTTCGTACTGCAAATAATTTGTGGTGACAGTTCCACTGGATTTTTAATTACTATTTTATTTTAAAGATAAGATTATGATAGTAAGCACCCCAATCAACTATGAAAGCAGGAGCCACCATTACATACTCCTCAATTAATGACAACAGCAATTCTTAAGTTCAACCTTTGAGAAAATAGACACCACCACACCAGAAAGTATTTAAGTAAAACTGCTCAAAAGAAAAAAGAATAAGATATATCAAGATAAAGCAGTCACGAGGTTCATGCATAAGCAACAATTTATCAAGCTTCAAAGAGAAAGGCCAGGAGCAAGTCCTGGGATCTGCAGCTGTGGAACTGCAAAGCACATATCCAGCTGCAGCCAAAGAACACCCTTCATTTCCTGGACATCAGCTTTTAAAGATACTCATCACTATCTCCAATGATTACTAAGACATGTTACTTATGCCAAATCTAAATAATTATGCTAGGATCTGAATGACTGGTTCTAGTAAACAAATCAGAGCACATGCCCAGCACCTCAATGATAACCTGTTAGCCCTTCTAAAATCTGGTAGACATAATATACTCATCTCTATTTCCCTAAAGTATAACATTCTAAAGTGTTAGGCTTGATTTAATATTAATATAATTAATTGTGCACAAACTTATTCCGGTGAGAAACAGTACATAGGACTCTTCCAATTCTGTGTCTCATGAAGAGAGCTTGAGCTACTTAGTGTTGCACTTAGAGGTGTAAATGTTTCAAAAGTTTTCAGTCTGTAGGGGAAATGATCTTTCTATTAGCCAACATTTGGGAGAAATTTAACATGTACACTTTTTAAAATCAAATCTAAAATTATTGTATTAATAGTTCAAATACTGTATCTATAACTTGGCATGTAACATTTTGCTAATTGAAATGCTTACTCAATTTGCAGAACAGTTTTATGCATGTTTACTCAGAAGCAGATACACTTTCTTGGTTGATGCTTCCTCCCAGATATGCATAGACGTGTTAGTCATATAAGGGGAAAAACTCAGACACAAGAGGCAGAGCACATATTTGTTTCTATTATGTCAAAACTAGAACAAAGTGCATGCATCACAAGAAAGAAAATGGCAATGTTACGAGTAATTACTTGCCTTATGGGTAGGGGGAGGAAAGGGGGAAAACAACTCAGATATTAATTCTTGAAAACAAAATTATAGTTCCTATATTGTTCAGTTAGAAAAGAAACAACTTAGGGAGAGGAAGAATGATTGCTGTCAAGTGCCCGTTTGAAAAAATATTTTTGGAAACACAAACTAATCTCTTTTGAGATGCTTTACAAGGTGTAAATATAACTTTAAGTCACAAAACTTAGGCTTGATAAAATATATTTTTCTCTAAGGTGACCTAGTAAGACTATATTTTATCTGAGGCAACTGTGTTTCGCTATTGATTTTGATATGTTGTAAGAAGAAAGCCTCTGCACTCAGACATCCACTGTTAAAGTGAATAATTTCTCACATGTCTAAAACCTCCTGAGCTTATTTTGGCAATACATTCTCAGTTACATGTGACAAAGTAAGAATGTTTATTCTTTCTTAATAGCAAATTGACATGCCTTAGTGCAAGCATCTTTTGAAGGTTTTATGTTCCATTTATTGATCTACCATGAAATATGGCAAACTGCTGCCTAAGAAACAATAGCACAAAGCCTTGTTGTAAATTCAGGACTAGCTGTGTGGTCTTAAGTCCTGTAACCCCCTTTTTTCTGTGAGAGGATCATGCCTGTCTGTAGAAAATAATTAGTCTAAAATACTATTACTGAACTCTGCTAAATTATCACTGTCCGATATTCATTTGTTTTGGAAAAAAGCAGTACCATAACACTGGACTATATGTCTGATAAGAAAACCACAGTTTGTTCTTCAGCATCCCATTCTTTCACATTTCCTCATTCTAAAAAACGTAATAAGATTTTTGTCAGTAGAATCAGTATATGTACAGTATATTTTGTTGAACTGGCCCATTCAAAATAAAAAATTCTGTTAGACCACTGTTCTTGTCTTAAAACTTGTGTGCACAAGATATAGGAAGCTTATGTTCTTGTTGTGATTACTTGAATCTTTACTAGACTATGTAATAAGCTATCTGTAAATCTTTACTAGACTAATAGTTTATATAGTACAGAAAATGAATGCTGTTAATTAAAGAGCGTGCATACATATATGTCACTTCAAGACAACAGTATTCTTTAAGTAGCTCAGGTATTTGAAGGGGACTTCACTGGATGCCTTAATCAAACCAATCAAAAATGCACACTTCTGAACAAACTAGTCACAAAAAACAAACATTTTATATGGGTGGGAAAATTAAACTTGGCATTGTTATACTAGTGTGGAATAAATATTGCATGTACAGTGACAAATTTGTAAATATCAAGTTTTTCTTATTTCCTGAAGCCTGTTATACATATTGTTCTTATGTTACTTGTAGCATTACATTATGGGAGAACTGTCATGTGTTTATGTAAAGTGCAATAAATCAAGGTTCTATTAGTTAACAGTATTAAATATATATGCATTCAAACACAGCTAGACTTCATTCTTTAGCAAATGTTCTGAATATACTGAGTTCTGGTGTTGCATTGTTTGATCTGGGGTCATCCTACACTGTTCAGTATCACAACCAGAAAAATTATGGTGGGTGAAATAAGGCTGATCACTGAAGAACTGATGCTTTTGAATTGTGGTGCTGGAGGAGAGTCCCCTGGACTGCAAAGAGAACAAACCTATGCATTTTGAAGGAAATCAACCCTGAGTGCTCACTGGAAGGACAGATCCTGAAGCTGAGGCTCCAATACTTTGGCCATCTCATGAGAAGACTCCCTGGAAAAGACCCTGATGTTGGGAAAGTGTGTAGGGAAGAGGAGAAGGGGACGACAGATGACGAGATGGTTGGACAGTGTCATCGAAGCTACCAACATGAATTTGACCCAACTCTGGGAGGCAGTGGAAGACAGGAGGGCCTGGCGTGCTCTGGTCCATGGGGTCACAAAGAGTCAGACATGACTAAACAATAAAACTGTTGGATCTGGGGTCATCCTACACTGTTCAGTAACACAACCAGGAAATTATGGTGGGTGAAATACACTGATAAAGATTCTTTATCTAAAAATTGTGTATGATAGGATCTCACCGAGTCTTTTTTCTCAAGGTTAACTGCTATACTTGCTGAAAACAAGGAATATATAAGCTTATGTGTTTAAAGTGATAACGTAACAAACCCAAGAACTTGAAACATGGAGTTATATATGAAAGCCTGTACAAAATGCTTGAGTAAGATTATTCAACACACACAACCAAGGATCAGTGGCAAAAATGTTAAACACTACGGGGAACCAGACCAATATTTTAGTTCCTGAAAACTTGTCTATGCTTTCTCCTAATCCATCGGCAACAAGGGTATTGGAAATACTTATAAAGCTCTTAATGTTTTGGGACCCTTTTCAGAGTGTATTTTCCCACAATTGTTTACCCACACCCCCAGATCCTTCCAGGCTCTTCCAGTTGGCCACCCTGAAAGAGACCAGAAAATCATTAAGATTTCTCGGCAGTGACACCAGCTTTCTGGAACCTCCTCTCCGGCAAGCTGCACCTGCCCCCCCATTTCCATTTTTAAGAGGTTGCTGAAGATGCTGCTCTTCCGCCTTCCAATGCAATCTCACCTGAATTTTGGGGGGGCCTCACACCCTGCCACCTTATATGAAAACGTACTGTTGTGGTTTAATGCTGACTTAATTTTGTTTTGTCTGTTTATTATTTCATGGCTTGTTTGCTATGTTCTGCTGTGTTTTATAATACTGTTAACCACCCAAAATAATATTTCACACTAATGGGGTGGTATATAAATGACAAATATAGCTGAAATTCATTCATCCCACTTATAACCAAGCATGATGGGTGTTGTAATTCAACTTTTTTTAGAGGACTACGTTTCTGGCTCTGGGAATAGAAACTGACACCTAATCACTGCCTGTCTCTCTGACTTTGTTGGCCTGTTACACCTATTCTCAGTGGAGTTACATCTAGTTTTTTCATCTCCAACATAAATCGCCACCAAATGGCATTTGCTACCGCGCACGTGATTTGTTTTTGTGTGTAAAATTAATCCCTATTGTCTCTGGCACTGAAACCCTATTTTAAAAGGTCACCTAGAAAGGACACACCAACGGGAATGTGATGAAGGCCTCATTCATGGCTTCCTCCTTTAAAAAGAAAAACTGCCTCTTTAAACAATTATTTCAATTTCTCAAACGTAAGGCAGATGTTAGGGAGCAGCTAGACCCTCGAAAGCAATTCTGGCCGTGCTTTACCTGTCCAGCCAAAACATTTCGCGCTCCACTACGATCATCTTTTAAATATATATAAATTGATCCTTCGAGGTTGCAAATACTGGAATAAGGGGGGGGGGGATTCATGCCAGTTAATAGAGCGAACGAACAGCTATGCAGGTGGTTTCCAGAGAGAAGGAGGGAGGGAGCGTCGAGAAGACGCCAAGATGCTGGTAAGGCTACGAAGCGGGTCTATCCATCACAACATATCTTCCAACTGATGGCCAACGGTTTTCCCCACGTCGCCTCAGGCGAAACCGACCGAGGTAAACAAAGAGTCTTCCCGCCGCACTTCTCAGGAAGCAAGGCTCCGACCATCATGACCCGACCAGGCCGCCGTCTATCTTCCGCAGTCCTTCGGAGACTACAAAGAGGCCAGAGCTCCGCCCGTCGCGCCGCCTCTGTTTCGCCGGAGAAACGCGCCCGCCCGCCCGCGACGCCACGTCTGCCGGGTTGCGATGATGGGGCTGCGGTGAAGGGGGCGGAGTAGGCCTGAGCGGCAGGGAAGATGGCGGCCAGCATCCGGGAGAAGCAAACGGGTGAGTAGTCGGTTTTACCTCGCGGGCGGTTTCACGCGGGCCTTCGCCCCTTTTCTTCGGGAGCCCTTGAGCCGGGGCTGCCTCGGCGTCCAGGATGATGATCCTGTGGAGAATAAAGAGATGACTTCTGGCTCATTCCTTCCCTCACCCTGTGTGGGTTGTGGGGCCCTTCTTTATGGTCTGTTTACCTTTGGGTCTGTGAGGAAAGGGTGTTTTTCTCCGTCGTGTGGACGGGCTTATGAGGCGTCGGCGTTCTCCGTTCTTGGTTCCCGAATCTAGGAGGACCGCAGTTGTTGTGGGTTTTCCATGCTGACATCCTCTGCCCAGCATCCCTGTAGTCCTCCTTTGGTCGCCTCCTTGGTTGGTTTTGAAATCCTACGAGGAACATTGCTTTGATGAGGTATTTCATGGGGCTATTCAGTAAATAGACGGAGAAAGAAATAACTGCAGTCTGAACAGGAATGGCTGTGTCCCCGTTTCACGGGGACAGACTTGAAGGAGTTTTGTGCCCAGAGTTACTCGAAAGAGAAAGGAATCCTAAAATGCAATATACTGCTGTCCTTTAAAGCTTTTTCCTGTTATAAACCCAGTCTTTATAGCCCAAGTGCAGTCCTTTACGCTGTCGTCAAAGGATTTGTCCATTTTATCTAGTGGATAATAAGATCACAAAGATCTGCAGTTGCCAAAGTTTTGAACAAAAAGTGTGTCTCCCGCAAGAAACATCGTTTGTAGAACAAATTGGGGAGACATGCAGCAAAGCAGTGTACAATCTCTACACATGATCATGATGGCAGGTGTGTTATTTGGTTTGAAAGCAGAAATGAGTTGCTGAATCTCCAGTCCCCTTGCCATGTTTATTGCAGTTTGTTGCTTTCAGCCAAACTTTCTCACAGCTTTTGCATGAGACAGTTTTGCCCCATTAGAGAGAACCCAATCAAAGTTCGTAAGGGCAGTTTTCCAAAATGTCTTACCTCCATCAGTTTCTGGCTTAAACACCTCTAAGAATTAACATCATTAATTCTTCAAGACTGCTTCTGCTTTCCTTGGCTAAAAACAAATCAGAAGTTAACATCTATAGGCTTTTCCCCTCAGTCCCTTGGCAACTGCACTTTCCAAACAGAGGGTGTTTGACTTAGAGAGACAATGTTAGCAGAACCTCCAATTTTCTCACAGCAGATAACTCCAGATATATTGTAACTCCAGCTGCCTACCTCTCTTTGCCCTGCCAACTCACCATAGCGTATCCTCACTAGTTAGATGGCATGCTGTTCCCTAAGAGGCTACCAATGGGAAATATAAAAATATCCCTATGGTAGAGAAGATCTGCCCTTACAATGATGATGAGGTAGAATCAACTCCACACCTTATGTTACACTGCCAGTTCTATCATGAACCACATATTAAGCAAACATTTCTCATAGATGCATGCAAGATACATAAGGATTTAATGGATGGTGATTTTAAACTATAACTTTCCTTTTTCTCTCTTCCCCCTTGTATTAGTGTTGTGACTGTCATATAAATTCAGTCTGTATAACGTTCAATGTCTTTAGCTGATCATGGACTGTGATAATAATAAACTGAAACTAAAGCTTTCACCCACAGGAAAAAAAAGTTAGCAACCATTTAGACCTATTAGTTGTTGTTTAGTCGTTAAGTTGTGTCCGACTCTTTGTGACCCCATGGACCAGAGCACGTCAGGCCCTCCTATCTTCCACTGCCTCCCAGTGTTTGGTCAAATTCATGTTGGTAGCTTCAGTGACACCGTCCAACCAGCTCATCCTCTGTCGCCCCTTTCTCCTCATGCCTTCACATTTTTCCAACATCAGGATATTTTCCAGGGAGTCTTCTCTTCTCATGAGATGGCCAACGTATGGAGGCTCAGCTTTAGGATCTCTCCTTCCAGTGAACACTCAGGGTTGATTTCCTTCAAAATGGATAGGTTTGTTCTCTTTGCAGTCCAGGGTACTCTCAAGAGTTGCCTCCAGCACAATTCAAAAGCATAAATTCTTTGGCGGTCAGCCGCCTTATGGGCCAGCTCTCACTTCCATACATCCTACTAGAAAAACCATAGATTTGACTATGCGGACCTTTGTTAGCAAGGTGATGTCTCTGCTTTTTAAGATTCTCTCTAGGTTTGTCTTTTTTTCTCCCAAGAAGCAGGCGTCTTTTAATTTTGTGGCTGCTGTCACCATCTGCAGTGCTCATGGAGCTCAAAAAAGTAAAATCTGTGACTCCCTACATATCTTTGTGCTCTCCTCTTTCACCCTCATTAAGAGGTTCTTTAAGTCCTCACTTTCTGTCATTAGAGTGGTATCATCTGCATATCCGAGGTTGCTGATATTTCTTCCAGCAATCTTAATTTCGGTTTGGGATTCCTCCAGTCCAGCCTTTCGCATGATGTCTTCTGCATATAAGTTAAATAAGCCGGGGGACAATATACAGCCTTGTCGTACTTCTTTCCCAATTTTGAACCAGTCAGTTGTTCCATATCCAGTTCTAACTGTTGCTTCCTGTCCCACATATAGATTTCTGAGGAGATAAATAAGGCCCTCAGACACTCCTGTTTCTTTAAGAACTTGCCATAGTTTGCTGTGGTCCACACAGTCAAAGGCTTTTGCATAGTCAATGAAGCAGAAGAAGATGTTTTTCTGGAACTCTCTGGCTTTCTCCATAATCCAGCATATGTTAGCAATTTGGACTCTATTTCCTCTGCCTCTTCGAAATCAGCTTGTACTTCTGGGAGTTCTCGGTCCACGTACTGCTGAAGCTTACCTTGTAGGATTTTGAGCATAACCTTGCTAGCGTGTGAAATGAGTGCAATTGTACGGTAGTCGGAGCATTCTTTGGCACTGCCCTTCTTTGGGATTGGTATGAATACTGATCTTTTCCAATCCTCTGGCCACTGCTGAGTTTTCCAAACTTGCTGGCATATTGAGTGTAGCACCTTAACAGTGTCACCTTTTATGATTTTAAATAGTTTGACTGGAATTAAATCCCCTCCACTGACCTTGTTGTTAGCCATGCTTTCTATGACCCACTTGATGTCACTCTTTAGGATGTCTAGCTCAAGGTCAGCAACCACGCTATCTGAGTTGTCGGGGACATCCAGATCTTTCTGGTACAATTCCTCTGTATATTCTTGCAACCTCTTCTTCATGTCTTCTGCTTCTGTGAGATCCCTGCCATTTTTGTCCTTTATCATGTCCCTTTTTGCACGAAATGTTCCTTTAACATCTCCAATTTTCTTGAGCAGATCTCTGGTTTTTCTCTTTCTGTTATTTTCCTCTATTTCTTTGCATTGTTCATTTAAGAAGGCATTCTTATCTCTCCTTGCTATTCCTTGGACGTCTGCATTCAATTTTCTGTAACTTTCCTTATCTCCCTTGCATTTTGTTTCCTTTTTCTTCTCTTCTATTTGTAAGGCCTTGTTGGACAGCCACTTTGCTTTCTTGCAGTTCCTTTTCTTTGGGATGGTTTTTGTTGCTGTCTCCTGTACAATGTTATGAGCCTCCATCCATAGTTCTTCAGGCACTCTGTCCACCAAACCTAGTTCCTTAAATCTGTTCTTCACTTCCACTGTGTATTTAGAAGGGATTTGGTTTAAATTATACTTGACTAGCCCTGTGGTTTTTCCTTCTTTCTTCAGTTTAAGCTTGAGTTTTGCCATAAGAAACTGATGATCAGAACCACAGTCAGCTCCAGGTCTTGTTTTTGCTGACTGTATAGAGCTTCTCCATCTTTGGCCGCAGAGAACATAATCAGTCTGATTTCGATATTGCCCATCTGGTATTGTCCATGTGAAGAGTCGCCCCTTGTTTTGTTGGAAAAGAGTGTTTATGATTACTAGCTTGTTCTCTTGAGAAAACTCTATTAGCCTTTGCCCTGCTTTGTTTCGAATTCCAAGGTCAAATTTACCTGTTGTTCTTTTTAACTCTTGACTCCCTACTTTAGCATTCCAATTTCCTATAATGAGAAGAACATCTTTCTTTGGTGTCAGTTCTAGAAGGTGTTGTAAGTCTTCATAGAATTGGTCAGTTTCAGCCTCTTCAGCATTGGTGGTTGGTGCATTAACTTGGATTACTGTGATGTTGAAAGGTCTGCTTTTGATTTGTATTGAAATCATTCTATCATTTTTGAGATTTCATCCCAGTACATCTTTTCCCACTCTTTTGTTGACTATGAGGGCTACTTCATTTCTTCTATGGGATTCTTGCCCACAATATTAGATATGATAATCGTCTGAATTCTGGTAACCTGTACACATACAAGTTGTATCCTGTGAATGGTAACTGGATTTGTCCCCAAATACATATCATTAGACTACCCTATACTTAATTTATTTTCCTATTTTCATTTCTTAAAGTCAGGAGAGACACTTTGGCACCTTCTGAATCTCTGCTTTTTATTATTTTGATAATTTGGTATCATTTGCACACTTCCCTACTTCAGTGCTGATCTCCACTGTAGATTATTTATGAATACTTAGGAAAGTAAGAATCCTAGTACACATCTTTGGGAGGCCCAATCTTTACTGCATCACATTGCAAAAACTCAGTTTATTTGTAGTTCCTTCTTTCCAGGTCTCTAATCAGTTACCAGTTTGTAGAACAACCCATTGTCTTATTCTGTGAGTCCTAAGTTTCTTTATAATCCTTTCCTGTCGACTCCGATCCAGAATATAACGACCAGGAAGATCACCCCTAGCCCTGGTTTGGATCTTCTGCCAAGTAGTTGCAGAATCTACATATATCAGTCAGGTATTGCTACCTCCACAGCCTCCCTATCTCCTCTCCCCATGAATTGGAGAGGATTTGTAAAGGAGAAATTGCTTTATTTGTAGAAGTGATTTCTGGTGATTAAGATTCTGGTAACCTGTACACATACAGCAAGCTCCCCTTCACACAAGTCATATCCTGTGCATGAGCAACAGGAGCAAGGGTATGGTAGGCACAGCACCACTCTCCCATTCCCTGTGCTTCAGTCACTTAAAATAAATCCCTGAATAGAGCACTTAGGGCATGTCTACACTGTAAAATTGGGTGCAACCCAGACCGTGTTCAAAAGATCCTTATCTTCAGTGCAATATAGAGATCGTGCCATGGGTTCTCTTCTCTCATCCTGCCTTGTTGCTCTGCCATACTATTCTCCTTTATCCACCCTCGGGATAGTTATACACAGTATACTTAACACCCAGTTAGCCCAGTGTTAGAGCAGCTTGCTGACTCCCTGCTGCTGCTCTTCACTTTCCAGCTGATTGTGTGGCCGCTCTTCGCTTCCCAGCCAATCAACGGGGACAGGAAGCTGGCAGTGGTGTTTGAGAGGCTCACCATCTCTTTGCTTCTCGTCTTCATTTCCCAGCTGATCACACCACTGCTCTCTGATCCCCAGTTGATCAGCAGAGCTGGGAAGCCAGCTGCGGGACGCTCAGAGTAGCTCACAGCTTAACAGCCTAGGCTCACCTTTAGAGATGGGGACCCATGAACAACAAATACTCCCCCCAGTGACCCGACAAACAATGAATCAATTTGTCATTTGTCAGGTCTTTTTTTAAAAAAAACTTTCCCTCCTCTCGCTATGTCCCAGAGCATAGCAAGTGGAAGGAAAGCAGGAATCAAAGCGATCGCGCTTTGATCCCTTTCCCCCTGCTCTTGCTAAGCTCCACAGGGCTTAGAAAGAAGAGGGAAAGCAGGGATCAAAATGATTGTGCAGCCCCTGCTGTGGGATTGCTTTGATCCCTTTCCCCCTCCTCTTGCTAAGCCCCAAGGGGATTAGCGAGAAGGGAAAGCAGGGATCAAAGCAATCCTGCAGCGGCTAGGAGAATCCCTTTGATCCCTCTTTGATCCCTTCTCTCTTGTTCTTATGCCGCATGAGCATAGGAAGAGGAGGAAAGGGGAATCAAGCCCTGGGGGTGGGATTCCCTTCAGGCAGGCTTTAGCAAGCTGCCTGAAAGGAAAACCCCTCTGCTTATTCCCCCAAGGAACAGCTGATCTGCTGGGGCATAAGCAGATATGGAATGAAGGAACAAATATAAAAGGGTTATATTCATTGCTTCATATTTGTTCTCGTCTCTGGACCCCAAGGACATGAAGCAACAAATATCTGACGAATCAGGGATATTTAACAAATATCCTGATTGATTTTTATATTCATCCCCATGTCTACTCACCACTTTTCAGCTTTTCTTGTCTGCTTCCTGGCTGATCACTGCCAGTGCTCCAGGAGTCCAGGAAAAGATGGAAATGGTGACCTCTTGAGCTGCAGTGGTGGATGCAATGGCAGCATTCAGGGTGTGATGCAACCACCACACAGCGGCGAGCCTTTTTGCAGCATTTGCCTCCAAGGAAGTGGTTGCTGATGAGCCTTCACTAGTCTCAGCCAGCTTCCTGAGTTGCTCTTCCCTGCCTACACCTGTCTCCATTCTGGGCTTGTATCACTGCCATTTCTCTGAGCCTGCTTGGAGACATGGGTGGACTTGCTGTCAGCACAGACTCCAAGGCTGAAAACAGGGGTGCCAGACAGGGCCTAATTTCTGGAAGGTGTTGTTCACCTGATCCTAAAAAAAAAAAGGTTTTCCAGTGAAAATAAAAGTGGTTTTTGAATCCTGCTTAAAAGAATGCATGCCTTAGCCCTGTAACAGAAAGGTGCATGACAGCTCTTAAAGGGGAGGATGGCTCATTCTAAGTGGAAACACTTGTGGATGAGGCTTTTTCTTTTCTGATCCAAACAGTGTCATCAATTATGCATGTACTAGAACTATATGCCACTGTGGACAGGGCATTAGATGCAAGTTTAGGAGCACTGCTAATTAATTTCAAAAGCCTCTTCAACTGTTGAAAAGGAGACAGAATTTCCCTTTGTAGAACCCTTCTCATCTGTCCTTTGCAAGATTTGTTATTATATACTCTTAAAATATTTAAATGTAATTTTCTTGTTGTTGTTGCTCTCTTTTGGATGTCATCATGGCTATTTTATAGTTGTAGTAGCTCTACAATATGTCAACAGTGATGTATTGCAACCAAATCAGTCTCCCAGGTTCTTTAGCATGTAAGTGCTTCTCTTCCCTACAGCTTTTTTTCACCGAATGATCAGTAGTAACAATTTGCTCTTGTTAATTCTCATTCTGCGACCAAAGTATTCTATTCCTTTTATAAGTTTTATGATTTCTTGGTCATTCTTCACTCACCTTAGTGCTACTTGATTAGCCATCCTTTTGGTCCAAGAAATTTTTAGTATCCTACGATAAATTCACATTTCAGATGTCATCTTTTTAATCATTTTCTGTGTTAAAGCACATGAGTCCATGTCATAAAACAGAACATTAGGTTTAAATGCAGTAGAACTTCAATTATGGCTGCTCAACCCAAAGTCACTATAGCTGTAGTCATGCCCAGCCTCTGATAAGAGAATGGGAAGAAGACAGCCACAGTCCTGTGTAGACAGTCAGTGTAGATATGCGCATGTTGCCAGCAAAGGGATGGTACTTTTTAGAGACTGTGTACTCTATTATGTATACCTTTATGCCGACTGCAATTTTTAATCATTCTTTTGTTAAGATGATTATTCCTCCTATAGACATATTTATTTATTTATTTATTTGATTTATATCCCGCCTATCTGGTCCAAACGGACCACTCTAGGCGGCTAACAACCATAAAGATAATATAAACAACGAAAACAGACAATTCTAAAAAAAGAAGGCACTACATTACATCATATAATATACAAAACAGAAAACAAAAACAAAAAAAAGGGGGGTCAAGAGGAGTATGATGGAAAGGCCTGCCGGAACAACCAAGTCTTCAATTGCTTCTTAAAGGCACCCAGCGAGGGAGACCTGCGGATCACAGGAGGTAAGTTGTTCCAGAGGCGAGGAGCCACCGCCGAGAAGGCCCGATTTCTTGTCTTCTCCTTCCGGGCCTCCCTCGGCGTTAGGCTCCTCAACCTCACCTCCTGGCTCGCGCGAGTGACACGGGTAGATCTTGGCGGGAGAAGGCGTTCCGCCAAGTATCGAGGCCCTAAACCGTTTAGGGCTTTGTACGTGAGCATCAACACTTTGAAGTCGATGCGGAAACGGATGGGCAGCCAATGCAAGGCGGCCAGAGTGGGTGAAATATGTTGGTATTTTTTCACACCACTGATTAATCTGGCCGCCGCATTCTGCACCACCTGTAGTTTCCGCAGCAACCCCAAAGGTAGCCCCACGTAGAGCGCATTACAGTGGTCTAATCTGGAGATTACGAGCGCATGTACCAAGGTAGTGAGCGCCCCCACATCAAGGTAGGGTCGCAGCTGGGCTATCCGCCTAAGGTGAAAAAAGGCGGAACGGACCACTGACGCCACCTGGGACTCCATAGTGAGCGCCGGGTCCAGATGGATCCCCAAGCTGCGAACCACATCCCTGACGGGCAGGGTCACCCCCCCAAAAGAGAGGGGGTTTCCCAAATCCCGAGCTGCGGGGGCGCCCACCCTCAGCACCTCCGTCTTGTCCGGGTTCAGCCTAAGCCCGTTCTCCTGCATCCATTGCAGTACAGTCTCCAGGCAGCGCTGAAGGGACGGAACGGCATCTCCTGTGGTTGGCAAAAAGGAGATATAGAGCTGGGTGTCATCAGCATACTGATGACACTTGACTCCACACCCCCTGATGACCTCTCCCAGCGGCCTCATGTAGATGTTAAACAGCATTGGGGAGATAATCGACCCCTGCGGAACCCCACAATTGAGGATCCACGGGGCCGAGACACTCTCCCCAAGCTGAACTCTCTGAGGACGGTCCTCCAAGAAGGAACGGAGCCAGGACAATGCCAGGCCGCCTATTCCCAACTCGGAGAGCCTCCCCAGGAGGATACCGTGGTCAATGGTATCGAAGGCCGCTGAGATATCAAGGAGGACCAACAGTGACACTTTGCCCCTGTCGGCCTCCCTCAATAGGTCATCACACAGGGCGACCAATGCCGTCTCCGTACCATGGCGCGGCCTGAAGCCCGACTGGAACGGATCCAGGGCATCTGTTTCATCCAGGAGTGCTTGCAGCTGATCGGCCACCACCCTCTCCACCACTTTGCTTAGGAAAGAAACATTGGCGACGGGCCTGTAATTGCCAATTTCGTCCGCCGCCAAACTAGGTTTCTTCCTAATGGGCCTAATGAGTGTATCCTTCAGGGCAGATGGAAATCTGCCCTCAAGGAAAGACCCATTAATTATAGCCGTGGCCCATTCCGTTGTTAAAGGCCTGGCTGATTTGATTAGCCAGGCCGGGCAAGGGTCTAAGGAGGAGGTGGTGGCACGGCAGCGATCAAGCACCCTGGCCACAGTGTCAGGCGTAACAGACTGAAAGGTATCAAGAATCACCGGGCAAGACGGAGCGCTGGACATCTCTGCTCGACTCACTGTGTTCAAAAAAGGAGAGAGGTCCCGGCGGATGGCCTCCACTTTTGATTTAAAAAATGCTGCAAATTGGTCTGGCGAAAAACTAGAGGGAGGCCCATTGCTCAGACCAACTCCGGATAGGTCGCGTACTATACGGAATAACTCCGCCTGCTGGTTGGAAGCTTCGCTTATCCGGTTAGCGAAGTATGCTCGACTGGCAGCCTTTACCTTAGCCAGGTAAAGGTTAGTAGCGACCTTAACAGCTATCCAATTCAAATCCGTCGGGTCCTTTCTCCATTTGCGCTCTAGCCGTCTCCTGGCCCGCTTCAATGCCCGGAGATCCTGGTTAAACCAAGGTGCCGGGCGATCTCTGCGGCGGAGAGGGCGTTTAGGAGCGATCGTGTCTGCAGCCCTAGCCGCGGCTGAGAACCAGCCGTCAACCAGAGCCTCGACAGGAGCGTCAGCCAGGTCAGTCGTGACACCTCTCATGGCCTCCTGGAATCCAACCGGATCCAGTAGCCTTCGAGGGCGGACCATAACAATAGGTCCCTGCTCCCTGCAGGGGGGAAGAGCCATGTTGAGGGTGCATTTTATTAGGTGGTGATCCGACCATGACAAGGGTACCGACTCAAGGTCAGTCACCATCGGACCACTCTCGCTCCCATTTGTGGAAAAAACCAGGTCAAGTGTGTGGCCACCCACGTGGGTGGGGCCGTTAACATGTTGGGACATGTTCAAGAAGGCCATGGTCTCCAAGAACTCAAGAGCTGGCCCAGAAATCTCTGCCCCCGCATGCACGTTGAAATCCCCCAGAACCAATAGGTTCGGGGAACCCAGCAGTGCCGCGGAGACAAAGTCCACCAGCTCCGGTAGGGAAGTGGCTGGGTCGCGGGGAGCACGGTAACCCAGCAAAATCCCAATACCATCCCTAGCCCCAATCGACACGTGAAGAGCCTCTAGACCCGGTTTTACCACTGAAGAGCGCCTAGCAACCTCTAAGCTGGACTTATAGACAATGGCTACTCCCCCCCCCCCGACCTTCCAGTCTACCCTGGTGTTGGACGGCATAACCGGGCGGACAGATGAATGCTAGGGGGGGACCCCCCTCTCCGCCAATCCAAGTTTCGGTTATGCATGCCAGGTCTGCATCCTGCTCCAAAATAAGATCGTAAATTAATTGGGCCTTGTTGGATACAGACCTGGCATTCAACAACACCAGGCGTAGAGTGGATGGCCGACTGGACTGGCTACCTCGATACTGGGGGTTGGACCCCGTCTCAGAACAATGAACAGCTTTTAGGCATCTGCCCATCGTTCTTCTTACACGAGCAGGGACGGGGCCAACGCCATATCTCCCCCTACCCGTGACTACTGAGATGTTTTGAGACCCCTCGCTGGGAGGGCAGGCCCTCCAATCCATCATCAAGGGAAAAAAAAAAAAATTCAGATACCATAACACAGGTTGGTGTCCTGTTTAAATTTGACCTGTAAAAACATAGTCAGAATGTGCATTGCATTTGCCATTTAATTTGCAGAACATGTATCTTGGGATATTTTAAATAATCAACAGCACAGTTTCAAAAGCTGTTCAAGCTCTTGATCACTGTTGTTATGCAAAAGAAAACTAACAGTATAACAATGATGGAAATATTTTCTCTCCTTTTCAGCTGCTCTGAAGCGTATGCTGAATTTTAATGTGCCACCTGTTAAAAACAGTACAGGTGAACCAGTATGGAAAGTAAGTCAAACTATACATCTGTTTTTACATCCATGATAATTTATAGTTTCAGAGGAAGTTCTTGCCAAATTTTTGAAAGTCTGATTTTTCAGTGTTAATAGATAGTAGGTAACTTAGACCGATTGCTGGTGATTAAAAAAAAAAAAAAAAAGGAAATGGAGTGCATAAAGAGGAAATAAATAGAACTAAATATGCAATCTCCAAGGGAAAGAAGTAAACATATGTAAGGGGGTAGAGAAAATTGCTATGATTAGCAGATTCAAAGTGGTCTGCGATTGTGGTTTGGGATTTATGGTGGAACAACATTCTTCTGATAGTTTAAGAAAATGTATTTGCAAAAATGTTCTAATATACAGCTATTTTTGTCGCTATGATGCATGTCCCTGTTTTCCTTTTAATTTGTTTTTGCACATAAATGTTCTCTCATCCTAATGACTATTTTTGTATGACTGACCTGTATTGAAATATTTGTTTATGTAATACTGTAGCATGTCTGACATAGTCTTCAGAGAAACGTATATTTATTAATTATTAAAAGAGCTAAGGGATTTCAAAACATATAATTTAGAATCCTGTTGGTTAGTTACCCTGGCAAAAGTGCAATTGCAGAGGTGAATTAGCAGTTATTAAGGATCTGTAAAAAGGGATACATGCAGTAATTCATTAACTAGTGGCAATGTGCCACTGCAATTTACAGCACTGCACTTATGTCAGTGTAATTAATCGATAGAATTCTGGTCAAAGATTTGACAGGTTTCTTCAAATTTGAAAATTAACAGGGCAATCCCAAACATTGTATTGAAGAGCTTAGATGTCAAAACTCTCCATGACATTCAGCAATCTTGCTGAGAGTGCGGGAAGTTGCAACATCATTGTTTTTGTCCATCTTCTTTGTCAGAGGTTACTTTTAGCAAATTTTCTTCTCTTTGGAACTAGTACAGTGGTGCCTCGCATTACGATGTTAATTCATTCCAGCAAAATCGCTGTAGAACGAAAACATCATAAAGCGAAATTAAAAAGCCCATAGAAATGCATTAAAACCTGTTAAATGCGTTCCGATGGGTTTAAAACTCACCGTCCAGCAAGGATCCTCCATAGGGCGGCCATTTTCGCTGCCTGTCTTGCGAGGAATCTGCCCCTAAACACAGCAGAGAGCCATTTTATTTACCCGGTGGCCATTTTGAAACCGCTGATCAGCTGTTGGGAAATCGTCATTTTGCAAAGAATCGGTTCCCGAAGCAGGAAACCGATCATCACAAAGCGAAATTCCCCCATAGGAAACATTGTTTTGCGATCGCAAAAAGTTCATCGTAATGCGATTTCGTCATTAAACGAAGCAATCGTAATGCGAGGCACCACTGTATATGCTTCCTAGTTCTGAAGTTGGCATGGATCTCCTAAGCATGTCTTGGGATTGGGAAAGCTGTGCAGCCATAGTCTCTTTCAGCATGCTATTTGCAGCCTGCTTCTCCCTCAATAGGGAACTGGCTGTGGACATTTCTGCACCTCCTCGAAGGGGAAGGTCTGAGGGTGAGCTGCCTCTCCTACTGTCCTTCAAGGAGGTGGTCAGGTCAGTCCTGTGGACCCTGGATTTTGTCCCAGGAGCCATAGGCTTGCAACCAAAACTACCTTTCATTTGTTTCATAGCTACAAAGCCCAAAAGCAGAAATGTGCAGCACAGCCTTTCTTCAAGCATAACTGAAACAAGCAGTGGCTTTAAAGTAATAGGACTTAATGGAAGGAAAATTTAGGATAAAGGGCTATATCCAATTAGTAGTCCTAATTACAATAGACCAGTAAAATAAATGGGACATATATAGGAAATATTTTAACAAATCTCATTCATTCAGTGGATCTGCTTTAGCAGAGACTAATAGATAGAGTTAGAACAAAGATTTGTGGAACTGTAACCCTACTGTCTATGCTAATAGGATTTTTTTGTGTGTTATAGGTTCTCATTTACGACAGATTTGGTCAAGATATAATATCTCCATTATTGTCAGTGAAAGAGTTAAGAGACATGGGTATTACTCTGCATCTGTATGTATATTTGTGTGTTTGTTTGTTTTGTTTATTTATAATACTTATGTGACTTTATATTTTGTTTGAAAATGTTTGTGTAATTTCATAGTCAAGAAGATCAGGTTGCATCGCTTTGGTGTGTGATTGAACAATATAGGAGAATGAGAGGATGCTGAATACACTTAAAATCTGGCATGCCTAAACATGCAGTCTCCACATAAAACAGTATGACTTGAGGTCTATTCTATTGATTTTTAAAAACAATTTTAGAAAGCATTTAAAAATCTGAAAGTTAATAAACAGCACCTCTTGAGACACTACTTAAAAGTCTGCCTGAAGAGGAAAGTCTTTACCTAACAATGGAAGGACAAAAGGGAGGAGGCCAGCCTGGTTTCTCGGGCACCACATTCCAGCACCACTGAGAAGGCCCCTCTCTCATGTCCTTGCCAAATGAGCTCGGGAAGGTGGTAGAACCGAAAGAAAGGCCTCCCCAGAAAATCTGAAAGGCCAAGAAGGCTCATATGGAGTGATACAATCTTTCAAATACAGTGGTGCCTCGCTTTACAATTGCCCCGCATTACAACGAATCCGCTTAACAACGATCTTTTTGCTATAGCAAAACGATGGTCTGAATGGGGGAATTTCACTTTGCGATGATCGGTTCCCTGCTTCGGGAACCGATTCTTCACAAAATGACATTTTTTGAACAGCTGATCGGCGGTTTCAAAATGGCCGTTGGGTGATTAAAATGGCTCCCCGCTGTTTTTAGGGACGGATTCCTCGCTATACAGGCAGAGAAAATGTCCGCTGTATGGAAGATCTTCGCTGGACAGTGAGTTTTTACCCCATTGGAATGCATTGAACGGGTTTCAGTGCATTTCAATGGGGTTTTTATTTTCGCTTTAGGATGTTTTCGCTTAACGGCGATTTTCCTGGAACGGATTATCATCGTTAAGCGAGGCACCACTGTAGCCTAAACTCAAGCCTTATAGTGCTTTATGGGGAATAATCAATACTTTGAATTAGGCATGCAAACAGATTGGCAACCAGTGAAGTTGTAATAAGGGAGTTGCATGTTCCCTGTAACTAGCGTCAGTTAGCAGCATTCAGAACCAGCTGAAGTTTCCAGACACTCTTCAAAGGCAGCCCCATGCAGAACACACTGCAGTTGTCCGAACAAGATGTACACCCAAGCTGTTGAGCTGACTTTTCAGGGAGAGGATAGCCCCATGCAGTACAGACTGAATCCCTATCCTGTGATTTGCCTTTTGACTGACCAGGAGCATTTATGTCTTGTCTGGATTATGTTTCAGTTTCACTGACAACAGACATTAGTCTAAGCACAGAGCATCTTCTTTGGGATCCAGTAGGAAGGAGAGATGGAGTTGGAAGTCATCAGCACACTGATGGCATCGAACCCCAAAACTCCAGACAACCTCTCCCAGCATGGATAACATGGGGGAAAGGTATGTGCCCTGAGAGACACCACAGACCAGTGGCCAAGGTGTCAAACAGGATTCTACCAACTCCACTTTCTGAGTTTGGCCATCCAGGAAGGTTCAGAACCTGTATAAAATAGTACCCCCAAGATCCATCCTAGAAAGGTGCTCCAGAAGGATACCATGGTCAGTGGTATCAACGGTCACTGAGAAGTCCAGCAGAATCAACAGGGACTACTCACCCATCCAGTTGAGGTCATCCACCAAGATGAACAACGCTGTTTCTATTCCATAACCAGACCTGAAGCTAGACAGAAGTGGACCTAGATAATCCGCTTCATCCAAGCACCACAACACACTCCAAGACCTTGCTCAAAAATGGAACATTGGAGACAAGCAGAAAATTGTCCAATACACTGGGATTCAAGGAAGACTTTTTAAACAACGGTTCTATTACTGCCTCCTACATGTTGATACCCTGCTTTGCTGCAAACAGACATTCACTAGTACCCTGCCCCACTCAACCAGTCTTCCTCTGTCTGCTTTTATAAGCTAAGAATGGAAAAGGTCCAGCACACATGTGGTGGCTTTCACCTCTCCAAAGATCCTGTCCACATCCTTGCACCCACTGAAATGTATCCATTATAATAGGACAAGCTGTGAGTAAAGTTACATCAAGAGTTACATCAAGAAGACCAGTCTCAGGTACATGCATTCAGACCCTGCAGTCTGTGGGACAAGGCACCCAGAAAGCAACTCTTGCCCAGCCACTCCCAGATCTGACCTGCTGCTGCACAGAGAACTCAGGTAGACAAAGCTGAAAAAGACAACTGCCCCAGCTAACCAGGTCTCTCTAACGGAAGCCAGGTCAGCATATTTAGAATCAAATCCTGGATATTAGCTGCCTTATCTTTTACTGACCTGACATTTAGTATCAGTACCTTCAACCCAGGTGGTTTACCGTCAAGGCTATTTAGGCTACTTGAGTTAGGGCACAGCTGGGGGGAACCAGGATCACTATTTTTTTTACCCTGCTTCCATGAAATTGGTGGCGTCTCCCAATTCCTTATCCAGTATTGGTATGTTTGCATATAGCAACAGAAAACCTAGTACAGTGGTGCCTCACTTAGCGACGTTAATCCGTTCCAGAAAAAACATTGCTAGGTGATTTAATCGCTAAGCGATTTTTAGAAGCCCATAGAAACGCATTAAAACGTGTTTAATGCGTTCCTATGGGCTTCAAAACTAACCTTAAGCGAAGATCCTCCATAGGGGTGGCCATTTTCGGTGCCTCTTAAGCGAGGCAAAACAGCGGGTGGCCATTTTGAAACCACCGATCAGCTGTTCAAGAAAAGTTCCCCGACCCTTTTTAAACTGTTTGCATTGCAAAAGCGGGAAGGAGCAATGTTCGCAAGGAGGGGGGGAGGACGGACTCCGGGCTAGAAGGCGAAGGGGGGAAAGCCGGCGGAGGAGAGAGCGGCCGGTGGGGGGGGCTCCCGGTGGAGGGTGGGCTTCCACGGGATCCCTTGGCCGGGATGAGAGGCTCCCCCTTAGCCGCCCGCTGCTCTGCTCTCCTTTGGGTGGATCCTCCCACCTCCTCCCGGATGTGCAAGGGTCGCTTTGCCATGATCGCAAAGCTATTTATCCCCATAGGGGCCATCGCTAACCGATCGCTCTGGTGATGGGCAAAACCCCGTCGCTAAGCGATTTCATCGTTAAATGGAGCGATGAGGCACCACTGTAAATATATTTTAATCATTAGCCATTTTCAGATCATACAGTCTGAAGTACTTTGAATACATCAGCTTTTCCCTTATTTCAGATCAGTTGTGCAGACTGTATGAAGGAACATGAGGATGTTCTCCAAAGATACAGTGTTTAGTATTAACAACATTTAATATATAACACACTACTTAACTTTGGTTTTGAAAACTTGAGGGGACAGAAGCCAGATTTCATAGAAGATGCCTTGTATCCTGTTACATGCTATCAAATTTGCTCAGATCCATGACAGTCCTATGAATGAGTGATTTCCAAATATCTTTAATCAGCACATTCAAGACTACAGCTTCCTTTCTGGAGTCAATCCACCACTTATTTGGTCTTCCTCTTTTGCTGCTGCTTTCATCTTTCCGTAGCAGCTTTATATCCTACTTACCCATATTGAACTTTGAAGTAAGCTTGTCTGATGTCACTGAAGCATAGATGTAAGTGTGCATAGGCTTGAAACTAAAGTAGTTCAACTAAATCTAATATTACTCTCAACTAGAGTAGATTCACTGAATTGAAAATCTAATATTACTCTAGACTAGAGTAGATTCACTGAATTGAACTCATTACTGCTTACTTAACAATTAATTGTAACAGTCCTTCTGCTCTATTGGGGGCCAAAGTTGATTTAACTCTTTGTTCTTTAATGTTTCTTTTTTTCCCCTGTTTAAGGACAGTAAAATTATTCTTAAACAAACTGTGGTTTTCCTTTTCCAGTCTTCTGCATTCAGATCGAGATCCTATTCCAGATGTCCCAGCAATATATTTTATAATGCCAACAGAAGAAAATATTGACAGGCTGTGTCAGGTATATTTTGCATTGTTTTCTGCAACAGTTTTGCAAACCAAACTATTCTGTGTGTTCCCCTACCCCAACAGCCTACTTTAATGCCTGAAAGTGGGGGCCGGGAGAAAGAACCAGGCTAAATGCTCCTTCCCAATTTTTTTTCTTTAAAAACAATATACTGACACACTAAGTATGTATTCAAACAGTTTTTCACATAGAAAAATCACTTCCACTCTCATCACCTGCATGCTTTTGCTTTTCAAGCAGGGTTGACAAGGCTTATATGATTTTCAATTTAATTAAACTTGTGAAGCAGTTCCATAGTAACATTTTCCAAATCAGACAGTCCTCTTTGAGTGATTGGAAATGGTTCACTGTCCCAGTAGAGGCTGGTTCAGTTTTAAGGTGTGGGCTGTGAACCCAGTCCATGTTTTAGTGAGCACTTTACGAGAGTTGTCCAAGAGGCTGGACCTTTTGGAGGATAGGATTTAACACCTCAGATAACTTCTGTAACCTGCAGACTAAAACCTACAATGGATACACAGCCCCCACAGTAGAAATTAGCAGCTGTCACTGCTCTGTGGCCGATCTGCATAGCTTTCTTGTAAAGTAGATGCGCTTTGTAGAATCATAGATGATTGGGTTCTGTGGATTTAATCTTTTCCCATGAAAACCCACATGGGTCAGTCCATGAGGTATTGTACATGTATTAAGAAGTATTGCAAGTTAAGGTTTTTTTAATCTGATGTGGAATGTAAAGGTATACCATAGCTGACACCTGCAGGCTACACAAGGACACTACAGTCCTCCATCCCACCTCTCTTAAATCAAGCAGCAGACTAAGCTCTAGGAAAATCTATTTCAAAATGGAAACAATGCGACTTACGGGAAATTGCAAAATATTTTTTTCTTGTACTACAGTGCATGAAAAAAAATGAACAGGAAACCTTTCTGGAAGGAATGTTAATTGCATATTATGTAATGCTGAGGTTTAGGTACTGTGGTAAAATTAATTAGAGAATTATACATTCCACAATAAATGTTAGTTTACTGCATGTTTTACCTTTCCATGGTCAGAAGATGTCATCTTATAGATATAAAAGTATTCTTTCTAGTGTCTAATTAAAAGCATTATTTTTGAAGAATGCACTGAAAAGCATGATTAACCCAGCTCATACCTGTATAAAAAGAATTGAAGATTTTGCATCCCAGAGCACATTTTTGGCCACCACATCCATGCGAAACTCAAAACAAACTGTGCTAATTATATACCACTGCATAGCATCTTAAACACCCTCTGGGTGGTTTACAGGATTTTTTAATTATGTGAGGTACACATTGTCCCCTGCCCCCAATGAACTGCGTAATCAGTTTACCAACCTTGGAAGGTTGAGTCAACCTCAAGCCGGCTACCTGAGCCTGAGATCGAATTCAAGTCATGAGCAGAGGTTTGACAGCAGTACTTCAGTTTAACCACTGTGCAATGAGGCTCCACCCAAAGAGTGTTCCCTGTGAGGTTCCAAAACATTATCATTGGCCTAATGTTTGATATAAGGCACTTTTAAGAGCATTTTATACATAGGAAATGAACTGGAATGTGGAAGTTCATGACACCCCAGGATAGCAGATCTATACTAGAAGGCAACCATCACCTGTGGAATGGCTGGCAGCACACCCAATACTTCTTTGCAGTGTAAGATATTTTCAGGTGTGCTGCCATCATTTTCCATATATTGGCTGTTATCGGGATAAGGAGCTATGTGCTTGATAGCATCTTGCCCAGCAAGAAAGTATTTAGCTGAGCAGAATGCCTAAAGCAGCACAGGGGAAATGATTGCCTGGTTATATCAAACTATACCCCACAGCTTACATCAGCATAGCACTGCTAGTTTCCTTTTTCCAGTCATATGTATATTGACTAATTTTGGCATAGTGGCAGCATGTATGGCCGTGTCCTATGGGTAGCCTTGAATATTAAGCAATTTTATAGAGCATTTTTGCAGGTGTAAATACATGATCTGAAGTATCCTCAAAGCTTATTTTGAGTATTTTCCTCTCTGTTCTTAATTTATATTATTCTGTATAGGATAATAATTGTGGAAATGAACTTGCATAGGTATTTCACACTAAAGCAAACCATTATGTTGGACATAATGCTAGGATGTTAAGAACAGCACCATCTCCTGATCGTTGCATCTGTGTATTGACTGGAATGTACAAAACTTAGTTTGGCCCGTTTACCTTCGAATTATTTCATTCATCAGTATGTTTGTTGCTGTTGGTTTAGAGCAGGGGTGGGCAAGCTCATGGAGCTTAGAAATCTGATTTGTGGAGCCCCGGCCCGCCTTCACAGGGCTCACGGAGGACAGAAATCACACTTTTAGTCATAAAAGTGGTTTTTTAAAAAGATGTGGGCACCGGGGGGGGCATGTGGCCCACTGGCCACTCTTTGCTCATTGTACTTTAGGGGTATCATGCTTTACAGTGTTCTGGGTCAGAATGAAAGGCTTGACAGAATATAACATTGTGGTGCATCTTCCATAAGGCAGCAAGATTTAGCAATGTTACTTTGTATTCAATGCTTTCACTTTAATGAATTCTTGTTAGTTGAAAATTCCCATCTTTTAATTATTTTCAGGATCTTAGAAGTCAGCTTTATGAAACTTATTATCTAAATTTTATTTCTGCCATTTCAAGAAGTAAACTAGAAGATATTGCAAATGCTGCTTTGGGTGCCAGTGCAGTAGCACAAGTGGCTAAGGTATAGTGCGTTGCTACAATTATTTTAATTATTTTTACTTCATTTAAATTATTTTACCCCACCTTTTTCCTTAAAGAGATGTTGATCTAATTGTCTGTATTATCTACATATTAATTCATAATGGAGAATAGTGCATTGTAAATTATTACAGATCACAAATTAGAGCACAGAGATATGCACATTCGGCAACGTTCTGAAACCATAACATGTTCCAACGTATAAAATGCATCGTTTGTTGGCAGGCATTTTACATTGTCAATTAATATACACCTAACTTCAGGATGTAATTGTTGAACTTGTCAGCTCAAAATTTATAGTTGACAGTCAACTTCATAATGATTTGCAGTCTCCCATCTTTCAAAATTCTGTAATTTGTCCACCATTTGTCTGCTGGAAACACAGGACCCTAACTGATGGCAATACAAATTGTAGAGTTGCAGTCAGGTTATTTGTACACACAATCATTGCACCAGCCTGATTCATCACTACTTTATTATACTGTTCGTATTTTGGAGAATAAGAAAAGGGTTTCAAAGAACATAGAGAGCTGCCTTACAGTATACTGGGCCAGACTACAGGTTCTTGTAGTCTAGTATTGCTCCAGGAGTTCAGTAAGTATTTTTTTTTTTTTAGCACAACCTGGAGGAGACACCAGAGACTTTAAAGACCTTCCTGGAGACATGGATGCAAAGCAGAAAGTTTAACACTGAATTGAGGCCCTTCCTAGCAATAAGTTGTTTGTGACTTACATTAAAATACATTACAAAGAAAGAAAGATTACACAAATAGGCTATTATTTAGTTGCTTTTTACTGCAACATTAATGGCAAGAAGCATTTTAACCCAGTTGTGTTTCCTCACATAATTATATATATGCTCTTTTTTCTTTGTCTTTTTCTTTTTTTTCCCTCTTTGAAATGCTTTTATAAACAAGATACTCTGCACCTAATTGGGATGGTAGTTGAGATCTCAGTTTTGTAGTTACATAATTTTGTGATAATATTAGATTACATTAGGCATCCTTCAGTCTCTGAAGACTGTGGTAATGTGCTCTGAATAGAGGACTTGGAACAGCCTCTAGTGTGGCTGAGAAGGCCAATTTGAGAGTGGCAATCCCTTCCACACTTAAGACAAATACAACCTGCCCTCTGTCCAGGTCCCTGATTTTGCTGATTTCAGGACTGCCTCTTTGCCTCGGCCTGCTGGACAAGTGTCTCTTCAAAATGGTCTCCCATGGCCATGATGCACCACCAAGATCAGTTCGAGAGTGACAATCCCTTCCATGCTGAAGACAAATACAAACTGTCCCTTGTCCCGCTCCCTGATTTTGCTGGTTTCGGGACTGCCTCTTTGCCTTGGCCTGCTGGACAAATGTCTCTTCAAAATGGGAGAGACCATGATGCACCGCCTGCCTCCAGGCTGAACACTCAGATGCCACAGTTTCCCATCTGTTGAGGTCCATTCCTAAGGCCTCCAGATCCCGCTTGCAGATATCTTTGTATTGCAGCTGTGGTCTCCCTCTGGGGCAATTTCCCTGCATATTTCTCCACACAGGAGATATTTTGAAATCCAACTCTAAGCCATTCTCACAACATGCCCAAGCCAACGTAGACGTTGGTGTTTCAGTAATGCATACATGCTAAAAATTCCAGCTCATTTTAGGACTACTTTATTTGGAACTTTGTCCTGCCAGGTGATACAAAAAATGCATCGGAGACAACACATATGGAACATGTTCAGATTCCTCTCCTGCTATGCACAAAGGGTTCAGGACTCACTGAAGTACAGGAGTGTACTCAGGACATAGGCTCTAAAGACCTGGTGATAATATATTTATATATAGGTATTCCTACAGTTGTATTCCTCTGTAGTTTTGTTGCAGCAGAAAGCACTTCTGCTTGTACAGTCTGGGGAATCCAGGTTTTTCCAGTTCCCTCTACCACAGCTTTCTATGCCTTAATGCGTTTCTTTTTAAGGGCCATCAACTCTCATAAGCACTATTTTAGGGGAGAGGGAGGCCAAATAGCTTAGCAGGGCTGCCAGCTGTCAGATGTTACAACTAATGGAAGTGAAACAATTCCTTATAACTTTAAAGTGTTCACATTGAGACAATTTCTTATCACTTAGATCTAAACCAGTCATGGTTATGTATGATTCTTAGTAATGATCCCTTTGTCTTGATGTATAGGTTTTTGACCAATATCTCAATTTCATTACTTTGGAAGATGATATGTTTGTACTGTGCAATCAAAATAAGGAGCTTGTTTCATATCGTGGTAGGTGGCTTGTTCTAAGAACATTAATGTCTATCATTACATTATTTAATTATTTATTAAATTATTTTAAATCCATCCTTAATTGTAAACTTCACTCATTATGGGGAATGAGGTTTGCAACTTGGGGATTGCTCTTGGATAAAACGTTGCTGGAAGACCATGTAGCTTCCATGGCCAAGAGTGCCTTTACCTCTTGAGCCTCTCCCTTCCTAAGGAGGGCAAATTTGGCTGAAGTAATTAATGCATTAATTACTCTACTGGAGGTGTCCTTGAAATGTGTTTGGAAGCAATATTTAATGCAATTTTTTTTGGTGACCAGACTGGTGTGCCTTTCAGAAACCACATACCACTGATGCTGAGCCAGCTTCACCGGCTTTTAATTTGCTTCCAAACTCAGTCCAAAATGCTGAGATTGACCTATGGAGCACTGAATAGCTAAAAGGCAGGATATCTGAAAGACTGCCTTCCACGGGAGCCTACCTTGAATTGGTGGCAATCAGTGAGGGCCCTATTGTGCAACTGGCTACTGTGAGAGGATTGGTTTCTTAATATGAAACAGAGCTTCCTGATTAGATCAGCCTTGTAAAGGAGGTCAGGCTAGCCCTATCCCTGTTTACTATCCAGTGAAAGTAACTTGGTAGAAATCAGGATATTAAATGTATCTTTAGTATAAGTACAAGAAGTCTAAAACAAGTCAAGCTGCTGATATTGTTGTTTTAGACTTACCAGCATTGACAGTTGTGTATCTAAAATGGGATGCTTGGAATGCATTTTACATACTCTATGAATGATGGTAGCATGAACCATTTTCCCTCTTTGATACAGCCATTAACAGACCTGATGTAACAGACACAGATGTGGAGACCATTATGGACACAATTGTCGACAGTCTTTTCTGTTTTTTTGTTACACTTGGTAAGTATGTAAAAACTACACTTCCCTATGGAAAATGGCATCATTTCTTCTATGTTCGGTCTTAAATAGCATCTGGAGGAAGAAGCAGGACAAAACAGGTCTTCCTCACATAAGCAGTGTGTAAACATTGTTTCTTCTTTCATTCTCCTCTGCCTCATCATCTCTTCCCATTTCCACATTAACTATCTTGTCCATGTCACATCTCCACTGACGCCAATCCCACCAATGGTAATCATTTCCCAGATGAATACGTTGCGAATACATTTCCCAGAGTTTGCAAATCAGGTTCACACCCCAGTTTCAAATTTGAGTTTACATTTTATGATATGAATGTTAACACTGGTGCAGGTAAAACATTGTGCCATAGAGAATATTGGGAATTGAAGGATTTAAGGTCAAAGGAAGGAGGAGGGGATGTGCAAGTCCATGGCTAAAAGACAGGAAAATATATTTGTACTGGGTTGCACTTTATACAACACAAAGTATTCCATAAAAATTGACAAAGCTTTTTCTGATGTTTTGTTAGAGCAGTATAAAATAATTTCATTTTATTTGTTGAAACATTTAATCATTTGTGTGAGCAAAAGAAGCTTATAGCTGTATGGCATGTTTATTACAAATTATTTGAATTTATGATGTCACTATTCTTTTCCATTTGTCTGAAACCTCAAAATAATTCAGAAGATTTAGAACAATTGGACAACAATGCTTCTTCAGATAGTATCCGGCTACAACTCCTGTACTCCTAACCATCATAGCATGTTGTAAAGGATCATAGGAATTGAAGTCTGAGAACATACAAAGGGCCATAGTTGCTCAATCCTGCTCTAAACTAATTCAGAATAATAAGAATCTGAATAATCTTTCCTACTTAAGCTTGCATGTTTCCCATACCTTTGGTAGTCTGAAAAAAGCAGCAGTGTTTTAATATGTTACTTTAAAAAATCTATGTCTGTAACATATCACTGTGAAACGTAGAGAACATGTCTTATATTGCATTTTAAAACAATCCAGTTAAAAATAAGAGAATTTTTGAGTATTTTAAATGTAAGCAACCCATGTATTTTTAATAAAAAATTACAGGTTTATAAAAATATAATGTTTACCCACCTTAAAAGGAATGCTTGTTAGATTTTATAAACAGCAACTTTACCTAAACCCCCCTGTTATTTTAACAGGGGCTATTCCAATAATCAGATGTTCAAGAGGAACAGCAGCAGAAATGGTGGCAGTGGTGAGTTGTGAAATATTGTAGCTAAATTAATTATTAAAATAAATGTGGTAATAGAAAATAGAAGGGGGGGAATGTTGGCTGTGATGGCACAGCATAATTAACCCTGACTGTGTAGAATCACTGGTTTATTATTACAAGCATGTGCTGATGAATGTTGCCTGAATTCCAGTAGCAACTGTAGAACCTGTGGCAGGAAATATCACAGAGTTTTGCTACTTATTTTACCTATAATTTGAACATGGGCATAGTTTTCCTCTCCAGTTTCCTCCTCTCCTGAGAAACCAGAGAAGGGATCCAGGTCTTGTTTTAGGTTTCCTACTGCACTTTTAGGTTTTCTTCTCTAGTTTGTTGAAGTTAAAACAACAAGAGAGAAAAGTTGAGTTATTCCTCCTGCAAGCAGGATAAACCAGATAGCATTAACTGGCTCCATACTTACAACCAGTAAACCTGGATACAAATGAGACCACTGTCTCACCCAAACCACAAACAGAAACACATGAGATACATCCAGAGGTACAGTTCTGTTGAAGAAAAGCTGGTGCTACATGCCGTCATTTGCTGCTTCTTGTGGAAGCCATTGTCATTCTTCTGCAAGTGTAATACACAATACAGTATTTTAATTCCACTTACGTATGTTTTTTGCACAAGAGCTTTCACAGCTTATTTATAATTTCATTAAGCTAGGTGTTCCTTGCTTTAGTCAAGTTAATTGTTTCATTAGTGCCTGCACAAGTACTAATGGAACATGTAGCCACTTGCAGAATACTGCCATCTCTTGTACTTTTCTGATTAGTTGTAGATTGGATGCAGCCTCTTATTTTTATTTCAGAAGAGAGCACAAGCTATATAGTATCTTTATAACATCATAGTTATGTCTCAAACCAAAGAACCCATTCTAAGGTTCTTGTCTTCCATCCATCTTATTCCACATTACTTGGAAAGTAATGTGACTGAAATCAGGCATCACATCAAAATATCATTTAATGTTACATGAATGGTCATGGACTCAGGAATTTCCCTCACCTCTGATGCAACTGCAATAAAGGGGCTGTTTTTAATTAATAGTCTCATGGGTGCTGTACAGCAAGTGTTTGTGACATTCCGCTGAATAGCAGTGAAAATGTGGACTGGGTGGAATATGAAATGTAGCCCCCAGCACTAACTGGTAGTTTAATAACTAAGAACATGAAATATTCCAGCAGTGAAAGAGTAAAGGCAGTTTGGATATGTTTGTTTTAGGTTGTTTTTTATTTATCTATAAAACATCTTTCCAGAAGGAAAAGCATCCCGTTCAACTTTTGATTATTTTCCCTATTTGACCCCATGTAGATTATAAGGAGATCTGTATATATTTCTTTGTTTTAGCTTTTTGCTAATTTTGCAGATGTACAAAAACTGTGTTAAATCTTTTCCAGAAACTTGATAAGAAGCTCCGAGAAAACCTCAGAGATGCCAGAAATAGCCTTTTCACAGGTGACACACTTGGGGCTGGGCAGTTCAGGTATCAACATCTTGTTAAATATTTTAATTCAGTATAGCCTCTTGTAGTAATGTAGGTGCAATATCAGTATGTGCGTTTATAGGAGAAAACAAGGTTTAGGTATTTTAAAAATAGGGCAATGTTTGTTCTTGCACTGGTTGTGAAATCTAACATGAGACTGGTTTCATGATTAAGAGGCTGCTGGAGGGGAAAAATGGTTGTGTGACTGCACTTAGCAAAGCGAAGTGTGCTGCTTATATACCACTCCATAGTCCTTAGAGCACTCTTTGGGTGGTTTACAATTTAATTATGCAGCCTTTGTCTCCCTCCCCCCCCCCCCCCCGGTGAGCTGGGTACTTACATGCTTAAAGAACACCCAACTGGATTTGGTTGAAGATTTTAAACACAAAGCACATTGTTTTACAAATAATCTTGTGGGTTGCACTTTTTGTAGGAAGACTTCTAGTTTCAGTGCATAAACACAAACTTTTTATAAGATTTGAAAATGTGATGTTAAAGGGGAAATGCTTCATGATTCTTTACAGCATTCTTCTGAACTTGGATGCCTGTCTGTTTGTTAATCTCTGGTGGCAGGAGGTTCCTCTGTTTCTCACCACTGGGAACAGTGGACCATGCAGAGAACTCGGAGCGGTCCACCTTAGTTGTAGCCCACCATTTGTGAAAAGGCCTGTTCTTGGAGGCCTGATAGGTGTTGATACTGTCCTCATTTCAGCACAAGTTTAAAATGTAGTTTGCTTTCCAGTCTGTTAGTTTGTTACTGCTTTTTGAGAAGTTACAGTGTTTTTATAAATGGTCTTCCTCCTCCCTAAAATCCATTGATAAAGTAAGAAGGCAGATTTAAAGCAGATTATAAATACTTTAATGAATGTATAAATAATATACCATTGTAACTGCCCACTTCTGCAAATATAATTTGCAAAGACAACACTAAGATAATAAATATTCTTTAAACATTTTTTTACAGTTTTCAAAGACCTCTCTTAGTACTTGTTGACAGAAACATAGATCTAGCAACTCCTCTGCACCATTCTTGGACTTACCAAGCCTTAGTGCATGATGTACTGGTAAGCGATATGCTTTATTGTGATAATACATTTTTTTTATTTTTCCCTTTCCTACTCACTTCCTAATGCAAATGTTTATTTCTGTGTATTCCATTAAACTATGTGCCTTAAATATGCTGTAAGCCAGTTTTTTTCAGAAGAACAGAAAACTAAAATCCTACTGGAAAAATTAACACATAAACCTCAGGAATGAAATCTCAAAATTTATTTATTGAGGAGTGGCAACCTTTCATAGCATTTATGAGCAGAAAGGCTAGTCTCAGTCTCATGGACTCCTCCAAAAATATTTGGGTCAAGTTGAAATGTTAATATGTTAATCAGATATGAGAATATTTGTATTTGCATAACAAATACGAATATCCCTGCGCAGCTGTAGTTAATGAGGGTTTGCCCACACTGTTCACTCACACATCCAGCGGCACCAGTAGCCTCACTCATCCTTCCAATCACTCCCAGAGCCCCACTGTCTTCCTGCTCGGCTAGTGACTCGGCAGCCATGCAGGGAGGCTTGTCCTCCCTCCCCTTGCCTGGAGTGGCTAGCCAAGCAGGAAGAGAGCGGGGCCCCAGGAGTGATTGGAAGGATGAGTGAGGCCATCACTGCCGCACATGTGAGTGGATGGATGGTCCAGCCGCAGGGGGTGGACCCTCAATAACTCCAGCTGTTTGGGGATATTTGTATCCAAATACCCCCATCTTCAATGTTAATTACGTTTTGAAGTTATTACATACCTTTGTTGCAGGAAATAGGGAGGGGAGGAGGAAATAAACAATGATCATTATTTTGGTATTGTGTGTACTAGAAAATAATTTTTAAAAAATTAAAGGGGGAAAGAAAATGGATATATTGGTTTTGGTGGTCTACGTCTCCCAGAATCCCCAAATTGTTATGATACGCTGGTGGGGAGAGTCTGGGAGTTACAGTCCAAAAGATTGGGAGGACACTAGGAGGTAAAAGGAGCCTGTGGAATATGGCCAGGTAGAGAGAAAGGGGAGAGCCAGTGTGCTGTAGTGGAGAGTGTGCCAGAGCAGGGCTCAGGAAATCTGGGTTCACATCCCCGCTTGGCCACAGAAACTCACTGAGGGAAAACAATGTTAAACATTTCATATATCTCAGAAACTCTGTTATATGATCAGTGTAAATGGTAACACATAGCAACAGAGAAGAAAATAAGTAGACTTGCTACAATATTCTTGATTCCTACTGTCAGGAAATTACCTACAGCAATCCAGAGTAGAGACATGCATTTACTGAATTGTCTGATCAAGAAGATTAGACCTCTGGAAACAAAACTCTTTGAGGGAGTTAGCTGTGCTTACCCTGGAGAAGAAAAGGCTAAGAGATAGTGTAATAGTCAGCCACCTTCAAATATTTAAAGGGTTGTCATATGGAACATGGAACAAGCTTGTTTTCTGCAGCTCCAGAGGGTAGGGCCCAAATTAATGCATTTTAAATTCAGGAAAGGAGATTTTTTACTGAGCTTTAGGAAAAGTTTCCAAACAGTAACAACTGTTGAACAATGGAAGAGACTGTCTTGTAAGATTGTAACTTTTCTTTCCAGGATAGGGGAGGTGGGGTGGCAGATGTTAAACAAAAGTTGGATGGCTGTCTGTGAAGAATGCTTTAAGCTGTGGATTTCTGCAACAGCAATGGGTTGGACTTCTGTGACCCTAGGTATCCCTTCTGGCTCTCCCATTCTACAATTTTGCCATATCTGGGGCATTTTTCTACTAGTGATCATTCAGTGTTGCATTTTTCTGAAATCCTGTCTAGGAGGTGCTCTTGGCTGTTTCCTCTTGACTATATTATAGACATCTCTTACTGATGCTTTATTTTGCTTAACAGTAACTCCCTTACTTATTCTGTATATGTCACTTGATTATGGTACAGTGTTAAGCAGCCTAATGCCTTGCATGTGTTTTGGACTGCAGTTCCGACCAGCCAAGCCAGTATGGCAAGTCTTATGAAAGAGTATAGAGTATGTAGTCCATGATTTTTGGAGAGGATCAGGTTTGCCTATGACGACAGTAATGCATATACATAGACTTGGCTTTCTTAAAATAAGAGTACAATTTCATAAAAATTGCCTCATACTTTGAACTCTTCGTATCTTTTGTCCTTATTACTTTCTCATTGAGACTGAAATTATTTTAGCCTTGTTCAAGCATTGATGTTATGGTCCTTAGACCAATCACACAGGGGAAAAACATACATTTACAGTTTCCAAAATTCCAAATACCTTATACAAACATTTGACATTAAAAGACCATTTAAAATCTAGTATCTAGCTACCATAACATTTCAAAATGTTGGGTACTTTGTAAAAAAACATTTGGCATTTAAAACACAATTTAAAATCTATTATCTAGTTACCATGGAATTTCTCTTCAGATCACATAATTCTTTCACCTTCTTCAGGCATTTTTCACCCTTGTTTATCCAACAGGTAAACAGTGGAGAGCTTAGAACCACCTCCTTTCATTGCTTTCTTCATGTGGAAAAAGCAGCATGTCTGCTTAGGTGGATTTTTATTTCACAAAAGAATCTTCATACAAGCAAGAATTCTGAGAAATTGCTCCCCTGCTTTGTTGTTAAGTAAAGCAGGGTGAATAATGCTTGAAAAGCCATTCATTAGTTGTCAGAGAACAGGCATTTATCATTTCATGAATGTTTGTAAAATGTGTACATTGATTTGTCAGAATGAAAAAAAATTGTTCTGTTCTATGATTTCTATTCAGCTCCTAAAATAGTTAAGGCCAAAATAAAATTCATCACCACAAGATGGTGTAGCTGTTACATATTAAAAAACCTCAGGGAGAAATAAGCTGTTGCAGTTGTGAAGGCTGGTTTTTTAACTAGCAAAAAGGTATTTTGACTAACAAAAAGAAATTATAGTAATAAACATAAAAAGTAGTTTAATATCTCTTTGCTATCATATACTGGTTTGTAATACGTTTATAATACTTAAGATTGTCTGAATATGTTAATTTGTTAAAGGAATTATCAGAATAATTTTTAATGCTTTTATTTATTGAGAAAGAATCTTCTACTTTCTGAGGAGGGATTACTTTACTTAAAATGTCTTTTTATGCAAATCTTGCAGGGGGAGTTGCAGGTTACTTGGCTATGATGAAAAGGGTTGAGACTCAAAAAAAGGTTGGGAACCACTGACTTAAGCAACCCTCAAGGTTTTACACTCACATTGGCACAAGCAGTCACACTGTCTGAACTGTTGTGAATCCATTCATTTGCAAAACAAAAAGTAGAAGCCCCAGTAGCAGAGAGAAATAGTCCAGTCCTGGGAGCTGGACCCTCATTAGGGCCAGCTGGAATGGGGATATTCATATACAAATACGAAGATTTCCATCTCTAATTATAACTAAAAAGCATCTGTGACAATTCTAAATGTGACATTTACAGTTTTATGTGTTATTGTTTCAAAACCTTCGGGGACCATTTGTAAACAGAATTCATAATCCATTTTATAAAGAAGGATGAATTTAATTTAGTGAATTGTGTTTGACAAAACCTTGAATGATACTCCATAAAATTAATGCAATTAATCCAATTGATTTTGAGGTTTTTATTCGTTTTACAGAAATCCTAGAATGTAATGGGAAAATAATTAACTACAGTGATAATTACATACATGTTACCTTGTAAAGCTGTTTTTTTTCTCAGCTGCTTTACTCTGGAGGCATTGTGTTATGCTGAACTAAAAAGCATCCCAAACACAAATGTATAGTGCTTGCTTTCATCTTGTTAGGTTATTTACTTATTTACTTATTTAAAATATTTTTACCCTGCCTTTCTCCTTGAAAAGGACTCAAAATGGCTTACATCATGAAAAGAGATTATTTAAAGCTAAAAACAACGAGTACTGGCATTTACAAATAATACAGTAAATGATCTGTACAGAGTTTTTAGGTCTCTGCTCATAGGAAGGCAGTAGATCTGGTGCAGGATTATGCTCTGTGAAAGTACAGATGACACTGTTTGGGGCAGGAGCAGATATGAGGCATTTCCATGTCATTTATTCACCTGGAACTGAACTCTTGTAGCAGTCAGTGAAGTAGTCTTGGTTCTGTAATCATTTTGTTGTTGTTTGTTTGTTTGAAAAATAGATTTAATTTACAAATATAATAAATATATTTACCGCATCTGTGTGCTCTCTTCCATGGCACTTTTATAATTTATAGTATAGGAATAAATATAGCATTAATAATTAAACAGCGGAATTATTTTGGCCTATTCAAAAGCTGATGATAACAAGCTCATTAGCTAGGATCCCACAGTAGAGAAAGAGTGATTTATTCTTTTCATAATACAGTACAAGCAAAACAAACTACTGCTAGTGAAATGAATGTTTGAAAATTTAACTCCATTTAGAATTCAGTGTTTACTATCCTGTTGGCACAGTCTTGGCCTTCCATTTGTAATTAAAAGTTGCATATTCTCCCATCCACCCTCCAGGTTCTGAAGCTTCCTAGAGATTTTATTATTGTTGTTGTTGTTGTTGTTTGACCTGAGAAAGCCTTTGGAAGTCTCAGAACAGGGGATGGAACCGTTAATGTCCAAAAATTGCCACTGGGCTTGGTGGTGGCAATTTTTGGACATTAAACAAAAAGGGACTCCTAGGGAGCCTAGGAACCTGAGGGGGTTAATAAGAAACTTTTAATTAAAGATAAAAGTCTGTGGCTGATGACATTGTTAGCTTTGCACACATGGTGCTGTGCAAAGAGAATTCCGGCCAGTGTAAGTACTTCTGCTGTATTAACTCTGCTATATATTTTAAAATGTTAAAACAAATATTAAATTAGCCGCTCTGTTGAGGAAAATATATGTTTACAATTGGTGTTTTGAAAGAGGTAGCCATGTTAGTCTGTGCAAGCATAGGCAAAATCCAAAAAAGACAAAAACATGTGGCACCTTAAAGACTAACTATATTTTAATGTGAGCTTTTGTGGACACATCCACTTTGTCAGACATATGAAAACAGAATGAAATATTGAATTAAATATCAGTCTCATACTAACGTTCGTTGGTTCTTGGATGTATGTTCCATTTATGTGCACTAATTTATGGTTTGTGTTGTTTTGGGGCTCTTTTGTAAAAATTCCTCAGGAGATTGAAAACAGACTCCAGGCCTGGGCAAAGACTGGTGCGGGAAGAGAAGGGTTAGGAGGAATGTGGGGTAGCGTTGAAGATTGGGGATTCACTAAAACCTGAGAGGGAGAGAAAAAGAGAATATTGTATAAAGATGAAAGAAGATGACAGAGAAATCACAGGTCTTAATGTAGGCAGTATTGACAGTTTTTACCTTTGAGCCTTGTGATGAGATACAGGCTTGTTAGTTGTGAAGAAAATAACAGTGGCAGTAGATGACAACAGAAATATTACATTTGGTAATGACTTTAAAAACTCAGGCTTATATTCAGATAATTTATATGCATGTCCATCATGCATATTAATTTATTTCAACTGTTTCCCTCTGTATTCTAGATTTGTATCAGATTCTGTTTTAAAATAGTGACTTTCCAATCTTCCACAGTGTCTTGGTAGATTGAAATGATTGGAGACAGTTTTCTGTGTATTGTGGTTTCTTATATGAGATTTATGACTGTTGACCCATTTTCGTAGAGATTGTCCTGTGACTTGTACTATGTAGAGGGTCATTGTTGATGAAAGAGGGCATAGATCACATTAGCTGAGGAGCAACTGAAGCTGTCTTTGATGTCGTGTGTGGCATTGTTAGGCCCTGTAATTGTGAGAATAGATGTGTGGGCAGAGTTGGCATCTGGATCTGTGGCAGGATTTAGTCCCCCTGTCTGTGTTGCTGTTTTGTGGTTTGTATGTAAGCATTTGCTTGAAGTTGCGGAGTTGTCTGTAGACAGGTGTGGATCTCCCACCAAGGGTGTTGGAGAGTGGGGTGTTCTTGTCAAGGATGGACTGGAGATCGTTTAAGATGCATGAGAGTGGTCTCAGTTGTCGACTGTAAGTGACAACCTAGCAGTGTTCTGTCATTTTGTCCTCTGGCTCTGTCTTGCAGTAAGTTACTTCTGAGTATGTGTCTTGCTTTGTTGATTTGTTCCTTAATCATATGGGATGGATGTTGTAGTCTGAGGAATGCATTTTGTTGTTCTTTAAGTTTGGAATCTCTATGCTGTAGGTCAGAGCAGATGTTTGTATCTTAGGGCTTGGCTGTATGTAGTAAATTTTCTCATGTGTTCAGGATGGAAGCTTGATGAGTGCAGATAGGTATATCGGTCAGTGGGTTTCTGGTACAGCATGGGGTTAAGATGTCCATGTTGTAGTTTCCTAGTGGTGTCCAGAAAATTCACCTAACGCATAGATTGTTCCAGAGTGAGGTTGATGTTTGGGTGAAAGTTATTAAAATCCTGGTGGAATTTTTTTAGGAATTCCTTTCCATGGAACGGAAAAATGTCATCAGTGTACCTCAGATAGAGGTGTGTGTTTTTTTGGGTGCAGCAGTTAAAACTGTTGTGTGCCATCAAGTCATTTCTGAATTATAGAGATTCCCAAGGCCCTGACATTAAAGCTCTGTATAACTAAAGGCTATTGTGTCCTTTAAATTGAGTAAATATCCTATTAGGCCTTCCTCTTTTACTGTTATCAACCTTTTGTAGCATTATTGTATTTTCCATTGAGCATTGTCTTACCATGATATGTCCAAAATGCAATTGCCTTAATTTAGTTATTTTAACTTCTATTGAGGGTTCAGATTTGATCTGCTCTATAACCCATTTATTTGTCTTTCTGGTGGTCTGTGATGTCTTTGTGATGATTCTTGAAAAATAAGCAGAACGACAAAGTTCTTCTGTCCCAGAATGAACTGGCAGCAAAGTGGAACTCCAGAGACAAATTGTACATTCAGTTTTGGATATCTTATACTGTTGATGGTTATTCACACATAAATGAAGAAATAAATTCTAGAGTACTTGTTGTACTTAAAACCCGCTGAAACCGCTGAAGCAATTTTGTGACAGCTAAATTGTCTTACTGATTTCAACTGGAATGAAATTTCCTAATCTCCAATTGGTATATTTGTCATATCCTCCCCCTTCTTCAGTTCCAGGGTTTTTTCAAGATTTGTTTGTTTATTTGTTTGAGAAAGAGAGGATGGAATTAAAGTCATATATTTAAGTAGAAGCATATGTTTTATAATTCAAAATTACATTCAGTGTACCAATGGTGCTTGTTATTACCTAATTTTGTATTAGAAATATTCTACTTTCAAATACTGAAACACAAGTAAAGATGCTTAATCAAAACAATCTTTTTACAGGATTTTCAGCTAAACAGAGTTATTTTAGAAGAGTCTTCAGGAATGGAAAGTTCCCCAGCAGGTGCTAGACCAAAGAAAAAAAATAAAAAGTCGTACGATTTAACTGCAGCTGATAAATTTTGGCAGAAACATAAAGGAAGGTAAGGTCAATATTTAAAATTAAACAAGTAACTACTTTTTTTCCATTTATATTAATATCACTTTGTAATACAAATATCTATAGAATGTGGGCAGAGGAATGCAAGAAAGGTGTATTTAATACATTGCAGATTTAAACAGGTACACAATATGTTTCTTTAGTCCTTTCCCAGAGGTAGCAGAGTCAGTTCAACAAGAGCTAGAATCTTACAGAGCTCAAGAAGATGAGGTGAAGAGACTTAAAAGTATAATGGTAAGTTTTTTATTATTACTATCTAACTTAAAAATATTACCTCTTGAGTTTATGTAGTGCTATAAAACTATTGGCATTTGAAGAAATGTGCTGGACGTAATGGATGGAAAATATTGGAAAGTTGGCTGGATAACTTTAGGCTTCTGGCTGTGGAGGCAGAGGTTGAAAGTTCAGTTCTCCTCTGTACCTCCTGGCAGAAGAGCTAGCCTGTGTAGTCATGGGCAAGCTGCACAGTCCTGGGGTGACCCCCAGAAGAAGGGAACAGTAAACCACTTCTGTGTTTTCTCTGCCTAGAAAACCCTGGAAAAGAGTCACCATAAGTCAGAATTGACTTGACAGCCTGCTGTTAATTAATTTTAATGTAATGGAAATTCTAGGATTAAATGGAATTATACTTACATTTCCACACAGGATGGAGCCAGAATAAATACATTTTGGACTAAGGAAATGCAAGAATGCCACTTACTAAATGTGTGGTAACAAACATGTACAAGAACTTAACAAATATGCATAAAGTATAAATTTAAATATTTACGACATTTGGTAGGGTTCAGCAAGTTTCCAAGTATTTTCATTGCAAAGTATATTGGACTATACTTGTTATAAAGAAATTTGTGCCATAGATTTGCTTTGCTGTGAGCGAACTGGCCTCGTGGCTTGAAACAATTTTCAGACTTCCAGTTGCCCAAAGACCTAGGCTCTGTCTTCTTTGAAAAAGTAAATGTTCCCAATTTTATTAACATTAAAATCCCACACAGGGCAGCGCAGCATGAGTAGCTTTGTGGAATAGTCTGGTGGCTAGAAAAAGGCTCTTGGAGTTTAGGAACTGAGGGAGCTAAAAGGCGAGGTGACTAAGGAAAGGATATAGAGTAATTAGTGAAATGAAACACAAGAAGGCAAGTTGAAAGGGGAAGTAACTCTGAACTGAAGCCTGAGAAAATTCAGTGTCTCACAGGGGCAGCAAGTGATGGGGAAGGGCATGGATATAGGACAGAGGACTGGAAAGCAAGCAAGAAAGGATATTAAGCATGTCTTGGAAGAATGGAGATATAGGACTGGGATGAAATCTTTCAGGGAAAGCTATTGTTTCCAGGATGGAAATATATAGGCAAAGGGATAGGAGGCCTCAGTACAGTGGTGCCTCGCTTAACGAGCGCACCGTACAATGACGAAATCGCATAGCGATCCCTTTTTTGGGATTGCTAATGCGATCGCTCAACGTTGTTTAGACAGGGCGAAACTCGCTTTGCGAAGATCGGCAAGCGTTTCGCTTACCGATCTTCGCAAAACGAAGCCCGACGATCAGCTGTTCGGCGGACAAAATGGCCTCCGGAAGCCCCGAAATGGCCGCACGCAGCGTTTTCGCGCCCTTGTTAAGCAAGGGGAGGGCGCAAAAATGGCTGCCGGTCATCCCGGAACATTGCTGAACGGTGAGTTTTCGGCCCATTTGGAACGCATTAAACGATGTTTAATGCATTCCAATGGGTTTTTTTGATCCGTTCAGCGATGTTTCGCTATAGCGAAGGTTAATCCAGAACGGATTAACCTCGCTATGCGAGGCACCACTGTATTATTAAAATATAGTATTATTAGAAGCCTAAACCAGACACGGTTATACTCCTAGGAATTGCTTAGAAGGGCACATACAGTATCTGTGTTTTGGGGAGGGGATTAGATTTGACAACATTTGCCAAAATCTTCTTGTGTATGTCTTGATCAATTTCTTGCTAGTAAGTAGAGAGCCCCCACTATGATTCTCAGATACATGCATGTCCCCAAGAACAATGAGCGCTCTTTATCTACCAGTAAAGAATGGAGCAGAACTTCTGATTTTGCTTATGTCGTGCAACAGGATTTCAACCATTAAGATGCTAATGACATTTTTGAAAATTATTGTACTTTACAAAACTCTTAGAGAATGTTTAAATTTGTTGGTATTAAAATTGTGTGTATGATTAATTTCTCATAGCATTCCTGAAGAGATTCCTTATGCATGAAATGTCTTTTGTGGATTAGTTTCAAGTTTGTAGCAACTGACTTGGTTAACCTAGCTTAAACGCTTTATTGAATGCCTATGGAAAAAATACCTTTTTCGTATACAGTGGTGCCTCGCTTAACGAGCGATTCGTTTAACGACGAATCCGCATAGTGATGTGTTTTTTGTGATCACAAAAGTGATCGTATTGCGATGTTTTAAATGGTAAAACATCGCTTTGCGACAATCGGTAAGCTGTTTCGCTTACCGATTTCCACATAGCGATGTTTTTTCTAACAGCTGATCGGCGGTTCCAAAATGGCCACCAGGGGGAAAAATGACCGCCCATAGTGTTATCGCGCCCTTTCCTCACTTACCAGGCAGCGAAAATGGCGGCCGTATGGAGGATTTCCACATAACTGTGAGTTTTTTGCCCATAGGAACGCATTAAACGTGTTTTAATGCATTCCTGTGGGCTTTTTTGTTCCACATAGCGACGAATCCGTATAGCGACAATTTTTTCGGAACGGATTATCGTTGCTGTGCGGGCACCACTGTATATTAAAATGCTCATTTAGATTTTAATGATACTTCTCTTATTCCAATGTATATGGTTTTCGTTTTACAAATTCTTTTTTGTTCCAGGGCCTAGAAGGTGAAGATGAAGGTGCAATAAGCATGCTTTCAGACAACACAGCTAAACTAACATCAGCTGTTAGGTAATTATATTCATGAAGCCTTTTTAAGTATTATCTTTTCTTCTTTTTTCATTTTTACAGACCTGTCCTTGATTCTTCTAAGAGGTTCCATGCTGGAAAGATAACACTGATATTTAAATGATACATAGCACATTGGTGTAACCTAACTGATCTAAAGTGATACCAAATTATAGTTTGGGGAAAATAGGAAGTTTGATTATTGAACTTAGATTAATATGAGATATTACGTTATGCAAAATTTATTGTGGGACATAATGGCTAGTATCGTGATTCTGTACTACAGATATATCAGTGCAGTCCTGAAGCATAAGAACCAAGAGGTATCCTCTCTCATGGCAACAGAGTAGAATCAGAGTGGGGCGGAATGAATGGGGTAGAAGACTGATTCAGTAGAGTAGAAAACTGAGTCAGATGGATTTGCACTGAAGAACTTTAGTAACCAATTATCTTTCTACCAAAAATAGTGAGGCCTTGTGTTTAAAATGGGATCTCTAATAAGCCTCCACATCTTTTCCCTGATAGCACTGCTCAGATTGCAATACACGGAAACTTCCAATTAGAGATACTTCACAAAGTCTTCAGTGGCTAGTGATTCAAGTTTTCACTTTCTTCCCTGTCTCACATTTGAGAACTCTACTGAAAGTAAAACAGATGAGAACAAGATAGAATCTAGTGTCCCAGCTCAGAGGTCCTAAATCAGTGAAACGATTGTTGGTGAAGTGCAGCTTCCATATCTCAGCTGCTACTGCTTTGAGAATGCACCTATAGGTGCCAAATTTTAGTTTGTGGAAAATGTTCATACATCTGGTTCCTTTTGTGCATAATGTATATCTGGAATACTTTGATTGCTTCCCATGTTGCTTTCAGCCATATTTGTATTTTAATGCGAAACACTGAGTTGAACTGGAATACCCGGTGTGGCCAGTTAGCTTGTATGTAATTTTTTTCAGCTCTCTTCCAGAGCTTCTAGAAAAAAAGAGGCTGATAGATCTTCACACAAATGTGGCAACTGCTGTTCTAGAACACATAAAGGTATGAAACATAATTGTTTGGATACACTATACCATTTTATTTAACTGGTTGGATTATGAGATTTCCCCTTTCAGAGGATTAAGCTAAATTTGTTAGAATGTACAGTTACTTAAACAAATAATCAGAAATGCATTGTGTTGCACCTGTTTGTTGTTCCTGTGCTGATGGGCTCTTTGATTCAATGAAGTGATCTGTAAAGAGAACTAGGTGATTATTGGTGAGTTCTTCTCTCATACTCTGCCTCTGAGGTTGCTCCAGAGAAATGATGATCCTGCAGGACAGCGTAGGATGGGGCTGAATGCCACTGTTCCTCTGATGAAAGTCTTGGGTGAATCAAAGAACTTTCCTTCAGTAAACAGACACCACTTGGATCTTACACTTTGGGACTGATTCAAGAGACACGCAATTCATTGTGTAATTTCTTTTCGTTATGTGGATTTTGGCATTTGAATAGACGAGGAAGAGGAAAAGTAGATAATAGGCTGTCAGTAAGGGAAAAGATTGCTGCTATGTGGAAATCAGTGATGTGCTCAGTAACATAATCCTATTTCCTGGTTCTCAAATTTTGGTGTGCCTTTCTGAGCTGCTATCTACAAGATTTTTTAGAGTTGTTGGGAGCTAAGCAAGAGTCTGAGCTAGTTCAAATTGTCTCTGGGCCACTCTGACATTCTGTTCTAATGATTAGGTGACCTTACACAATCTTACTAGACAAGACAGTGGTGCTTCTGGTCAGTTGAACAGCAGATCAAGGAACAGAGATGCAGCCTGTACTGGATGGGATTACACTCTCTCTGAAAACACTGGTGTGCAGTTTAGGGATGCTCTTGGATTCATCTTTGATCCTGGATGCCCACATTTTGGCAGTAGCCAGGAGTGCATTTGCATAATTAAACTAGTTTTACTGCTCACAAGGATCACATAACCACCCTTCCCCGTTACAGCAGCTCCACTAGTCACTGATCTATTTCTAGGCACAATTCAAATACAGTTCAGAGTTCTAACCTAGGCATCCTTCAGTCTCAAGAGACTATGGTATCGTGCTCTGTATGGAGGTCTTGGAACAGTGTCTTGTGTGGCTGAGAAGGCCAATTCGAGAGTGACAATCCCTTCCACACTGGAGACAAATCCAATCTGTCCCCTGTCCAGCTCCCTGGTTTTGCTTGTTTCGGGACTGCCTCTTTGCCTCGGTCTGCTGTACAAGTGTCTCTTCAAATTGGGAGAGGCCATGATGCACCGCCTGCCTCCAGGCTGAACACTCAGACGTCAAGGTTTCCCATCTGTTGAGGTCCATTCCTAAGGCCTTCAGATCCCACTTGCAGATGTCCTTGTAACGCAGCTGTGGTCTCCCTCGGGGGCGGCTTCCCTGCACTAATTCTCCATACAGGAGATCTTTTGGAATCCGACCATCAGCCATTCTCACGACGTGCCCAAGCCAACGTAGACGGCGCTGTTTCAATATTGTATACATGCTGAAAATTCCAGCTCGTTCTAGGACTACTCTATTTGGAACTTTGTCCTGCCAGGTGATACCAAAAATGCGTCGGAGACAACAAATATGGAAGGTGTTCAGCTTCCTCTCCTGCCGTGCACAAAGGGTCCAGGACTCGCTGCAGTATAGGAGTGTGCTCAGGACACAGGCTCTATAGACCTGGATTTTGGTATATGCCGTCAACTTCTTGTTAAGCCATACTCTCTTTGTGAGTCTAGAGAACATGGTAGCTGCTTTCCCAATGCGTTTATCCAGCTCGACATCTAGGGAGAGAGTGTCAGAGATTGTTGAGCCAAGGTACACAAATTCATGAACAACCTCCAGTTCTTGCATGGAGATAGTAATAGAGGGAGGTGAGTCCACGCCCTGGCACATGACTTGTGTTTTCTTCAGACTGATAGTTAGTCCAAAGTCTTGGCAGGCCTTGCTAAAATGATTTATGAGTTGTTGGAGGTCTTCAGCAGAGTGGGCAACAATGGCTGCATCATCAGCAAAGAGGAAGTCCCGCATGCATTTCATTTGGACTTTGGTCTTCGCTCTCAATCTAGTGAGATTAAAGAGCTTTCCATCTGATCTAGTCCGGAGATAGACACCTTCTGTTGCAGTTCCAAAGGCCTGCTTCAGCATGACAGCAAAGAAGATCCCAAACAGGGTTGGCGCAAGAACACAGCCTTGTTTTACTCCGCTTCGGATGTCAAAGGGATCTGATGTTGAGCCATCAAAAACTACAGTGCCCTTCATTTCCTCATGAAAGGACCTGATGATATTAAGGAGTTGAGGTGGACATCCAATCTTGGGAAGTATTTAAAAAAGTCCGTCCCTGCTAACCAAGTCAAAGGCCTTTGTGAGATCTATGAAGGCCACAAAGAGTGGCTGTTGTTGTTCCCTGCATTTCTCCTGCAGCTGTCGGAGGGAGAATACCATGTCAGTGGTGGATCTGTTAGCTCGAAAACCACACTGTGATTCTGGATACACTCTGTCTGCAAGCACCTGAAGTCTCTTCAGCACAACACGGGCCAGCAGCTTCCCTACAACGCTGAGAAGAGAGATACCACGGTAGTTATTGCAGTCGCCCCTGTCGCCTTTGTTCTTATACAATGTGACGATGTTTGCGTCCTTCATGTCCTGTGGTACTCCACCTTCTCTCCAGCAAAGAGAAAAGAGTTCATACAGCTCAGTGGTGATGATCTCTTTACAACACTTCAAAACTTCAACGGGGATGTTGTCCTTTCCAGGTGCCTTGCCAGAGGCAAGGGAATCCAAGGCTGCTTTTATTTCTGCTAAAGTTGGTTCACTGTCCAGCTCTTCCAAGAGAGGCAGGCACTCAATGTTATTTAGTGCCTCTTCCGTTACTACATTCTCTTTAGAATATAGCTCAGAGTAGTACTGCACCCAGCGTTCCATCTGCTGTGCTCGGTCCTGGATGATCACGCCTGTAGTAGACTTCAAGGGAGCAGATTTCTTCTGTATTGGACCTAAAGCCTGCTTGATACCATCATACATTCCCTTGATGTTACCTGTGTCCGCTGCTATCTGTATCTGAGAGCAGAGCTGAAGCCAATAATCATTGGAACATCTCCTGGCAGTCTGTTGGACTTGGCTACGAGCAGCTCGAAGAGCCTGCAAGTTGTACTCACTAGGAAAGGCTTTGTATGCTGCTAGAGCTCTCCTCTTATCCTCGATGGCTGGAATCAGCTCCTCTGAATGGGCTTCGAACCAGTCAGCTGTCTTTTTGGTCTTCTTGCCAAATGTGGACAAGGCAGTGTTATAAACAGCGTTCTTGAAGTGTTCCCATCGTTCAGGTGCATTCGCATCAGCTGGGCCTGGAAGGGTTTTCTGAAGCGCTTGGGCAAATTCCTCCACTTTTCTTTGATTGCGAATCTTGTTGATATCTATACGTGGTTTTCCTTCCTTTTTAGTGTGATACAATCTCTTTGTTTGCAGTTTTATTCTGCTACACACCAGGGAATGATCACAATCAGCACTCTGGTAACTGCGTGTAATCGTAATACTAGATAGGCTAGAACTTCTAGTGAGGATCAAATCAAGCTGATGCCAATGCTTCGATCTTGGATGTCTCCAGGAAACTTTGTGTTGAGGCTTTGTATTAAAGAATGTGTTGGTGACACAAAGACCATAATAACAGCAAAACTCCAGCAAACGTTGGCCATTTTCATTCATCTTCCCAATGCCAAAACGGCCTAGACAGGTGGGCCAAGAGTTGTGATCAGCACCAACTCTAGCATTAAAGTCTCCTAGAATGAACAGCTGCTCTCTCTCAGGGACTTTTTTGATAGTAGCTGCCAAATCGTCATAGAATTTGTCTTTGACTTCTGTTGTGGATGACAGTGTTGGTGCATATGCACTGATGAGGGTGACCAGTCCCGCTGATGAGTGGAGCTGCAGAGACAGGATTCTTTCACTCCCCACAGTAGGTGGAACAATGGATCTCAGCAGAGTATTTCTGACCGCAAAGCCAACACCATATTCCCTGGTCTCGTTCAATGGTTTTTCCCTGCCAGAAGAATGAGAAGTTTTTTTCTTTGACAGATCCCTGAGCCTGCTTGGATGTTACCATTGGGAGAGGCCTTTCTCTTGGTCCCACCACCTTCACGGGAGCGTTCAGTAGGGATACAGAAGAGGGCCTTCTCCCTTACTATTTTTAGTTTTAATCATTGTCTTTTAATTATGTAAGCCACCTTGGGTTCTTTTAAGGGAGAAAGTCAGAGTAAAAATATTTTAAGTAAATACTGTTTCTTAGTTTCAGTTGAGAAATGAAAGTGGCAGCACTTGAACAATGAAGGTACACTTCTCAGTACTATTGAGGAACATAACAGTTCCATGCTGGAGCCTGGATTTCATTCTTCAAAGCACAACCAATTAACCATGCAGAATGCCTTTCTGCTGTAATCAGTACCTGAAATGTAGGTAATATGATCCATGTGGTGCATGAGGAGTGACAAAAAGTAAAATAACTTCAGCAGTTTATAACTGATTAAAAAGGGGAGAGATAGAGCTATTGTTTTTATGTAATGTAGAGATTTTGCTTAGGCTTAGGTTGATGTTTTATTGGATCACATCCTCAGGTTTTGAACAGCAAGGGAGGGAAAAATCAGAAGGGTAGGTAGGTATACTTTATTACGGTCAAAGACCAGTAAAATCAATTCAGTATAAAATAGATACATATAATACTTGTTTAGAAAAGTCGAGCAGAGTAATAAAGTTCCATTAAAACATGATAAAACAACCCCTTCTTTCCAGGTTTTGAACAGCAAGGGAGGGAAAAATCAGAAGGGCAAGCCAGAAGGGAACAAATAGTCCCAATTTGGGAAGAAAGGACGGGTGCAAATCACATAAATAAATATATATTTATAAGCAAAATTATGTAATTATAAGCAAAAGTATATAATACAATTGCTTTTCTTCCACTGTTTTTACGAAAATAATCTGCTGGGCTTTATGAAACTTCATTGAGCGGAATTGTATATGGGTTGAAATATGAAAATCTGCAGTTTAACCAGTAGCCCTGTACCTACAACTGAAAACAGTACAAAGGATTAAGTTTGCCATTTGTAATGTGTCTAATGTAATGAGATGGAAAGTGAGATTTTAACTGAAAGCATTTTCAGTTATTTACTTAGTATCAACACTTGTTTTCCTCTGGACGTGTGAGCCGTATCATTTCCCCTGTTATTTTTGACATGGAACATTTTGTGACAACTTCATTAGATAACTGAGTAATAGTGTAGCATTTTCATGGAAACTAATGCAGTAGGTAAAGTAGAGTCAATACTTAATGCTTTATTCCTCAGTTCTCTTTTCTGGGAAACTAATAGCCAGCCAACGACAGCAGCCTTTTGCATTGGGCTTCAGTCAGAAGTCCAAAGCAGGATGTGGTTTGGCAATCCATGCATCGTTGACAGACTTTTGCTTTTCCAAAGCACAGAAGTCAGATGCCCTTACTGAATCAGATTATTTTGACATGGATGTAGAATAAATGATTAGCATGTCTCCTCTCAGTCTCAGGTGCTTAAAGGAAAATAATTGGTCTTGATATTTTGATCAAGTGGAAACAAAAAAGGGAAAAGGGATATAATGATGAGTCATCACAGGGTGGACAGACCAATTGAAAAGGGTGAGCAGGACCCACTATTTGACAGTTTAGTAATTTGAAATTTATACTTTGATAAGACTCTGTCAGCAACTTAATATGTAGCTCCTGGTCTCCCAGTTATTTGTGATCATCAGTATTTTTAGGTTTCCTTTACTTTAAAACAAACCAAACATTAAAAATGTGCAATATAAAAATTTAGTATGATGTTAGCTGAATCCTGTTGCTTAATGTACCATTTCCCTGAAAATAAGACCTAACCTGAAAATAAGCCCGAGTATGATTTTTCAGGATGCTCGTAATATAAGCCCTACCCCGAAAATAAGCCTTAGTTAAGTCAAAGTCCTCCCTCCACCACTGTACAGCAACCAGAATAAGATGACATGACTGTATTTGAATAAATGCAGATTGTTGTACATGAAAAAAATAAAACATTCCCTGAAAATAAACCCCACTCCATTTTCTGGAGCAAAATTTAATGTAAAATCCTGTCTTATTTTCGGGGAAACATGGTAGTAAGTTGCAAACTAGAGTAGGTTCAAGTCAGTGGTAATTTGGTGAGTCAGCTCCTTTGTAAGTTTCATTGATTCAAATGGGCCTACTCTAGTTGTGGCTTACTATGCTAAGCAATAGGTTTTCAGGGACTGCTTTATCCTGTTGTAAAAAAGTACACTTCATACAGTGTGTGCACATGGCACACATAAGAACCCAATCTGGAATGAATACAATTTTGTCCCTGTGCCCATGAATGGCTCCATATCTGAGACTTCTGTATGTAAAAATGAGGGAGTGGTGAATTTTGGAAATTTCTCTTTCTTCAGTGCCACCTCCCATAGTCTCCTAATTGTCTGGAAAAGATTGGTCAGACACAGGCAACTGTAGAGGAAGGGGATCCACATAAATTTTGTCTGTTATCTTTTCCATTCATCAAAACCTCTGCTGAGTTGAAGGGCTTTCTATCTACCAGGGGGACAGAATTGGATATACAACCCAATGCTTCTTTGGACTTCACAGAAACTTGGAAATGCATATAATTGGATTTTTAAACATCTGCTGAACCCCATGCCACATATGAAAGGATTTTGTATTATATACAGTATTGTAAAATAATTCCTAATTTCTATTTTGTAAATTTTTTTTTAATCTCCCTAGTGTTGCCGTCATATTTTTAGTCCATTTAGCAGCTGCTTTCTACATTGCTTTAGATCACTTTCAAAAACATAGCAAGAAGAACATTGAGATTAATTACCAACTCAGGGGTTCTGGCAGGTTTTTGGCATATTTCAACAGTGAGCAGAATACTGGAAAGAACACAACAATATTTCCCAAGATGGATTAGCAAATATTTATTAGTAAAGCTTAGAAGAAATGGAACCTTATTTTAGGTTAATTGTTTACGCTAATAAGAATTTGGCAACTCAAAAATGTAGCCAGAATGTAATAAGTTCAAGGAAAAAACTGCACTTTTATTGCAAGCATTTTATGCTCCTGTTCTGGGCATTATTATGCATTTTTCTTCCCACTGGTTTCAGTGTAACATAAACATAAGCAATAGAGACATGATCATAGTTTCAGAGAGTAGTGTTTCCTCATTTTAATCTTTGTGGTTTTGATTTGAGTAGATTTTTTCTAATGTATTCGTACCAATTTCCAAATGCAATAAATCAGGTTTGTCTTTATTTCATGTTCTCGTATTACATTTTAAGAAATACAATGAGTTTTTTGGTAGGGTTTGGACTATTGGGCAAATATTCTAGTATCATATGAAACTGCTAAGTTATATGGTAAACACTGTAGCTTTTTTTAGTATAAAAAAACTGTATTGAAAATATCCATGGTCTAATTTGACTGCTTTTCCAGGCTGTAATATCAAGCGTCCTAAATCTCTTCCTCTTAAATAAATTCATTGCTTTCAGACATGAAATATAGTCTTGCAATACAAGTAGAAAAAGTAGATTTGATTTGTAGCAAGATATCTGTGAAGATTCTCAGTCATCCAGGTGAGGTTATCTGGAAGTTGAGTAATGGCAACTGGACTTCTTTCTTGTTAGACTGAAACATTTCACTACTCATCCAAGTAGTTTCTTCAGTCTGAGAAGAGTTAGTAGGAGACCCCTGATATACCCTCCACTGTTGGTTTCACTTCCCCCTAGTCTGAATACCTGCGTTAAGTGGACAATGAATGGGGGAGTGAGTGAAAATCCCACTTCTGCAGTCCTTCTTCACCCATTGTCATGGGTTGTTAACAGTCATTAACAGTGGTCTTTTTGGTGTCTGTGGTGGTAATATTTCTGAGGACTGATGAAAGGACAGCATGATAAATAAAACAGATTGTATCTGTGGCTTTCACCCCTGTTGAGTTACCTGGGGAAGTGAAATGAACGGAATATATATCAGAGATCTCCTGATTAGGACAACACACACACACACCCTAGGTAGACTTCCAATCTCTCATTAGAGATTATTGGGGGGGGAGCTATATAGATCCTTTATCTCATGTCAGTGATTCACATTGTATTTGTTGTATTATTTATTTGTATGCCAATAAAGCAAAATATGTTGACTGTACCTAATCCTTTTTTTAAAAAAATCTATAGTAATTATATTTTAACAAAAATAGATTTTTCTTTCTTTCATTAACAGACACGGAAGCTAGATGTGTATTTTGAATATGAAGAAAAACTCATGAGCAAGTCTACTTTGGATAAATCACTTTTGGACATGATATCTGATCCTGATGGTAAGCTAAGCAACTGTGGTTCCAGTAAAGTTCCTTTCTGCTCATAAACTGTTTATAATTGCTGCCATGTATCTCTGAGGCCTGGTTCAATATCACTATGAAGGGCACAAATAACTATTGATGACGGTGTCTTTAAGTTTTAATCAGCATTGAACAAGATGCTGATTAAAACTATCAAGAGAGCAATTTTTGATAGTCTTTTAGCCCTGCCATCCTCACAGGAATTCCTGGTGAAAACATGAAAGAGGCCCTTTTCAGTGGCTGCTCTCAGGCTGTGGAATTCTCTTCAGCAGGAGACCAGGCTAGTCCCTCCCCGCTCTCTTTCCACAGCAAGCAAAGAAGTTTCCCTTCAGGCAGACTTTTAGTAAGAATGAGGTTTTTAAATGAAGAGTGCTGTACCTTTTAAATTCTTTAATGTTCTTTCAAATTGTTTAAGCCTGTTCTAAGAGCTATCTTTTAAATGTTTTGTCAGCTTCCTTGGGAAGAAAGGTAGGATATAAAATTAATGAATAAATGAAAAATTAAGGGCAGGTACATCAGGAATACACATGTATTTTGTAGATATTGCTTGTTGGAACAGTTGAGGGAGGTAGTCATACCAAATATCCTCAGTCCAGTAATGAGAATTAATTTTCATGGTAAATGAATAGAGGTATTTCCACAGTAGTTCTTTTCCCCATTACATTGGTATAGATCTTACAACTCTGTTGAAGGAGTTTGCTGTTTAAAAATAGTAACTTGCACACATCCTTTGGTAGAGACAATATTTATATATTTCATTTTTGTGGCATCACGTATGTATGTCATGCTCCTGTCCTTTAAAGAACATTGTTATATCTGGAGTTAAGCAAAATTGAAGAAATGACAGAGTTTTTATAGGATAGAAAATAGCAGTTTTGAAGGGAGATATCTCAAATATTATTTTAATAAAATAAGAAAGAAACACAACATCCCTTTAAACAGAAATCTTTAAAAAGAATGGGTTAAAATAAGAGATTCAGCCAGCCTGATTGTTGTGCACTTTAGCTATGCCAGTTTCCTTTTTCATTTCAGCTCAGATTTAATTCCTTTTGTCTGTGACATTCAGAATTGTTTTCTTCACATTAGAAGTGCAGAATTTTGCTATTTCTTTTTAAAAATTAAAAAACACAAGTTCTTCCCTCAGTCAGATGAGTGGATAAATGAAATGGCAGTGAAAATAGTCAGTTGTAGCACCAATTGCTATATTACAAACACTGAGTTAAATAAATGGTACAGTATTATCAAAGTTTAGCTTGCTTGAGTTTTCTTTGGTTGGAAGAAGCCTTACTTTGGAAAGAAAGGAGAACTGAATGACAAAAAAGGATGTTCGTAAAACATTTTTCCCAGTTGTCTTGCCCATCCCAAAGTTGCTATTATAAATATTTGACTTTTTTTTCAAAAAGCCTTAATGTTTTCCAACTGTGTAACATTAGCTTAATGCAAGCTGTTGCTGCGAGATACTGTTGCTGCGAGATTACTGTTGCTGTAAACACTATTTACTTAATATGAGTTTCCATCTTTGTGGCTTTCTGATCTTCCTGCCATAGCATAGACAGCTTTTGGATTACTGTATTAAGAACTTGCTTCTAAAAGCACTGTAATAGAAGGCACCGAGATGCTGCTTGTTTTCTCAAATAAGTCTTAAGCCTTATTGGCTCATGGAACTAGAACACATTACATTTGAACATGGTCAGTATTTTGATGAAGGCTTATGTTTTGAGGACCAGTTAAATACTGAGCATGGCTTTAATGATAAGGCCTTTCTCAATAATAATCCCAGTTTATACTTCTGCACATCAGCTAATCTATGAATAAATTAATCCAGTTGCATAATATGTGTGGCATATTCATAAAACTGATCATGTTTAAAATCAAGACTGTACTGTATATATATAATTAAAATAAGTAACTCGTAATTGCAGTGCATGCAAATCTGTTCAGTACAAATTGTAGCATTTATTAAAGCACAGACACAAATAACAAATTTCTTACTACAGTGTGAAACAGTCCTCCAAATTAGCCTTCTGTGAAGAAATAGCAAACTGAAATCCAGTGATGAGTTACAACTAAAGTAGGTCCATTGTATCAATGGAACGTAACATTGATACCAATTGATTCAATGTGCCCACTCTAGTAGTTACTTACTACTGGTTTTAGCCTTATTAATTGTATCCAAGAGAAACTGCAGATGGTTGTTGTGGGTTTTTGGGGCTCTTTGGCCATGTTCTGAAGGTTGCTCTTCCTAACGTTTCGCCAGTCTCTGTGGCCGGCATCTTCAGAGGACTGTCCTCTGAAGATGCCGGCCACAGAGACTGGCGAAACGTTAGGAAGAACAACCTTCAGAACACGGTCAAAGAGCCCCAAAAACCCACAACAACCATTAGATCCTGGCCGTGAAAGCCTTCGTGAATACACAGAAACTGCAGAGGTTGCCATAGCTAATTTTGGCTGATGCAGGACTAGGAGCTTGACCAGGGACACAGCTGACTTGTTAACTGCAGCTCAGCAAATTAGCTATAGCAAATGCTGTGGTTTTTTTGCATACATGTAAATATCCAGTAATATTCTGGCCAGTGTGTAATTATAATGTGAGTAGTTTTACTGTCATTGCCACTGAGATAGCATACAACTTTTCTTGGCAGGATCGTTATCTCAGATCTCTGTATTTATTTTAAATATGTTTACCCCACATTTCTCCTTAAAAAATTCCCTTGCTTCATACATAATCACTTGCTTGATGTAGCGTCTTTTGCAAACTGTTTTTAAAGTAGCCTTGTGGCACAGTTGCTAAACTGCAGTACAGCAGCCAAAACTGTGCTCACAATCCGGGAGCAATCCCAGGTAGCCAACTCAAGGTTCACTTAACCTTCCATCCTTCTGAGGTCTGTAAATGGAATATTCAGCTTGCTGGGGGGTCAATGTGTAGCGTGCATAATTAAATTGAAAACCACCCACAGAGTGTTTTAAACACTATAGGACAGTATATACACAGAACACTTTGCTTTTTACTGCTTATTATCAGGGTGATCTGGAACAACTTTTTATACATTTACTTCATGTGTATAGTATGTATTATTTTCTTTATATAATGTTATGATTAAGAAAAATTATTTTTTAAAAGCAAAACTTTTCTTTGTACAGCGGGAACTGCAGAAGACAAGATGCGTCTGTTTCTTATATATTACATAAGTTCTGTACAGTTACCATCAGAGGTATGTTTTTTAAGTGAACCAGATATTTGCAAAGTTTCATACATATTTCCCAGTTTTTCTAAATAACCAAATGAAAGCCTGTAGTAAGTATATCTAGTCAAACTAATCTGTCATTAAATTTCACAAAGAGACAGCCCAAGCGGAGCACACAAACAGTGGTTTCTGTAGATATAGTACTGAAAATAGAATTTTAAAGGAGGAACCAGAAGCTTTTGTTACTGTAAAAATATTGAAAAATCTTTTCAGTGCTGTTTCTTTCTCTCTTCACTGGCTGTAAGAGGTGAAGTTAAACTCTGAATTTATATAGCGTTGAAAAGGATTTTAATGACTGTTTTGTATTACCTCTAGATAAGAAAATGTATTTGACAGTTCCAAGATGTTACTATGACTAAATGGCCAAAATCCTGATAGTACAGTTTGCCAGTGTTAAATAATTGGCATAAATCATGGTAGTTTTGCCCAAGGCGGGTTGCATTAACATTCTTTAGATTGAAAACTCGTGCATGAACAGGGGATTGTTTTAGAAATGTTGTGTAATGAAAATCTGTTGCTCAGCATGGTAAGCTGCACTACAGTAGCCCTTTGAATAATGAGATTTGGTGAGTCAACTCTTCTGTAAGTTCCATTTATTCGAATGGGACTACTCATAACAGTGGCAAGTAGAGCAGGTCCATTTGAATCAGTGAAGGAAGAGTTGACTAACCAAGTCTGTTGACAGTTCTTTTCATCCATGTTTACAAGACAAAGAACATTGATCACTTCCATGCCCTTGAATTGAATAATAGGTTTACATTGTTAACTAAAATGGTGTTTCGCTGCTTCATTTGAAAGGATTCTAACACATTTCTGGTTTAATTCTAGGCAGATTTGGAACAGTACAAGAAAGCACTGACAGATGCAGGGTGTAACCTAAACCCCATAAACTACATTAAACAATGGAAGTAAGTTAATTTGTTTTCACAAAGCAATGAATTATATTGTGTAAGCCTACATCTGAATTTTGCTCAAAGCTGTGTCCAGACCTAGCATATTCTTCTGGAATGCACTGAAGTTATATACATTGGGGACAGTTGGGTTTACTTTCAAATGCTCCATTGGAAATACAGTTTTCACCATAGAGCCCTATAAGGCTGCAACTACATTAACAAATAATGTGGAAAATGATTCAGGATTGAGATTGTCTGATTTGCATTATTTCACACATAACACAAAAATCTGTGTGAATCAGCCCAGAGCTCTCAACTCCCACTCATACAGTTTTCTCTCTGCTGATGAGGATTTTGGCTTTTTGGAATTGAATGCCTTCACATTGTTTCAGAGAGTGTGATTGAGCTCATGTTAAGTGGTTTGTAGCAGTTTCTTTTCCAGCCAGCACCAGGCAGGGCAGAGGGGAAACTGACATTTGAATCTTCTCCTCCCCACACCTGGTGCCGGGGTCTGCTTTCATCTTTATAAACAGTTAACAAGCTGCAAGCAAGGCTAATTTCTTTCCCTCTTTCTGCTGACGTCTGTGTGGTTGGTTGAAGCGAATAAATTAGGGGAAACTCAGCTTCCAGAGTGCAACCTCCCAGCATATTTGCTCACTTTTTTTCCTGCTGTGTAGTCACATCTCTTTGAAGCCTCGAATCTGAAGTAAGGTAGGGTAAGGGTAGACACATGTGGAATTTCAAACACCAGCAGAGTTTCAACAAAAAGGAAGAAAGTCTAAAACTCAACAAAGCCTGGCTCCCAGCACTGAAAAATACAGCCTGCAAAAGGTCAACAAACTCTACCCTGCCACAAAGAGCAGTGATCACTGCACACAAAAGACTAGCTAATGACACCCATCAATCACAGTGACAGATCACCCCTTACCCACAACAAAAAACATGCTGATCACCATAATCACCCAATCTCCTGAAAAGGACAAAAAGCTGATCCGACAGCTATAAATGCTCAACTATCCTACAAACTGCACCAGAGCACAGACAAGAGTTCTGATTCCTGTCCTCTGACGATGCTGGCCACAGAGACTGGTGAAACGTTAGGAAGAAAAAACCTCAAGAACACGGCCAAACAGCCCAAAAAACCTACAACAGCCATCAGATCCCGAACATGAAAGCCTTCAAGAATACAATGTTCTATCTGTTTGTTAGTGAAACCTATTTTCCTAAGTATTCAGCATGAATTATGTTAGGCAGTACCAAGAAGGCTATAAATTATTTTTAATATGTGCTGGATTAGTGATCCTGCCTCAGCATTTGAGGTCATATTTATTTATTTATTTTATTTAAACCCCGCCCATCTAGACCAAAGTGTACTCTGGGTGGCTAACAGTCATAGTTGCTACTTTGCAACCTGATCATGTCCAGATTTGGGGATTTCATACTGATAATACCATGTAAAATAAGACAGGATCCTATATTAATTTTTGCTCCAAAGAACACATTAGGCTTATTTTCAGGGGATGTTTTTAGTTTAGCCAATTAAAAACATGGATGTACACTCAGGCCTTCCCTCCTGTCAACACTTGACTCTCTTCTGTTCCTTGCTATTTATTATTTACTATATTTTTTCATTGCATTTGTTACTGATTGTTTTGTAATGTTCTTGTGCTATTTTAATGTATATATGTTGTATTGGAAGCCCCCCAGAGTGGTAGAATATACCAGATGGGCGGGATATACAGTGGTGCCTCACATAACGAGCGCCCTGTTTAACGATGAATCCGCATAGCGACAGAGTTTTTGCAATCGCAAAAGCAATCACATTGCGATGTTTTAAATGGGGGGAAATTGCTTTGCGATGATCGTGGGGAAGCGCTTCCCCTCGATCATCCCAAAGGCCCCCAAAGAGAGCCCCGAAGCTCAGCTGATGGGCGGGTGTTTGCAAAGATCGCGGGGAAGCCAGCTTCACAAACCCCCACCGACTTCGGTGCTCTCTCTCTCCCCCCCCCTCGCAACTCCAGCCTGGGCAGGGAGACTCAGTCACCCTGGCCGTGGCGGCGCGGTGCCTCAGTCTCCTTGCCCAGGCTGGACCTACAAGGGGAGAGAGAGAGAGAGAGAGCGGGGTTTGCGAAGCTGGCTTCCCCGCGAGATTTGCAAACACCCACCCATCAGCTGATGGTCGGGTGTTTGCAAAGATCATGGGGAAGCCAGCTTCGCAAACCCAAACCAACTTTGGCGCTCTCCCCCCGTCGCAACTCTAGCCTGGGCAGGGAGACTCAGTCACCCTGGCCGTGGCGGCGCGGTGCCTCAGTCTCCTTGCCCAGGCTGGACCTGCAAGGGGAGAGAGAGAGAGAGAGAGCGGGGAAGCCAGCTTCGCAAACCCCCGCCGACTTCGGCTCTCTCTCTCTCCCCCCCCCCTCGCAACTCCAGCCTGGGCAGGAAGACTCAGTCACCCTGGCCGTGGCGGCACGATGCCTCAGTCTCCCTGCCCAGGCTGGACCTGCAAGGTCTGGAGAGAGAGAGAGAGAGAGAGAGAGCGCCAATTCCAAAATGGATGCCTGCCGTGTTGCCTCGCTTTAGAGGCACTGAAAATGGCGGCAGGATGGAGGATTTTCGCGTAAAGTTGAGTTTTTTCCCCATAGGAACGCATTAAACGTGTTTTAATACGTTCCTATGGGGTTTTTTGCCCCGTATAGTGACAAATCCGTATAGCAATGATTTTTTTGGAACGGATTATTGTCGCTATGCAGGGCACCACTGTAAATCGAATTAAATAATTTTTTCGTACACAACAAACTACATTTACAGTGGTGCCTCACATAGCGATCGCTCCGTTTAGCAATGAAATCACTTTGCGATGCATTTTTTGCGATTGCAAAAGCGATCGCTTTGCGATGTTCCCTATGGGGGAATTTTGCTTTGCGATGATCGGTTCCCTGCTTCGGGAACCGAGCATCGCAAAGCGACGATTTTTAAACAGCTGATTGGCGGTTTCAAAATGCCCAGTGGGTAAACAAAATGGCCGCCCACTGTTTTCTGGGACGGATTCCTCGCTTAACAGGCAGTGAAAATGGCCGTGCTATGGAGAATCTTCGCTGAACAGTGAGTTTTAAGCCCATAGGAACACATTAATCAGGTTTTAATGCATTTCTATGGGCTTTTTTTATTTTGCATCGTTTTCGTTCTGCAGTGATTTTTGTGGAACGAATTAACGTCGCAATGTGAGGCACCACTGTATTACATTACAATCATGCCATCTTCTTCTGGTGGCTTCCCAATGGTGGAGGGCCGAGTTTCACTTAACTGGGGCTTATTTTGTGGGTAGGGCTTATATTAGGAGCATCCTGAAAAATCAAACTGGGGCTTATTTTCAGGTTAGGTCTTATTTTCAGGGAAACTGGGTAGAAATATTAAAGTATTTCAATAAACTTCTAAACCAAGCTAGTTACTGGAGAGGGTGCTTTTAAAGGTTCAAAATGAATTCAGGCTGATTTATAGTACAGTGGTGCCTCGCAAAAGCGATCGCTTTAAGATGGTTTCAATGGGGGAATTTCGCTTTGCGATGATCGGTTCCCTGCTTCGGGAACCGATTCTCGCAATACGACCATACATGCAGAAATTCATGACTAAAACATTCTTGAAACAGTTTACTTTGGTAAATTGTAATGTTGAAGTATTATCTCCTTTTTTCAGTAAAGGAGGGGGAAAATGTTTGTCTGCATATTAATTATTAGCAATATTGCCTTTTGATTTGACATACAACAGTTCTGCCCACAAATAGGCTGGATTTTGAACCTGAATACTTTCATTTCATGCAGATAATTTGATGTGATATTCATGAAAATGAATTAAGTGTATAGTTCTTAACTTCCTTGTTTTCCAGAGCTTTTGCCAAGATGGCTACAACTCCAGCTACCTATGGAAACAGTGCAGCTAAGTCACTAGGGTGAGTTTCAAAGTACATTTTGTTACTACTTCTTGTATTTATATTATATCCTCTCCTTTGCTTTAATCACAATTTGACCCAGAAAGGTTTATACCCGTATATTTTTAAAAAATACAGTAAACACAATTTAACAGTGAAATAATCTTTCTTTCACTCATGAATCTCAATAAGAAAAACAGATAATTCTGTCAAGTTCTTCATATTTTAATGTATTTTAATGTTTTTAGTATAGTTCATCCTAAGTATATTTTAAATACATGAAAACAAACAGAATAATGCATAATATACACTTTGTTTCAGTCTTTTCTCACGTGTCATGAACACAGGATCCCAGTTTGTGATGGAAGGAGTCAAGAATTTGGTACTAAAGCAACAGGTATGCTAAATATTGAGCACATTCCTATTCTTGCTTTTAAAACCAATAGCACTTGCTAATATATCTATGTAAATTTAAATTCCTAAGGTTAAAATTTTATTTGATTGGTAAAAAGAGTATATCAGAAATGAGTGAACTGTTCTTAACCTGCACTGTAACTCCTCAACAATTCGTATGTCTCCTAGTATATATAAGAAATGCTTATACATTCCTCACTATTCTCCAGTCCCTACCCCAATAATGCTTTGTGTCTGAAATTTGGGTTGTAGGCAGGATATTTATTTATTGATTCATTTAATAACCTACTTTCCCACTAAGGAGAATAAAAAAAGCATATAAAAATAACAAATACACATAAAAACGTAACGTTGACTAGACTATAAAGCCAAAGCGATTAAAAATAGCAATAAAAATGATCACTGCTCAATCAGTTAAAACCCCTTTAGTAGCAAATCAGCTTATATGCTCAGAGTCTGCCTGAATAAAAATATCTGCTGACAGCAAACAAGGACCCAATCTAACCTCCCTTTGCAGGAAGTTCTAGATTCTGAGACTAGCCACTGAGCTGATCTTTCCTCACCCACAGTCAAGCATATCACTGGTGGTGGTGGTGAAGCAAGAAGGAATTCAGCCAAAGATTTTAAAACCCTGAAAGGCATGTGTAGGAGAATACGGTTTTCCAAATATATATATTCCAAATATATATATAACCATTCTTTGCTCTGATTTGCTTCTTTCTGTGTGTTCGCTGTTCTGATGACTGTACACAAGGTGGAAGCAGGCTGAATATCAAAGTTGATTTCTCATTGTCAAAGCTAGATTTGCGCTTGCACTGACGTTTCTGGCTCACTCAGAGCAAATGCATGTTTATGCATTTCACCAGAGACAGGAAAGCAGAAAATGAAGTGTTTTCTTTCCTATCTCTGTGTTGCCCTTTTATGCTGTGATGTCAGTAAAACGTATGGGCTCAGACAGTAGATAGTGCCTAAGTACTAGAGGAAATCTTTTTAATTCATTGGTACCTGTGGCAGATGAGTTATACACCTGCACTGGCAGCAACAGAATGCTGTTTGTGAAGCTTGTGTAATCTGTGGTAGCAGCATTTGCTGGAGCATAAATCAGGAGCTACGACGAAAGTTTTGAGGACATGTCCATGAATATGTGGAAACTCCTTAGGAACACACACATAGATTCCTGGGATTCCAAACATTGGTTTCAACCTTGTCTAGTGACTGAATGTGTTTTTTATGTTAACTTAATTTTAGTTCTTTGCAAATGCTTGTTATTTCAATTACTTTAATTTCATCTTAATGTCTAAATGGTGGCGAAGCATCTTTCTCTTTTGGAAAGAGAATTCACACTGTATATAATCCATTTCGTATGGCAAAGGCTGATGCAATAAGTTAATAATACTCAAGTGAGCCCATAAATGAGGATGGGCTTCAGCGACTATGCAAAAAGTCATCTTTTAGTGTCTGTACCCCTCTCTGTTCTGAGCTGCATAGGAACAAAAAATATGCAACTGATATAAATTAAGCTGTCTCTCCTACAGAATCTTCCGGTCACTCGAATTTTAGACAATCTTATGGAGATGAAGTCAAATCCTGTAAGTACAGCTCACAAACAAATCAACCAGACAGAAGTCTTTTTAAATCTGTAGTCTTTATCCAAGTACATAATTGGAAGATGCTTTTATAGAAGCAACACCTATATTTTGGGGTTCTGAAAAAAACAAGATATTGGGTTCAAAGATTAATTTAGCAAAGATCAGAGCTTCAGAGATTTTATGCAACAGTAAGCACAACAATAAACTGTTTTCTTTTTATGAAAACTGGTGTGCCATTGAATTAATACAGACTTTTTGTAAAATTCTGGGAGAACTGCAGGAAAAAAGTGAAGTAATTATGAAAATATAACCAAGTGGGAATTGCTTCTATTTTTCTTCTTCCTCTCTTGCCTTGTTTCTTTGATTAAACTGCAAGAGCTGAGAAGAGAAATGGGTCATATTTGCCAGTGTAAACATTGAATATCTTTGAGGAAGGAAAAATATTTCTTAAAGTAATGTCAACAGTGCTTAAAAAATGAGTTGTAATACCTCATAGTCTGTAAACAAACTTAATTTTGTTTTAATGGTACTCATAAATCATGGAATGAATTAGGAGTCTATATTTAATGCTGAATAACCACTTTGACTGGTATATCATTTTAGCATTCAGTGACATTACGTTCTTGAAAAGAAAACAGAAGCTCTGGATGACTCCTTGCAAAAATTAATCTTGAATAAGAAACAGGACTAGCATGTGGTTTTAAAACTACTGACATATTCAGTGGCTTTTTCCATATTGTTTTGCAGCTAGAACAGATTAACAAGTAATATATTTTGGAAAGTTTGGTAGGTGTGAACTTCAAATGAGCCGGCTCATCTGCAAGGGCAGCTAGATTAGATTAGTACTGTGACTAAATTAACATTCTCAAAATAATTATTTCAATAAAATGTGAACCTTTTGAACAACTGATGGAGAAGTCTAATGTGCCATAATTACTAGACATGTATTATGCAATAAAGCAACTAATCAAGACTGTAGGATATAAGATAGTGGAAATTTGTAACTGATATTTATCTCTTTAGGAGACAGATGATTACAGATATTTTGACCCTAAGATGTTACGAGGAAGTGATAGGTGAGTTTCCTGTGCAGTTTAAAATCCAGTTAGTATATAGCTAGTGTAAAATATTCTTTTTATATGACATGTGTTCAAAATATGAATTAGCCCTTATTTAAGCACAAGTTAGTTAGATAACTGCTGTTTAAGTCTTTTATTGTTTCTTAGCTGACCAACTTTGTTGAATTTAAGTACCGGTACTAACTATATACAAACAATTAAAATTAAAAAATCTCAATGGAAGAATATGAAATAGGTAGAACAATGTCTTTGCAAAATGAACCTCTGTTGGAGTATTAGCAGATCACCTAATTGAATGATCAAATTAATTAGTTTCATATTCTGTTATTGCAGTTCTGACCCAGTATTTATTAAACATATGTAAACCTGTATAGAGATCTACTCTGACATTTTACTGCAAGAGTACTTAGAACAGCATAGACCCACACCAATCTTACAGAACTTTCTCACCTTTTCTTTTCTGACCCCACCATCCCATGCCTTCTCTGTCCCCAAATCTGCCTCAGAGGAACTCTGGAAAAGTTTATGGGGATATATTAGAGGGCAGGAAACTTGTATCCTTTCCATTCAGCTGATGGAAGCAAGGGGCCTTGATTAGATGTAACCCACTGACAGATTAAACAAAGCAAATTGCTATTTAAAATATTAAATTTTGCCAGTAGTTACAGATTCTGGTGAACGACAAAATGTGACAGAACAAATAAGATAGGGTACTTTCCTAGTAGAAGTCTCTATTACATGACAAGGTCAGGTAAACCATAGGGGGACAATTCTCCAACTGAATTTCGTCACAGACAAGGGTCTATGAAAAATATACCAAGAGCATGGACTTCAAAATTTTGACAAGCATGTCAAATATCTAAAAGAATTCTCCCAGTAACGAATGGGAGTAATTGGATTTTGTCTAGTCATGGGAGCAGATCACAGCTGATCACCAAGTTACCACACAAGAAAGAGAAGCACCTTGTGATTGGTGATGTTTAATGAAAGTGAAGAAGTGATTTACACTTTTCCTTTCAAATCTCTGGAATGTTATTTTCCATTATCATTTGCAGCAGTATCAGTCCCAAAATTTCATCTAAAAGTAGGCTGTCTAGCCTTGTTTTTAGCTGGGTTAAATAACACATACATGAGTCACAGAGCATCTTTTTTGGCCCATAGACGAGATTGCCACATAGGAGACTTGCAGGGGGTCATGTTGACAGTGGACTGGAGCAGAATCCAGAGTGTGAACAACTGTTTCATTTACACCTACACCCACAGTTGATAAACATTCTGAAGAGGATGCTAAAACGCCATTCCTGTTTGGTGCAGTTTTAAACAAATCCACCCAATGATGTAGGTCAGCTGGAAAACAGAGAGGGACTGATCTTCATCCCCATTATAATTCACTAGATAAAGAATTATAAACCTCTCCTGCCAGTGAAGCATGACAAAGATTCATATCGTACTTTAATGAGGAGACGGAGCCTGGGAGAGTGTTGCAGACTGACTGAACAGCTTTGCAAGCTATATTAGCCCCCCTTTGTTCCTCATCCTTAATATAATGGATTTTGCTAGTGAAGAATAAACAGAAGCTGTATTGCTCCTAAATGTAGTTTTATCCTTGTTTGAGAGTTTGTGCACCTTTATGTCTGACGTGTTTCAGCTTTCAGTAAAGTTGTACATTTTGCTTTTTAAATTACAGCTCAATTCCAAGGAACAAAAATCCATTTCAGGAGGTGAGAACTGTTTGTTCCTTCCTAAACCATTGATTTTAACATTTTACTTTAAATATAATAAATATTCAGTGGTTTTTCATAAGAAATCAGATTCCATTATTTGATGTAATTAGTGTGATTGCAATTTTTCTAAATGATACCTAGGAATGAGTGTAAGAGCCTTTAATCTCCTAAGGGTCCAAAAGGTATAACTCATCCTTTTCAGCCCTCTTCATCAATTATTGACAGAAGCTGAAGAGAAGTTGACTCTTAAACCTTTTTAACATCTATCTGAATTCTAAGTATGTTTTCAGCCTACAAGGCATACAAAATGTACATCAGTATTTCTAATGTGTACTATATAACTTCTATGAGCATTTCACCATATTCTTCAAAATGGACAAATATGCTCAACTTACATCTTGTTTGATTTCTCCTGTAAATTTGTTCCAATATAACTCTCCTGTAAAGGCACTGTTGTGTTATGGGGAACTAGTTTTAATATTGTAGGTTCAGTGAAATCCATGTTCTGCAAGAACAGAACAGAATGACCTCTTCTCAATGTGTGCTTTCCATTGTTGGAGGAACAGAGAAGGAGTGGGTATACTCAGGGTCTTTTTCCCTCCAGTCCACACTTGGGTTTGGGACTTCACCTGAATAGTAATTGTGATTTTCCTCTACAGAGTATACACTAAAAACTGCATTCTGATGCTTAAAATAAACTGAAATTGTGATGTCATTCTGTATTAAACCCACCACGCAGCTAATCATGTTAACTCTTTTTTGCTTGTTGGTTTATTTTTAGGCAATTGTGTTTGTAGTTGGAGGGGGCAATTACATTGAATACCAAAACCTTGTTGATTACATAAAGGTATGCTTTTTGCACTGTGCTTTTCTTTGATTAGTTGTTCATGAGTCACTCTTGTTGCGTTCTTTGAGACATTGCCTCCAAAACTTTCTGGATGCACTCTCCAGAGCATAAGGAGATCCTTATGCACACAGAGCTTCCCACTGGATCAAATGGGAAGACAGTATGTGCCTATTGGAAGAAATTAGTGGCTTAGCATATTTATGCAGTGTTTTCCAGTAATTTATTTCATGTCCACCAAAATATATGTATTTCTGCTAGAATAACCTCACTATGTGTTTTCTGTATAGTAGGGATAAGCAATAGATAAGTGAGATCTACATGTATTATATACATTTGTGTCCTTGAAATCTATATTTTTTGTATCTAATGCTGATTCTCTTTAAGTAACAGATCAGATAGCTAGCAAAATTAAAGAAGGAAAAAGAAAAGAAGAGAGGTGATGATAAGCAGAAGAGAATGAAAGTGTACACGAGAGATGTGTTCATCCATCATTGGGAGGAATTTAAAAGCCATACTAGGCACATAGAGCTGCTCAGGGCAGCAGGAATACTTCGTGTTTTTAAAATCAAGTTAGCTAAATACTAACCATATTTATAGGAAATTTTATAATGTCCTCAGTATTTCTTTAAGAGGAAGAGGAGAGAAAATAATAATTTTAAGAAAATGCCCAGATGAGAAGGAAATAACAACCGAAATGTGTTCGGGATCACATTTGAAAGTACATCTGGTTTAATGTGTTCATTAGTGACTCTGGAAAAGATTTGTGCAATAGGCTCATTACTTTATGAATCTTCATGTATAGTTTGTCCTCCATTTTCAGATGCCATTTCCATCAAATTCTCTGATGATGGAAGTGAGTAGTTAAAGTTAAACATGTTGATAAACATGCAGGTGACTGAGTAGCCACCTTATGAGCCTGGAAGATACAGAAGCAGTGGGGACAGGTTAGTAGTTCTGGAATGTATTGGGATGTTACTGCTTTGCTTTCTCACATTGCAACATTTTTCGTACATACAATTATTATTTATATAACTTGACTTTAAAAATCCAAAGTGTTTCTACATTCCTGAGTAATGTGAGCAGTTCTGTGTTCCTAAGAGTTTACACACTTCCCTGTGATGGATTGACTTGAGCTTTCGTTTGTGCTATGAACCATCATGTTGGAGTCAGCTTACAGCAATTCTTACAGGGTTTCCAAAACAATTAAGATGTTCAAGGAGTGCAAGAATGGGTGATACTTTTTATTGGACCACTCAAAAAATAAATCAAATAGCAAATCCACTTCCTCAAGCTAAGCTCATCTCCTTCACGGATATCTACAGTTTTTCTGAATTATCCATGAAAGAAATGTGTTTAGCCTGAGGAAGTGGATTTCGTCCACGAAGCTTGCTATTTGATTGATTGATTTTTTTAGTGGTTCAAGAAAAGGTATCTGTCACTCTTGCATTTGTGTAATCTTGTAGACCATACTGCCTTTTCTTTGTTCTTTCTGGATGGTTTAAGGATTGGTTTTACCAGGTCCCCACCGTGGATTTCCATAGCTCAGCAGAGATTCAAACCGAGGTCTTCTGAGTCCAAGTCCATCAGTCTGTCCACTAAACCATGCTGCATGTAGTGAATAGAGTGATGTCCTTTCATGTACATGTATACATTCTTTCCTTCATTATTTTTATCTTTCTCCTATACATATTAGTGACTATTTGAAGCAAAAAGGAGCATTACAGTACATAACGTTTTATAAAAAATTGTTATATTGCTAGTCTTAAATAGCCTCAGTTGCCTGAAGTTGTTGACTTATTGTAATAGATTGTTCTCTTTTAACATAAAACTGAAACTGTTTTGATGAAATCTATATGTCTCACACAGGGGAGACAAGGTAAACATGTCTTATATGGATGCAGTGAACTATTTAATGCTTCACAGTTTTTAAAACAGGTAAGGCTATAAATGGCAGTTTCACTATCATTTTGGAGTGTTCTGAATTAGTGTATAAATTGGCAGTAAATGACACAGAAGAAAAAAGGTTTGACAAGAAGAGAAAATTCTGCCAGGAATTAGTGGGTAGGATTCACACCAGGAACTCTGTGTTTCAGAGCTCTCTGGGTCATATTATAATTTCATGCCAGTAGTCTACTAGTTAGATTAAAAGTTGTGTGCAAGTCTCTTAGATGCTGCTTTTGGTCCTGACCAGACGTGCTTGAAGAACCTGTATGCTTCTTCCATATGCTTCTTCCTGTCAGGCTGGCATTTTTCCCAGTCAAACCAGGAAGCAGAGAAGCATCTGAAGTTTACTTTCACTTACCCTTCTTCTGTTTGCTTCGCCTTCAGTAGCCTGTTGGGCAAAAGCTTTGGTCAGGGTAGAGCATAGGAGTATGGATGGTAATAGGTAGTGATAATGAATCTATTATTGTGATTTTAACTCTTAATCTGTTATCGTAACTACATAAATGTAATGCAATCTATAATGCAATCTATAAAAAATAGGTTACTTGCCTGTAACTGGTTCTTCGAGTGGTCCTCTGTGAATTCACACTAATGGGTTAATCTGCACTCGAGCAGAGCAGTCTCAGAAACTTCCACAGCTTTAAGCACTTGGTGCCAGGACCTCCCCTACACCTGGCTATATAACTCCGCCTCCAGCACCTAGCCCTCTCAGTTCGAAAGAACCAAGCAGTGCTACCCAACATGCCATGGCACATGTGACGAACAGTGGGGAGGAGGGTGGGACGTGTGAATTCACAGAGGACCACTCGAACCAGAGTTATAGGTAAGTAACTTCTTTCTCCTTCGTGGTCTCTGTGAATACACACTAATGGATGACTGGCAAGCTGACTAACCAGGAAGAGGGACGTCACGAAAGTGGAGAAGCCATGGCAGCTCAACCTACTGTGGCCTGAGCCTTGGGCTGGACATCCTGGCAGTAGTGCGAGATGAAGGTAGACTAAGTAGCACATATGGCAGCGTGGCAGACATCCGCAATGTCCACTCCACGGAGAAAGGCCATTGAGGATGCTACAACTCTAGTAGAGTGAGCTCTCACTGATTTTGGAAGAGGAGTCTTTGCCAAGTCTTTGCTCTAGACTATCCATCTAGAGATGCTCCAAGAGGAAGCTGGTGCTCCGAAGGAGCCAGCAAAGGTGACAAGGAGATGCTGTGAGGCACAAAAAGTGTCCGTTCAATGCACATCATATGACAGAGCATGTTCCCTGCTTCAAGAAAGCATTCAAGTCTCATTAATACAATCTATACACTGTGTAGGTTGCCAAGTCGACTTCTCTGTTGACCTTCAGTCCTAACGCTAACAAAGGGACAGTGTCAAGGACTTGTGTCTACCAGTTTGTGACTTGGACTCTGTGGCCAGGACCCAGTTATCCAGCTATGGGTAAAGCCTGAAAAAACGTTGATGGCCTGACCGGATACCATCATGAAAACAAGCATCCAACCATCATGAAAAGCATCCGACCAACTCTCTGGACACAACATGTGAATAACAGAGTCCAAGATAGCCATACAGAATCTACGTAGAGTAATAAAAGAATTCAGGCCTTCAAAATCAAGGATGGGCCAGAGACTACCTTTTTTGGAGGGGGTCATAATGTGGCCTATGACAGTGGGGTATATTGAATTCAGTAGCATAGCCAGTAGCTATGATAGAGAGCACCCAGGTATTAAATATGAAGGAACACCAATCGGAAGGACGAGGGGCCCGATGGTCCAACTGGTCAACGACAGAGAAGTCAGGTGCAGTAAAGAGACTGCTCGCTTTTGCGGTCCAGCCTGCAGATCTGTTGGTCAGGGCACTGCCTGCCCACATGTCTAGTGGGTGGTGGCTGGTATCTTTGGGGTTGAGGCCTTTGACGTTCCTGGTATGCCCTAGGCTGGTAGGAGCATCACCAGGTACTTGCGGTTGTTCCACCGCAAACGACCATGCCACCTTCGGGAGCTTGGGTAGGTTATCAAAAATAACATCAGTTTTCTGACTGAAAGTTGCACACCAACAAACCGCAGGTCTTCAACCCGTCAGTTGTTTGGATGCTGGTTTAAGGCATGTCGAGCAGCAATGTGCTCGTGAAACGCCCATCCCATTGCCTCCTAGTGATATGAGAGGCTTTAATTGTAAAGATGCACAGGAGTTACCCACAGAATTGGCAATGTCAAATTCAGTAAGTGGTGATGATAAGCATCCATGGCAGAGGAGTAGTTGGCTGCATGGCACCCAGAAAATAAAAACGCCGACCAAAGAACTCCTTATCTGTTAACGGTAAAGGAGGGTGACTAACTGCTGCAACTGATATGGGAGTAGGTAGATTGGTTGGAAGTCTTTCTCCCCTTCTGACTCTTGTGAGTCTCAGCTAAATAAGGTAAGTCCTTCTGACAATTAGGGAAGCAGTCTTTCTTATTATGAGCCTGACCAAACTCAGTCTCAATACAGTTGCCGTGACAGAGAAGGCTGAAAGGGTTAACAGTGGGTTAGGTCGAACCCGCAGACATTTTGCTGCTGGAACTGAGTTTGAGGGAGCACTACACTTTTGAGGCATAGATGGAGGCGCAAAGCACTCCTTAGGTCATGACTCAGAACAGTGCCAGGTGCAGTGGGGCAGCGGTGGTGGCAGAAAAGGCTCATAGTTCCTGTACCAGATAAAAGGGACTGGTCCTGCACGAACTTGTCGGCATGTTAGGACCCTCCTGAGGAAAATTACTTGGGTCTACCTGACAGTGGCAGGGTTTTAGGGTTGACTCCTATGAGTCATTTATGAGCCTATGGAGGTGCCGGCGGCTGAAATGGGGCCGCAGGCTACTGTGTGAACGAGCCCATTGATAAAGAGGGCTGTTTTGTGCCAAATTATGAGCCACCAAACAAGTGCTACCCCAAACAGAAATATTACTGACTAGCAGGGCTAGCAGTGGGAGTTGCAGGGCCCCCCCCCCCATTTTTAAAGGCAAAGCCAGGGCTGCCAAATGTTGCCCGAAAACTCTTGCTTTAGCACGTAGCTGATTTTGGAAATAGCAGCTGTGAGAATGAGCCCATTGATAAATGAGGGCTGTTTTATGCCAAACCACCCAAAGGTGTCACCCCAGTCAGGCATATCACCGACAGATAGGGCTGGCAGTGGGAGCTGAAGGGTACCCGTGTCATGGATTTGGCGACAGGAAAACGCAGAGTTATTGAAGACACAAGTTTCTTCTTCTTTTTCAAGACGGTTATATTTACCGTATTTACAGGTATTTACAGGCAGGCATCACATCAGCATGGCAGGAACTCTTTACACAAACTGACATAGTGGATAGCAGCAAATGGTGAAGAAAGAAGAGAATGATACACAGACACTGTCCACTTATATACATTTACATGGCTTTTCTAGTCCAATCAGAAGACACATGACTTCATCTTCTGCACCTGGTTTCTTCTTATTTCCAGACATTGCATCATCTTCAGAGTGACTCAGCATACTCACATCTGTGCACAATGGCAGCTTGTTAATAATACATTTATTCAGGTTCAGGCCTACAAAATTTCTATATTCTGACAACCCGTTCCATCCCCAAAGGCAAAGCCAAGGCTTACCATATGTTGTCTCAGCAAGCAGCTTTTTCTGGAATTAGTAGCCATATGAGTCCACAAAGGAGGGCTGTTCGCGCTAACCTCACACAGAGGCTTTTACCCCACGTCAGGAGAATCACTGACAGGCGGGGAAGGTGACCAGCGCTGCAGGAGGCCCTTCTCCAAGGACAGGGCTGCCGACGCCCAACTCACTGAAGGTTAAACAGCTGTATGAACAAGCCCCATGGAAGAGGGCTGTTCCACGCCAACCTCCACAGAGGCTTTACCTGAGTCAGGAGAATCACTGACAGGCGGGGACGGCGGCCAGTGCTGCAGTGGTCCCTTTCTTCTTCCAAGGGTAACCCTGGGGCCACTACAGGTCCCCAACTCACTGCAGACTTGATAGCTGTATGAACAAGCCCTTGATGCAAGAGAGCTGTTTCACGCCAACTTCACACAGAGGAGAATCACTGACAAGCGGGAATGGCGGCCAGAGCTGTAGGTGGCCTTTTCTTCTTCCAAGGGCAAAGCTCAGATGCTGTCCTCTTTTTGATAGAAAGAGGAAGACTGCAAACAGGTAGAAAGCTGTTGCTCTTGAGCCTGGGGGTAACCTTGCTAAGCAGGTAAAAGAGACCTTATGTCTTTAAGAGAAAAAGCCCTGAGGCTCTAAAGCTGGTTTTGTAAAGGCTTTGTAAAGCCTTCACAAAGAACAACTAATGTTGGCTGGTGCTCTTTCCCCAGAAGAAACTTGTTATTTAGAAGAAAGAACAAGGGAGGTCAAAGAAAGGAAAAATAAGAAATATAATTTGTTTTTACTTGCAAAGTTCCAAACAGAACTGCTTCTACAGCGGCAGTGGAAAAAAGAACTTGGGGGGGGGGAGGAGATTTATATAGCCAGGTATAGGGGAGGTCCTGGCACCAAGTGCTTAAAGCTGTGGAAGTTTCTGAGGATGCTCTCCTCGAGCGCAGATTAACCCATTAGTGTGTATTCACAGAGACCACAAAGGAGAATGTTTAAATAAGTATGTAGTAATGGTGGAATTCCCTTCCTGCTTAATTATGTAGCCTTCATATTATAATAAAACCCCTTTGCCCTGAAGCTTTTAAGTGTATCAGTAGCTTTTTATGGTATCAGTATTGAGCAAAATAATATATTTAAGTATGTATGTGGAACGAAATATATTTCATTCAAAAAGACATGAATATGGAATACACAGCATGTTCCTTCCACTTTGTGCTTCAGTTGTTTGGGTTTTGTTTTATTCTGCTTCTGTGATCTTTGTGCCTGGGTTCAAAGAGCCTATATGCAGGGAGATCCCCAAAATCTTTCCCAAAACTCTTCTGTTCTCTTCCTGCCTTGAGATGTAAGTGAACAGACAGCAGAATCCTAAGAAAGGGAAATCCTTCTCAAGTAGCTTGACAGAGAGATGCAGCATTGAATAGGAATATGGAACACAAATGCATTGCTGTTATGGACAAATGTGTTGCCTATACTCACTGTGACGTGTGCCATGACGTCACCTGCCTGTCTTGGCTAAGGCTGGAGTTTCCTGGCCTATGGCAAGGCAGGAGGTGGGTCTTATAGGGGTGGAGCTTGTGTATATAAGGGGGGTGTACAAGGAGGGAAAGGTTGTTGAGGGTGTGGTTGTTGTTGTTGGGGAATTGGAGAGTGACAGGGTTAGATATAGGTTAGGTGATTAAGTAACTGTGTGTCAAGTAAACTAAGAACTGTGCAAGGTTAAGGTCTGAGAAATATAGTTTTATATGTGATTCATTTGCCTAGTGATTTCCTTTTTATTTTTGTAATCAATAAATCATCCTTTTCATTTTAAATCCACAATAAGTCTGAAGTGTCAGGTTTATGTGTGGTTGGTGGCAGCGAAGAAGTACTGTGTGTGTGTGTGAAGGATCGTGGCCTGTCATCTCTTGTGGTGACGTAGGAGGAGGTGGCAGTCGCGACAAAACTGGTGCCAGCGGTGGGATACGAGTTGTCCAGTTGCCCAGTTGCCCAGAAAAGCCTTGGCTAGTGTGACCAGAGCAAAAGGATTTCAGTTAGGAGCACCTGAAGTGGGGTGTGGGTAACTCTCTAGGATTTGTCTCCAGGGGGGAGCAGATCTAGTAGAGAGGCACCTAAACTTCAGAGTGAGGGAACTGACTTATGAGCTCTAGAAGGGAGATTGGCCCAAAATAGGAGGCTGTTGTGACTTGGTCTGAGAGTCCAGAGTTAGGAGAACTCGGAAGGGACAGACAGACCAAGGGCAGCAAAGATTTTGGAACTCTCTAGTGAACTACAGAACCTGAGAGAGGGTGAAGCTGTGGTGGATTTGGAAGTAGAGCCAAGGGCAGAAAATTAAAGTAGCTTTAAATCTGGCAAGAGGCCCAGCGAAGGGGCAGAAGCCATTAGAGACTACAGTAACAAGCCTAGCCATATCTGTTGGTATACCCTGTTAGAGAGTGTCAGACCTTAGCACAGGAAAGAAAAAAAAAAGTGACATTTTAAACAGAGGCTTGAAAATAGAAAAGAGCCTTCTGTGTGATTAAAATGCCTCTCACGCGCAGTCAAATGGCAGAAGTGAGTGAACAAAGAGACCAAGCAATGTCAGACTGGTCTGGGGATGAGTCAAATGGTGAGGGAAGAGTGGCCTCAGTGCAGGAAGGAGCTAATGGTGAACAGTTAGCAGAAATTAAGAAAATTCAATTAGCCCAGGCACATGAATTTCAAATGAGACAAATAGAAAAGGAGGAAAGAATGAAACAAATAGAAATAGAAATGGAGAACTCAAAGGGGGAGGACTCTATTGAGTTTAGCAAATGGGATCAACAACTAGATCCAACCTTGCAGCAGTGCTTTAAGATGGTTAGCAATTGTCCAGTAACCCCTGAGAACCGTGAGAGATATTATTGTGAAGAAGGAGGCCTTTTATGTAGGGAGATCTTAATAAACTCCAAGAAGGAAAAATTGCTTGTAGTTCCTTCTAAATATAGAGAGAAATTAATGGGAAAATGTCACACAGACACCCTATCGGGACATTTAGGGATGGCAAAGACTAAGCAGAAAATATCCCAGATGTACTACTGGCCAAAAATGGGAAAAGAAATAAAAGAATTTTGTCAAAGCTGCACCACTTGCCAAATGAAAATAAATAATGAGGAAAAATCCAAGAGGGATGATGACTGGGATAGGTATATGGAAGAGATGAACAATATTGACAATATATTTAAGCAAATGGAGAATAGATATATTGAACAACTGAAAGAGAAACAGAGGTCTGGGTTTACTCTATTAAGGCAAGTTTTTAAGGATGCATACGGCATAGATGAGTTTTCTGAGGGAAAAGATTTACAATCCAAAGTGGCAGTGGATATGGTTTATGAGTGTGAAAGAAAGATAAAGCCACAAACTATTCTGAAACCAAAAGAAGGCACACAGGTTAAGGCACAACTTCAAAACCTGAATTATTCTGAAGAAAACATGAGGGAAACATGGGACCCTAAGTACTCCAAAGGGTTAGTTCAGAGCCCGCCAAAAATGGGCGGCCATTTTAGTGAAAAGCCCTCAGAACAGGGCCAGCACAGTAAACAAGTTTTGGAGGGAAAAGAGAAACTTGAGAGATTTGATGGGAAAAGCTCATGGGGGGAGAGAATCTGCTTCATTTGCAAAAAGAAAGGCCACATTGCTTCACAATGTTTTAATACAAGACAAAATAAAGAAATTCCACCTCAGAAAGTTAATGTAAAAGAAGCAAAGGCTGTATTTTGTGTTCAGAGTAAACCTCAAGCTTCTTCTAGTGAAAGCTCTGTTGTCATGGAAACCCAGGCAGAGGCAGTTAGGAGCTCTGAATTGGATACATTGAAGGAGCTACCTCTCGCTGAAGTTGTCCATTGTTATTACATACAGACCAATGCTGCTTTACTGGAATCTGCTGGGGACAGGATAAAAGTTTTTGAAAATGACTATTCAGCTTTGAGAGACACCTGTTCTGAAATTTCCATATGCCACTCAGACATAGTACCACAAAGTTGTATGATTGCTGACCAGACTCTATCTGTGAAAGGGATTGGGTCAGAACTAGTTTCACTACCTGTAGCTGATTTGAAAATTGAATATCAAGGTTGGAAGGGATTGTGGAGAGTGGGGGTGTCTTCTGAGATCCCTACCCCTTTTCTTATTGGTAATGACTTAACAAAGCATGTTAAGAGTGCCCTAGTGGTAACACGTGCACAATCAGTACAAAGTGAAGCCAGTAGTGGGAATGACTCTCAAGAGCCAGAGAAATTTGTACCACAACCTGAGGCATTCTCAGTTGAAATACCTCAGAAAAGCCTCTTTGTCAAGGAACAAACAGCAGATCCCACCTTAAAAGATTGTTTTGCAAAGGTGACTGATAAAGATTTATCACCTGAGTGCCCTGAACGTTTTATTATTAAGGGTGATTTACTTTATAGGGAAAAACTGAATAATATTTCAACAGGGGGGCCTGAAGTTAAGAGACAGTTGGTGGTGCCTGAGAAATATCGCCCTATGATTCTGGAAAAGGGACATGCAGACATTTTCTCAGCTCATATGGGGATCAACAAGACCAATCAAAGAATAGCCCAAAACTTTTACTGGCCTGATATGGGTAAACATATTAAGAGTTTCTGTCAAAGATGCCATATTTGTCAGAGACAGGGCTCTAATTGTGATAAAACCAGAGCAAAGCTATGCCCATTACCAGTGATTTCAACTCCTTTTACACGTCTAGGGGTGGGCATCATAGGTCCATTGCCCAATGCCACTAAGAGGGGGAACAGATTTATTTTAACTATAGTAGACCATGCCACGAGATATCCAGAAGCGATCCCATTACGTACTATAGAGACCCAGATTGTGGCAGAAGCCTTAGTGAATTACAGGAGTAGGATGGGTTTTCCTTCTGAGACAATCACAGACTTAGGAACCTCTCATATATTCAAACTTATGAAAAGGTTAGGCAGGGGGGTCATTCACATAAATGCCCTGAAGCCTTATTACAGAGAGACCATCCATGTGCAGTTTGCAATAAAAGAGGCTGATAAGGAGGAACATGGGTTGCCCTTCGGGGAAGGGAGGGGCCCACAGAAGTTCAATCCACAAGAAGTGCAGATCAGCCCTGCTCTATCCAGAGAACAGCAGAATAGTTGTGGAGCGCTGGTTACAAAACCTCAAGAAGTGTTCTCAAACAAACCTGGTGTTGACAAGGGAATGCTACCCAGGACTGACACAGGGAATGCTTCTCAGTCTGTAACACCATATAGAGTAAGAGGTTATTACTGTGACAATATTCGCAAAGAGCTAGACGAAGTGCTGCTAAACGATCAAATTATTGTACACTCATCTAGCGCTTGGTTAGCCCTTGTAATTTTAATAGACAAGCCGGATGGCAGTGTCAGGTTCAGTGTGTACTACAGCAAGCTATCTTCAGTAACCAAACCTGATGCTTATCCTAGGCCTAGGCTTGATGACATAAGTAAGATGATTGAAGGAAGAAGTGAACCTAAGGCCCAAGAGAAAAGCGCATTTGGTAGTCCATTTGGCCTGTTTGAGTTCCGGGTCCTCAGTTTTGGCCTGAGAAACTCACCAGCAACGTTTCAAAGGCTCATGGACCATACTCTGAAAGGGCTTAGTGACTTCACAGTAGCTTATATCGATGACATAGGGGTCTTTAGCAACACCTGGCAAGATCACCTACATCATCTAGAGTTAGTGCTACAAAGATTGAAAGATGCTGGCTTAACTGTTAAAGCTAGTAAGTGTCAGCTAGGTAACTCGGAGATGAAGTACCTAGGTCACATAGTGGGAGGAGGCCTAATCAAACCTTTAGAGGCCAAGGTAGAAGCAATCCTGAAGTGGCCCAGACCTACCACTAAAAAGAAAGTGAGGTCCTTTCTAGGTCTGGCAGGGTATTACAGAAGGTTTATACCCGGTTTCAGTGAGATTGCTGCACCTTTATCAGACCTGACAAAGAAGCAGAGCAGCAACAGCGTTTCCTGGTCGGAAGAGTGCGAGATGGCGTTTGGACGGCTGAAAGATGCTCTAACCAACCATCCAGTGCTGCATGCTCCTGACTTCAACAGAGAGTTCATCATCTACACAGATGCGTCTAATGCCGGTGTGGGAGCGGTACTGTGCCAACAGGATGACAGCGGAGACCAACATCCAGTGGCGTACCTGAGCAAGAAGTTGCTTCCCAGGGAGAAGAATCTTTCTACCATCGAGAAAGAATGTTTGGCGATCATCTTTGCGATCCGGAAGCTGAAGGCTTACATCTGGGGTCGACATTTTACCTTGTGCACTGATCACTCACCTCTATCGTGGTTGCGGACTATGAAATCACAGAACAGTAAACTGATGAGGTGGGCGCTTCTTTTGCAGGACTATGATTTCGAGGTTAAGGTGGTCAGAGGGACTATAAACTGTGTGGCTGACGCCTTATCCAGAAGACCAGAAGACGACATCTAAAGGACTTATGGACTCTGTGTATAGTATATGGCAATGTAAAGTGTTTTGAAAGTTATGTATTGTGTTGTGATAAATGTTTACATTGCATGTTTTTATTTACCTGTGTAGAGGAAGTGTAAGTATATTTGTAGTTGTGTTAAATTGTGTAATAAATGTAATGCTTTGTGTTTGTTGCAGTTGTTTTGGGGAAAAAGCACCTTAGCTTTCCCCCACAAAACAACTTATTAAAGGGGGAAGGTATGTGACGTGTGCCATGACGTCACCTGCCTGTCTTGGCTAAGGCTGGAGTTTCCTGGCCTATGGCAAGGCAGGAGGTGGGTCTTATAGGGGTGGAGCTTGTGTATATAAGGGGGGTGTACAAGGAGGGAAAGGTTGTTGAGGGTGTGGTTGTTGTTGTTGGGGAATTGGAGAGTGACAGGGTTAGATATAGGTTAGGTGATTAAGTAACTGTGTGTCAAGTAAACTAAGAACTGTGCAAGGTTAAGGTCTGAGAAATATAGTTTTATATGTGATTCATTTGCCTAGTGATTTCCTTTTTATTTTTGTAATCAATAAATCATCCTTTTCATTTTAAATCCACAATAAGTCTGAAGTGTCAGGTTTATGTGTGGTTGGTGGCAGCGAAGAAGTACTGTGTGTGTGTGTGAAGGATCGTGGCCTGTCATCTCTTGTGGTGACGTAGGAGGAGGTGGCAGTCGCGACACTCACACTGAGGAGAGAAGGAGAAACAGAGTACATCTAAATCCAGTGGAAGTACCTCCCTTTGTACTCAGTCTCTGTGTTCCCATGAGGAAGGATCATGCCATCAGTCAAAAGATGATTCCATTTCATACTATATGAGGAAAATAAATTGCCATGCATATGAAATTACTTCTTTCTTTCTTTGAGGTTATTAATACATTAATAACCTATTATTGACACATGATAAAGTTTCCTTTATAAATTGGAAGATAATGGTTAAACTCTTTTTTTCTTCTTTATATTTTAGCTTTCTCAACTTGGGCAGAAATAGGACAGGAAAAGATCGGTATCTGGAATTTCTGGCAAAATGTGAAGAAAAGACCATGGCAGCAGTTAACATATTAACCTCTGCATAACATTAAAACTTCAAATGATTCATTAATTTGCTAATTTTTATGGAGGGATGTTCTTCTGTACACACACACACACACTATGCATAATACATACAGAATAAAACACTTCAAATAAAGCAACATTTGGATTAACTGCCTGCTGTGGTATTTCTGTGTATTTGATTGTTACATTCAAGTGATCATTCACTGCTAGGCTATTTCCTCTGATAAATAATTAATACTGATATTTCTACTTCAGCTTGTTCAAAGAAAATTAGAACTCTCCATTTTATCTCAACATAAGTTTTTGGTGTTGGCAACTTTTTTCTTTTTATTGGTTAGGGAATTTGCATTTTTCTAATGAAACTGGGCAAAATCCAGTTGGTGTAAATTTACACTAGCTGGCACTAGTAAAATTTTATTTAAATTAATTAAAGCTTCTTATTCCCCTGTTTAATGGTCTGAGGCTCCCTAGGGCTACAATGGTTTTATCAGTTTCACAACCGCCTGGTGATTTTCCATGACCAAGTGGGGATTAGAACCCAACTCTTCATACTCCTAATCTATCAATGTCCACTACACCATACAGGATACCAGCTAATTATAATGTGGGGAATTTGCATTGCTCTAATGTATGTCAGAGTGTGTGTAATTAACATAAATTGGAGACAGAGATTGCACTAGACTTTAGATTACCCTTGTCTCTTCCAGGCCTATGATTATGCAAGTTTTAAGTACAACTGAGACTAGGGGCAAATGTAAGATCCTTTTGAAATGGCTAGTTCATTTGTGCTTAATCACCTTGTTCTGCTTTGCTTGCAAAACAAATCTGGGTCACAGGCATGGTTGTGAGTGCAAGACCTGAAAACACCTAATACCTCCAGCATTTATGTTGCTGCTAATTACACTAATTGACATAGAAGAGTTACTGGGAGCTCAGTAGGTGCCATTGCATTGTTCATCCCTGCAGGCAGTTCCTATGTTGTAATTGGGATAACATTTGCACTGTTGTGGAGACCTCATTTGACCATTGTTTGGTGTGCTGGTGCACCATCTGAAAATTGCAGAAAGTGCACAGTGCTGATGGACAGCTCCAGCATATTGCAGCGCAATAGCTCTGATATGGGCATCTCAGAAGACTGGAAAACTGTAATTGGTATATATTTGATTACTTTAGGTAAGTAGATAGCTGATTCCTAATGCTGGTTTTTATTTATATTCTAAAAAGATAAGATTCAATTTTTAAAAAATTCTTAGAAAATCTGAAATGTGCTTCTCTGGGTAGCGATTTTATTCTGATACTGCTTTTTATACAGAGTAATAGAAATTAATATTTAGATGCCTTCATTGGTTATTCTAGCTAATTTGCATCTTTGGTTATGGGACTGAAAAGTGTAAGGAAGACCATTTAGTAATAGTTTGCAAGAGGTTTATGTTGTGTGGGATTTTGATAAGGTTTTCCAGGAGGAACGGATGTGATAATGCTTTTATTCCTTTCTCAGAGTTATATAGAGGAGCTTGCATGGTATCAGGAAGAGTTAGCCTGGTGGGGAGGATTGTATGGCAATTAGATCTGGATACACATACACAGAGAGAGAGAGAGACCCCAAATCAACACAGGGAACTCTCTGACCGCTGGTTCTCTAGCCCAACCTGACTGGCAGTGGCTGTCCAAAGTTATTCCCTGGCAGTGCCCCATGTAAGAACCAATCAGGCTTGACCCTGCTTGCCTTCAAAATTTGAAAAGAAATTGTAATGTCTAAATTTGATTCGGAAGTGTCTGGTGCAAAAAACTGCCTTGTTAGCAGTGAGAGGATTTGTCCATATTGACTACTCTGGAAGTCCCCTCAAGCCCTCAGGCAAAGGTCTTGTACATCACCAGACTAAACACACTTTTTAACCTAAGGATTCCAATCTCCTGTAATGAAGCTGGTGCTGTAGTGCTCAGTGAGGACCCTTCCTTCCTCTTTAAGCATCTCAAGGACAAGCTTTTCATATATATCACTTTTCACAGAACCATTCATCTAGAGATGCCAGGGATTACACAACAATATTATCCATCTTTCAGAAACTAGGTTTGCAGGAGGGGCAAATAGCCTAAAGAGGTTAGAAACCTACTTTTTTATGTTAGCCATGGATCAGGTGGAAAGCCCCTTCCTTGCATCAAGCAGAGAAATAACAAGCTGGTATGGATTTTTTTTTTTAGGGTCTTTTTACCAATTGGACAGTTGTGAAGATGTAGAACAGTCTCCCACTCTCCACCTTCTTCTAGCCTTTTACATTTCTGGGCTGGTTGTGGAGGAAGAGACTTAACTTTCTTTTCTCTGTAGCTAGCATGAAAAGAAAACTAGAGACTTGGGAAGAAAAGCTCAATGCAGGAGCCAACAGCAGCACGCTTTTTGTGAAAGCCTTCTTTGGTGGCATTTAGGTAGCAGACATTTTGAGAAGGACCCTCCGTCATTTAATCTCTAAAGCGAAGTTGAGCCTGAGCTCAAAGCCTATGTATGTGCCATCTGAGCTGGTGTAGCTCAGTGAGTTGGGAGTCCCTGGCAGCGGAAGCAGAAATGGAAGAAGAGGCGCTAGTCAAGATTCCCCAGGTAGTGTGTTGCTGATGCGAGTTATGTGCCCTATCACATATGCAGCATTGGGCATGGTGTGAAAGCACCACCAGAAGAAAAGACTGGTAAACCATTTCTGAGTACCTTATACCCAGAAACCAGTAGGAGGTTCACCATAAGTATGAAGCGGTTGCTACTGCTCCTGCTTCCTCCTGTGTTTCTAATATAACATTCAGCTAAGATTGGTGTTCAGATATACTACAACATAATCGTACTAACATCACTTCTCTGATGAAGATATATTTATTCCTTAGTTAAATATAGACATCTGCTTTTCATGCTGTTTACAGTAGAGCTGAGATTAAAGGCCAGAAAACTGCCTAATTCATGCAAGTTCAGAATAGGAGTTGCCCGATATAAATTCCAGAAAGCCTTTATCTTTCCGACTTCTGAAAACTTCATTCACTTTTCAAATTATTACTATAGAAATAACATTTTAAAATCACATTTCCAACTATATAACATGTTGGCCAGGGGATAATGTTAGTTACACTCGTTGGCTTAACTCTTGTTGGTGTAAATCTCAGCTGTGGATGGCCACATGTGAAGAAGTTGATATTGGCATTTGCTGTTGCATACCAGCTGCTCAGCTCGCTGTGCAACAGCAAAGGCTTGCATTGATTTGTTGACATTTGTCCCAATAGAGTTACACTGGTATAATTTTTCAGCTGGATTCTGTCCCTTAAGTAGCTTAGCAAATGCTCAGGTTGTCTTGAGCACTATTTGTAAACTTTGCACACATAAGTAGAAATGCAAGGAAAGTGCCTTGATGATTTAAACCAGAAGCCAGTTATAGCCCCTCAGGATGATGAATGATTGCTCCCAATAGCACTATCTGGCATAGCCAATGGTAAGCAGTCTTGGGAGCTACAGTCCAACAACATCTGGAGGGCTAGAGTTGCCCATCCTGGCTAAACACTAAGTATTTTATAATCTGGGAAGCAACCAGCTGTTTTATTTTAGAAAATAAAATCAATGTAGGGACAGACTACCTACCGTCTGTGGGCTTTAACCTTTGAATTGCAGAGCTGGAAGAGACCCTATGTATCGAGACCAGCCCTTCTCAAGAAAACACAGCCAGAGACTTTAACCATTGAGCTATCCAGAAGTTTTCTTGGTCAATGATAGGATGGAAATGTCAGGCTTATCAAGGAGGCAGTAAATGTCTCATCAGGAGAAGGAAAACAGTCCAAGGAGCAAGTTGTAAGGCTCCCTTAGTAATGTCCTCCTTGAACCATGAAGCCTGCAACACTTACTGAGCTGTCACTAATGCTTCCTAGGGAAAGTGCAACATAGATCGCAATGAGGTCTATGGGATAAAAACAGGCTATTTCCCACAACTAATATATTCTTCGAACTTCATGCACTGGGCTAAAACACACGCACACACAAACATACTTATTTTCTGACTCCAATGAGAATTCCTTTGTACTACATGCAGTACAAAAATGTCCACAGGAGTCTTTATGTCTGCAGAATCATTAGTATTCCACTCAAACACCTTGGGCCAGAAAACACAAGGTGAAATAAAAATTAAATAAGGTCAAATAAAGGAAAATATACATTTGTTGCACCATGGAGTATTTCCTGGCTCCAATGAATTCCCCCCACCCCCTGGAAGAAATTCTGATTGCATGTTGGACCAGCATACTGATAACTGTGTTGTATCACTTTTGCTTTGCTGCATCATAGTGTGCCAAGAACCAGCGCTGGATCTTTTTTCTTCCAATACATTACACTGGCTGGAACAAAAAGTACCCAATTTCAAAAATAGATTTGTTCTGTAGATTGTTGCGACATGTTTTGGTTCCGCCTAATTTTGTTCTGTTTTGTGTGTTTAAATGAGTGAAAAGCTATCCATGGTTAAATAAGTGAAATGTGTGGGTATTGTTTACGACTGTGAAGGTGACAACAAATGCAATGGCCTATATCAATATCTGTGTATACACAGCCATTTTCAACCATTTTTGACCCCAGCCATGAATACAATATGAAAGAAATATAGGCCGACTCAGGATTGTATAAGTTGCATAATAAACACGATAAGGTGGTATGTTAATTTTTTTCCAGTCTGTGGCCTCCCCTTCAAATGCTCCAAGGCCCTCCAGGGGGTCATGTGGCCCACATTGAAAATGGCTGCTCTACAAGACAAATATACAGTCATCAGCAAACAGGACTAGAATGTCCCATGCAAAAGAAAATTCAAATAGCATAATATCGAGAGACTTGGAGAGAACATGAAAAGCCTGATACTTCTTTTATGGAAATGTCAAACAATCCTACATGGGATTGCTTTATCTTTCCTCTTCAACAGGAAGAGAGTCATAGAAGCAGGAGAGGGTTGTGAGCCATATGAAGAGTAAGAGAAATAAAAAGTGTGTGTCAAGGAAGAACGACCAACATATTCTTTAGATGTGGAAGCCAAAGAAGATGCAAGATTGGCTGGTGACACTTGGGTGGGGAGAGGTTAAGGAAGGTTATATTTTTCAAAACAAGGAAAAGTGATACACTTGGACACAGAATGAAAACAACCAAGGAAATAGGACAATTTAATAATATGGGGAAGAAAGCATAACAGCAGGAAGGGAGTTGAGAAGTAATATAGTCAAAGAGGCACGTAGAAAAGTTAGATCAGAATAGCACTGTAACCATTTGGGGCAAGATGAAGACTGAAGAACACAGAAAAGGAACTGGGAGCTGAGTACAAGTTGATAACTTTATTTCATCACTGAAGGAAAAAGTGAGATCCTAGGTAGAAAATGACAACATTCAATTAAGTTTCAGATGGTTCCTTGAATGTTTTTTGACATGTATCTTTGCCACTGCGTATAGGTTGGCTTTCTTGGCTTGGCAACGGCGCAGTCGTCTTCATCCTGTACAACAGAAGACATTCCCTGGATGCTCATGACTTCCTTACCTTCAATCTTGCCATCTCAGATGCAAGCATCTCAATTTTTGGCTATTCAAGGGGCATTCTGGAGATATTTCATGTTTTTAGAGATGATGACTTTCTTGTAACTTCTATTTGGACATGCCAGGTAATGCGGTTTTTCTGAGCTTCTCAAAATCTCTTCTTGTGTTTTTTTCAAAATGTAGCATTAGCATAAAAGGCCAGGGATGCATAACACACAGATTAGAAAATCTGTACGCCTAGAAAGAATTCTGTCTTCTTAAACAGTGCCAGCATCAGTTTCAGGTTATTGTCTTTTAAATGATGTAAGCCACGTTGGGTCCTTTTTAAGGAGAAAAGTGGAGTAAGATATTTTAAATAACAAATTAAAAAATAAAGTAGCTCATGTCCAAAATTGTAGCTGAGTTGGTGGAGCCTATGCAATCACATGATGAAAATGCCAGATGGCACCAATTATCTCTGTCCTGTATGATTGCAGCTCAACAAGGTACAGTGGTGCCTCGCATAACGAGTGCCCCGTTTAACGACAAATCCGCATAGCGATGCAGATTTTACAATCGTTTTTGCGATCGCATTGCGATGTTTTAAATAGGTAAAACATCGCATTGCGATGATTGGTAAGCGTTTCGCTTACCGATCTTCGCATTGCGATGTTTTAAAACAGCTGATCAGCGGTTCCAAAGTGGCCGCTGGATCAACAAAATGGCCGCCCGCAGCGTTTTTGCGCCGATTCCTCTCTTACCGAGGCGGCAAAAATGGCAGCCCTATGGAGGATTCCCGCTTACCGGTGAGTTTATCCCCCATAGGAACGCATTAAACGGAGTTTAATGCGTTCCTATGGGGTTTTTATTTCCATATAGCGACGTTTCCGGATAGCGACGATTTATGCAGAACGGATTATCGTCGCTATGCGGGGCACCACTGTACGTCATGGGAAGCATTGAGCACTTTTCTATCCCAATAAGTAAAAATGTAAGTTAATTCTGTCCTGAAACCAGGCTTTGAAACACTTCTGTTTGGCTAAAATAGAGAACACTGAATACTACCTTTTGAGGGAACAACATGGGTCACTGTCACACAAGTGCACCTAAGAGCAAGTATGTAGTCTTTCAACTTATTCATTAATGCAAATATATAGTCTTTCAGCTTTTTGTTGTGCTAACAGCAAAAGTCATCAACTCATTTAACTGAAAGCCTAATCAAATGTGTTGAAGACAACCAAACATGTGTGAAAAGTAGCCTTTAGCACATTCACAATAAATACATTTGTTGGGCACACACTGCAGCAGCATCACCTTTACCATTCATATGCCCATTCAATTATCTTGCAGTCATAAGCAGGGCTTATTGTTTTAACTAATAAACTTAACAGATAATTCTATTGCCACAACTGTTCCATTGCATTTGCTCTAAATGTATCGGTTTGAACAGCAGTGACACTGAAATAGGTTTTCACACACAATTGTGAATTAATTTCTCTTAAGGCTGGTGAATTAGTGTTTTTGTTCTGTTGAAAACCTTCTAAGCTCAGAAGCCTTGGTCTGTGGCACACCTCAGGATAAGCAGTCTCCAGAGGTTTGGAGGGCTGAAAGACAACTCCACTTCCCCAAAATATTTTTCTTATTTAAAATATATACAGTATATATATGCTTCTGTAACTGAAAAAGCCCCCTTGCATGCTATATATATGTGTGTGCGTGTGTTCTGTGAGTCGCACAGTATGCACCCTGCCATCCAAAGTTACAAGAATGGGGATAAGGTACATTTACCTATTTCATCTAGTGACGTTTGGATGCCTGCCCATTAAACTATTTTGTTAATATGATGTGTAGTGGAATGGCAAACCTGTGGTGTTCTCCTAAATGTTGATTAGCCTTGTTGGCTAGAGATATTTGGAGCTAGAGTCTGGTATGTGGAAGGCCACGGCTTCCCCACCACTGCTATATAGTGGCCTGAATCCAATTGTCAATTCATGCTTGAGAAATCACATCTATCTTGGTGATAAATTGCTGCCCATTCATAAGACACTTGTTGCAGTTGTGGGTGGATGGCCAGGAATGCAACCAGCACCTCTTTAATGAGCAGCAATGTGTCACTAAGACTTAAATGATTTCCCTTGTGCAAGCATGAATCAGGAATAGAATTTTGGCCAACATGTGGAACTTGAAAAGGAGAGAAAGATAGCAAATAAATATTATTTTAATTAATTCTATATTTTGTTGATTCCCTCCCTCTTTTGTCAGGTGAGTGGATTTTTAATTCTTCTTTTTGGTCTGGTCAGCATTAATACTCTGACTGCCATCAGTGTCATCAGATATATTAAAGGAAGTCTGCCTCATCAAGGTAGGTTTCATTGTGAAATGTTGCAGTGTTGTATGTTTTTGTGTTTTGTTTTTGCTTGCATGCTGACATTTTTGTCTACTTGAAAGTTAAGGAATGTGATTCTACTGGCTACCTTAATCGTACAGTAAAAATAAGTAATTTTAAATCTGGAGGTTTTTAAATGGTTAGCAGTAATTTGGTATAAAAATGCACAAATTTCTAGTGACCTAGACTCTGATTGTGGAAAACTGGAAGTAGAAGAGCTTACTGTAGAAACACATTCAATTACTGTCCTCCTTAGAGGGACATGGTATTTCCTATAACAGTTCTGCCCCAGAAATTATGGATTTTTTTCCTTTTGAACAAGCAGACTTTTCCCCAGGTTTATAGAGGCTACTTTATCACCATGTGTTAATCACCAATGTGAGCTTTCATGGACACGTCCACTTTGTCATACATATGAAAACAGCTCACATTAAAATATAATAGTTGGTCCTTAAGGTGCCACATGTTTTTGTCTTTTTCTGTCTTTTGTTTTGTTTTGTTTCTTTGGATTTTGTGAGATAAAGACAGATTTCGTACTATATGGGATTATCCCTCAGGAGTGCTTGCATAACGCAATAGTGCTGTATACTATATACTACATGTTATTATAGACAGTTAACTAGACCTGTGTAATAGAGAGGAAAGTCAACAGTACAAATTGCCTTGTCTTGAATTTGAGGCTGGTGACACTCATCCAGTGATGATAAAGCTACAAGCACAAGTGTACCACTTAACAATAATGTAGTTCCCTACAGAGTGCTGCTCCTGAGTGTTAACACTGCCTTGTATTCTTCAGACCAAAATAGCTGGCTAAGGGAGAAAATGTTTTATATGTTTTGCTTTCAGCTCACAAGGTTAACAGGAAAAACATTGCACTATCGACACTTACGGTATGGGCAGCAGCTCTTTTTTGGTCCATTGCACCACTCTTTGGTTGGGGTAGTTACACAGGTGAGTGTTTGCCAGAAGAACTATAATAGGAGAGGCGGTCTTTCAATGCTATCTGTGGGGTTCTTTGTACTATCTTTCATGGCCAACTTTTTAAAGAAATTGCACATTACCTAAATGAAAATACAAATTACATCCTTAGTGTTAGAACTAGACAGCTCATAATGAAAGTAATGCATAGCAGATTAAAAATGTACACACACACGCACACGCACACAAATATTCTTTCCTGAAGGGTGAACATCTAACCTGTAATATTGTCTGTCATGGGACACAGTTTAATCCAACCTTCCACACTGATTTGATTAAAAAATCCAATACAGAAATATCAGCAATTATTGTGACAACATGTGCTAGCAAGTACTTCCTAGCGCTAGGGAAGCATTAGGGACAGTGAATAACGACGGGCAAGTCCATATACAAGCAAAATAATATGATTTTTTTTTAAAAGTGTCACCACTGAGATGGCAATGTCAGAAAGTCATGGTCCTGTTCAGGAATAACATCTGGACAAAATATACAAAGACATGAAGGGCTTGCAGAGTCATGTGTATCAGTCATGTCTGGAATATATTTTATTTTATTTTATTTATTGTCATTGTAAGTATATACACAGTACTGTATACCCATACAATGAAATTCACAGACATCCAGAGACCAGACACATGAACACACATAAAATTGCCCAAACACTCCCACCCACTAAAAAAAAATCCCCCAACACTCTCCACCCATTAAAAGTCCCCCACTAAAAATACAAACATCTACACCGCAGGCCAAGTAACACAGTCCAACTAACTATTCACTACTGGTGGTCTTTAAGCTCATTATTAAGTGCAATTATATCTGTGTATAACTGATATTCACCATGTCTTGGGGCAGCAATCTTCTATTTCTTATAGTTTAATGCTGTTTTGTTCTGAGCTGATTAGGCCACCAAAGAATCGTTTGCATTGGACACAGAGATGTAAACTAAATGCCTAGTTTTATTGCAAGTTAATTTAATGGAGCAACAAGGTGAAGGAATGCAGTGAATTTCTATCTAACATTTTGTGAGTAATGGTGAAATTAATACAGTGTGGCATGTCTTTGTTTTTTCCAGATCGCAGATATGGAACATGTGAAATTGATTGGCTCAAGGCAACATTTTGTACCACTTTTAAGTCCTATGTAATTGGCGTGTTTATATGTGGCTTCTTTCTTCCAGTCACTATCATGATATTCTGTTATGGATCTATAGTAAAAACAGTGAGATCCACTCATAAAATCACAAGAGGTGGGGAAATCAGCCAAAGGCAACAAATCATGGAAAGAAATATCACCCAGGTGACGATCAAGCTATGTGTTATACAATAGCATTTTTGGGGATTAGTACTTTCTGCTGAAACTGGTCTCCCGATATATTTTTATGCTATTTTCAATTCAACAACCTCAGTATAAACCAATGTAAACTAGAAACAGAATGGCAAAGATTATTAGGTTTTTGCCACTGATCAGAAACAAGTATTTGTTTATTATTTGATCAAGCAAGTTACTAAATATTTCATTCATGTTTTAAAGACCCTAATTTAACTTAAAACATTTGACACCATGAAGAAGGTTTAATTCAATTCAGTTCTGAGAGACTGCCAAAAACCAAGTGGCAGGGGAAATATTGCTCCAAAATAAAGTGCAATGTTACATTTCATTTGAAGGCTGAGATACTAAAAATCAATATTGCTTAGTTCCTCTTTATAAACAAACTCCATCCCCATGTCCATTTTGAAGATGCTCAGACATAAGTTGATTGGTTGGTTGGTTCAACCTTTATGCCACCTGATTAATACAAGGCACTACTCTAGGTGGTTAACATACAGGCAAGGCAAATAAAATACATAATCATAGAAATAAACAATAAAGAAATAAAAAATAGAAAAACAATAAATCGATAAACATGAAACAAACACATCAAGAGCATCAAGCAGTAGTCAGATGGGCAGCACAAATCTGGCAAATTCATTTGGATGCCACTGGAAACCTCTTTAAAAAGCACGATTTTAAGCAGCCTCTCAAAAACTAAGACAGAGTAGGCCAGGCACAACTCAACCCATTTCAAAGGGCTGGTGCCGTAACCAAGAAGGATTGATTTCTGGCGGATGTCTTTCCAGCCTCCCTCAGTGTGGAAGTTTCCAGCCATGTTCTTGAAGGAGACTTGAATACAGAGGTTGCAGATAAATAACTCTTAATTATCCATGTTTCATAAAACCAAGACCAAGTAAAGAGAGATTTGGCCATCTAGTGGGAAGGAAAACAAAAATAAATCCATGGAATGTGGGCTTTGTTGCCCTCTTATTGAATAGCAGACTGATAACCAGAAGGACATAAAAACAAACCAAAGTCAGAATAATTTCCATCTTATTTTTCACACTGTTATTTTTTTAACAGAGAAGGAGAACAAATCTGTCTTTCATTTGTGTAATTAATGCATAGGGATGTTTTGAAAAGCTTTCCCTTTCTCGAAAGAGTAGGCATTTCTGTAGTTACACAATGAAAGTTTTCTTCCAAAAGCTACAGTAATTCCAGAATTGCCATATTAAATGAAGTGAAATGTGGTATTTGCAGATTTGCTGCCTTTAGCTTCTTTTCTGTTCCTCTAGGTGTCATTTGTAATTTGTTCTGCCTTTCTCTTGGCCTGGTCTCCTTATGCGGTCATCTCCATGTGGTCAGCATGTGGATTTCAGGTGTCTGCACTCACCAGTGTCCTTGCCAGCCTTTTTGCCAAATCTGCCAGCTTTTACAATCCATTCATCTATATTGGCATGAGCTCTAAATTCCGTAAAGACATTGTAACTTTGTTTTGCTGCCTCAGAAGAGACAAGAAATCAGCCACGCAAATGCGTACGTTGGTACTGGATCAAATAAATAAGCCAGCAGCCTGTCCAAACTGACAGAAGTATTTGGTGTCTAGAGTTGCTCTAGATGGAGTGCCAGACATAGAAATGAATCCATTACCAAGAAAGACCATCCCTAGGATCCAGAAGGACCTCCATTTTTATCCTCCTGTTTCTAATAAAGCTGTTGTTCTGATTGTTCAAACGATTCCAAGGTGTGAATGTCAGTCTGACTAAGCTTGAGCCAGAGTAGAAGAAAGAAACACGTCTTTTCTTCTATTGCATAACTAAATTTCTCAGGAATGGAGAATTGGGGCTTTTGTAAATAATACCCTCTGAAAGCATTTGTTGAATCTCTGTCTCTTGCATTGGGAGAGAGGGACAGGTTTTTCTCAATAAGATCTCACTACTAAAGTAAAAAATACCATTTGTGAACAATAAAATGCATCCAATGTAGCCAGCTTCTATTTCTTCCCTCATTACAATAATTTCTATTGGAGGAGCCTTGTGGCACAGTGGTTAAACTGCAGTACTGCAGTCAAGACTCTGCTCAGGTACCCAGCAAAAGGTTGACTCAGACTTCCATCTTTCTGAGGTTGCTAAACTGAGTACCCAGCTCACTGGTGGGGTGAAGAAATGTGTACCTGCATAATTAAACTGTAAACCATCCAGAGAGTACAGTATTTGAAGTGCCGTGGGCTGGTATATAAGCAGCACACTTTGCTTTCTGAGTTTAAGACATTTCTCTTTAAAAACAAAAAAAATCACTTCTGCTCCAATCACAACTATAACTTTTTGAAAGATTTCTAACAAACACACAGGAGTAAAATTTAATTCTGTCTTATACCAATGAACATTCAGTCAGATATACTCTGTACCGATTATGACAAGGACATGCTTATTTACTTGATGTTAAAAGCAACCACTAGCCTTGAACATTTGCTGTTTGATGTATGTATACAGAATCACAGGATGTTAAGGGACAATCCTATTCCCTTGCAATGGTTTTCTCTCCATACACCATATAATTCTAAGCTACATGCCTGGAGATTTTAAAAGCCTTCAGACATTCAAATAAAGTCCATGTTATTCCCAGAGATTAATTAAAAAACACAACCAAGCAACTTGCAAAATATGGATGGGGCAAGCTCATGTTAAAATAAAAATTTTTAGCTCTTACCAGCTTCCCATGATAACTATTGCTGATTATATTGTGTAGTTCAGCTTACTTAGAATTTTTACCATTATGTTCCTACTTAGTAGAGTTGTCCATGTTTTAATGAGGAAATGCTAGTCTTTCAGTTGTGTTGGGCTTCAACTACCATTATACCCATTGGAACTCCGGCAAGAACAACAACAAATTCATAAATCCTACTGGTTTATGATCATAGTTTTCAAAATGGAAGGAATAAACAGGGTTTTTTGGGGGGGGGGTTGTTTGTTTGTTTGTTTTGAATAAAATTACATTTATGTCCCACCTTCCCATTATGAAGCTGCCTGGTAGCAATCAGAATCTCTCCATGGCCTCTCTCAGTCTTTGCTGTCTGCCACTCTGGCAATAACCAAGAGATGCTACAGGTAGTACAGTCAATTATTATAGTGGATTTTGATAGTAAAATTAAAGTGTTCTTGATCAATTCGTTTTTCTAAACTGTGTCCCAGACTACTAAGGTTCATTGGGTTGTGCTGTGGAAGAGGACTTCATGGTGTCCACGTGTAGAATGGTCTCACTTTTGAGATCATGCAGACCCACAAACACTATTACATCATTCAGCATCCAGGTGGGCTAAAAACGCAAAGGAAAGTGAGCAGGCTGCACACCCTCTGTCATTTTGCTCTGGTGATGAGAGAATAATAAAGGCTCTCCATGAGCTAGAACACAGGGAGGTGAGTGTTCTGTCTTTCATGAAAATCCTTCATGAATTAACAAGCTTGTCTCTACAGACCCCATCACTTTTTATTAACAAAGTGAGACTAGAAGTGTGGATCTAGCCCATATTCTCTCTTCATGTATTTAGCTTGTGGCGTTCACCCTCGTGCCCCTTTCTTGACCGTCAAAACTCAGAGCACACAAAGGCAAACAATCCCCTCTTTTACACTGCTGCCACCAGGTGCTCTCTAATTCACCATTACTTCAGGAAGATGAAGATTTAGGTCCACACTTCAAGGTCTTTTAAATAGAACTTTTGTTTATTGATTACAGAAATTGATATTGATTCACTAATATCTTTTTTAGATAAATTTATTATTAACAACAACCTTCTATTTGATAATACACTCCTAACTCTAATCACACCTCAGAATTCCACAAACTCCACACTCTATTTCCTTCTCTCACACACACTCCACCCTCACTCTCTGACTCTTACTCCGCCTCTTATAGCATCTCTCTCCACTCCGCCTCTCAAAAACATGAATATGCATGAACAATTACCTAACAAAACATGGACTGTTGACCTAATAAAGGGGAACGCTACGTAGCTCACCCAGATACTGAACAACTAAAAAGAACTCCAGCCTTGAGTCTTTTTTGCCATCAAGTAAACTTATGTTTTACTCAAGTCATTTCCCCAAATATTTTTATGAATGACAATATATTCGTTATCCTTGATTTTTAATGAATTTGTTTTTCTTTCAAGAATGCAATTTGTTTTTAATTGATTAAATGTTTTACAGCTTTTATCATTTTAAGCAATTGGTTTTAATAATTTGCCTGTTTTTATCATAAACTACTCTGAGATTTAAAAATAAAATTGCTACACGATGGAGAGCAGACATCAGAGAACATCCCACAGAGACTACAGAAATATTGGAGAAGAGGCGTGCAAGAGCTTGGCAGTCCATTGGGTTCTCAAAAGCAGCATTAAGGTGTAGCAAGGTTTATTCTAGTTAATTTTATATATATTTGTTGGAAGCATTTTTGTTCTGTTCAGAATTTTCCAGCTGCCTACAGTGCATTTAATCTCAAGATAAAACACAAAAGTGGCAGAAGAAGTTGAACTTCTATACGTAGGTGTCAAATACCTGGGTGGGGGTGGGGGAAAAGTGTATTCAGTCTCCAGGAGAACTGAGCACCAGACAAGCCTCTTTTAGAGCAAAGAAAGAAATGCTTTAGACTTCTTCAGGGGGAGACTGTTGAAAAACCTAGGAAACAGTTTGTCAGTGAAGTAGAAAGAGGCATTTGCTAGAATGGGCAGAATACCAATGAGAGTTCTCTTTGCCGGTAAAGAAAAAGCAGGTTACTTACGAACAACAACACCAACAACAAAGCAATCCATTATAGCTGCATCACTTTTAACAAATGTTTGAGGGTGACTGTGAGCAACTGAGAAGCAATATGTTCCCAGGAGGGTGTAGACCCTCCTGGGAGCTATTCCAGAACAGGCTGTTCTGAGCATCTAAATTGCCATTTTGAAGATACACACACAAGCATATATTTATCTAAAATGTTTAAATTCTGCGTCCAAAATATGTCATTGTAAAGCTAAAGAAGCCATCCTTTCCCTAAAAGCTGTCCTGTGACTTCCACCCGGCTCTGCAGCTCTGTTGTGATTTGATCCATTCCTTTTCAAATGTCAGAATCTTCTGGGACAATGAATAGAAGTCTTTGATTTCCCAAACTATTTTTGTACAATCAGGTGCCTGAATGGGTTTCCTGTTGCCTGGCACTGATGAAGGTGAATAATGAGTCTATGAACTATCTCTGACCTCCTGCTTTCTGGGCCCTGTTGAATCATGCCAACAGTGGACCAATAGCACTCTTTGTAATATTAAAAAGTTATCTAAGCTACACCATGGGAACATTCAGGGAGACCAAGTTGCCTTTATTTGGCAGCAGGCTACAGGGCCAGTTGCAAATCAAGTATGCAAAAATATGGCTATAACTGATGGTCACAGGAAAAGTCTGATCTTTTCTATCAAGCTTTTCCCCTCCCCCGCCCAACTAAACCCAATGCTGTCTCTGTTTGTATTACTCACAGGAGGTACAAACAGACAGTGTATTACTGTGCTTGTCCTTTGTATCTTGCATTAACCATCATCAATGTCCTAGAACTGCAGAGCTGCAAGGGCCCCTATGGATCATCAAGCCAGACAAGACGGAAGTGCTCTTAGTGGGTGCTTTGCTGGACAGGTTGGAGGGCCATTTCCCTGCCCTGAATGGGGTTACACTCCCCCTAAGGGACAGGGGAGTGCTCCTGGACCCCAGTCTAACTCTGGAAGTCCAGATGGACTTGGTGGCCAGGGGTGCCTTCCTTCAGCTTCAGAAATTGTACCAGCTATGGCCCTACCTGGACGAGCAGAGTCTCATGACAGTTACACATGGACTGGTAACATCTCGTATAGGTTATTGCAATGTGCCCTACGTGGGGCTGCCTTTGAAGACAGCCCGGTGACTGCAACTGGTCCAGAATCGAGCTGCGCAGCTGGTGAATGGTGGGGCCGCTAGGGGAAATATCAAGCCGATTCTGATTAAATTATATTGGTTACCAGTTGCTGCCCGGGCCCAATTCAAAGTGCTTGTTTTGATGGATATTAACCCAACCTCTAAGCGAAGAGCCACATTGGAAGTACAAGGTGGAACTCCAAGAATGGCTCTCACGAATTTGGTCTGGACAATTTCCAGAGGTTGTAGATTAGTGCAAGCGAATACCTGAGAGCCATAAAGCATTTGTGAAATAATCCTGACAATACCCCTTATATTACGAGACAAGTGGCCAAATTCTGTGCAGCAGCAATGGTTATTCGTAATCAAATGTTTGGGTAGGTGATTTTAGATGGATATGTTTTTAATATAACACTGGCTGAGGTTTTATTTATATTAACATGATATTATTAACTGGAAAGAAGGGTTGTTTTATCATGTTTTAATGGAATTTTATTACCCTGACTGATCTTACCAAGCCATAATTATATGTATCTATTTTATATTGATTTGGTTTTACTGGTCTTTGACCATAATATATTGATTGATTGATTGAAAGTGCTTGTTTTAGTTAAATAAATAAATAAACTCCTTTCCTCCGCAGCTTTCAAAGAAGCAACCATATTAGTCAGTTACACCATGTACAACAAAAAGGAAAGGAAAGGAAAAGAAAAAGAAAACAATTGAGCTACCTTAAAAACTAAACAATTTATTTTGGTGTGTTTGTGGATTCCAGTCACAGCTTTATATACAGGCATACCTTCGGAGGGCAGTGAAGGTGGATACAAGCAAGGAGCATGAAATTAAAAACTGACAATAGCATTCTTAATACCAATAATGAGTGTTGAGTGTGTAGATTAAATTAGCATTGTGCCATAGTTTATAGCAGTATATATAGTTTCTTCTTTGTTCAAGTCATATATGTGGTTTCCTCTTTGTTCGAGTCAAAAGCAATCCAGTGGTACTTCTGGGGTGGAAGTAACAGTCAACAAGGTGCTGCCATTGCCCCGTGGGGTGCCCCAATGTGTTTATAGTCCTCATGTTCTTTGGAAGTCTCTTTCCATGTCCTTCACCATTGTTGGTGTTTAACAGCTGTCCCAGAGAACAGAGTGGGTAGCTGCATTTTCTCTGATCCCTCACACAACCCCTGCCCACATAAAAGGGAGAAAGGGACATAGCATCACATCATGTTTTCTCCCTGCAGCCAGGAAATTTATGTTACTGCCTCAGTGGACCAAAGGCAGTACCTCAGACTCAGACATTCTAGGCTTACCCTGGAGACTAGGAAGCTTTTCAATCAGAATAAAGTTAACTGATCATAGGAATTGGATGTTGCATGAAAATAAGCTTATAAGGGAAGAACATACTTCTCAACAGGCCTTATCTTTTCCATTAAAATGTTGACACCAACATTTCACTTCCACGTTCTTCACCGTCGATTTTTTTAGTAGCTTCTGTTAAATTCTTTTGGGTTGCAATCCTGCCTGCAGATTTTCTTTGATTTGAAAGTGCTCTAGAAATTTTAATAAGTTGTTATTTTCTGTGGCTGTCTCTCACTGGTGGTCTGAAATATATTAATTAGCATGATTTGAGGAAAGATGGAAATAGACTTATTTATTTCTCTTTTTTTCTTTAAACTGTTAAATATTTTCTTAGTAGAAAAGTAGTAGCATATTAAACTGGCCAGATATTTGTTTAAGTTGACTTGCTCAATATTTTCATAATCAGCAGGGCTTTTCTTGGCAACCCATAAGAGCATTCTACAGCCTAGAATATTACTTTGCAGTGTAGCAGGCCATCTTATCAGTTAGAGGCACCAAGCCCTAAAGTTTTCAAAGGGGAGCATGGTGAGTTTTTTTTGATTAAGAATTTCAGACCAACAAGAGTCCAGAAACTGTTCAGCATACTTTAGGATCCTTTCTAAGGCTTTGTCAACTATAAACGCAGAGATGCAGGGGAAGCATGTAAAGTCATGTGAAAAAGTATACCATAGTGGAGATGTTTGGCCCCAATGCACAGTGCCACATTTGGTGAAACCAAACACAACGTGTTAACACAAACACGTCATACCAACTGTCAAGCATGGTGGTGGAGGGGTGATGATTTGGGCTTGTTTTGCAGCCACAGGACCTGGCGTCTTGCAGTCATTGAGTCTACCATGAACTCCTCTGTATACCAAAATATTTTAGAGTCAAATGTGAGACCATCTGTCTGATTGCTAAAGCTTAGCAAAAATTGAGTCATGCAACAAGACAATGATCCCAAGCACACTAGCAAATCTACAACAGAATGGCTGAAAAAGAAAAGAACCAAGATGTTGCAATGGCTCAGTCGAAGTCCAGACCTCAACTCAGTTGAAATGCTGTGGCAGGACCTTATGAGAGCTTTGCATAAACAAATGCCCACAAACCTCAGCAACTTTATAAAGAAGAGTGGGCCATAATTCCTGCCCAAACATGTGAGTTACTGATAAAGTCATACATAAAATAATGACTTCATGTTACTGCTGTTAAATGTGATTCTACAAACTATTGAATCATAAGGTATACTGTATCTTTCTTTTTAAAAAAATAAATCATGATATGGTATAATAGGTCATATGTTGCTGTTCATCTGAGATTGTATTTACCTAATTTTGAGACATGTTAAGGACCAGACGATTTTTATTATGTCCTGATACATAAAACCATAGAATTCAAAGAGAGTGTATTTTGGTTGTTGTGGGTTTTTCGGGCTCTTTGGCCATGTTCTGAAGTTTGTTCTTCTTAACGTTTAGCCAGTCTCCATGGCTGGCATCTTCAGAGGACAGGAGTAGCACTCTGTGCTCTCGTGCAGTTTGTTTGGGAGTTGAGTATTTATAGCTGTGGGATTAAAGAACATGAGAGACACTGCAGACTAAAACAACCAGAAAAATCGGCTGTAGCTGAACATGCCCTAAAACAAGCTGGACATGAAATTCTACTTCAAAATACTGAAATACTGGACAACACCAGCAATCATTATGTTAGACTGCACAGGGAAGCCATTGAAATCCACAAACACCAGCAGAGCTTCGACAAAAAAGAAGAAAGTTTAAACCTCAACAAAGCTTGGCTGCCAGCACTGAAAAATACAGCCTGCAAAAGGTCAACAAACTCTACCCAGCCGCAAGGACTGGTGATCACTACACACAAAAGACCAGCTAACGACACCCATCAATCACAGTGACAGATAATCTCTCCTCCTTATCACAACAATACACCCACAACAAAAACACACTGATCACCATAATCACCCATCTCCTGAAAAGGACAAAAGCTGATCCCACAGCTATAAATACTCAACTCTCAAACAAACTGCACCAGAGCACAAAGTGCTATTCCTGTCCTCTGAAGATGCCGGCCACAGAGACTGGTGAAACATTAGCAAGAACCACCTTCAGAACACGGCCAAAGAGCTCAAAAAACCCACAACAACCATTAGATACTGGCCATGAAAGCCTTCGCAAATACAGGGTGTATCTTCTTTTTCACATGACAGTATGAGTTATAGTATACAAAACATGTTCTTTTGAAGATGAGCAGGATACTTGGGAGTGAGTGTTTTGACATTCTACCCTGTAGTTCAGGAAAGAGACACATTCCTCCAGGATTCCCAACTTCCACTGTGGTCCTTTGGATAGAATCTACTGTAACTCTTGGAAAATCCACGCTTTTTTTGTGAGCTCAGTGTTTTGTTCTGTTTTTCTCCACACACTACATGACTCTCTCTGTGTGTCTTTTAAACAGTGGGTCATTTCAGAAACCATTTGTGATGTGAAATGGAAATGAGGACATCCCATGTTCAAAGTACAACTGCTCTCAAGGCTTGGTATCATTTGGCAGCTGCTAATGTATGACCTCTCCCAAACTCCATCAGGTATCTCACTTTCAATGCCAACTATCTGATGAGAGCAGCAAATTGAATTCCCTCATGCCCAGCTAGTCAATGGGCACAATACCGAAAGTCCACTAAGCTGAAATGAGACTAAGCTTTTTTAAAAGACAAAACTTTTCACATTCTTAAAGTCATTGGAGAGGAACAACCAGTTTACTGAACTTACAATTTGAGCAAATGATCTTAGAATTTCAGCACATTGACTTTAGGAGAGTAACATAATGTAATGCCAAAGAAAGTATTTAAACATATATTAAGTAACTAGAACATGTAGTTTTAGCCCACTCTAGAGACACTGCTCATTGCCAAAACAGCCACATCCACTTTGCTCACCTCATAAAAAAAGGCTTACTGGATTAGATGGGAAGTCTTTCTAAACCAGCATTTCTCAAAATGGACAAGAACCTCAGCCATTATTTACCCTTTTGGTATTACCTCATGAATCACAGAATCCTAAACAAACACTGGCTGAAATTCTGCTACTTTGTTATGGACACAGTGGTGGGATTCTTGAAAGTGTACCAAACTGGCAGGTGCACAGCCCCCCTGAGAATACCAGCAGAGATTCCTTAATTGCCATCTAGAAGAGACTGAATATTACATGATTTGCTTTCCTTATGTGCAGCAAAGCAACAGGATTGCAGCCTCTGAGAAAATAAGATGAGAGGGAGCAGTGTAGCATTCTTTCAGAGACACAAATCAGATTTTTATTCTGTTCAGGTAGATTACGTCTACAAACATTTCTTTGACTCCATTGCCAAAAAAATGGGTGTATTGCCACATGCACAGCATGATGTGGTGTTTTGCATCATTCTGGTGAATATAAGCAATATGTTATGTCATCACTTCTGGTTCAACTCTTAAGTTACCTATTATAAAATGGGATTCATTATTTCTTTTGAGGCCACAGAATATAACACATTCCAAAAAAAAGACAGCAAAATTTAATATTGCTGTTTATGCTGCCATGTTTAGAAAATCGTGTCTAAAGAAGTTCTCATTCCACACAAGAAGCTCTAGTGACACTTTCTGATATTTTGTTTGTGTGTGTGTATCAAGAGAGTGTGTTGTGAGCCATCAAGCTGATTATGACTAGTAAGGTTTCCAGGGTATGCAAGATATTTAAGGAGTGGTTTTACCATTGTCACACACAATCTGTGATTTTCCATGGCGGAATGGGAATTTGAAGCCCTGTCCAACATTCTGTCCAATATTGCACTGGCTCTCATCAAGAGAACAATCCATGACAATCACAATATGAACTGAGGCTTTACTTCAGTATATATCAGCACTTTAAAACCTTGTTTGACGTTGTTACAACTAAAAACATTCAATAGAGGAGGATAGAGGCATATCTGTCTATATGGCTAATATATCCTATAAGGCAGGAAAGGAGAAGAAAGCATATACAGCTCCTGGAGATCCTTGGAAGAGATGATAGATGAATAAATGGATTGACAGAGAGACAGATTCACAACTGTCCACATAAGATCAAATTGCCACTATGTAGTGCCCTCATCAGACAGCACATGCCGCAAGATACTGTGGGCAACAGTTTCATAAGCTGCTAAGAAGTGCAAAAGAATTAACATCTCCCAATCTTCCTCTCCCCCTTTCTCTTAGGAAAGCTCACCCTATAGGGAATCAACACAATTTATTTCCATTGGAAAAACTATTGGAAAAACCTGTGGGTCAAAAAAATAAACTTTGCCCTAAAATAACTGCAGTTGGATAGTCATAGTAAAAAATCTTAGCCCCGCCCCCCCTCTCTTTCTCTTTCTCTATCTGTGTGTGTGTGTGTGTGTGTGTGTGTGTGTGTGTGTGTGAGTGAGTGAGTGAGTGATGAGATATAAATAATTACAGGCAGGAAGAAATGTAAGCCACCAGTCAAGAGTTTTCTCATGATTCATGAGAAATGAGTAATTATAGGCTGTTAACATCCCTTCTGGGATGTGGTGGCGCTGCGGGTTAAACTGCAGAAGCCTCTGTGCTGTAAGATCTGTAGATCTTCAACTATAAGATCAAATCCATGTGACGGATTGTCCCAGCTCCCACCAACCTAGTGGTTCAAAAGCATGCAAATGCGAGTAGATAAATAGGGACTACCTCAGTGGGAAGGTAACAGCGTTCCAGATCTAAGTCGCACTGGCCATGTAACCACGGAAGATTGTCTTTGGACAAACGCTGGCTCTATGGCTTGGAAACGGGGATGAGCACCACCCCCTATAGTCGAACATGACTGGACAAAAATTGTCAAGGGGAACCTTTACCTTTACCTTTACCATCCCTTCTTGGGTAAATTGTTTGAAAGGAGCTGACTGTATCACTTCAGATACTGTTGGATGAAGTTGATTTTTTTTACCCATTTCATCTGGTTTTAGGCCTAGTTTTAGGACAGAAATTGCCTTGGTCACCCTGTAGGAAATACTTGCTGACTGAGAGTGATTCTCTTGGCTTTCTCAAACATTGTTACCACTGACCTTCATGTCTGTCTGGATAGGCTATGTCAGCTGGTAGAGAAGGCATCACATTGAAGTGATATGCTGCTATCTAATTGATCAGTTCCAGAGGGTGATGTTCTGGGAGGCACAGTTTTGCTTCGGAGTCCCAAAAGGGTCCCATTCTGTCCCTTGTCTTCTTCAGCGACAACAAGAAAACATTGGGAGAAGTCACTCAGAGATTTGATATGAGGGGTAGCCATTAAGGAAGCTTGGCCTCATCACTTTTTTGTCACATATAAGTATGATTGTGGTTATCTTTTAAATGAGGTCTTATAAACAGGTTATCTGAAACTAGTCTATGTGGAGATGTTGACAGAAGCTTAGCTAATCATGGCCAGATGCATAGTTCATGGTACATAAGGAATCATTTGGCAACCTGGTGCTGAACACTGCCCATGGCTGACTGGCCTATGGCTTGCAGTTGTCTAGCAACCACCACTGCCAAATTAAAAGCTGACCATATATACTTCAGTATTACCAATGTGGATACATCTATGAAAACATACATGCACAGAAGCACTGAAATGTGTGGCCCAAGTCACCATTGATTGCACCTCTTAAGGTAGCACCCCAGCTGTTAAATGTCCTTCCCAGAAAGGCTCATTTAATAAGATCAGTAAATATTCAGATGAGAATAAACACCACCTGAGAATACTGGTTACTGGTCAATACCTAAATGAAGACACCATCTGGATGTGTTTACCCCATATTGCTTTAAAAGGCACAAAGTGAGCTCAATGGAATTCAAATGATGCTTCAGAACTGTTTTTAAATGTTTTCTCATGAATCCAGTGGCATTTGTCTAAAACAATTTTCTTTTCATTTACAAGAAGCATATGCTACAAGCCAATCAAAACAACAGCAGGGAGGGGAAATAGATGTGGAAGTAAATAAGAACAAGCACTCTTTCTATCACACTGTAATCTATTTTTAAGCCGAATTAAAAAGGGAAATAATTTATCAACAATCTTAAACCAAATTAGAAAGGGAAATAATTTATCCACGGCTACTTTGCCTTTTGACTGTTAATTTCTATTCAATAAACCATATTTTACTTGAGGAAACATGAAAAATCTTTTCAGAAGAGAAAAACAGTAGTTTGTTTTAACTTTTAAAACAAACTACGGTGTTTTGCAAAATAGAAGTCACATTCCATCTCATGTGTGTTGTGCAACCAGAAACCCTACACCTCAGTTGGTCATTTCTATATTCAAGCTGAGCTTTCTTCTTTGCTTTTCTACAGCAGCCAAGAACCCCATGTGTTTCTCAGAGCTTCATATTCTCAATGGAAATTAAAAATAAACTGTAATCCAAAATGGAATCTCCAACCTGTTAAATTGCCTGGTCAAAAATGAAACAAAGGAAAACAAGAACTGTATGTAGGTTAGTTTTTAATCATATTTGTATGGTGCAGGGCACAATCATCTATAACTGTCCTGATGATATAAAACCATTGGAATTTTACCTCACATGCTTTCTCCATCTCTTAGCTTTGTTTTCCTTTTGTGTTAGTTGTATTTAAAACAGCATTCTTATTAAATTTTTTCTTTCTTTCTCCACAAGCCACAGTCCTTTAAAGGAATCCTATAAACTCTACAGCAATAAATGTTATGGATGAAACACAGTACTGGCAAAAAAATATCCGAATATTTCAAGCAAGCTTGGTAGCCTGCCTGTGAAGTGAAGTGGAGAAAATATCAGACTTTGGTTGGAAAAAAAAATTGATTCAGATCTCAATGAACGACTATGACCCCATGAATGACCGTTGTCCAAAATGTCCTGTCCTCAATGCCCTGTTCAGCTCTTGTAAATTCAAGCCTATGGCTTCCTTTAGGGAGTCAGTCCAAACTGTATTTGGTCTTCCCCTTTTCCTGCTGCCTTCCACCTTTCCCAGCATTATAGTCTTTTCTAGATAATCTTGCCTTCTCATGATGGGCCCAAAGTAGGACAGCCGCAGCTTCAATGTTTTTGCCTCCAGAAACAGTTCCTGCTTGATTAGATCTAGGACCCACTTGTTTGTCTTTCTGGCAGTCCAAAGCATCTGCAAAGCTCTCCTCCAGCACCATATTTCCAATGAATCATTTTTTTAACATGGTGATCGGAAATACAAGAGTATGGATGATATTGCTTTTGGTCTCCAGTGACACATTCTTACATCTTTGATCAAATCAAGCCTGAACTATTTATGGAGGCAAAAATCATGAAACTGAGGGTGTTATACTTTGGACACATCATGAAAAAGCAAGGTTCTCTGGAAAAGGCAATAGTGCTGCGAAAAGTTGAGGGCAGCAAGAATAAAGGAAGCCAGAGCCTTGAATTTACAAGAAGTGAGCAGGGCTATTAAGGAAACAAGTGACATAAGAACATAAGAAGGGCCCTGCTGGATCAGGCCAAGGGCCCATCTAGTCCTGCTTCCTGTATCTCGCAGTGGCCCCACCAGATGCCTCTGGGAGCACACAACTAGATACCTGTCTGCTGATACCTCTCCCCGCATCTGGCATTTTGAGCTACCTTCCTTTTAAACCATCATAGTTTGTAACCTGCAATGGACTTTTCCTCCAGGAATCTGTCCATTCCCCTTTTAAAGGCATCTAGGACATATGTCATCACCATATCCTGTGGCAAGGAGTTCCACTTTGGAGATCAGTTGTTTATATAGTCACTATAACTCAGAAGTGACTTAATGTCATATAGCAAAAAAAAGTTAATCTGTATCTCAGTTCACCATATAGTTTATACTTCAGTCTCTTCCACCTCTTGTGATGTACTGGATGCTTTTATTTTATTGTTCCATAAGCATACATGGATCTTTATGGTGAACCCAATATCCTGAATGTTCAAATAGATCTCAGGAAGGTGACAACAGCATACTCATACTCCCCCTCCCTTATTTACAGGTTATAGGTCTATGAATAATTGCAGATTATACTCTTTTAGCTAAAACTGAATATTGTCTATATTTCTTCCCCAGCAATGTAATAATAGACGACTTCTCCTGTAAAACCACAGACAAGAGAGATTTTGTTAATATGGTAGAAAATGTCCTGCCAATGATGAACTCATATTTCCTCAGAATAGTGCTTTTGTACTGCCTTATAGACATGTCCTGTTTTAGCTGCCAATTTGTTTTTGTACGTATAAAAATGAAAACACTCCCGTCTTCAAATTATGCTGCACAGAAATAGCTTTTTTAGAATGTATCTAATTAAATTTAAATATTTTTTAAAGGCAGGGGGAAGTGGGATACAAACAGGTATGTTTTGAAGGAAAACTGAAAATGCTTTATTTTTTTGTAATGAATACTTTTATTATTGAGTTTGGAATTTTGGTGAGGTTTTCTGAAATTCACAATTTTTTTTCGAAAGCTTAACATCTCCCTCCCTGAATAATTAACAAGGTTGACATTTGACTGCATATCCTAGACTGATTTTGATTGCAATACTGCTGAATCAACAGATATAATAAGACATTTTTAAGCTGTTTTATAACTGCTGGCTGCTCATGACTCATTCGTGTGCATGTCTGTCAAAAGATTATTTTAGCAGGAAGAGCTGTATTTTCATATTAATCACAAAAGAACATCATAGATCTATGAAGACTGGAGGTGGGCAAGTGTTGTTTCACATTTTCCCAAAGGGGGAAAGAAGATCTGAGCAATTATTAATCAATCAGCTTGACAATGATATAAGGAAACAGATCGTAATATAGTAAGTTATAAGCACACTGAACAGAGCACCATGATGACTTTGACCCAGCATGGTTTTCTCAGAAATTCATGGGCTTATGACCATATTTCTGTGATGGCAAAATCTTCCACCTACCTTCCAAGCTTTTTGGGCCTGAAATGATATACAGGGATTGGCATGCACAGAAGCTTTGCTGAAGACTAGAACAGCAGACTTTTCAACATCACAGTAATCCAAGTAATCCATACCAACAACTATAATGCTGAAGAGGCTGAAAATGACCAATTCTATGAAGACTTACAACACCTTCTAGAACTGACACCAAAGAAAGATGTTCTTGTCATTACAGGGGAGCGGAATGCTAAAGTAGGGAGTCAAGAGATAAAAGGAACAACAGGTAAGTTTGGCCTTGGAGTTCAAAATGAAGCAGATCAAAGGCTAATAGAGTTTTGTCAAGAGAACAAGCTGGTCATCGCAAACACATGGACATCACCAGATGGGCAATATCGAAATCACATTGATTATATTCTCTGCAGCCAAAGATGGAGAAGCTCAATAAAGTCAGTAAAAACAAGACCTGGAGCTAATTGTGGCTCTGATCAACAGCATCTTATAGCAAAATTCAAGCTTAAACTGAAGAAAGTAGGAAAAGCCACTGGGCTACCCAAGTATAATCTAAACCAAATCCCTTATGAATACATAGTGGTTGTGAAGAACGTATTTAAGGAACTCGATTTGGTGGACACAGTGCCTGAAGAACTATGGATGGAGGCTCATAACATTGTACAGGAGGCAGCAACAAAAACTATCACAAAGAAAAGGAAATGCAAGAAAGCAAAGTGGCTCTCCAACGAGGCCTTACAAATAGCAGAGAAGAGACGGGAAACAAAATGCAAAGGAGATAGGGAAAGTTACAGAAAATTGAATGCAGACTTCCAAAGAATACCAAGGGGAGACAAGAGGGCCTTCCTCAATGAACAGTCCAAAGATATAGAGAAAAATAATAGAAAGGGAAAAACCAGAGATCTGTTCAAGAAAATTAGAGATGTTAAAGGAACCTTTTATGCAAAGATGGAGATGATAAAGGACAAAAATGGTAGGGGCCTTACAGAAGCAGAAGACATCAAGAAGAGGTTGCAAGAATACACAGAAGAATTAAACTAGAAAGATCTGGATGTCCTGGACAACCCAGATAATGTGGTTGCTGACCTTGAGCCAGACATTCTGGAGAGCGAAGTCAAGTGGGCCTTAGAAAGCATAGCTAAAAAGGCAAGTGGAGGTGATGGCATTCCAGTCGAACTATTAAAAATCTTAAAAAATGAGTGTGTTAAGGTGATACACTCAATATGCCAGCAAGTTTGGAAAACTCAGCAGTGGCCAGAGGATTGGAAAAGATCAGTCTACATCCCAATCCCAAAGAAGGGCAGTGCCAAAGAATGCTCCAACTACCATATAATTGCACTCCTTTCACACGCTAGCAAGGTTATGCTCAAAATCCTCCAAGGCAGGTTTCAGCAGTATGTGGACCAAGAACTCCCAGAAGTACAAGCCCAATTTTGAAGGGGGAGAGGAACTGGAGACCAAATTGCTAACATGCACTGGTTTATGGAGAAAGCCAGAGAGTTCCAGAAAAATATCTACTTCTGCTTCATTGACTACGCAGAAGCCTTTGACTGTGTGGACCACAGCAAACTATGGCAAGTTCTTAAAGAAATGGGGGTGCCTGACCACTATCTCCTGAGAAATCTATATGAGGGACAGGAAGCAACAGTTAGAACTGGATATGGAACAACTGATTGGTTCAAAATTGGGAAAGGAGTACGACAAGGCTGTATATTGTCCCCCTGCTTATTTAACTTATATGCAGAATACATCATGTAAAAGGCTGGACTGGATGAATCCCAAGCCGTAATTAAGATTGCTGAAAGAAACATCAACAACCTCCGATATGCAGATGATACCACTCTGATGGCTGAAAGTGAGGAGGAATTAAGGAACCTTGTAATGAGGGTGAAAGAGGAGAGTGGAAAAAATGGTCTGAAACTCAACATAAAAAAAACTAAGATCATGGCCACTGGTACCATCACCTCCTGGCAAATAGAAGGGGAAGACATGGAGGCAGTGACGGATTTTACTTTCTTGGGCTCCATGATCACTGCAGATGGAGACAGCAGCCCTGAAATTAAAAGACGCCTGCTTCTTGGGAGGAAAACAATGACAAACCTCAACAGCACCTTAAAAAGCAGAGATGTCACCTTGCTGACAAAGGTCTGCATAGTCAAAGCTATGGTTTTTCCAGTAGTGATGTATGGAAGTGAGAGCTGGACCATAAAGAAGGCTGACCATTGAAGAATTGATGCTTTTGAATTGTGGTCCTGGAGGAGGCTCTTGAGAGTTTCCTGGACTGTAAGGAGAACAAACCTATCAACTCTGAAGGAAGTCAACTCTGAGTGCTCACTGGAAGAACAGACCCTGAAGCTGAGGCTTCAATACTTTGGCCATCTCATGATCTTCCAGAGAAGACTCCCTGGAAAAGATCCTGAAGTTGGGAACATGTGAAGGCAAGAGGAGAAGAGGACGACAGAGGACAAGATGGATGGACACTGCCATTGAAGCTACCAACATGAATTTGACCCAACTCCGGGAGGCAGTGGAAGACAGGAGGGCCTGGCGTGCTCTGGTTCATGGAGTCATGAAGAGTCGGACACGACTTAATGACTAAACAACAAAGAACAACTAAATGGATGAACATGGTCTTAGAGGCCAGCCTCTTGTTCCTTAATGTTGCTAGACATCAGAGGACCATGACCTCTGACGCTAGCCATTCTCACTCCCCATCAGCCTGGCTATAAGGACACATTGTTGATAGTACCAAAGAATGAGTTTTCAGTGTATTATTGCTTGCTGCTAAAGTTACAGAGATACTCAGGGAAGGAGTCCAGGTGTGTTGCTACTTTGAAAGCTAGGTCAGGGAAGCATCCCTCCTGGAGATCCACCTGTCTGACTGAAGTCCCAGAGATGATTGCCAGAGAAAACCAACTTAAGACCTGGTTATTTAGACAGGCCTTCCCTCCGGGCACTACTTAATTTACTTTTTCTCTCTCCATCTTGAACCATTGTTAACTGCTGTAAATCGTTGTAAAATTGTTATTATATATCAATTGTTTTTACTTTGTGTGTTATGAGCTGCCCAGAGTAGACAATGTCTAGATGAGTGTAAATAAATAAATAAATAAATAAATAAATAAATAAATAAATAAATAAATAAATAAATAAATAAATAAATAAATAAATAGATAAATAGATAAATAAATCCATCCATCCATCCATCCATCCATCCATCCATCCATCCATCCATCCATCCATCCATACATACATACATACATACATACATACATACATACATACATACATACATACATACATACATACATAAAGTGCTCAGAGTATTCAATGTATCCTTCCCCAGCAGACCAGAGTGAAAAGTGCGGCGTTCCAGACTTCCAAGCAAGACACCTTGCTCCTTGTCCCACTTCCATCCTTGATTGGCTGGTCTTTCTAAACTCCTCAACTCAACATCCCAGCCTCAGAGGAGCTTGAGAAGAAGATAGGAATTATGACCAGATGTCCCATGTTCTGGGGCTTGCTGGACCATGAACAGAGCCTTAGGTGAATAACTGCCAGGGTAGCTCTAGCTTATTTTAAAGTGTTACAGCATTAAAATTAGTAAAAACATGTATTACCCATAAGGATATCCTCCCTGCCCCCACCATTTCCACATGTCTGTCCGCCTAATGTTAACCTAGCTATCACATAACACTTATTCTGGCAAAAGCTTTTGGAGGCAGCAATGATATACACTGGAGACGTTGCTTTCACTTAAGTGAATGCTCAGTGCTGACACTAAATATGCCTTCCACATGGTGGTCCTCTGACTTTAACATTTTGCCCTGGCACCTCAGAAGGAGAGTTACATTGGGATGCATAAAAAAATGGAAATCTCCAAAACTTTAAGAGTATACAGTGCACCAAACAGAATTAGCATTATACTGAAAGAATGTAAATGTATAATGAGGTGCTGAAATTCAGGAGACTCATTTGAATAATGTCAGCATTTGCAGGATTGTACTTGCACAATTATGAAAGACGCAAATGTGAGCTATTTTGTCATAGTTTAGCTTGTTTGAAAAAGGTTATATTTCTGCATTCTTTGACTCTAGGAATCAGTCTGTAATTATTTGTACAAAGTTGTTCTCTCACACCAAAAACCCTTGGCACATTCTCTTTTTGGAACCTTAGTGTGGCTGAGAAGGCCAATTCGAGAGTGACAATCCCTTCCACACTGAAGACAAATACAATCTGTCCCCTGTCCAGCTCCCTGGTTTTGCTGGTTTTGTGACTGCCTCTTTGCCTTGGCCTGCTGAACAAGTGTCTCTTCAAATTGGGAGAGGCCATAATGCAATGCCTGTCTCCAGGCTGAAAGCTCAGGTGTCAGGGTTTCCCATCTGTTGAGATCCATTCCGAAGGCCTTCAGATCCTGCTTGCAGATATCCTTGTATCACACCTGTGGTCTCCCTCTAGGGCAATTTTCCTGCATTAATTCATACAGGAGATCTTTTGGAATCCAACTGTCAGCCATTCTCATGACATGCCCAAGTCAACGTAGATGTCAGTAGCGAATACTCACTAACAATTCCAGCTCATTCCAGGACTACACTATTTGGAACTTTGTCCTGCCAGGTGATGCCAAAAATGCGTTGGAGACAACGCATATGGAACGTGTTCAGCCTCCTCTTCTGGCATGCACAAAGGGTCCAGGACCCACTATAGTAGAGGAGTGTGCTCAGGACATGGCTCTATAGACCTGGATCTTGGTATATGCCATCAGCTTTTTGTTAAGCCATATTCTCTTTGTGAGTTCAGAGAACATGGTAGCTGCTTTCCCAATGCGTTTATCCAGCTCGACATCTAGGGAGAGAGTGTCAGAGATCGTGGAGCCAAGGTACACAAAGTCATGAACAATCTCCAATTCTTGTGTAGAGATGGTAATAGAGGGAGGTGAGTCCACACTCTGGCCCATGACTTGTGTTTTCTTCAGGCTGATTGTTAATCCAAAGCAGGCCTTGTTAAAACAATTCATAAGTTGTTGGAGGTCTTCAGCAGAATGGGCAACAACTGCATAATTGGCGAAGAGGATGTCCCGCATACATTTCCGATGGACTTTGGCCTTCACTCTCAATCTAGAGAGATTAAATAGCTTTCCATCTGATCTAGTCCGGAGATAGATGCCTTCTGTTGCAGTTCCAAAAGTGTGCTTCAGCACGACAGCAAAAAAAGAGAGGCTGTTCCTTTTGCATAGCTGCATGACAGGATTTCAGCCAGTATATACTGTACATTGAAAACATGCTTGGCACTCACATGTGTACATCCTATTCAAGTATACAGGCCATTAAACCTATTTGTTCCTTAACAGACCATACTAGATTGCCCTATAGCTTGACTGGCATCTTTGCTTGTGACTGTTATTTTCTTTTCCCCCAGAATTGCTGAGACAGCTTTGAAAGGCTTTCTAAATTACTGAGACTGCTGCTGCGATAAAATAATTTATTTTCGATAGCTTAACTTCATGAGACATTTTAATGGCACATATGACTGAACACTTTACTGAAATATTATTTCTGTCATGATTATTTTTCCAGTGTGATTCAGTTATTTCACCACAGAGTTCTAGCTGCTATTAGTACTGGTGTTGATACTAGTGAGGTACAGTTCATAGGAGTTCCACCTCACAGACTCACACCTACACACACCTACATTTTGCTCACCTGGAGACTGGTCCATCTAAGAGGCTTCATGGCTATCTTGGGCTTTTTTCCCCTGTTGGTAATATATGAAAAAGGAAGCTGCCAAAGTGTTTCCTGGGGGCCAAAGTCTTGCTGCCCATTAGGCTCTATAGATGGCAGTTCCCAAAGAACTACAACACCCCATGGCAGATCCCTAGTTGGTACCAGCTCTGTGCCCATTGTTACCATTGGGTAACAAACCTATTTGGGAAAGGAGTACGACAAGGCTGTATATTGTCCCCCTGCTTATTTAACTTATATGCAGAATACATCATGTAAAAGGCTGGACTGGATGAATCCCAAGCCGGAATTAAGATTGCCGGAAGAAATATCAACAACCTCCGATATGCAGATGACACCACTCTGATGGCAGAAAGTGAGGAGGAATTAAAGAACCTTGTAATGAGGGTGAAAGAGGAGAGTGCAAAAAACGGCCTGAAACTCAACATCAAAAAAACTAAGATCATGGCCACTGGTCCCATCACCTCCTGGGAAATAGAAGGGGAAGATATGGAGGCAGTGACAGATTTTATTTTCCTGGACTCCATGATCACTGCAGATGGAGACAGCAGTCACAAAATTAAAAGACGCCTGCTTCTTGGGAGGAAAGCGATGACAAATCTTGACAGCATCTTAAAAAGCAGAGACATCACCTTGCCAATAAAAGTCCGAATAGTCAAAGCTATGGTTTTTCCTGTCGTGATGTATGGAAGTGAGAGCTAGACCATAAAGAAAGCAGACCGCCAAAGAATTGATGCCTTTGAATTGTGGTGCTGGAGGAGACTCTTGAGAATCCCCTGGACTGCAAGGAGAACAAACCTATCAATTCTAAAGGAAATCAACCCTGAGTGCTCACTGGAAGGACAGATCCTGAAGCTGAGGCTCCAGTACTTTGGCCATCTAATGAGAAGAAAAGACTCCCTGGAAAAGACCCTGATGTTGGGAAAGTGTGATGGCAAGAGGAGAAGGGGACGACCGAGGATGAGATGGTTGGACAGCGTCTGCGAAGCAACCAACATAAATTTGACACAACTCCGGGAGGCAGTAGAAGATAGGAGGGCCTGGCGTGCTCTGGTCCATGGGGTCATGAAGAGTCGGACACGACTAAACGACTAAACGAAACGAAACAAACCTATACAGAGTAGCATATAGAGAAGAGTTTGAGAGTGTAGCCACTAGTCCTTCTGTGAAAGCACCTGTACAGACAGCCTGTCTGCAAAACATTGTACATTATGTGTCTAGACTCTTTCTACATATGTTCTGGGCACAAATTGGACACACACTTGCCTATGTTTTGTTCAGGAGTTAATACTCCTGAACAAATAGCGCCCCCTAGGAAGGATTTGTAAACGTTTTGCACCAAGAAATCCCTGAGAATGGATTATAGACTCATAGAATAACTGAGATGGAAGGGGCCTACAAGGCCATCAAATCCAACTCTCTGCTTGATGCAGTAATCCACATCAAAACAGGTCTGACAGATGGTTTACCAATTTTCTGTTGAATGTCTCCAGTGTTGGTCCGCTCACCACCTCCCAAGTTAATTGGTTCCATTGTCATACTGCTCTAACAGTTGAGAACTTTTTCTTGATATTCAGTCTAAAACTGGCTTCCTATACCTTGAGCCCATTATTACATGTCCTGTCCTCTGGGATGATCAAAAGCAGATCCTGCCCCTCTTCTGTATTTTCAAGTATTTGAAAAGCACTATTGGATCTTCAATCTTCTTTTCTCAAGGCTAAACATGCCCAGTTCTTTCAGTCTTTCCTCACAGGGCTTCAGTTCCAGTGCCTGTGCCCAAGCCTATTAAAATCTTTTTGAATTTTATTCCTGTTAACATAAATTGGAACTGACCTGACAGCATACCATTGATTAATTAGTGCAATCCTACAGCCACCTGAACATACTAGTCACATCATCAACAAACTCAGTATGTGAACAATTGAAGCCACCAACAAAGCTAAGAATGGATTTTGAGCCTTATGACCATCCCAACTTAGGACCATTTCGAGTTACAACCAGCTCTGGCTGCAAAATTTTGCTTCAACTTGCAACCAGAGCTTCCAGTTCCAACCAGAAAAAAGGCAGGGAAGAAGATGGGGAATTCAGATTGCTAAATGTTGATGGCAAAGAGACTGCTTCTTTGTAGCTCTTTTGCCCCAGTGGTTACAGTGTGTGCGTTTGGAGGAGGCTTCAGACTGCCTAGTAAGGTGCTGCTTTCTACTTTTTAAAACTGGCTCTTCTGGGTGAGTTTTGCAGCGTGGGTTTGGGCTGGGTGGTGGGGTTATGTTTTTATGGTGTGATGGGTCTTGCAGGGTTTGTTCAGGTTTTCCCCCCATTTCCAATGGGTCTTGCAGTCTCTGTTTCCTTTTTCGGTTTTTCTTTTTGCATTTCCGATGGGTCTTGCACTGTTTGTTTGCTTTTCTTTTCTTTTTTTCCCCTTCAGCCGGCACAGATTAATTGTGTTTCTGATGCGTCTTGCAGTGTTTTTGGTGGGGGGTTTTGATGATTTTTTTTCTTTAGCCGGAACAGATTAGTTGCATTTCAATGCATTCCTATGGGAAATGGTGCTTCGACTTACAACCATCTTGAGTTACAACCATCTTCCAGAACCAATTAAGTTTGTAAGTTGAGGCACCACTGTACTAACACAGTCAAGATACTTCAATCAATAACAGAAGAAAAGCTTCATATATGTACAATGGAAAACAGAACAGTGGGAAGTGAAAAAAGCTCTCCAAATGAAGACTACACACTAAAATCAAAAGTATCTTTAACAGCTCAAACAACATATGAGTCATCCGTTTGTGCATTGGCATATTAAACACCTAAATAAGCATCTTCCATGATTTGTTTATCTATTGCCTAGATAGTTGGTCTCATATAAGATCTATGACTATTACAAATGGACTTTAGCCAAATTGTTTTTGTATGTCTCATCTGTTGTTTTATATTGACACTAGGATGTTCTGATGTAATTTATGAAGTGCTAGTGTTGTGCACTGGATGGAATTCATCTTATAAATGACTTCTAAACAGCAATACAAAGATTTAATGGCCAATGGAATTTTGGCCACTTTCTCTGAGCACCATTTAAGAATGTAGTCATAATTTTCAAGGCAGCTGCATTGAGCATTAGGTTGGACTCGATGGCCTTATAGGCCCCTTCCAAATCAATTATTCTATGATTCTATGATTCCATGGATCTATGAAAACAGAGGATTACATGTATATTTAACCCTTGAATTGTGATTTGTCCTTGCCAAGGGAGAGAAAGGTTAGGTTTATCATTACTGTACAGGAAGGTTAAACAGTTAAAGAAAACATAAACATGCTCTGAAAAACCACAAACACAGTGGTCATGTTTTAAAGAATAGTACATTTCCTGTGTCATAAGATTCTGTGAATCGGATTCACTTTGTCACGTGCATGAAATTTTATTCTCACTTGGCAGATACAAATGCAGAGGGACAGACAATGAAAGGGGAGTGTTATGACAAAGTTATTACATAAAGGTTCACTGTGTAAGAGAGAGGGATGCCGCATTACTGGCAGAGCACAAATGTAAACAAAAGCTAATCAAGATACAAATAGTGTCTGTAAACACAGAAAAAGAAATAATTACTTTCTTTAGAGGCCTAGCCATTTCCAGTCTCTCTAGAGCCCGTGTTGAAAGACAGAAATGGACTTCAATTCAAAAGCTTCATTTTCTGTTACATGAATGGGCTGCAGATGAATCTGCAGAGATCAGGAATTCCTGAATGGCATTTGATTAACTCCTCTCATGGACAGAACAGCTTCCAGCTACTTAATACAGTGATTCTGTATAGTATGTCAAATAGCTGAGCTCTGAAAGTTATTTTAAAAAATTAAGTAGCTATAGTGTTTGTAAAGTAACCTGTTGACTAAGTAATTACTTACAATGCTCTTCATGTTTTTGTTAATTCCCATAATATTGAAAACTCCTTAGGAGTGAAAAAAAAACATGAAAACATTACTGTATTGTCAAAATGTGTGTTAAAACATTTGTAAATTTTAGAAGTACCTTTTCAGAGTAAGCAGATTTTCAAAATCCTCAAATAAAATATCAATTCAATTGCATATACATGAATTCACTATGTATGTTGGTTTATTTATTTATTTATTTATTTATTCATTTATTTATTTATTTGATTTATACCCCGCCTGTCTGGACCGATGGACCACTCTAGGTGGCTACCCCTCCAACACAAAAATATAGGAATTATACCTAGACCAAGTTGGCAAGGGCCTTAGCAGTCTGTGGCTACAGCAGCTCCAGACTTCAGCTAATCCACTCTTTCTGATTCAAATATTGTACAGTTCTGCTATTTCTTAGTTCCATCCTTTTAACCTGAACCAGGTTACACTACATTTCACAGCACCAGCTGAACTCTCGGGGAACTGCTGTGTTTTTCTGGTTCAAGAGGCATTTCAATGAGAGCAGCAATGGAGAAAGTCCTAGTTTGACTTTAGTGTTTGAGGTGGCTGTTTGTGTGTTGCTTCCAATGACCTCATAGGCTCCAGTTAGTACACCCACAAGTTCTCTTCCCAGGCTTCTTCTTTGCTCCATTCTGTTTGTGCCAGTGTTGGGCCCACTGTGCCATTTGGAGTAAGTCAGGGAATGGACTACCAGTGTTTTGGCTTATGAGCCTTGTGGTTGCACAAGCTGTGGCCAGCAGTATAGCAAAGCATGGTAAAAACTCCTTCTCCATCTTGCCTTTGCTGCCTCTGTGACATCACAGACATCCATACCTGGGCTCAGGCTTGTTTTGTTTTGTTTCTTGGTAGCATTTCTAAACATGTTGTTTTGTCCAGAATCTAGACAAAAGTAATTGTGTGATTACTTTGGGATGGTGATGGGGTGTGTCTTGATAATACTGAGGATGCTGTCTTCAGTGAGACAGGGTGTGATCTAAGGTTGATGGTTCTTTTTTAAAAATTGCCAAAATCCTATTGCCAGCAGGATCAGTCTCCAATGTTTTTCAGTCAATAAACTCTTTTCCTTCCTACACTACTTTTCCCATGGATTTTTATCTTGGATATCAGCTGCCACAGTCTGTTTTTTTGTTTGTTTGTTTCTCATTATGTGATTGATTTATTCCAGCTTTCTGCATTTTATGATTCCAGTTGCTTTGGTGCTTCTTTGTTGGTTAGTTTCTTGATCCAAGAAATGCTTGGCATGCTTCAAGTATTTTTTTTTTAAAAAAAACAGGAAATCCAATCCCTTAATGTTTATAGTTCGACTGTAGAAGAGATGATAGAGCTAAGGATGGAGATCAAGATGCAGGTTTGCTTGTTAAACAAATTTCCTCAGTCATTTTTGTTTTTTAAACAGAAGTGCTTAAAATTATGTCATTATTTAGGTATTTATGAAAACTGGCCTTTTATCACAGTTCAGTGAGTCTTAGCCTGATATGTGATAATCTGGGATGACTGCAGATCAACTTTCCGTGGCAGTTTTTTTGTGTTTGCTCTCCTATTTCACCTGTATAAGTTCAATCCTGCTTTATTTGTTCATGTTTAATTCTGAGTTATGCATTGAAATTATGAGAAAAGCAGGAGGTGGAACACTGTAAATGGGAAACTGAGCATCCCCTGCTTAGACCACAAGCTGCCACTAGAGTTCTATGATTAGCTTAAAGAGATTTTACATATTCGCTTCAATCCAAGTTTAAAATTATAGTTTAAAGGCCACATCTGATTAGTGCAGACCTAACAAACACAGAACTGGGTGGAAATACTGTAACAAGTGGTATAGCCCAGGGCTCAATTCTAGGCCCTGTGCTTTTCAACATTTTTATAAACGACCTGGACCAGGGGTTGCAGGGAAACAAATTTGCAGATGACACAAAATTGGGTGTAATGGCTAATAACCTGGAAGACAGGAAGAAAATTCAAAATCATCTGAATAGGCTTGAGCACTGGACTGAAAAAAACCGATGAAATTCAGCAGGGATAAATGCAAAGTACTGCACCTAGGAAAAAGAAATCAAACACTGTTACAAGGTGGAATAGCTAATACTCTAGAACACTGGTTCTTAACCTTGGGTTACTCAGGAGTTTTGGACTGCAACTCCCAGAAGCCTTCACCACCAACTGTGCTGGCTGGGATTTCTGGGAGTTGCAGTTCGAAAACATCCGAGTAACAAAAGTTAAGAACCACTGCTCTAGAAGACAGAAACAAAATTCAAAATAACTTTGATAGGATGGAGCACTGAGCCAAAAACAACAGAATGACATTCGACAGGGATAAGTGCAAAGTACTGCACATCGGAAAAAGAAACCAATTGCACAGTTACAAGATGGGGGATACCTGGCTCAGCAAAACTATGAGCGAGAAGGAACTTGGAATTGTCATAGATCACAAGCTGAATATGAGCCAAGAGTGATGCGGCTACAAAAAAGGGAAATGCTATTTTAGGCTGCATTAACAGAAATATAATCTCCAGATCCCGTGAGGTACTCGTGGCCCTCTATTCGGCACTGGTTAGGAATCATCTTGAGTTCTGTGTCCATTTCTGGACACTACACTTCAAGAAGGATGCTGACAATTTAGAACAAGTTCAGAGGAGAGCAACAAGAGTGATCAGAGGGCTGGAAACCAAGCCCTATGAGGAAAGACTGGAAGAACTGGGAATGTTTAGCCTTGAGAAAAGAACACTGAGGGAAGATATAATAGCACTTTTCAAATACTTAAAAGGTAGTCATACAGAGGAGAAGCAGGATATCTTCTCAATCATCCCAGAGTGCAGGACACGTAATTATGGACAAGCTATAGGAAGCCAGTTTTAGACTGAATATCAGGAAAAACCTCTCAACTGTTAGAGCAGTATGGCAACAGAACCAATTACCTCATGAGGTGATGAGTGCTCCAGCACTAGAGGCATTCAGGAATAATTTATGCAACTATCTGGCAGATATCATTTGATTTGTATTCCTGCATCAAGCAGGGGGTTGGACTTTATGGCCTTATAGGCCCCTTCCAATTTCATATTCTATCATTCTATGAAACTTGAAGAGAAATATGGATGGCTGGGGGACAGTGTGGTTTACTTCTGATCTAACAATGGTTAAGGGGTTAAGACTGACCCTATATTGGTATTTATTGATCCAACTCTTGTTGCTTTTTGTTGTTTAGTCATTAAGTCGTGTTGGACTCTTCTTGACCCCATGGACCAGAGCACACCAGAGTGGATTTCCTTCAGAATGGATAGGTTTGTTCTCCTTGCAGTCCAGGGGACTCTCAAGACTCTTCTCCAGCACCACAATTCAAAAGCATCAATTCTTTGGCGGTCAGCCTTCTTTATTGTCCAGCTCTCACTTCCATATATCACTGCTGGAAAAAACATAGCTTTGACTATGTGGACCTTTGTCGGCAAGGTGATCTCTCTGCTTTTTAAGAAGCTGTCTAGGTTTGTCAGCGCTTTCCTCCCAAGAAGCAGGAGTCTTTTAATTTGTAGCTGCTGTCACCATCTGCAGTGATCATGGAGCCCAAGAAGGTAAAATCTGTCACTACCACCATATTTCTGTTTGCCAGAAGGCGATGGGACCAGTGGCCATGATCTTAGTTTTTTTAAATGTTGAGCTTCAGACCACTTTTTGTGTTCTCCTCTTTCACCCTCATTAAGAGGTTCTTTAATTCCTCCTCACTTTCAGCCATCAGAGTGGTAACATCTGCATATCGGAGGTTGTTGATATTTCTTTCGGCAATCTTAATTCCAGTTTGGGATTCATCCAGTCCAGCCTTTTACATGATGTATTCTGCATATAAGTTAAATAAGCAGGGAGACAATATAAAGTCTTCTTGTACTTCTTTCCCAATTTAGAACCAATCAATTGTTCCATATCCAGTTCTAAATGTTCTTCCTGTCCCTCATATAGATTTCTCAGGAGATAGATAAGGTGGTCAGGCACTCCCATTTCTTTAAGAACTTGCCATAGTTTGCTGCGGTCTGTTCTTTTGCATAGAGTGGACTACTTCATTGACTACTTTTGCGTAGTCAATGAAGCAGAAGTAAATGTTTTTCTGGAACTCTCTGGCTTTCTCCATAATCCAGCGCACGTTAGCAATTTGGTCTCTAGTTCCTCTGCCCCTTTGAAATACAGCTTGTACTTCAGGGAGTTTTCGGTCCTCATACTGCTGAAGCCTACCTTGTAGGATTTTGAGCATAACTTTATTAGCGTGTGAAATGAGTGCAACTGTACGGTAGTTGAAGTATTATTTGGCACTACCATTTTTGTCCTTTATCATGTCCATCTTTGCATAAAAGGTTCCTTTAACATCTCCACTTTTCTTGAACAGATTTCTGGTTTTTTCCTTTCTATTATTTTCCTCTATATTTTTGCACTGTTCATTTAAGAAGGCCCTCTTGTCCCTCCTTGCTATTCTTTGGAAGTCAGCATTCAATTTTCTGTAACTTTCCCTTTCTCCCTTGCATTTTGTTTCCCTTCTCTTCTCTGATATTTGTAAAGCCTCATTGGACAGCCACTTTGCTTTCTTGCATTTCCTTTTCTTTGGGATGGTTTTTGTTTCTGTCTCCTGTACAATGTTGCGAGCCTCCATCCATAGTTCTTCAGGCACTCTGTCCACCAAATATAGTTCCTTAAATCTGTCCTTCACTTCTCCTGTGTATTTGTCATGCACCCCCAGTGTCCCCTGTATGTTTTTCTTTTTCGCTGCCACCAGAGGGTATTACCCTCACTGTACCAATTATGAATCTCAGACTATTGCTGCCAAATATAACAAGGTTTATTTATGGTTGGTAGGTAAATCGCAGAAGAAAAATCATGGATGTTCTTTTATTTTTCATTCAATAAATGGATTACATGTAAGCTTGCTCGTATTCATTCACTTTAATCAAGGACTCAATATATTCTGACTGTCTAGGTACAGTGGGGTCTCTACTTAAGAACTTAATCCGTATTGGAAGGTGGTTCTCAAGTTGAAAAGTTCTTATGTTGAATCTGCATTTCCCATAGGAATGCATTGAAAACCATTTAATCCGTATCTGCTCTTTTCCGTCCATAGAAACTACAGTGGAACCTCTACTTAAGAACTTAATCCCTTTTGGAATGGTGTTCTTAAGTTGAAATGTTCTTAAGTTGAAGCAAAATTTCCCATAGGAATGGACTGAAAACCAATTAATCCGTTCTGGCTGTTTTTTTGTTACGTAGAGGTGCGTTCGTACATTGAAGCATTAGTTCCCATAGGAACTAATGCAAAGCTGGTTAATACGTACTCTACCACTAGGGGGAGAAATTTTTTTTAACCTAAGATGACCTAAGGTTAAAAAAAGAGCAGGAAAGGTTTTTTTTCCTGTTCTTATCTTGGATTTCTGTTCTCAAGTAGAATCAAAATTTAGCAAATGGAGCTGTTCTTAAGTTGGATTGTTCTTAAGTAGAGACGTTCTTAAGTAGAGACCCCACTGTATTTCTTATTACTTTTAACTCTTTTATATTCTCTAACACACCAGCGTTCCAATAACTTGTCTAAACACTTCACAATCTTCTCTCTAACTAACTCTCTGTCTTACTCAGTGCTCTTGACTCCGCCCCTCCTGTCCTGTCATAGGCTCCTGCACTAGAGCTCTACAATGGCTGACAGGAGTGATGTGTGGGGTGTCCGCCACAGTATTCATTAGGGATTTGGTTTATATTATACCTGACTAGCCAATGGTTTTTCCTAATTTCTTCAGTTTAAGCTTGAATTTTGCTATAAGATGCTGTTGATCAGAGCCACAATCAACTCCAGGTCTTATTTTTGCTTACTGTATAGAGCTGCTCCATCTCTTGCTGCAGAGAACATACCCAATCTGATTTTGGTATTGCACATCTGGTGATGTCTATGTGTAGAGTCACCTCTTGTGTTGTTGGAAAATAGTGTTTGTGATGACCAGCTTGTTCTCTTGACAAAACTCTATTAGCTTTTGCCCTGCTTCATTTTGAACTCAAATGCCAAACTTACTGTACCTGTTGTTCCTTTTATCCCTTTACTTCCTTCTTTAAAATTCCAGTCCCCTATAATGAGAAGAACATCTTTCTTTGGTGTCAGTTCTAGAAGGTGTTGTAAGTCTTCATAGAATTGGTCAATTTCAGCCTCTTCAGCATTGGTGGTTGGTGCAAAAACTTGGATTGCTGTGATGTTGAAAGGTCTCCCTTGAATTCGTATTGAATTCTTGGATTCTGCTTGCTTAGCATAGTAAATTGCAGTAAAATAGCCCATTGGATCAATGGAGATTTAGTGAATTAGCTCCTCCATAAATTAATTGGATTCAAATGGTTCAGCGCTAGCTGTGACTTACTATAAGAAAGACAGAAAGAAAAGCAAAAGCAGCTGAGACCACCATATTTTACCTTTATTATTATTATTGTTGTTGTTGTCGTCGTCATCGTCGTTGTTGTTGTCGTTGTTGTTGTTGTTGTCATTGTCATTGTTTCCCCCAATTAGTGGCAGAGCCATTACTCTGGGCAGCAAACAAATCCTAATAACACAATACAAACAACTCCAATAACACCCACATAATCAGTGAATCTGAAACATAGTAACAAAAGATAAAATACCTAGTAGACTATAAAATATTAAAAATATTAAATACAATAAAGACAGCAAAAACAGAGCAGAAGGGGAAAGCTCCATTCATTGACAAGATTATTCTGTGGTAAGGCCATAGAAGGCTGGTGAGAAAAGCCAAGTTTTAACTTGTCTTCTGAAACCAAGGAGAGATGGGGCTAATTGTACCTCAGGTGGGAGCAATTTCCAAAGTGATAGAGTGAATAATGAGAAGGTCTGGTTTTGAGTGGCAGATTTTCAGGCCTCCCTCGGAGTCACCACTTCCAGCATCCCAGCATATGAGATATGGCTGGGACAGGTAGGTGTTTTGAGGGAAAGTACTCAGACAGATAGCAAGGCCCTAAATCATTAAGATGTTTAAATATTACCATAAGTATTTTGAACTTGGCCCAGAAGCATACAGGCAGCTGGTGCAGACATGCCAGGACAGGTGAAAGATGGTCAAATTCTGTTGTTCTAGAAACCACCTTTGCTGCAGCTTCTGAACTGCCTTCAAAGGCAGCCCAACATAGAAAGAGTGGCAATAGTCTACAGTATTCTCAAGATTACCAGGATATAGACCAGTGTTGTTAGGGACTTCCCATCAAGATAAAGGTGAGTGTGTGCAATCTGCCTCAGATAGTAAAAGATAGACCTGGCCATAGCTGAGATATGATTTCCATTGAGTGAGGCAGGTCCAGAAGCACACCCAGATTTCATACCTGATCCTTCAGGGGGAGAGTGACACGATCAAGACCAGATAAACAGCCACCTAATTGATCAGAGGTCCTCCCCAACAATAGGACCTCTATCTTGTCATGATTCAATTTCATCCTGTTGACCCTCATCCAGTACATGACAGTGGCTAGGCAGCGCTCCAGCATTTCCAGGAAAAGTTCGGGCTTAAAATATCTGGAATCTACTTGTTTGTCTTTCTGGCAGGCCAGGGTATCCGCAAAACTCTCCTTCAGCACAACATTTCAAGCCTGTATTTTATGGCGGCCTTTATCCAAAGGATGGAAAATTAGCTCATGTAACAATGCACCAAATGATCACACTTTTGCAAATATTTGTGTCTTGTATAATGTTTTCTATATCAACATTTTTTAAAATTTTACATGTGGTCATGTTTGTGTTTGTATATTCATTTCGTATGTCAACATACTTCTAGTACAGTCACATAAACAAGTTAGTAACTAGCACCACTGTATGCCTTTCAAAACTAAGACCTCTAAATGTTGGGTCTCAGATGTACAATAGTTCAGCCAACTAAAGGTATGAAATTGGACAGAAAGGAAAATACATGTTTGATGTCATCCTGGGGCTATAATGAAATGTCCTGTGCGCTGAGGAAGGAAATAATTTCATAAACAGGGTATACTCTCTCCTTCATAAACAGGGTGTTAAGTTGTTCATTTATTCATTTTGTTTTTATATTAGGACACTATTTAGAATTAGCAGGTTCACTCAATGCTCACAATTGTGGACATCATTTTCATGTCATCAGGTCTTCTTGTGATCATGGGATAAATATTTAATCAGATGACAAATTTTGAGTTCTGGGCACTCTAGCAAACATTTGCTCATGGCTCTGCCCCTTCTTCTACAGTCCAGTTGTCAACTGAGAAGCCCCGTAATCAAAGCCTAGAAATTTATAATCAACAGCTGACTTTAAAACAGGTGGATGGAATGTTTGAAAGAAATATTGCACCTTGATTTATTCTAGTAAACTACTAAGATCACATTGCTACACCCACTTACCTGAGACTAAGCCCAATGAATGCAGTGACATTTACTTCTGAGAAGACATTATAGGTTTATGCTGTTGATATATTTATTTATTGTGCTGTTAGTCTTTCTACAAAAATATATACATAAAATTTACTTCCAGATAAGCAGTTCCTGCTAATATTTTAAAAACCTCAAAAGTTCTCCTCTAATATGAAATCCTAATTTTGTGCAGGGATTCTCTTTTCTCGTGTTTAAAAAAGAAAACCATGGAGGATGCTGTGCAAAAATATAGATATGCTATGAAGTGATGACTTCTTGTCCACCTAAACACTCTGTATAGGAAAGGGAGTGATTGCACAATAGAAGTATTGCCTTGAAGCACACACAGATTTTGTCTCCTTCTCCCTTCTCCCCCACAGACATTGCAGCTGTGAAATACCTACTATGGGTACGTACTGACACAAAGATTTCTTTCAGTCTTCAACTGAATGCCATGGGAAGCACTCTAAGTCTACTTGGACCAATTTGGAGCTGGTCTGCTTCAACTCAAGTCCCAAACTTAAAACAAGATCCATATGTTCATATCTCCCAATGATTATCCTTTATATGTGTGTTTGTGTGTGAGAGTGAGTGACTGAGTGAGTGAGAGAATTTGAGGAAATGTGCAGATTTAGTAGCAACTTATAGGAAGCTTCTAACAGGAAGCGACAAACTCTCTTCCACTCTGACATTTTCAATGAAAAAACAACACCTTAAAATAATGTGATTTCCCCACTTTTTGAAACCCAAAGCCTGCATACAGGTTTGGCAGGAGTCCAGTGTCAGTTGTACTAGTTTAGGAGGTAAACTCACAACCCTCCAAAGGAGCCTGTTTAATCTCAGACTTTTGGCTTTCTTTTAAGACAAAAAAAGTGATGTATGTGACTGTCATCTTTATTTAAAAGGGATGTATATTTGTCAAGATCAAATTAAAACCATCTGATGTAAACAACTCGAGTCCAGAGCTTGGAAACACCACATTTGTGGAGAGTCTCAGAATCTTTCCAGGCAGATAGGTTGGCAGATGAGAGGGCAGTTTCTGAGAGGCATAGTTCCACAAAGTAACATTTCCAAGTTGTGCTCTGCTCTAAGCATAAGTCTGGATTCACAAATCACACAGCACGCAGCAATGAATGCACAGAGAAGTGCTACTGCATTAATTAGATTTTTTTACAATAAAGGGGGCAACATGTTTCATCAGTAATCCAAGTGTTTAAGGCTAAAGTAATCACACAAATGCTCTATGGTTCCCAATTATTTGCATATTCCAATCTGTGACCCCTTGAGTTTGTCTAGTCCAAATTTCTGAGAGCTCTACTGGCAGTGCCTCCTTGTGTCCCTGACACAGCTCTACACCTAGAGGCAGGTCTAGTGTCCGTCAGAGTATGTGACAAGGTCTATATGTTCAATCATTGGCTGAAGTTTATCTTCTCATAAGTTTGGCATCATTGACTCTCTCCAACACCTTCCAATCGGAATGGAAGTGTCACCTGGCAAATGAAACTCTGCTAATTGGTCTTTGCCCAAAAACCCTTATAGTGATGGGTTATGCCGAGGCCAAATCAGTTGTCAAGCAAAGGATCTGGGACACAGAACTTCAAGAACATTTAGGTTTCCTCGACAAATCCAGTGTTGTAAAAAACAACACCTTTATACTTCCCACCTATATGACCAGTATGATACCACCTAAATCTAGAAGAGCTTTTACCTTAGCCAGATTTCACATGTTGCCCTCTTAATCTCCTGGAAGGGAGATTTCAAGGCATACCCTATTCTGATCGTTTATGTTCTTGTGATGGTGGTGAAGTAGAAACAATGGGGCATGTTCTCTTATACTGTCATTTCTATCGAGATCTCAGCAAGGATCTTCTCTCCCCTATTTTTCAAAAATTTCCTGGGAGGTTTGACAAATTTTATGCTATTTTGCTGCTCTCTGATAAGGTTTCTTACATTACTACGGTAGTAAAGTGACTAAATACTGTGCTGCCACAATAGCTTGTCACACTCCTGGCCACATAAGGTCTTTGAGTGCCCCCCCCTTTAGAGATGTTTTGTTTGTGATGATTTAAAAGTTTTTATATCCTTCAATGCTGCTGGCTAACTCAGAACATCTTTTTAAGTTTAATGTTGTAAAAGAGCCAGAAGGTGCATTGATGGTGCCATGCCTTGACCAATGTCTCTGATATTATGTGATTTTATCTAAATAAAGTATTTTTATCTTCCTGATCATTGACTGTAATCATTATTATTATTATTATTATTATTATTATTATTATTATTATTATTATTATTATTATTATTATTATTATTATTATTATTGATGATGATGATGATGATGATGATGATGATGATGATGATGATGATGATGATGATGATAATAATAATAATAATAATAATAATAATAATAATAATAATAATAATAATAATAATAATAATAATAATAAAAAATCACGAATTGTTCCTCGCATTTGGTTTTTAGTAATTGTACACTTTTGACTATTACGTTCAAATACTGTTTTTTAATTATGTAAACTGCCATGTGTCCTTTTTAAGGAGAAAAGCAGATTAAAAATCAAATAAATAAATGTTCTCTTCTTCTAGGAGCACCCTGGAACTGCCCAGCTTGTCCAAGGCTACATACTCTTTTCCCAACAAGAGCATGTGGAAATCAAACTCCTAACCACAAAGGCATTGCTTTCTGGTGGGTTTGCAATTTTGCTTTACTTGTATGGAACAACCATACATCATCTTTTTTTAAAGAGACCTGACATACTGTACACTAAGTGAAAGTGCCTATTTGTTTGGAAGTAACATGTTTCTATCCACTATTTTAGAATGTGATTATTTTTTCCTGGTGTATACAGGATTGTTTCTATTAGGCTGATTTAGGTATACCTAGGCTGCTTTGGAATGTCGTTGTTTGGTTCCTCTGTCTTGATGGACAGACTGTTGGATGACTTCACGCATTAACCAATCCAGCTCCTGAGGACTGGAATCAGACTCACCCATCATTAATCTCTTTTTCAATTTTGTAAATGTGCTTGAAGGGCTGTGCTGCATATACACAGACATCTTGAAACTGTTCCTTTCTTTCTTCCTGAAAAAGACAGATCAGGGAGAAAGGTGTATGATCTTACATTGGGGGTCTCAGCCTGTAAGTTAATTAAAATGTTCTTCGATTGGCATGGAATGTGAAAAACATTTAGGAATCAGGGCAGCAGATGATTTTCATTGGACTGTATTGCTTCAGTATAAATTTAGATGATTTATTTTCTCTGTAGTGGCTGAGCAGAAAAGCAGCAGAAAATAGTACACTTGGAGATGTCATTGACAGGTTATAAGAAGTGCTTATCAGTGCTAGAGTAGCAGTAGCAACCAGTGACAGCTGCAAAATGCAAAGGATCAGGTGACATATAATAATTTGCCTTGTTCTTCCTAACCGTAACATATTACAATGCATTACGTATTTTCTTCACATGTTTCTGAAAAGTATGTTTACATTCACATTTGTTTCCGACAAATGTCTTTTGCATATGCATGTCCATGTGTGGGTGATTCCGTGGGAAAGGAAGCAAGGAAGCAGTGTTTATCTGACATTAGTCAGTCATGCAAAACCAAAAGGGATTTTCTGGCATCTTAAAACATTACAAGTTTTATTTGGTATAAACTTTTGTGAACAGGAGTTCATGGCATCTGATGAAATGGTGTGCAGTCCATGGAAACTCATGCCAAACAATATGTATTAGTCCATAGCATACCGTTAGACTCTGTGGGTATCTAGTTATATGAGTTTGTGTATACAGTGTTAGATGGGAAAACATCAGGTCCAAGCAATTACAGTATATATTTGCATTCCTTGATCAGAGGTGTTCAAAGTAAAGAATGTTTGTGCCTTCTGTTTCCAGACTCAGAAATGGCTCATCTGAACACTGACATGTAATCACATATTCAAAGTCTTATAATAAAATTAATTCCTTTCATGGATTAATTAACTATGAGGATGCATGACCAAGTACTGAAAACACAGTAGATGTAAATGGGGTTTCTAGTGATTTATTTGTAGTTCTGTTTCCTGAATGTCAATTCAAAAATTTCTGATGATGAAAAAAATGCTGGTTCTTTTGAAGCTGGTGTATAGTTTAGTAAGCTCTTACATAGTTCCAAATCCTGCGCCACTGTTTCCATTGTTAACCTGTCTGGTCAATATCCTCTGACTGTCACACACAATAATAACTTTAAAAATACATTTTGCTCAGCAGTTGAATTCTGGAAAGTTTCCTGCCCACAGCATCAGTCATTTGATCTATATATTCAATTTATTGCATGTTTGGGTAGCATTTGTGTGTGAAACCTGGTTAAGAGGGTAAAAACCTTAAATAATGGTAAACAGTAGGAAATAGCTATTGCATTTACCATTTCAGAAAGCACCCCACTGTAAGAGACTCTGAACTCGTTCTGTCTTTGAACTTTACAGCTCAAAGACCAGAAGCAAGGTTATGCTGTTGAGACGTTGTCCTCCAAGTATATGATAATAGAGATGGCTGATCATCTCTTTAGTGTCCAGGATTGTTCTCCAGAACGGCCTACAAATAAATCATAACAGTGCTACATTTCATCCCATGGCTGTTGGAAACTGTTAGCAGTCTCAATTGGACAGCAACAGGCACTATTTCTTGATTGCTTCTGATTAATCTAAACATGAGGGGGGGTGATAGGATCAGAGGCAAACATTCAGTGGTTTTCTCTCCTCCTTCTCATCAGACACACTGGTAGAAAGGAAAACTTGTGAATCAGAAGGAGCAGAAGCCCTTTTCCTTTACTCCAGAAAAGAAATCCTTTAGTTATGACCACTGCATCCATTAGGAAATTGCAGTTATGAGACTGCATATACAGTAGTGAATACCTCTGACTAACTTACAGAAATGTAAACTGTTTCAGTTTGCATTGGTCCCCCTGCCATCCAAATATAAACCCAGAATACCTATGCAGTCTACATGATTGAATTTCTATGGTAAACATTTTTAGGTTGTGAGAAGCAAGATATTCTTTTAATGGGAACATATCTTAAACTCTTCCAGGTGTCCACGATACTGCTCAGCAAGAGCTAAAAGATGCCAGCATCTCAGTGGAGACAGAAAATCCCAGTTTCTGGCTGGGGAAAAACTCTGACATCTTCAAAGAGGTGAAGCTGCATAAGTCTTAAGTCTGGGGTACCTTATGGCAGCTTCAACGGCTCAGAAGGCAGAACGAGTCCACCTGGTGGGAAGGAGTTTGAACTGAATGGTGACTTTCATGTGCAGGTGTGCAACTTATGACTCTCCAGAGGTTGTTGCCCTGAACAGCCATAATCTTCCAGGAACAGCTATGCTCGCCAATATGGATGAGGAAGATATAGTCCAACAATATCTGGAGGGCTACCAGTGCTTCAACCCCATCGCTTTAATGCAAGGGGGGGAGCCCTTTTCCGGCAACCCACCCAGTCTTAAGCACTTCCTAGCTCTCCAGAAGCATATAGAGACCTGCTTCGTTTGGGCTTGAAAGGGCAACCCGTGGGCCCACCGAAAACAAAAACTTTAGCCGAAGAGAAACCATGGGAGAGATTAAAAAGGAGGGAGGGGGCGAGCTTCCCGGGAGGGGGGACGGGTGTCAGGTGAGCCCTCCGCCGAGCGCACCTGCTCCCTTCCCTCCTGAGGCGCTGCCCCGCTGCAGCAGCTGCCGGCTCCTCAGAGGCGACAGCTGCCAAGGGTCCAGCCCACCCAGGGCTCTTTCGTGCCCTCCCTTGCTGGTGGGTCAACCGCCGCTTCTCGAGGCCACCCAAGCAGCCAGGGCCTGCCCTGCTTGCTGCTCATGCGCCTCGGCAGGGTTTAAAGCCAGGGCGCGCGGTCCCCTTCGGCTCGCAGCGCTGGTCCAGCCAGACCACCACCTCGCGGGGGCGGCGGCAAGTGGCCGCTGCTCTTTCCTCCTCCATCGCCCGCTCCGACTGCCTTCTTCCCGCGCTCGTCTCTTTCATTCGCCGCGGCGGAGACGGCCGGAGGAAGCGCGCTTTTTGCCGGGCGCTTCCTATAATTAGAAAAAAGGGGGACAGCTTTTTACCTCACGTTCTTCTGGGCAAGTTGGACACCCACCCCACCGACCCCCCAGCTCGCCAGTGGTGAGGAGTTCGCCCTGCCTATCAGGAGCCGGAGGGAATTCCACCTTTCCCTCAGAGACGAAACTCTCTCTCTCTTTTTTTCCCCCTCCCCCCCTCCCCAGTTTCTTCCAGTTTGGGGAAGGGGAGAAACCAGCTCCCCTGGTTAACCCTGTCTTGGCTGGTTGGCTGCTTGTTGACGGTGCCTCTTTTCCTCTCCCAGGTGCGGCCATGACGCCTGTCCTACTCTTCCCAGGTGGGTGTCCTGTAACTGAGGCGCGCCTCCTGTGCATGTTTGTGGGGTGTGTGGGGGGGGGGGAGGAATCCCTCGGACAAAATCGTTCGTGAGGGTTAAACGGTCGGAGGGGAGGGGGCGCCAGGAGCAGCCATCTGCCTTGTAGGGGCGCTTATGACCCCTCTCCTCATCTTTGGTTACAGGTATCCTCTTTCTTATCGCCAGTCCTGGGAAGGCCACCGACAGCTCGGGTGAGTTGAGGAAATCTCTTTATAATAACAATAACTTTAGAACTGCAGAGCTGAAGGGACCCTATGGATCACTGACCAGCTGCTTCTCTTTTGGTGATGTCTCCCTTCCCTTCAATAAGAACTTTGTCGAGGCTTTGAATAGGGAGGTGAGAGAATTTATGCAGCTTCAGAGATTTTTATTTCCACCAGAAAAAGTACTGCCGTTTTACTGTTTTCCCGTTTCCAATGAATAATCTTTGATCCACCATAAATTATTCTGCACAACTTCTGGAAGACAGATGTGCCTTAAGAAGGTTTAGTATTTAGTCAGTCATTTTCATATCAGGTGTGCCTCTTGCTTGCTTAGCTTAGATCTTGTTTGTTAGTTTATCCTGATTTTTTTAATGTGTGGGTTTGGCAAAGATAGTTTAACAATATCTTTATCTGTTGTAATAAAGCAATGAATACCAGATTCCTCCCACATTCCACCCACCTGGGAGCAAAAACGTCTTCTAAAAACTTCCCTGAGTTTCAAAACTCAAAAAATACAAAAGTTGCAAACCTGTTTAGTGGGCAAATGTGGTAAAATAATTAGGGGAGGTTAGGTTCAATTCTGGTGTTGTAAGAAATTAACATGTAGTATTATCACATTGTTTCAACATCTTTTCCAGTTTACTAGTGCTATAGCAGTTTTGTTACTGTTTCAACAATATGCATTCAACATATTTGTTATAAAATTTCAGTTTCTTGTTGAGCCATTGGTCTTGTTGTTGTTGTATACTATGCTGCTCCTTTGCTTCTTCTGTGCAGAACTAATAACATGATTTTCTTTAATGTATTGAGGTTCAGGTATTGAATTTCACAATGAAAAGAAACTTTGCCTGTGTCTCTAATGACTAATACAATTGCACGTTTGGTTCCATAGACTGTATGGCAGCACTGTACTCTGAATTTATTTGAGTTAAGATGGCAATATGATTTGTGCCTATCAATGGGGTTTAGATTTGCCTTAAAGATATGAGAAAATAAGAAAAGGTAAATAATCTTGTGATTATAGATGAGAAAAGTAAATAATCTTGTTTTCTCTGCTTTTGTTCCCAATGTGCTGTAAAAATAGATTCTATAATTTGGGATGCTAATTGACAACTAAATGCCACCCAAATTATATTGGCCATATAAATGGAGAAGTTATGGGAAGGAGGGTTAGAGAAATGGCAGATGAATTAGGTCCTAGTGAGGGTCCTGCTACTGTGCCCCAGTAATGGGGTGGGCAAGATTCTTATAAAAAGTAAATAAATACATTTTTCAGTGCTTCAATCTGAATAATAGCTATAATGCCTATACATTATTATACAGTATATATGTACACATTATACATTATAACAATAGCTTACAAAGTGAGATAGTGAGAAACAAATAGGCATAAATCAATAGACTTGAGTTTTAACAATGTCTGAGTACTTTACAGCTGTAAGGAAATGCATAACAGATATTTATTTACTATTCTGAACTGAATGCAAAGATTATTGGGGGGAAAGCCAAAGCAAGTTACAAAGGCATGCTATTGACTTGAATTATACAAGAAGAGTTTTCTTCTATAAGAAGAAAAGAAATACCCAGTAAGCTATAGTCATTACCTAAAGAGAACTATTTAGTCAAAAGATAAAAATAACTGACCCACTGAAAGAAAACAAACTATTGGAACATGATTCTAGTGAAGAATTCATCAGTATCATTCAGTGGAGGCAGACTGAAGATGGGAAGAGTCACACAATTTCTAAACTCCATCAGCAGTAGAAAGAAAACATGAAACTCTTTTCAAAATAGTGAGTGAGGTCTTTTTCTGTGGGTTTTGCAGGGAGTTTTGTATATAAAACACAAAGATTTGAGCTTTGAAAACTGAAAATGCTTAAGATTTAGGATTCATTTTAAAAACCTACAGAAAGTGTCAAATACACAAAGACCCTGAACTTTGTCAAAAAGATTCTTTATACATATTGTGACTGGGTGATGGGCAGCAGTGAAAACTAGAGTCTACTTTCTTTTTCTTCTTGAACAAGTGCATTGAAGTCAACTAAATAAATAGTGATGCTGAAAGAGTTTGGGGATGGGAAGATCAAAGTTAAGATTTATTCCTGTAAGAATAAAATAATTTTGTGCAGTGTTAATAAAATACAGCAGAAAATTACACTTCAAGGGTACTGGATCTACTATTTTGTACCATTATTTCCTTAAGTATTTAAATCAAAAGATGCCCACTTCTGTTCTGTGTTATAAATTCTTGCTGTATTCTAGAGATTGTGGCCATTTTCAGTGCTTCAGTCCTATCATCTTTTACCTGGGTATATCCTCTACTAAACTCAGCGGGATTTACTTTACTTGTATGGCTAATCTTACAAGTGTTGTTTGCAGTTTGTTTCAGGATAACTGAAAAGTTCTAGGTACTTTCAAATTAGTCCCGTCAATAAAATTTTTAAAAGTTTTAAATACAATGCTGAATTTAAGCAGCAAAGTACAGTTTTCTAGGAAACTAAGTAAGTAATATCCTCATAGATAACAGGGTAAAAGTATGAACCAGTTTTACATTGCAATAAATAGTTTGTGCACCAGTGTTCATGAACTTAGCTCTTTAAATAAATATAGCAATAAAATGTTATTGATCCATCAGGACAGCCTATCCTTTGAGTTACAGAAAAGAGAAAAGGTCCTGGAACAAATTGATACAGTAGCTGGAGAACTTGGCAGTGGATGAAAGAGTAGATTTGTTTGTTTTGTTTTGAGTATCCAAGAAAGCCATAGCACTAATATAACACATTTAAAAAATACAGGGCTGAATCCAGCTAGCATCTAGCAACTGGTGCAGTGGGATTTTTATCCTCTACTCTTCCACCTGTAGCCCTCTGCATGGCCTAAACCAACACCTCTGGAGAATTGACCAGCGTTCCAAAGTAGGCACTGAGGGATGGGGAGGGAAATGAAAGTTAGCCTTTTTATCTCACAGGCAGAAGCTGTTCCCTTGGCAAAATAAACCCATAGGACCGTGACCTTAATTTCCAGCTCTCTTTAGTTACGCAGCAATAGGATTTCTTCATGCTGCTTTGTATTCATCTTTCCATGTCTTGCTACTTAACAGCTGTTTGATGTTGTCACAGTGACAATGCTAGGCATCTGTCAATCAGAACAGACTGAACTGTGGAGCCCTAAGAGTTGAGTGCAAATATGTAGCCTCAGAAAGCATGCACTGGACTGGGTCAAAGAGATGACTTACAAATTTTGCACAAGAAAACTGCCATGCAGTTTACAGATGTTCTTTTCTTTTATAAGTTTAGTGCTAAAATGGAACTAAAATAGAAATAAATTGTGCTGATATAAATACATTATCCTAAAGTGGTGTTTTTCAGTACTGTATTCAAGAATCTTGTTTTGCATCCCTTATTTCATTCTAGAATTTGAAGGGTGCAAGAATAAAAGATTTACAATCTTAGTAATTTATAAAAAATTAACCAATTATTCAACAAAGTAATGCTATTTAATTAACAACTATCAATTTATTACAACAAAACTAGATTTTGTAAGCTTTCTAAAGCACAAAAAGGACATATGTGCCTGCATATTTAAAGTGAGAGGAGTACTGAATGGCTTGCATTGTTTTTGGTAAAATCATTCCTAAAATCTGGCTTTTTCTAGTTTATCTTTCAAACTTAATGCTGATTTCTCTCTTCACCCAAGAAATTATTGTGAAACTTTGAAAACTTAGTTAAGATTGTGAATTATTTTATTAGAAAGTTCCTTCGTTTAACCAAAGCATCTGTTTGAACAAAGTGGAGAAGTGTAACTCCCCCCTTTCAAAAAAATACAAATCACTGAAGTGTATAGAATAACATATTATGCTATGAATATACTGTTAACCTTGACAAAGCCTTATATATTTAGAACAGGGGTCTCAAACTCAATTTACCTGGGGGCTGCTGGGCCGCATCAGATTTTCCACCAAGAGCTCGAGGAAGCCACCCAGGAGTTTCCTTAGCCTGGCTGGGGCTTCAGGGAGGAGGAGGAGGAGGGGTGCGTGAGCCCTCCTTGCCGGCCATGACCCCCTCTGGCTCCTTCACTACCACCACCAGCAGGATGAAGAAGCGGAGAAGGGAGGGAGCACCAGTGACCACCTAGCGGGGGGAAGGGCATGAAATATTTTTTTAAAAACCCTCACAGAATCACCTAGCAAAGGAGAAAAGCCCCCACTGGTATCTGCGAAATTAAACAGACTGGGGCGGGGCCCACACAGGTGCGCACGCATGCACGCACACATGCACACACACACACACGGAGGTCCGGCAACCTTCCTCTGAGGGCCCCCCTCAAAAAAAGGCGCACTCAGCAGCAGCAGCTACCACCACCATGACAGGGGAGCAAACTTTGCAAGGTGAGCCCAGGCAGCCTCCAGAGCTGGGGTGACTGAAGCAGGATGAAGAAAAGGAGGATTAGGAAGAGGAGGAGGAAGAGGAAGCACCGCCAGGCACTGAGGCAGCCGCTGGCTGGGCTAGTGCTGGGGGTGCTGAGAGAGAAAGAGAGCCAGAGAGCCGCTTCCCTGGAAGAAGCGGTGGCAGCTACTGTTGGCAGTGCTGTTGGAGGTGCTCTTCGAGGACGGGCTGGGAGTGAGCTCTGCTCTCAGGCATTGCTCGGCGGTGGCTCGGGGAAAAGGGCTGGCAGCGCACCTCACTCAACGGCTCTCCCCCAAGACAGTGCCTCTTGCATCCTCCATCCAGAACTGGAGCCTGCCAGCTGACATACAGGAGGGCTGGCTGGCAGGCTGCAATTCTGGATGGAGGGTGCAAGGGGTGCTGTCTTGGGAGAGACCCGGCGAGTGAGGCAAGGCTTTTTTTGACTCTTGACAGCAGAGGATGCTTGGGCGCTTCGGGGGGCAGGCAAGGCGGGGGCCACAAACCATCATCCGGCAGGCCGCAAATGGCCCCTGGGCCGCATGTTTGAGACCCCTGATATAGAAGAAGCAGTTTTATTTTGCTTTGTTTCTTTTGATTTTGCCTGATGTCCTTGTATACTTGTAGTTAATAAATTTAAAGCAGACAAAGTATTGCTAACTCTCAGGAGAATGAAGAGGAAATATGTGTAAGAATTTAGATCTCACAAGGTATGCAAATATATGTAAGAGATGTGCAATATTTGGATGCCATAACTATATCAAGAGCTATGAATTCAAAAGTTACTTTTAAATGCATTTTAAGGCATTTTTAAAGCAATTTGATATGACTTTCCAGCTTTTTTGCCTTTCTTTTCTGAGTCCCAAGGGACAATAATCCTAAAATATTATTTGGTTAAGTTTTTGTATTTTTATAAGTATTTCCAGGATGCAATATCAGAGAATTGACCACTAGACAGAGCCAGAGGGTATTTTCTTGTGTTTTCAATGGCCTGATGGTAACAGTAATATTAACAACATGCAACAGAATGAATATCACAACAATAATGGCAACCTGTGTGCCAAGAAGTAATGAATAATGCGAAGAGTTCCTTTTAAAAATGTAGCATTCTGATCTCTGCAGAAGTATCAACACGGATATTCTGCACACATAGGAATAAATGTAACTTGCACTTTTAAAATGTAACTTGCGCCTTTAATAACTTAATAACTTTTACCTCATGTAGTTTGTTTCACTGGTGCACAAGAGACCAACACATTTCAAAGCTTGTAAAGCTGATGTACATTCCAGGGAGTCAGTGGAAATTAACTGACCCACTGCATCTTGAATAGGCTGCAAACACATGAGAGACTTTAAAAAGAATGGAGAGGTTATCCAGCCAAGGGCCTGTCACATAACTTTGGGAATCTTGGCAGCAAGCATTGCCAAAGACTCATGAGTTTTTGAAGATTAACCAAATACAAGATTTCCCTAATACCCTGCTATGAGGTTAAAATTACAAATTAGCATCAAGGGGAACACCCGTGTTTCTCCTTGCAAGGACAAGCTAGTTTCAAAGTCTATGTGAAGAGCAATATTGGGTACTCTAAATATTTTGTATCAGGAACACTAACCAACAATTACTAGAGGAAGGTAAGTGTTCATAAATATTTTCTATTTAACATTACCAAAGAGGCAAACTAATGTTCTAATGTTTTTTTAATTAAAAGGAGAGATAGACAAGTGACAGACTATACCCCAGTGACATGACAAATTACAGTGCATTTAAAAGGACACCAGTTTACTGTCAATTTTCTTCTGTGCATGATGCCAATGCGACTAATAGTCCACCAGGGATATATTGCAACTAAATTTAAATTATGGAACATTAATACTTGCACATAATGTGAGACTGTACTGCAGATAGTCTTCTGATTTATCTATGAAGCATATGTTTAATTGTCATTTAGGAATATAGGAACAATGGAGGCTGTCTTAAAATGTGTCAGACTCAATAGGTTTGTATATCTTGGATCATTTGTTTAAATTTTTATACAGTGGTGCCTCACTTGACGAGGATAATCCGTTCCAGCGAAATCGCTGTAGAGCGAAATCATCATCAAGCGAGGGGGGAAAAAAACATTGAAACACATTGAAAACCGGTTCAGTGCCTTCCAATGGGCGAAATACCTCAGCGTCCAGCGAAGATCCTCCATAGGGCGGCAACATTCCGATCCCTGTTAAGTGAAAAATCCATCCTAAAAACAGCGGGGAGCCATTTTGCACAGCGGGTGGCCATTTTGAAACCCAACGATCAGCTGTTTTTTGATAGTCGTAATGGGAAGAATCAGTTCCCGAAGCAGGGAACCGATCATCGTCAAACGAAAATTGACCTTTGAAACATCGTTTTGCGATCGCAATAGCGATCGCAAAAACATCGTCGTGAAGCAATTTTGTCATTTAGCGAGGTAATCATAAAGCGGGGCACCACTGTATAGCCAAATAGTGTCAACTGACTCGCAGCACCTCCCCAGGGAGGATTTTTTTTAGTATATTCGCGAAGGCTTTTACAGCCGGGATCTAATAGTTGTTGTGGGTTTTTCGGGCTCTTTGGCCTTGTTCTGAGGGTTGTTTTTCCTAACGTTTCGCCAGTCTCTGTGGCCGGCATCTTCAGAAGACAGAGTGCTGTCCTCTGAAGATGCCGGCCACAGAGATTGGCGAAACGTTAGGAAAAACAACTTTAGAACACGGCCAAAGAGCCCAAAAAACCCACAACAATGATATTTTTTTTTAGCCTTCCCTCTGGTCACCTCCCATCTAGGCTCTAACCAGAAATAATATTACTAAGGTTCCAAAGTGAGCTTATATTTATGTGTTCAAAGTGGCATTGTATAATCTTTTTCACCCTCTGCAGCCCCCACTCCCATTAGCTGTTTTACAAGAGGACTCGATCTTAGGAATGAGAGAGCAGATGTCCTCTGTCCAGCAGGATGCCCCTCATTTCAGTTCTCTGTCTATGGAAATGTTGTCTATGCCTCCATCTCCAGCATCTGTGGAGCAGCTGTTCACAGGTAAGCTTATTTATCAGTAATGCAGGGGAAATGCTGATGTTAATTACTGGCGTAGTCTACATAGTTCTATTCCAATACATGATCTGAAAGCACATGGTGCAGCAAACTTACTAAATGAAAATAGACTTTGGAAGAGCTGGTGCTACAATTCCCAGAACCTACCAGACAGAAAGGCGGCTGGCCATGCTGTCTGGAAGATCTCTGTAGCCTAAAGAAAGTTTTGGATTTTGAACTGGTCAGTGTTTGCTGGGAGAGTGTTTTGGAAGCCTATGCACACCATTTTAACTTCCACCATCAAAGGGAAATTGGACAGAAATACAATAAATTAATATTTCTACTCTCCAAGTTCCATATCACTGTATTATCTTTTTTGTCCTACTAGTTTAAAAAGTGTGTCCATTTGGGGTCGCCACCTGTGACAGCCTCCTCTCACGTCACAAAGGAGCTGCCACGTCACTCTCACACCCTCACTTTATTCACGCTGCCACCAACCATTCCCTCATAAAACTCTTCAGACAAAAGTATGATTTTTAAAATAAAAAATTATGTTTATTGATAATAACAAAAGGAATGGTAAATCACTATAATAATTAAAATAAAAGGCAATCAGTATAATAAAGTACCCACACACATACTCTCTCTCAGACCTTCACTCTCTCTATATAGCACAGTACTACACAACATGTACAAGCCCTAACTCCCTAAGTCCCTAACCAGACCCTATCAAGTCCCTATCTGACTCACACCTCATTCACTCCCCCTTAAATACCCTAGCTCCACCGTCTTATGTCCCACCTCCCGTCACGCTATTGGCAGGTGACAGACAACCATAGCAATGACGGACAGATGACATCACCGTTACTGTAACACCACCCTTTTTACCCACTACAGTGTTTAAGAAGCCAGGGTTGAAGAAGAATGGAAAATAGTAGAAACAGAAAATGACCTGACCTGAAAGACTTTATGTCCCAATCTAGTTGTGATGGGGGGAGGGTGAAACAGCAGATAGTCAAAAGTGGCTCTCTCTGTTGACTTACTGTACTGCTGGTGTTGAAATGCAGCAAGAAGTAGCTAGTTTTCTAGTTAAGAACAAAGAAATAAGAATTTCTTTCCCTCATTCCTGCAATAGTAAGATCCAGCTGCGATTTTTCTCTGTGACTATCTCTGTTTGAATCTCACAGCCCTTTGTTATATGGTGAGCAAACATCCATTAGACAGACTCAATAGTAACAAGCCCGGAGATAGATTTAGAGGTTGTGCAAAGTAGAAAAAAGTCAATAGGTCAAATTGAATATTACTACCTAGTGATTCCCAGTGTGGTGTAGTGGGTAGAGTGATGGACAAGGACCCTGAAAAACAGAGTTTGAATCTCTGCTCAGCCATGGAAACTCACTTGGGGAGTGGAACTGGTAAAACCACTCCTTAAATATCTCACTTACCTCAAAAGCCCTATTAGGGTCACTAGAAGTCAGTTCTGACTTGACAGCATATAAAACCTAAAAGTCCCAGATCCTGGCACTTCTCCACAAGACCAGTGCTCAATGGCTAGAATAGGTAACCAGCCTAAATTACATGAATGCTTTAAAAAAACTATGGTGGCTACGTTAAATTATCTTCAGGCCATGTCAAAATGATGCCTCATTGACCTCTTCCAGCAGGATTTGGTGTATTTACATCACACAGGTATAGCATTTTGATACCACTTTAATCACCATGGCTCCATCCTATGAAATCCTGAGTTTGTGATTTGATTATGTACTTAGAACTCTCTTCTAGAGTGTCCTAGTGCTCTTGTTCATGGCAGTTTTCTAACAGACAAGTCTAAAGACTTTGCCAAACTACCAGGAAGCTTGCAGTTGAAGTGGTATCAAATTGTCATAACTGTCTAGTGCTGATACACTCACTGAAGTGTCTCAGAGATGGTGCCTGCCACATACTTTAAGTACAATACTCCTAAATCAGATTCTCTAGTGCTGCATTCTTGAATAGACAACTGGAGTTCTGATGGACTTGTAATGACAAATATAGCCCATGTGCTTAGGAGAGAGAGAAAATGCATTGTGTGAACTGTGGGGATTTTTTTTTACCTCAGTGAAAGTTCCATTGTATTCTGTGACATAATACTTAAGTCCAAAAGAGTGCCAGAAAAAAGCAAGGTGAAATAAAAGTAAATTAAAACTGGATAAAACAAAATATACACTTCTTGTGATGTTCAGTTTCTCCTATATAAAACTAACCCACAGAGAAACAGAGTGTGTCACTTGCTGCAGTATGACAAAAAGCATGGAATATGTCTGTTTGGCCCAGTATATTACATTGGCTGGGACAAAAATGGGTCTCCCATTCCAAAAAACTAATAGATTTGTTGAGATAATGTGGGTTTTTTTCCCACTTTGCCCTGGTTGCCCCAACCCAACCCACTTTTATATGAATATATATTAAAAAGAAACAAAGGCTCAATATAAGAAACATCACTGGGACTACTCTACACTAAGCAACAGGCTTTCAGTCATTGTTTACATAGAGATTACAGAGTCATACAATAGCCTATGGAAGTGCTAAAATGTCCACTACTGTTCATTGTCAATTGTAGTGCAGTTCATGAGGTGTGTCATGAATGCACATCACTCTTAATCTTTCCCTAAGACCCATATTATAGTGGCAGAAGATTTCTGAGACATTTGATGCAAGTAACATGCATAGTACACAGATTTCTGTGTAGATCCCCATTGAGAAATACTGAAAGCAGTAAAACAAAATAATAACTCTACATGGAAACGCTAAATAGCTTTCCATGAAAAGATATTGAAAAATTAACTGAATCATCACTTAAAAGGGATGTTTTCCATCTCTGGTTTCAGAAACTAAGCATGTTCACACTCACTCTTTCATAAATGATATAAAATAGAAGATATTATCCAAGTAACCATACAGATAATATCTCTTTGCTACACAGATGTTGTGTATTGAGTGTATTATTCTGGTTTGGAAAGAAGCTGGGTTTGTATAACATTGGTTGGCCAGTTAAATCATGAATCAATTTCTTGGAATAGGATTGTGCATAGGAATGCTTGGCTAGTTCATGGTCTATGATGAAGCCATCTCTCTCTTGAGCCCTGATCAGTTTCCAATGTAGAAAGAAATGAGAGTTTTAGAAGGACTGAAGAAGAGATTCAATATTGTAGAAATAGATATTTTTCCTTCAGCACCCTGTTCCCTTAACATTTCTTCTAGTATTCTAGTAGATCACCAATCCTCTGGGGCAGATTTGGCATACACATAGTGGAGTACAGATGGGAATTATCCTTCCTTTTCTGCTGATAGAAGTAGTTGCATCCACAATTGTGTAGCAATCTTAGCAAATCTTTAAGCAAATAAATATGTTGATGATCATGGATCGGGGGATGCTCTGAATCAGATTGGCCAAAGCACTGGGGAGCAACAATGAATAGTTTTTAGTGATGCGCCAGGTACATACTCAAAGGTACTACTCAGTAACAGGAAAAATCCTTGTTCCATCTTCTTTTTGACTCATACAGTTATATGCGGTTGCCCTTGTCATGGTGGTTTCGGGAAGGGGTTGGGACAGATAACCCACCAAAATTATGACGACTGGCAGGTTTGATCATTAGCAGTTTATGTCTCCTTGGCCAGCAGTGTTTCAGCCCATTTAGGATCCTCAGCAGACACTACTTCAGATTTCACTGAAAAAGACGTGATTGTTTTCCTTCTATTTCTCTGGTGGGAAACTGTGCTACTCGTACCTACCATGTTGACTTCACATGATCTCTGTCTTCCAGCCTTCTAGATGGCAGTATTCTTGGTCCTACATATTTTAAAAGACTACCTGTCCACCATTATATTATTCATGCAGAAAAAGCAACTAAATAATACTATTTTGGGTACTTGATTCTGTCCTTATGTGGCCTGCAAGAAAACTTAAGAAGCCAGTCAGCCAACTCCTTCTTTACACAATAGGAATAAATCATTTCTAATGCTGCACTGCATAGCCATAAATTCCAGATATTTGAAACTTTCCAAAAAGACTGAAACACTCACATCATTCTACATTCTTTCCTAGGAATGTATGATACAGGACATATTTTCAAGAGAAGAATGGTGGTTTTGTTGGCCCTTTAGGGCAACTGAGTTCAATTTTTTCATTCCTTTTTAAGGGCACAGAAATTCTTCATTTAATTTTTCTTATGGAACGACTCACTGAACTATACTTGATCAAGTTCTCACCTTAGATCAAGTTCTCACATTGTCCAAGGAAGACAGAAAAATGGAACAGGTTGTATCTCAGTGCCACAATCCATACAGGAAATCCCAGATTCTGTTCTTACCATTTCTAATTGAAAGGATCTTAAATGACTGGGCTAAGAAATTAACTCTGTCTTGGGCATTGAAGATCTATCACTAGACAACAGCAGTCTAGACAGACTAATATTTTTAGCAGTTTCAATGAATGTCCTTAACAGATAAAGGACCATTCAGATGCTGAACTTCAACTTTCCTGTGTTGTTGTATATTATTATTTCATCTAGGGATAAAAGATAGATTCCATGTTGTACTTGCCTTTTTGTGAGTGCAGCTAATAACATCTCCAGGGGGGAGGTAAAGGGTTACCTTTGGGAAACAGCTGAGGAGATGGGATAAACATCTATTTTTAGTGCCATAAACCCAATAGAAGGGAGAATAGGTAAAGGTTCCCCTTGACATTTAGTCCAGTCATGTCCGACTCTAGGGCACGGTGCTCATCCCCATTTCCAAGTCATAGAGCTAGCGTTTGTCCGAAGACAGTTTCTGTGGTCACGTGGCCAGTGCGACTAGATATGGAATGCCGTTACCTTCCCACCGTGGTGGTACCTATTTATCTACTCGCATTTTACATGCTTTCAAACTGCTAGGTTGGCAGGAGCTGGGACAAGTGACGGGAGCTCACTCCATCGCGTGAATTCAATCTTACGGCTGTTAGTCTTCTGACCTTGCAGCACAGAGTGCTGTCCTCTGAAGATGTCGGCCACAGAGACTGGCAAAACATTAGGAAGAACAACCTTCAGAACACGGCCAAAGAGCCTGAAAAACCCACAAAAACCATGTATATGGAATGTTTCCAGTCTGTGGGTCATTTTTTTGTTTTGCATATTTGTCAGCATATTCTTGTTAGGCTTTTGAAAGATCCAGTCTCTGGGACTTGAAACAGTTCTATTCATATCCCATCTACTTCTGGTGATTTATTTCTTCCTAGTGCTTTCAGAGCAGCTTTCAATTCACGTTCTAGATTTGCAGGTTCTTCATCATTGGATTCCTCTGTCATCCTTTTATCTCTTCTATAAAGTTCTTCAGTGTACTGTTTCCACCTTCTCTTTATTTTCTCCTGATCAGACAGTGTGTTTCCTTGTTTATTCTGCATTTCTAATCTAGGCTTAAATTTCCCTTTGATTTATTGGATCTTCTGGAATAAATCTCTTGCTTTCCCCCTTCTGTTGTTATCTCTTTCTTTGCAATGGTTATTGTAATAATTCTCTTTGTCTCTATGTGACAGTCACTAAAGAACTTCATTTGGGGTTCTGACCACATTTCTGTCACCTTTTACTTTTGTTTCTCACCTGTCATTTGCAATTTTAAGTGTTTCTTTTATCATCCATCAAGCTTTTTCTTTCCTTTTTTACAATAGGAATTGTCTTTTTGCATTCTTCCTAATAAGATCTCTGGTTTCAACCTACAATTCTTCTGATTCATGGTCAATTGTGTTTAGTAATGCAAACTTGCTCCTTATGTGGATTTTAAATTCATCAGGAATGTTCTTTAAATTATATTCTGGCACTACAATTATTTTATTGTTCCTTTTCAGCTTTACTCTAATGGAGATTAACAGTTCATGATCAGTATTACAATCAGCTCCTGGTCTTGTTTTGGCTGAGAGAATACTCCTTCTCCATCTCCTTCTTCCATTTATATAGTCTTAATTTCTTTCTATATTGACCATTTGGTAATGTCCATGTGTATGGCCTCTAACCCTAAATACATGGTTCTTTGAAGGATGTATTTGCAATAAACAAACTGTTGGCTTCGCAGAACACTACGAGTAATTCTTCTGCTTCATTTCTGTCTCCTAGACCAAATTTTCCAACAACATTTGGTTCTGATTTTTTTTTTTTTTTTTTTTTTTTTCATTTCAGTCACTCATGATTATAAACATGTCTTATTTTGTATCTGGACGTTCAGTCATGGCAACTAGACTTCTTTCTTGTTCGGTTGAAACATTTCACTGCTCATCCAGGTAGCTTCTACAGTCTGAGGAGAGTTGGTAGGAGACCCCTGACATATCTTCCACATTGGTTTCACTTTCCCTAGGGAAGTACAGTGGTGCCCTGCATAGCGAGGGTTAATCCATTCTGGATTAACCCTTGCTATGTGAAATCATCGCTAAACGGAATGTAAAAGCCCATTGGGCCCTAAACTTACCGTTCAGCGAAGTTTCCTCCATAGCGGCAGCCATTTTCGCGCCCTCGGTAAGCGAGGGGAGGGTGCGAAAACGCTGCTCGCTGCCATTTCGGGTGTCCGGCGGCCATTTTAGAACTGCCGAACAGCTGATCGCCCGACTCAGTGGGAGGCTTGGGGGGGCGGCAGCAAGAGGAGAAGAGGGAAAGTGGGGGGAGGACGCGCGAGCACGCAGCTTCCCTGCCTCGCCGCCTGCCTGCCTACTACTTGGATGAGTAGTGAAATGTTTCAACCTAACAAGAAAGAATTCCAGTTGCCATTACTCAACTTCCAAATAACCACACCTGGATGACTGAGAATCTTCACAGATATGTCTTATTTTGTTGTGTGATCAATTTCCTCTTGGATGCCTGCATAAAGGCTTTCAATTTCAACTTCTTCAGCTGGAGGCTATTTATCTCAGGGCTCAACAAGCTAAACAATGATCATGCCAAAAAGAATGAATGCCCTACTGCTGGGCCAGAAAGGTGCACGGCAGTTATTGAAGGAGAAAGATAGCTAATTCTAAGCAGAAACATTGGAATGATGGTTTATTTTTCTGATCCAAACTGTGCCATAAAGCCATATACCATATCTGGCCAGTGTGTTTGGTGTCTCAGCTGAGACCATTCTGCCTTGGCAACCCTGCTAGGAATCTAGACTCCTGATGGCATTCCTCAGAGCTTCACTGACACACCCAAACCCCCTCACCATGTTAAGATGTGCATGGAAGAAGAGGAATGTAATTATAATAGTGTAAAAACATTTATAATATCTTAGAAGCAGACTTTTGGAAATGTTACTATTTTGGAGCAGAGCTCAGCATAGTCAGTGGTAACATTTCTAATCTTTTAAAATACACAGTAAAGTGGTAAATGGTAAAGGGTTATTAGCAACTTTAAACTAAAGGGGATAAGAAGAGAGAGGAAATAAGCAGGGCAGCATTTAGTAGCTGTACACTTTTTACTTTGGGCATTCTTCTAATAGATAAACAAAAAGAAGCCCATTGTACTTAAATATATGGAAACACACTGAGAACAATTAATTATTTTCTGTTGAATTGTCTGCTCAGATAGATCCAGGAGGTATGTGTTTTATTTTCTGTTGGATGCACATATGGTTTTTCCATCTGTATCAAAAGAGAGCAAAGTAATAGCATTATGGTGTGTCATTTGGATCTCAAAGGAAACATGATTTTTCTTTGTATCCCAGGACTGAATGATGTGCACTGCTTGTAATGACATGATCTCAATTCTTCCTCTGTGTTATTTTTCAAGCTGTCATCATAGTGGAGTATTGTCTCTGTAGTAAATGTTATTAACCATCTTTGTTTACTTTGACATGTTTTTTCCTGTCTTTGCATGGCAACATTGACTTTGTTCTATTTATATGGACATTGTTTTGGCATCATTTTGTGCTCCCTGGCCAATCATGCAGAGTTGATCATTGCCTTGCTTTGACAGCACTAAGCCTGTCAAGTAAACAGGGACCTGGCCTCACTGTATGTAAGTAGTTTGTGCATAGAGACAAGATGTTTGTGTATCTTGAAACTAGAGCTTGGAAGCAGTTACTCAGAATTCTTTGTCATTGGCCATTGTTTTCCCAAGTGGAAACCCTTTCTTATTAAGCAAAGATAGTTTGTTGGCCTTTTCTTCTTATGCTACTGTTTGTTTGGGATTTTTTCTTGCACAACTGTCTAAGCACAAGTTCTTCCACAGTTACAGTATTAATAGCATACTTTGAAATTAAAACTTCACTGAATATGCAGATAATCCTTCTGATAGAGATATCAGAAGTTAGATATCCCTGTCAGAAGGAGCATCTGCATATTTACCATTCAAGTCAAACTAAGCACTTTTAGGTGGTGGTGATTTCCTTGGGAGAGAATTTAATTAAATGAACTCTAAAATATCAGGTCTGCAATTTTGGTAGGCTCCTGGACCCTGCAATCCCTATGGCCAGGTCTGCCTTCTTGCAACTGAGACAGATCTCACACCTCCTCCCCTATCTCAATGGCTATCTCAAAAGTCCCTAATGACATTGGTATATGCACTGGTAATATTGACTATAGACTGTTGCAATGCTGTCTGCGCAGGGTTATCCTTGAAGGCAGTTCAAAAGCTGCAGCACATGCAAAACGCAGCAGCCAGGCTGGTATCAGGAACATCAAAATATGATCATGTTTCACTAGCCATGGTTTGTTTGCAGCGGCTGCCAATATGCGTCCAGGCCAAGTTCAAGGTGCTATTGTTTACATTCAAATCCCGAAACGGTTTGAGACCCCGCTACCTGTCAGAGCACCTTTCCCTCAGACTGACCTTTTGTCCCATTCATGCTTCTCAAGCTATGATGCTATAGGTAGCCTCTCAAAGGAAGGCCCAGAAATCAACTACTAGGAACTGGACCTTTTCAGTGGTGGCCACCATATTACGGAATTCTTTTTTCTGTGGAAGTACATCAGGCCCCAACCCTCCTTGGTTTCGGAGGGGGAAAGACTTTACTTTTTACTTAGGCTTCTAATAGTCCTGCCCCTATTTAATTCAATGAATTATTTTTGTTTTTATCTCTCTTATTTTCAACAACCCGTAATTTTATTGGCTGATTAGTTTATCACTATCTTGTAAGTTAGTATAGATTTTATTACATATGTGAGTTGAGATTTTGTCTCTTTTCTTGTCTAATGTTTTATTGCATTTTAGTTTTGTTGTTGATGCTCTCATTGTAAACCACCCAGCGTAGTGGCCTGCTCACTAGATGGAGAAAAATTGAATTAAATAAAATAGATAAAATACCAACAGATCTGTAAAGTGCTTAATAGTGAATAGATTGTTTCTTAATTTTTCTGTTTTCCAAGACACCCATGTTATTGTGTTGCACCAGATACAATAACAATGTCTGTGGACTCTTACAGACCAGCAAGATTTTAATTGCATGATCTTTGCTGGACCCAATCCACTTTATCAGATGCAACATGCATTCAGCATGCATTTGATGAAGTATACTGTATCTGTACAAATTTATACATTAATAAATGTTTTAATCCACTGGTTCTTAACCTTGGGTTACTCAGGAGTTTTGGACTGCAACTCCCAGAAGCCTTCACCACCAGCTGTCCTGACTGGGGTTTCTGGGAGTTGCAGTTCAAAAGCATCCGAGTAATAAAGGTTAAGAACCACTGTTTTAATCTACAAGTTGCCACAAAGCTGCTGTCATTCTGTAAGGTGAGGGACACTAGGGGCTCACCTATTATGTGGTCACTGACTGCTGATTTTAAGATACAATACTAAATATTGATGACTTACATTTTCCATTACCTCTGGCACTAGCAGGTTCAGGATTTAGAGGTTGTTGGAGAATATCCTCTCAATAATTAAGACCTTGTTGAATCCACTACAAGTTTGGATGTCAGTCCACTTCTGTTAATGAAGAAAACAAAATAATGTGCTAGTGCTGTGACCGTTACACAATGCTCCACTGCTTTCTCCTCATCAAGGCTTCCTTAATGTTTCTTCTTTCTGAAAGTCATGATCTCATTATTCTACCCTGCAGAATCCAATATGTAAGATTCTCATTAAATAATAAAACATTGTTATGATGATTCACAAGGCAGCAGAGCATTAAAAAATGAGTGACATCTCCAAGGTTTCCCTACCAAAACAGCAGGGCAAGTAATGGGAAATGTGGTTAACCATTAGGTAAGTGCCAAAGTAAGAAAGAGTTATGGAACATTATCAGGGTAACTCTAGGGATGTTGACATGGCAGGTGGTGACAGCTCTGTGGCACACATAATGGGATGACAAGGTGAAAATAAAACCGTGAATTTCATAGGCAAAATTATTTTATTTGGGCAAATTCCAAAGTGTGTTCTGAAAGGCCTCACCCCAAGGCCCATGTCACCCTTATTTGAATGTCAGAAAGATGATGACATTATGAGAAGACACTACTGTACATCTTTATTTACTGCACACCTTCTGGTTCCATGGGGCTATCTTTTTAAATCAAGTATTGCAACATTTAACTGTGCAAATATTTGAATTTTTTTAAATCAGATAACAAAAGCAACAACAACAACAATAGCAATACCACTACAAGCAACACAATACAGCCAAAACTGGATGGTACAAAAATATACATATTTGCATTCCATGCACCAGAGAGGGGACAGAGGAAGTGATGCTCGCAGAAAATAATTTTTAAAAATCCATTTAATTAAAAATGTGTTAGGAATTATATCTCAGAATATCACTGTCTCCTAAAGTCTCCTTCTGAATAAGGATCCACAGCATAAAGAAAAGAGTTGCAGAAAGAAAATTGAAAGCCCTAAATCAAGGTGCAAGGGAATAGAATCTGGTTTCCTACCCAGCTAGCTCTCAGCCCCCCCACTCATTCTGCACTGAAACTTTACAACCATAGATCCTTCTTAAGGATTTCCCTTCCCACTGGATCAAACGAAATAGCCAATGGGGACTACATTTACATCAAATTATACTGTCCCAGCCCAACATACCAAGAACATAATTGCAACTACAGCACAAAATGATTTACAGTGAAGTGAAATCATTATTTTATTATCAGTCTCTATTGAGTCTACCCTATTGGTAGGGTTTCTGGTTTTGTTTATATGGTGAGAAAAGTTGAGGACTTCTTTAGAGGAGGGAGAAAAAGGAACTGAGGTAGAGTTTTTGTTTTTAGTGCCTTGCTAACTCATTCCTTCAGTGGGGAAGTTTGGGAGATCATGCCTTGGTTTTAATTCTCATAATCCAAGTTGATATAGTCATAGTTAAATTACTAGATAGAAAATCATGGTTAAATGTATGAATGAATTTTTCAGATTTAGTTATTTTTTTAGGTTTGTCCCTTCCATTAGCAGAAATATAAGGCTACAACAATATCCTCTGAAAGGAACACATACATTTAAGTATATATTTCTTTTAAAACAAATAATGTACAAAGTAATGAGATTTTTTTAAAAGAAGTAAATGAATACTAGTTTGTCACTTTTTTAAAAATCATGTTTGAAACTCTAGATGTATGCATAATATATGTAACAGTTGAGACAATCCAAGGTTTCTCCTTCGTGGCCTCTGTGAATACATACTAATGGGTTAATCTGCGCTGGAGCAGAGGATTTTCAGAAACTTCCACAGCTTTAAGCACTTAGTGCCAGGACCTCCCCTACACCGGCTATATAACTCTGCCCCCGGCACCCAGTGCCTCAGTTCTTTTTTTGACCGCCACTGTAGCAGCAGCTTTGTTCGGAACTTCACAAATCAAAAAAATTTCTATTCCTTTCCTTTCTTTGACCTCCCCTTGTTCTTTCTTTGTTAACAAGTTGTTTATTCTGCCTTGGGGAAGAGCACTAGGTTTGCAAATCCAGCTTTGGAGCCCTCAGAGCTTTTCTCTTAAAGAAAGAAGGCCTCTTTTACCTTCTTAGCAAGGTTACCCCCAGGCTCAAGAGCAACAGCTATCCACCTGTTTGCAATCTTCCTCTTCATGTCAAAAAAGAAGAGGACTACATCTGAACTAACTCTGCAGAGAGCTGGGCGCCAGCAGCCCTAGCTTGCCCTTGGAAGAAGAAAGATGGTGTAGGGCTTTTTAGTCAGAAAACTGTGGTTATTCTTGATAACCTGCTCAAGCTCCAGAAGGTGGCACGGTCTTTTGCAGTGTAACAGCCACAAGTACCTGGAGATATTCCTACCAGCATAGGGCATCCCAGGAACATCAAAAGCCTCAACCCCAAAGTTACCAGCCGCCACCCCCTAGACATGTGGGCAGGCAGCACCCTGACCAACAGAACCACAGGCAGGACTGCAAAACTGAGCAGTCTTTTTACTGCACCTGACTTCTCTGTCATTGGCCAATCAGTCCGTTTCACCCCTTGTCTTTCCGATTGGTGTTCCTTCATGTCTAACACTTCAGTACTCTCTATCATAGCTACCACTGATGCAACTGAATCCGTTATACCCCCGTCACACGCCAAGCTATGGCCACCCCAACCTCCTCCAAAAAGGATGGAGGCCTCTGCCCATCCTTGATTTTGGAGGCCTGAATTCTTTTGTTACTCTATGTAGTTTCCGTACGGCTTCCTTGGACTCCATTATTCACATGTTATGTCCAGAGAGTTGGTTTACCGTAAGATGCTCACTTTCATGCTGGTATCCAGTCAGATCATCAATGCTTTATCAGGGTTTCAGTTGGAGGAATCACTGTCTCTTTTGTCAGTGTTAGGACTAAAAGTCAACACAGAGAAGTTGACTTTGCAACCTGCACAATGTATAAATTGTATTAATGCGACTGGATACTTTCTTGAAACAGTTTTTTCCCCCTGACAACAAGTCTGTGAAAATGCATGATTTGTTATGCTCCTTTTCTTCAGGTGCTTAGTTCCAGCAACTCCTGGAGCTGATGGCATCTACCACAGCTTTGGGACAGCATGCTCGACTGAGAATGAGGTCTCTTCAAGTCTGGTTTCTCTCACTTTTTCAGATATCTTGCAACCACCCATCCATGTTACTCCAGGTGACTCCAGAACTCACTGCACAACTGGACTGGTGGAGATCTCCCCCCAACCTATGGATAGGGAGACCCTTTGGCCTCTTGACCTGGTTGGTTGAGTCAGTGGTGGATGCCAGCTCGCCAGGCTGGTGGGGGGCTCGGCTACACCACCATGTTGCCCTTTGCCACTGGTCCACGATAGTAGCTGGACTACATATCATTGTTCTGGACCTCCTGGCAATCACCAAGGCCTTTCGAGCCTCTGAGCCCATACTCCGGGATTGGGTGTTCCAGGTCGCATCAGACAATACCACTGCAGTTTATTATATAAACAAGCAGGGCGGCGCTCACTTGTTACACCTTCTCTTTCACACCATTGACCTTTCGGAATGGTGTTATGCTCACCACATTTATCCGGTGGCTGTACATTTGGCAGGTGAGAACAATTCCGTAGTAGGCCATCTCAGCAGACTACAGCCCTGCTCTCACAAGCGGGCTCTTGACGCCGCCATCTTTTGTTGCCTCTGTTGTTTATGGGAGATTCCAGACACAGACGTTTTCGCATCCCGGATGAACAAGATGTGTGCCATATTCTGCTCCCAAACTGGCATCAGCTGAAACTCCCTAGGGAATGCTTTCCTGATGAATTGGTCACAGGTCCTCCGTTACAGGTTTCCACCTTTCCCCCTTCTTCAAAGGACTGTTGTTTGAGTCCAACATGAGTGCGCAAATGTCATGCTTGGTCGCCTCACTAGCCATGGTTCTCGATCCTGCTCCCGTGAGCCGCAGAATACATCAGGCTGCAGCTAGTCCCTCACCTACTATCTCGGGACAAAGGTCGGACATTTCATCGGGACCTCAAGTCCCTCTACCTGTCAGCTTGGAGTCTTTCCTGACAGTAACAGACGTGCTCAGTCATGCTCACAAACCTTCTACCACCTTGACCTACTCCTTTAATGGGTAGGTGTTCTGTCACTTTGCATCAAGATGACATTTGCCTACTAGGCCAATTTATCTGGACGCATTCCTTCAGTTTCTCCTTCACCTGTTTTGCCTGGGACTGGGCCGTTTTACCTGCAAGCTATTTCTCTGAGGCCTGGAGAATATGTGCCCTGCCTATAGACCACTAACACCTCAGTGGTCTCTCCAATTAATTCTTCGGTGGCTTATGAGGCCTCCCCTCAAGCCCTTGGCATCAGTATCACTCCGCTTGCCAAACCTCAAGACTGGCTTTCTCCTGGTGATATCCTTAAGCTTGGAGGACTGGCTACACTAAGAACAGGTCCTCCTTTCTGCAAAGTAACCTTATGGCCAGACCTTACCTTCCTGCCTAAGGTATTTTCTGCCTTCCATTTGAACCAGCCAGCTGTCCTTCTTGTCTTCTTTCCCACACCATCTTCACCGCTTGAGACAGCTCTGCACGCTCTAGACATGAAACGTGCTCCGTCATATTATGTGCATCGCACAACCACTTTTCGTGCCTCACAACATCACTTCGTCACCTTTGCTGGCTCCTCCTTTGGAGCACCAGCTTCCTCTCAGGCCATCTCTAGATGGATAGTCCAGACCATCCGTCTTCTCTATGATTTGGCAGAGACTCCTCTTCCAAAATCAGGGAGAGCTCACTCTAATAAAGTTGTAAAATCCTCAACGGCCTTTCTCCATGGAGTGGACATTGTGAATGTCTGCCACGTGGAGACATGTGCCACTCCATCTATCTTTATCTCACACTACTGCCTGGATGTCCGGCCAAAGGCTCAGGCTGTGGTAGGTCAAGCTGCCATGGCTTCTGCACTTTCGTGACATCCCTCCTCCTGGTTAGTCAGCTTGCCAGTCACCCATTAGTGTGTATTCACAGAGGCCATGAAGGAGAAAGAAGTTACTTACCTGTAACATTGGTTCGAGTGGTCCTTTGTGAATTCACACATCCTGTCCTCCTCCCCGCTGTCTGTCACATGTGCCATGGCATGCTGGACAGAGGCGGTCAGTTTCTTAGGACTGAGGTACTGGATGCTAGGGGCAGAGTTATATAGCCAGGTGTAGGGGAGGTCCTGGCACCAAGTGCTTAAAGCTGTGAAAGTTTCTGAAACTGCTCTGCTCAAGCGCAGATTAACACAGAGGACTACTCGAGGAACCAGAGTTACAGGTAAGTAACTACTCTTTTTCATTGAAAATTACTGCCATGTAACTGACTGTACAGTTGCAATTTTTTAAGTAAATGTTTAGGACTGAAGTGAAAATGCATTTAATGCTTGCTTTCTTGTTTGCTTCTGAAATACATATCTTGCAAGAATTAATACTATATAACGTTTAATGGTAGACATGAAAATTGTGCCCAAATGCTTTCTGCAAAATACTCATGTGTGGAGTTAGACACATCTTTAGTTATTCTGGTAAAAGCAACTATACATAGATTGAAAAATCTTATTTTGCTGCAGAGGTCTGATTGCCAGTTCAGGTGGGCCAGTAAGAGTGCAAATGTTACCAGGACGAGAGAACTATCCTGCAATATATGCTAATGGAGTCCAGTCTCAAGTGCTCTCTAGATGGTCATCATCATTCTCAGTATCCAGTAAGTGAATGACAAAGTCTTACCAATTTAGTAAATGATGATGAAATTATCAGTACAGAATAAAAGTGAAGTTGATGTGTATTCCATTTTTTCTGGCTTTATTTCCTATTTGTCTTACTAGCAACATGCCAAACTATGCCTCTTCATATATTTGATGGAGAATTTCAGGCAAGCGTAGGAAAAAAATAAATCAAAGATTAGTTAAATAATGCACTACCAAGAAAAGGTTTGCCTTTTTAAAGTTGCATGAAGTGAACATGCATGCAAGAATATGTGCAACTGTCAAAACATTGGCTGTTGGATTATTTTTACTCAAAGGATGCCATGAGCAACAGCAATTACACATAGTCTAATTGCTGTTCAGAAGTACCAGTGTAGCTAACATTCTACTGCATAAGCCACAAGATGAGAGAGAGATCTTTATAAATATGTTTATGAAATGTTTGAGACACTGAATAACTAACTCGGTGGAAGATCATTCTATAGGTCAAATTATATGCCATAGATAACCCTTAGGTAGAAACTGAAACCATTTAATATTCCAGAGACTGATTCAGATTTTTGTGACTGATCTGTAACATATAGTTTGGGTCTCTGTCTCAGTGCTTATATTCGTGTAGGGCACTTGTTCATTATAACACTGAAATGGAAGTACAAAGTGATGATTCACACGCGGTGCATCTCTTGAAAGTGTGGACAGGCAAAGAGAACTCTCTGTGTGTCTCTTTTTCTACGCATTAAACAAAGTCAGTAAAACATTTACCGATTTCTATAGTTAAATGATCTCTGCACAGTATCAGGACACCCTCAGTGGCAAAAGAAGATATCATTTCTGGCTTAGAGAAGTCAGTTCTGAGTGAGCAAGGCAAATGAACCAGTTTTCATAACCACCTGAAAGTTACAGAACAGAATGGAGAGATGACTTTTCAAAACAAGTGTGTTTTTCCATCTTTTCCATCTTTTGTATAGGAAGTTGTAAATATTGGCAATGTACTCATTTGGTTTTCTGCTCTCTGCAGTTTTCTGCACTTTTGAAATCATAATACTGTACTATGAAGTGAAAGGGGTAGGAAGTGAAGGAAAACAAGCCCTTCCAGAAAGTAGATCCAACACCTTCAAGTTTCAGTCTGTTTGCAACTTCTGTTACAAGATGAAAGTATACACATAGAATGTATTTTATCACAACATTTATTGTAATGAAATAATGTTTCCCCTCCCCCCAATATGGTAATAGGTATCCAAAGTGGAGCACTTGAAGCAGCAGGGCGGCCAGTTTCAACAGCACGCCCATCCACGGGTGAGAAGGTTCTATCAATATATTTTTTTCTTGTTAGGAGTGTCTTAGAAATAAGCTGTCTCTATGTTTATTCTATTGTTTCTATATAATACATCATCCACACTGTATCACATGTACAAAGAAGCACATAGGGAGCTCTGTGTGAAGAGAAGGATCCCACTAATTTTCAAGACCTGAAAGAATTGTTCAGGTCATAATTTTATAATGTAGAAAAGTCTGGAAACGAGGGCCCTTCAGATGTGTGAAACTTCAGTTCCAATTGTACTATTTCCACTGCCATTATGACAACTAAGTTATGAAGCTCACTTGATTATTTTTGGCATAGCATGGTTTACATATTCATTATGAGGATAAATGGGGAAAAAAAAAACATGTATGTCACCAAACCCCTAAAAGAAAGATGAGATGCAACCTAGCTCTCAGTAGTTCCAATTAGATTCACTTCATGCCACATTATTGTACAGCTTACTTAGCTGTAAATAATTAATTATGTTTTGTACTTTTTAGGTAAAAGACTTAAGAAACCTCTTGAGAAAAAAGCAGGGAACAAAGGTAGGAGACAGCGAAGGCCATGCTACATGAAACAAATCTCTTGTGTTAATTTGACTTTTAATTTAATGTTAACTGTCTTGTGTGTTCATAGACTGTAAAGCAGATATTGCTTTTCTGATTGATGGAAGCTACAGTATTGGGCAGCGTAGATTTAATCTGCAGAAGAACTTTGTTGGGAAAATAGCAACGATGCTGGGCATTGGAACGGAAGGACCACATGTGGGAGTTGTACAAGCCAGGTACCAGAAATACATCCTATTTGGTGCATCACTCTTTCTTGAGTGCTTTAAAGCAGGCATCATTCAATTAAGACCTTTTCTTAATCTACATATTTGCTGTCATTGTTCGGTTCACCTAAGTCAATAGGATAGTAGTAGCCATTTACTGTCATTAATCCTCCAAATTTGTTGGTCTGCATCATATTGTTTCAGCAGTCTGTTTGTCTTTAATATGCTGTCTTTCTCTCCATAGGGGACTCCAGGTTGCTCACAATCAATTAAAATGATTGTAGTAATCACACCATTAAAACACCATAAGAAACAACAGTAAAAAATTAAACAAATAACAATATTTATTAAAACCACAATTAAAAACAATTTTAAAAACATGTATAAATATCTATATTAAATAGATGTACCATTACTAAAAAAACATTTATTTCTTGAAAGCCTGCCTGTAAAGGAAAGTCTTTGCCTGATAATGAGGCAAAGAGAGAATGAGGACAACCTGGTTTCTCAAAGATGTGTATTCCAAAACTTGGGAGCAGCCACAGAGAAGGCTCTTATTTTTTCACCAAGTGATCCTGTGAGAACAGTGGGACTGAAAGAAGGTCTTGTCGTGGAGATCTTAAAAGTCAAGGAAACTCCTTTGAGGTGATACAGTTCTTCAGATAGTCTGGACCCTAGCTTTATAAGGGTTTCTTAGGTCATAACCAATGCTTCAGTTTCCTCCTGGAAACAGATTGGCAGCCAGTAAAGCCATTGTAATAAGGGAGTTACATGATCTCTGTAACCAACACTGCAGTAATCTGGCTGCAGCATTTTGAACCAACTGGTTTCAGAAAGTCAAGCCCATGTAGTGCACACTGCAGTAATCCAGATGAACAATAACTAAGGTGTGTGTCATGGTGGCCAGATCAGACATCCTCAGGAATAGTTGCAGCTTGTACACCAGCTATAATTGTGTTAATGCACTTCTGGCCACCACTGAAATCTGTGCATCCAGGGTCAGGGCTGAACCAGGAGCAAATCCAAACTTGACTGTTCAGGCAGACTGTCAATCCATACACTACAGGCTGAATCCTGTAGGTTATCATGTGGCTTGCAATCACAAATAGATCTGATGTTCATGTTTATATCCTAACATTATTTTGCCCCTTCATGGATTGCTGCCTCATTGTGGCAAAGGCACCTGAGTAATTCAGAGAAGCTATGGGCTATGCTATGCAGGGATACCCAAGACAGACAGGTCATATTGGAGAGTTCTGACTGAATGCGATCCACCTGGAGCAGGAACTGGCAAGCCACTCCAGTATCTTTGCCAAGAAAACCCCATGAACAGAAATAAAAGGCTAAAAGATATGACACTGGAAGTTGAGCCCCTCAGGTCGGAAGGCCTCCAACATGCTACTGAGGAAGAGTGGAGGACAACTACAAGTAGCTCCAGAGCTAATGAAGTGGTTGGACCAAAGCTGAAAGGACGCTCAGGTGTGGACATGCCTGGAGGTGAAAGAAAAGTCTGATGCTGCAAAGAAAAATACTGCATAGGAACCTGGAATGTAAGATCTATGAACCTTGGTAACATCAGAGGACGAGATGGTTGGACAGTGTCATCGAAGCTACCAATATGAATTTGACCCAACTCCAGGAAACAGTGAAAGACAGGGGGGCCTGGCATGCTCTAGTCCATGGGATCACGAAGAATCAGACATGACTTAACGACTAAACAACAACAAACATTATTTTATTAGAGCAAACAGGCTGGAGACTTCAGCGTGGAGAATGTACTGTTGGGCTATTTGTAAGGGCCTGAGCCAGAGAATAATAATCATGTGAGAAAGGAAAGGTCAGTGTAGTTTGTTGACGTCATATTCCTCATCACTTCATAGCCTACCTGGTCTTCCTTAAGCTTTTTGCAATGCTGCTAATGTGCTTCCTAACTTTTTTCCCATTTTTTTAAAATGTATCTTGAAACCTTAAGTTTTTACAAGGCCAAAATCTGCAAAACAAACAAGCAAACACCATGTTTTGGCCTTGTAAACAGAGGGTATAGAAAATTGTGGTTTATATTGCATTATTCTCTTCTCTTTTCTTCTTACAATTCAGGAACCCACTTTAGCTAGATGTTGTAGATATATAGTGTACACAAGTGGACAGTGCCTTTTTTCAATGACCTCATTGCTTAGTCATACTCTCTTCCACAATAGCATCCACCTTTCCACAATAGTCAATAAGCATTTCATGACCACAGAGTATGCTGAACCCTTGATGGAGTTTTTTAGGACTATTACTATCCCATTCCTTTTCTTCTCAAATAATTTCTATGAGCTTGTTGGTACAGTCCCATGTGTGTTGTTGATGCTCTTTCAGCTGCATAAACATTCATGCTCAACTTTGTAAATACGTAGAATGAATTAAGGATAGCTAGCCAGCACCATGACATAGTGAAACATGGTTGTTTCAGTTATGTGATTATCATGAACATTGAAGGGTTATATTTCCTTCTAATATATTATTCAATATAATGGACACTCTGAAAGGCTTGGAGTAAATTTCAGCATATAAAGCTCTGTTATGCCTTTGTGTAACTTCATTATATCCTATATTTCTCCCAAATCATGAGCCCAGAAAGCTCACAAAATGCTGGCATGGAGGGAATGATGGATAAATAAAGCAGAATATTTAAAATGCTTTGAAACTTATAATAATAATGAAAGACCATTAAACTTAAGAGCAGAAATAAAAAATAATAATTTAAAAGAAGTAGTGCAGTACCCTGTTTAACATTCTGTCTGCAACCCAGTCAGCAGGCAAAAGCCTGACTGAAGAGAAAGATCTTTGCTGATGGAAGAACAAGAGGGAGGGGGGCAGCCTAGCCACCAGTGGAAAAACATTCCAAAGCCTGGGAGCATCCCATGGGGAAGGCTGTCTATGAAGTTCTTATTATGCATTTTAAAGCATTTTAAATATTCTACTTTATTTATCTTGTGAGGGCAAGAGTATTGAGAGAAGAGCTTCCCCTGAAGACCTCAAAACCTGGAGAGCCTCATATGGTCCTTCAAATAACCTAGACCTAAGCCATGAAAGGCTTTATAGGTCACAATCAGTACCATTGTAGTGGCCCAGAAATGGCTCAGCAGTCAATGTAATTGAAATAACAGGGGACCTATATGTTCTATAAAGAAGTGCTGAAGCGCATAAAACCGCACATGTCACTGGAAGGCAAAATAACAAAACTTAGACTTAGTTATTTCGGCCATCTCATGTGATCAACATCATTGGAGAAAGATGTTATGTTCAGAATGGTCAGTGATAAAAGATGACGAGGATGCCAAAGAACATGTTGGTTGGATGTAATCAAAGCAGACATCTAGCCAAAATATAAAGAAGCTCAAAGAAGCTGTACAAGATTGGAAATAATCTTAATAAGATTGGAAATAATCATGAAATTGCCAAGGGTCAGATATGGCTGAATGGATAATTTGATTTAATATGTTCTGTATTCCATATAATGGTTCTGAATAAGTCCAATGTGAATAAGCAGATTTTTTTTCAACAGACAGAGGTCATAGAATCTGCCTTATACCAGGTCAGTCTATTTTGACTTTAATAATAATCATGCACCATCAAGTCAATTCTGACTTACCATGATACCTTTTTCTCTCAGGATTTTCTTGGCAGAGAATACTCAGAAGAGGTTTATCATTCCCTTCTTCTGGGGACACCTTGGGACTTTGCAGCTTGCCCAAGGCTTTCTCTCTGCAGGCACAGTGGGGAAATCTAACTTTCAACCTCTAACTCGCTGAGTTGTACCTACTGTTTAATCTCTCTTTTGCTAGAGAAGCCTGAACCTGTCTGTATGCAGAGCATGTGCTCAGCGATTGAGCTGTGGTCTCCTTCCCAGTTTGAAAACCATACACCTATTTAGCCTGCATAATTAACTTGTAAACCGCCTAGAGTGCTTGAAGCGCTATGGGGCGGTATATAAGCAGCATGTTTTGCTTTGCTTTTTATTGAGCGTTTTTCATTCAGATCCCAACATCTGGTCTTGTGTGAAGGGCAAATCTCCAGCACTGTAACTTCTCTGGCAGTTATTTCTGGGCTAAAGGAAGAGTAAAAGCCTATAAATCTTTTTTCCCCTTCTCTAAAAGTTGAACCATATGTGAGATTCCAAAGTAGAGGTTTTTTCCCTGCCACTTTCCTCAACATTTTTATTAAATTATGAACTCTACTATATTCAGTACTTGTCAACAGAACAATGTTGGTTACAGTGTAAACGAAAAGAAAGAATAAGCACATCATGACCATGAGTTATCACATAAGCATTTCAGCCACAAAAGGATTGTTCCAATTATATTTGTTGACTGCACTAGCACCATTAGTGTTTCATCCAAGGGTATTAGTGTCATCTGGTCTCCAAAGTTCTTCAGAAAACTCTTGCAGTGCCAAGAAAATCTTTTGTTTTGAAAGGCTGACCATGATGGAAAAACACTTAAAAGAGATTAAGGCAGGGCTGGACTTAAACTGAAAATAGCACTCCTAGATTTAGTTGAGTCGTGTCCTTTGTTATACAGCCAATAATACAGTCATTCTACTTCTGGTAGTGCAGGTGGAGGGGGGGGGAGTAAGAGATCACAACAGGTGTTGGGAAACAGTTTATTCCAGTGAGCCCAATGCATTTTGAGTGGAATTATTTCTTTGGTGCATCCATGACAGACATACTAACAAACAGAAATTCATAATAAGGAACTTAAAAATACATCCTGTGAAAATAACTTTGCATTATATTTCATAGTCACGTTTATATGAGATGGCTGCTTTTATAACTGCATGGAAAAGAGCACATTTGGCTGAGGGGCTAATAACGCATTGCGCAGAAATGCATGCACCAGAATTCAAACACCCCTTTTTTAAAAAATGAAACAGAAAAAAGAAAATATAACTGCTTCGAAGGAGCAGGTTGCTTGATTACTGAGAATTTGAAGTGGAGATGCTGAGTGTGTGTGCATGTAATGTGTGTGTGTGTGTGAGAGAGAGACAGACAGACAGATAGAAAAATTTTGTTTATGTCTGTCAATTCTGCACTCCCAATTAGTATGTCAGTTGTCACTTCCATGTGGGATGTGGTGGCACCGTCATAAGATCGAATCCATGCAATAGAGTGAGCTCCCGTCGCTTGTCCCAGCTCCTGCCAACCTAGCAGTTTGAAAGCATGTAAAAATGCAAGTAGATAAGTAGGTACCATCATAGTGGGAACATAACAGCAGTCCGTGTCTAGTTGCGCTGGCCACATGATCACAGCAACTGTCTATGGACAAACACTGGCTCTATGGCTTGGAGAGGGAGATGAGCACTGCACCCTAGAGTTGGACACAATTGGACTAAATGTCAAGGGGAACCTTTACCTTTACCTGTCACTTCCATGGCATTCTTACCACTTGTTTGCAAAAGGAGACAACATAAACTGATGGTAAAATAGATTTTTAAAAGACTAATAGATTAAATTGTGTCACTGAAATGGCATAAATTTTAGAATTGCTTATTATAGCACAAATTTGTTCTGTTGTTGCTTTGTAGTGAGCATCCAAAAATTGAATTTTACCTGAAAAACTTCACTGCATCAAAAGATGTTTTATTTGCCATAAAAGAGATAGGTTTCAGAGGAGGCAATGCCAACACAGGTAAGCACAAGATCAGGCATGCAGAAGATAAGAACAGATTTTAGAATACAATTGGGCAAAGTCCAGCATGAAGTCCAGCATCTGCTCCTATGCTCCTCACCTTTCTTTTTCTTCCCATGGCAGTCTGGCTACTAAACATGCTCTAGAGTAGGGGTCCCCAATCCCCGGTCCATGGCCCGGTGTTAGTCCATGGCCTGGGCCACACCAGGCCGCCGAGACAGATCTCCCACCCACCCCTGCATGCACACACACACACCCAGCCCCTTCACGCATGCGCCCAAGTGCGTGCCCCAACCCCTTTGCGCATGTGTGTAAGTGCCTTCAAGCACATCCCACCCTTTGTGCATGAGTTTGCACAGGCCCACGCAAGGGCCCCACTCCTTTGCACATGCGTGCGAACATGGGGGTTGCCCTGCCTTCCCCAATCTGTCCGCAGTGTTAAAAACTTTGGGGACCACTGCTCTAGAGGGTGTCTCTGTAAAGGGAAAGGGAATAAACCCCTCTCTTAGTCATTCCATTGGTGGAAGAATTTAATGGGACACAGGCCTTGATACCCAGCACTGAAGTGGTTGACAACCTAGACTTCATCTCTAAAAATGAAGGGTTTTATATAATTTGCTCTACTGTTGAAATGAATTATCAGAAATGAATTATCACTGATCAAAATTCTTCAGTGCAGAAAACCAGTAGCATAATTGCAGAAGGTCACCTCTATATGGGAATGGCCTTCATTTAGGAAAACACTCAAAGACAGTGGCATCATGACTGTCAGTGCTGTGGTTTAAATCCATGGACCCAATACCCAGCTATGTGCATGAGCCTTGCAGAAAGCTAAACAATAGAATTTCAAATAAGAGAAGAAACACAAGTTTTTAGATGCAACTATACTTGTAACACCATTATTACCACCCTGCTGCTTGAAATGGTTGACTAATCTATGCAGTACAGGTAGGAATATCCCAATAGTTCTTGATACAAGCACTGTTTTGCATCATACAGAACCATTCATTTTTCTATTAATTAGGATTAATTTGCTAATCTGTGACATATTTAGATGTAGATGTCGAACTAGACCAAGCTGTGCTTTCAGTAGATATAATATGATAATAATAACAAGATGATTTCCACTTCTCTCCATATCAGGAAAAGCCTTGAAGCACACATCCCAGAGGTTCTTCTCTGCAGAACATGGCGTACGGAAAGGCATTCCTAAAATCATTGTAGTTTTAATAGATGGATGGCCGTCAGATGATATAGAAGAAGCTGGCATAGTGGCTCGAGAATTTGGTATTAATGTATTCATTGTGTCTGTTGCAAAACCTACAACTGAGGAACTCGGAATGGTTCAAGATGTTGGGTTCATTGAGAAGGTGAGAAGGGAATTTTAAAAAAAATTCTATTTTTTAAGGGGTTTAATTTTGTATCAAACTAAATTTCCAAATTGAGAAATCAGCACACTGCAAACGTAGTTGTGGCCAAGATAACATTTTAAAAAAGGAATGTCTACTAAATGTTAGCAAAAGTTAAATCACAATACGATGTTGGCATGCAGTGGGATTTTTCACTATTTATCACAAATCATGCCATGATGAATAGTTAGTGCCTTGATTAACATTTGACTCAGCACTCACCATGATAATAGTTAAGCTATCCAAAGGTAATAATTTTTCTAAGAGTTAAATCGTACATTTTTGAATTATAGGAAAATGTGTACTTTGCATAATACTGTGCCCCATGAAATGAGCCCCTGCTGTTACCACCATCACTCATCCACACGCAAAGTGGTTAGATAAAATCTATTTCCTCAGCAGAGGTATGATCATCCATGCATTTTCTGTTTTTCTTTTCAATACAGGCTGTTTGCCAAAACAATGGCTTTTTTTCATATAACATACCAAGTTGGTTTGGTACTACAAAATACGTGAAACCATTGGTTCAAAAACTCTGTGCTCATGAACGAATGCTATGCAGCAAGACTTGCTACAATTCAGTCAACATTGCTTTCCTGATAGACGGTTCCAGCAGTGTTGGTGATAGCAACTTTCGTCTCATGCTTGAATTCATCAGTAATGTTGCCAAATCATTTGAGATCACGGAGGTTGGTGCCAAAATAGCAGCAGTTCAGTTCACTTATGATCAGCGCACAGAGTTTGGCTTTACAGACTATAATACAAAAGAGATGGTTTTTTCTGGTCTTCGAGGAATCCGCTACATGAGTGGCGGTACTGCTACTGGAGAAGCCATTACCTACACTATCGTAAATGTGTTTGGACCCGTGAGAGATGGAGCCAACAAAAATTTCCTAGTCATTTTGACTGATGGCCAGTCTTATGATGATGTCCGAGGGCCAGCTACAGCTGCTCATAAAGCAGGTAAATAATGGACACTATCTGTATTCATAGGAATAACAACTCACCAGTTTTTAAAACCTAGGTGAATGACAGATGTTCATTACATGACAAGCAAGTTAGGTTATAAGTATTATAACCTAGGTTTTAAGTATTATATTCATTTAATTATTTAAAATATCTGTACCTTGCCTTCCTCCACAAGGCAACTATACAGTGTAACTAAGGGTGACTGAAATAGATTTCTCCCAAGTGAAAGGAAAATCCAATGCTGCAAAGAAAAATACTGCATAGGAACCTGGAATGTAAGATCTATGAACCTTGGGAAGCTGGGTGTGGTCAAACAGGAGATGGCAAGAATAAACTTCGACATCCTGGGCATCAGTGGACTAAAATGGACAGGAATGGGCGAATTCAGCTCAGATGATTATCATATCTACTATTGTGGGCAAGAATCCCGTAGAAGGAATGGAGTAGCCTTCGTAATCAACAAAAGAGTGGGAAAAGCTGTAATGGGATACAATCTCAAAAATGATAGAATGATGTCAATACGAATCCAAGGCAGACCTTTCAACATCACAATAATCCAAGTTTATGCACCAACCACCCCTGCTGAGGAGACTGAAATTGAACAGTTTTATGAAGATTTACAACACCTTCTAGAACTGACACCAAAGAAAGATGTTCTTCTCATTCTAGGGGACTGGAATGCTAAAGTAGGGAGCCAAGAGATAAAAGGAACAACAGGGAAGTTTGGCCTTGGAGATCAGAACGAAGCAGGACAAAGGCTAATAGAGTTTTGTCAAGAGAATAAGCTGGTCATCACAAACACTCTTTTCCAACAACACAAGAGGCGACTCTATACATGGAAATCACCAGATGGGCAATATCGAAATCAGATTAATTATATTCTCTGCAGCCAAAGATGGAGAAGCTCTATACAGTCAGCAAAAACAAGACCTGGAACTGACTGCGGCTCTGATCATCAGCTTCTCATAGCAAAATTCAAGCTTAGACTTAAGAGAGTAGGAAAAACCACTGGGCCACTCAGGTATAATCTAAACCAGGCTTGTCCAACCCGCGGCCCGAGGGCCGCATGTGGCCCAGGTCAGCTCGTAATGCGGCCCAGTGCAATTTTTTATTTTTAAAGAAATTCCAAAGTTTCAAGTTACACTGCCGGCGCTTGTGGCCGGAATGTGGCCAGGGCATGTCACAACAGTAGAGGGGGAGAGAGGGAAGGAAGGAAGGAGGGGGAGGGGAGGGGACAGGGGGGCCGCGTGACTGCATTGTGCCATCCCCGTCAATAGGTGGACCCCTTCTCGGCCCCATAAAGCCGCCAGAGTCGAAGCTGGCAGCCTCTGCTGTCTGAGATTGCAGCTGCCGGTAAACGCGCTTGGAGCAGGGCTGCGGAGGACGGCTAGGGCTGCCCCCCTATGCGGCCCAAACCAAATGTATGTGCGTCCCAAACCAAATTTTCATCTTCTAATGTGGCCCAGGGAAGGTGAAAGGTTGGACACCCCTGATCTAAACCAAATCCCCTATGCGTACACAGTGGAAGTAAAGAACAGATTTAAGGAACTAGATTTGGTGGACAGAGTGCCTGAAGAACTTTGGATAGAGGCTCGGAACATTGTCCAGGAGGCAGCAACAAAAACCATCCCAAAGAAAAGGAAATGCAAGAAAGCAAAATGGCTGTCCAACGAGGCCTTAGAAATAGCAGAGAGGAGAAGGGAAGCAAAATGCAAGGGAGATAGGGAAAGTTACAGAAAGTTGAATGCAGACTTCCAAAGAATAGCAAGGAGAGACAAGAGGGCCTTCTTAAATGAATAGTGCAAAGGAATAGAGGAAAATAACAGAAAAGGAAAAACCAGAGGTCTGTTCAGGAAAATTGGAGATATTAGAGGAACATTTCGCGCAAAGATGGACATGATAAAGGACAAAAATGGGAGGGACCTAACAGAAGCAGAAGACATCAAGAAGAGGTGGCAAGAATACACAGAGGAATTATATCAGAAAGATGTGGATATCCCGGACAACCCAGACAATGCAGCTGCTGACCTTGAGCCAGACATCCTGGAGAGTGAAGTCAAGTGGGCCTTAGAAAGCCTGGCTAACAACAAGGCCAGTGGAGGTGATGGCATTCCAGTTGAACTATTTAAAATCTTGAAAGATGATGCTGTTAAGGTGCTACATTCAATATGCCACCAAGTTTGGGAAACCCAACAGTGGCCAGAGGATTGGAAAAGATCAGTCTACATCCCAATCCCAAAGAAAGGCAGTGCCAAAGAATGCTCCAACTACTGCACAATTGCACTCATTTCACACGCTAGCAAGGTTATGCTCAAAATCCTCCAAGGTAGGCTTCGGCAGTATGTGGACCGAGAACTCCCAGAAGTACAAGCTGGATTCCGAAGAGGCAGAGGCACTCGAGACCAAATTGCTAACTTGTGCTGGATTATGAAGAAAGCCAGAGAGTTCCAGAAAAATATCTACTTCTGCTTCATCGACTATGCAAAAGCCTTTGACTGTGTGGACCACAACAAACTATGGCAAGTTCTTAAAGAAATGGGAGTGCCTGACCACCTTATCTATCTACTGAGAAACCTATATGTGGGACAGGAAGCAACAGTTAGAACTGGATATGGAACAACTGATTGGTTCAAAATTGGGAAAGGAGTACGACAGGGCTGTATATTGTCCCCCAGCTTATTCAACTTATATGCAGAATACATCACGCGAAAGGCTGGACTGGAGGAATCCCAAACCGGAATTAAGATTTCCGGAAGAAACATCAACAACCTCCGATATGCAGATGACACCACTCTGATGGCAGAAAGTGAGGAGGAATTAAAGAACCTTGTAATGAGGGTGAAAGAGGAGAGTGCAAAAAATGGTCTGAAACTCAACATCAAAAAAACTAAGATCATGGCCACTGGTCCCATCACCTCCTGGGAAATAGAAGGGGAAGATATGGAGGCAGTGACAGATTTTATTTTCCTGGGCTCCATGATCACTGCAGATGGAGACAGCAGCCCCGAAATTAAAAGATGCATGCTTCTTGGGAGGAAAGCGATGACAAATCTTGACAGCATCTTAAAAAGCAGAGACATCACCTTGCCAACAAAAGTCCGAATAGTCAAAGCTATGGTTTTTCCTGTCGTGATGTATGGAAGTGAGAGCTGGACCATAAAGAAAGCAGACCGCCGAAGAATTGATGCCTTTGAATTGTGGTGCTGGAGGACACTCTTGAGAATCCCCTGGACTGCAAGGAGAACAAACCTATCCATTCTAAAGGAAATCAACCCTGAGTGCTCACTGGAAGGACAGATCCTGAAGCTGAGGCTCCAGTACTTTGGCCATCCAATGAGAAGAAAAGACTCCCTGGAAAAGACCCTGATGTTGGGAAAGTGTGATGGCAAGAGGAGAAGGGGACGACCGAGGATGAGATGGCTGGACAGTGTCATCGAAGCAACCAACATGAATTTGACACAACTCCGGGAGGCAGTAGAAGATAGGAGGGCCTGGCATGCTCTGGTCCATGGGGTCACGAAGAGTCGGACACGACTAAACGACTAAACGACAAACGATGTAAGAATTTTATGAGCACAGGAGAAATGGTGGCTGGCATCCCATTCAATATTTATGTGTGCATGTGGAGCTCCACGTGAGGAAGCTGGCTGTGGACTCCAGGGTTGCTGGGAGTCCTCTCAGAATATTTATTTATTTATTTATTTATTTATTTATTTATTTATTTATTTATTTATTTATTTATTTATTTATTTATTTATTTATTTATTTATTTATTTATTTGCTTTTTACCCCGCCCCTCTAGACCCCCTCTAGAATATGGGGAAATGTTCTGGAGGAATCATTTGGTGGATTTCGTCCCTTTTTTAAAGTGTTTCTTTAAATGAAACTGTTATTAAGAGCTGTTAAGATATTTAAATAATGGCCATACTATTATTGGTGTTTGTGAGGTTTGTGTAACTTGCCTTGGCTAATGATGTTCCTGGTCCTCTGCCTAACTGAGCAACCAACATGCACAAACCTTATGTAAATGCCAATAGGATTCAGGGAATTAAATAATATCAGTGAGTTATTTAAAAAGCTGCCCAGAGTAGATTCATCAAATCTAGATGGGCGGGGTAAAAGCCAGGAAACAAACAAATAAAAAGAGGAACGAAAGACCATTGAGTAACAAATAATAATATTCCAAGTTTGATTTTATGAATGAAAATGGCCTTGAAGTTCTTTTCATGTCTACTGTACTTGAACTCTAAAGAGGCCTTCAAACAGCCTTGCTTTTTGACCAATTTGTTGTAGGTATCACAGTCTTCTCTATTGGCATTGCTTGGGCTCCACTGGAGGATTTAAAAGATATGGCTTCTGAACCTCGGGAGGCACACACCTTCTTCACAAGAGAATTTACTGGACTGGAGCAGATTGTTCCTGATGTCACCAGAGCTATTTGCAGAGATTTCTTGAACTCCAAGCAGTGAATGAAAGCCTGCAGATTTCTGCAAATGCACCAGGAAAGCCAAGGTGTTCTCTCTAGAATATAAGACTTTCTTTTATTCTAGCACCAGAGTCTTGACTTTGCTTAAGGCCCACTCTTTTAGGCAAAGTTCCTATTAAAATCAATGAACATTTTGCCTGAATCATTAGTAAGTAGAAAATTTGGCCTGAAGTTATAATTGTATATGTATATTTAATATTCCTCAGTTAAAGTGGTTCAAATCTTTTATTTAGGATTATTCCATATGTATTTTATGTATATATAGAAAATATACCGCTGCTCTTGGCATTAAATGCTATTATTAAGTCTCATCCCAAATTGAAAACAATCTGAGATAGATTCTATCAAGTGTAAAATGTCCTAGAATGGTGTCAACAGAGGTGAAAAGAATGTTATTGAGTATGTACCCTGTTTCCCCGAAAATAAGACAGGGTCTTATATTCATTTTTGCTCCAAAAAACACATTAGGGCTTATTTTCAGGGGATGTTTTACTTTTTGTCATGTACAACAAGCTTTGTTTATTCAAATACAGTCATGTCATCTTATTCTGGTTGCTGCTCAGTGGTGGAGGGCGGGGTTTCTCTTAATTGGGCCTTATTTTTGGAGTGTGGCTTATATTAGCATCCTGAAAAATCATACTAGGGCTTATTTTCTGGTTATTTCTTATTTTAGGGGAAATAGGGTAGTTATCAAACATATTACCAACATTACATTTGTATACCAGGTACTAGTCCTTAAAGAGTTGCATGCAACCCAATAGTTAATCTGCAATACGTAGAGAGAAATGAATTCAAGTAAAATACCATATTAAAAGACTGTGCATTGAGTGTGCTTAAACTATTGTACAACAAAAAGCCCATCAACCTATTTTAATTTCAGAATGCCTTGGTTATAGAATGACCTGCTGTTTTTTTTAAAAAATAAATCCTAAATTGCAACTTCCATATTGTATTGCATGTTTGAAACTTCTGAAATCTATTATGAAAAATGGTTTTGGTAGGAAGCTCTTAGCTTTATATTTAGCCCAATATATTTTTAATAAAGCTGACTCAATTTAAATCCAGGCACTTTAGACTGAATTCACAAAATATACATGGCAAGAATACCTAGTATTTTCTACCTAGTTGTCCAGATTTTTGTTTAGTGTATATAACAATTCAAATGTTCTAATTAAAAATGGATTCTGTTCAGATTACTAGAATTTTGCTCATGGATATTTTTATATGGAAAATGCACCTTACTTATATAACAAACTGTTCTTACATGTTTTTAGGGACTCAAAGGTGTAGTATGATGTAATTCAATAAAGCAGCAGTTTTAAAAATGCAGCTATTCAGTATCATTAACTAATAAATTATCACATGACACAGAATGTCATCACAATGTTTCTTTAAAAGACCAATACTATCAAACCCACTGAAACAGCATACAATGTAATCTTGATGAATTTGCTAGCTATATTCAAAACTGCAATAGGCGTTAGTTGTAGCAAAGGTTTTCCCTTTATATTCTATGAAATAATTTGATGAAATAATTTCAAAGATGAAAACTTATCTAATTTTTTTTCCTGTTTTGAGAGTTGCAGAACCAGAAGAAATCGCTCCTCTGAGCATCAGTGTGCCTTTCAAAACTCTCTGGAACACACTGAGGTGTAAGACTGGGAATGGGACAGAGAACAGAAGGCTCATTGGCACTGCTTAGATGATTTTGGCTTTAGAGAGGACTCCAGAGACCACTAGCAGCTGCATTGTCTACTGTTTCAAAAGTCCAGACCCATTATTAAAACATAAGCTGCACACCTTGTTTTAAAGGTACATCAAGCTTCTTAGAAGCTCCTAAATGCCATTCTTCTTTTCAGAAAATAATGAAACATATAATTAAGGAAGCATATCGGCCATGTGCTCACCTTCTCTGGCTTATGCTCTAATCCACACACAAAAGTGCGAAAATAAATGTATTCGTTGGTAAGATTCTGCAAAAGCAAAATGTGCTGCTTATATATTGCCCAATAGTGCTTCAAGCACTCTATGGGCAGTTTACAATTTAATTATGTGGGTTACACATTCCTCCCCCAGCAAGTTGGGTATTCAGTTTACTGACCTCAGAAAGATGGAAGACTGAATCAGCCTTGAGTACTGTTGAGTTTGAATTCAAGTCATGAGCAGTCTTGATTGATTAAACTTACTTCCACGCTTTGCGATTTTTCCCCATAGGCCCCATTTCCCCCAGCTGACCGGTGGGGGTTTCAGAAGGACCACGGGGGAGGGCTCCCCCGCAGTCCTTCCAAAGCTCCCGCCGGTCAGCTGGGGGAAAATGCCGGCAGGCGCTTCGGAAGGAGGGTGGGGCAGCCTTCCCCCACCCTCCTGCCCGATCGTCGGCCAAAAAAGCTGGCGTGCACTCGGGAGGAGGGCGCGGGAGCCTTCCCCCGCCCTCCTGGCCAAGTGCCGGCCCCATTTGTGGCCAGCTGATCGGCGGTTCCAAAATGGCCGCCACAAACATTTTCGGACGATTTCCTCACTTACCGAGGGCGTGAAAATGGCAGCTCTATGGACGATTTTCGCAGAACGGAGACTTTTCACCCCATAGGAACGCATTAAACAAAGTTTAATGCATTTCTATGGGGTTTTCCCACCCGCACTGCGATATTTCCAGATAGCAACGATTAATCCAGAACGGATTAACGTCGCTATGCGGGGCACCACTGTACTGCTAACTAAAGGAGCCACTGCACAATTTGACTATGTCGTGTCAAGTTTCGTGTGGCTTCATGATATTAATCTGCAGGTATTTGGGAAATATGGCAATTTTCTAACAAACCTTATCTAAAGGTGAACAAATAAAACAAAATTGTAGGCAAAAGCTATAATATAGGGTAACATTATGTGTAATGAAAATGCTTAAGTTTCCTCAACTGGTGAAACATATTTATACTTCATTAAACTTACTTCCACGGTCAGAAATTTATATCCATGCTCCTCATCCAAAGAGAAGTGCAGGGCAACAAAAGCATCAGAGCTGTTTCTACTGTAGTTGTGCAGAAGTGCAAAACCATTTCTGTTTTTGCTTTAATAAAAGTAAATTTACAAGGACTTTTGATTCTGAAAATATACTGGAAAACACAAAGGCCAATGCCTAACAAAAGCCCAGAAAGTCCAAGAAGATACATTTCTTAGTGATTGGGAAATTTCTGTGGGCCATCTCCTGCCAGCCGTCACTACTCAGAATTATGCAAAATAAATCATGTATGCTGGTTTAATCTGAATAAACTTGCTTTTTGGTTTTCTTTTTCCCCATTTCTGATGGGTCTTGTAGGGTTTATTTGCTTTTTGGGGTTCCCCCCCATTTCCGATGGGTCTTACAGGGTTTGTTTGCTTTTTGTTTTGTTTTTTTGCATTTCCGAAGGATCCTGCAGTGTCTGTTTGCTTTTTGCTTTTTTTTTTAATTTCTGAAGGGTCTTGCATGGTTTGCTTGCTTTTCTTTTTTCCTTCTGCTGGAATGGATTAATTGCGTTTCCGAGGGGTCTGGCAATGTTGTGTTTTATTTTGTTTTTTGGTGATTTTTTCCTTTGGTCGGAACAGATTAATTGCATTTCAATGCATTCCTATGGGAAATGGGGCTTTGACTTACAACCATTTTCAGTTACAACTGGAGTTCCGAAACCAATCAAGTTTGTAAGTCGAGGCACCACTGTACTGGTCAGATGTTTACCATAAATTGAAGAGTATGATAAATTTATTCGATGTAGTGTATGTTAAAACAGTTAATTACTTAGGTCCTCTTTACGTACTGCTACATATATGTAGACTCCCTATAAAGCTCATAGGAAGGCAACTAGTGGCAAAAGCATGTCTGAAGCATGAAACATTCTCACAACAGTGCATCAAGGAAGTGGTAATAGAATGCAGCAGTCAACCCACAATCATGCCTACAGTATTTTACCAAAATGCTGAATAGAAATGTAAAGGAAGCAGATAATATTCTTTCATTTATTTATTTATTTTATTTATTAGATTTCAGTGCATTTCCTGCTGACCTGTGTGATGTTGCTGGAAAAAGGGACTTATACCTTTTGTAGTCAATTCTTTTGTTTAAAATATTGTAAATTTATACAATAATTAAAAGTGTATTTTATGTAGGGTTTTTTGCATCAGGGCAACAACAGTCTACATAAAATACACTTTAAATTATTAAAGCATGCATTTATCAAACAGAATATATTAACAAGCATTTGTAATCCTATGAAGTAAATTTCCTACATTTGCAAAGGTTGTACTAGATTAAAATTGGGATTCCTTTGGATGCTGTGATTTTATAAAGAGCCATTACTATTTCCTGTCTCCAGATATTTGTATAAAGTGAAGCTGTTCAGGCTTAAGATTTATAATCAGAGCTTTTTGATTTCTTGAATAGGTGTGATCTTTCCAAATATTTTCTCCCAAACTCTAATAGCATATTTTGCTAACTTAAGAACTGAATCCACTGATCTACTTACTCACCTCTATATCCACCTAATTGAAAACATGCTCATTTAAAAGGCACAGTATATGCATGGAGGTGAAACATAATTCTGATACAAGGGGGTTCTGATAAGTATTGTTAGGAAGCTGTAACTGCCACACTATTCTACATATCCCCCCAGGAAGTCAATGCACTTTCAACATCTGTCCTGCAGCTTAAGTCCCTGCAAATAAAATTCTTCCGACTGCTGGTGTAACCACTCATTTGCAGCATTAGTTGCCTCCAGAATGCTCCCAAATCGTTGTCCCTTTAGGTGTTTTTTGAGTTTGGGGAACAGATAATATTCAGGAGCCAGGTTGGGAGAATAGGGTGGATGGTGCATCACTTGAAAGCCTAAGGATGTCAGTTTTGCCATTGTTTCATCTGCAGTGTGTGACGAGGCGTTGTCATGCAACAGAATGAGAACTTTGGAGAGCTTTCAACGTTTTTCCTTGATGTTTTGCCTCAACTTCATTAATAAAGTACAGTAATATTTTGCATTGATGGTTGAACCCTGTTGGAGGTAGTCCATCAGCAGAACTCCCTTCTTATCCCAAAAAACTGTTGGCATTTGCTTCTGCACCAATCTTTGCACTCGGAACTTCTTTGGCCTGGGGGAACCACTGTGCCTCCATTCCTTAGACTGTTCCTTTGTCTCAGGATCATAACAGTAGATCCATGTCTCATCATCAGTTACCAGTTTGCCCAGGAAATCTGACTCATTTCTTGCAAAATGTTCCAAAACAGCCACCAATGACCACACGTTTCCTCTTTTGTTCGGTTGTCAAAAGTTTGGGGATCTACTTTGCTGCCAGCTTTTTCATTTCCATGTCGTTGTAGATAATGGCACCAATTCTCTCACGTGATATTCTCAGATTTATAGCAATACTTTTGGCTGATATTTGGCGGTCCTCCATGATCATGTCATGGATGGCTTTCACATTTGCAGGCACAGAAACAGGCCTTCCACTGGGTTTCTCACTTTTAACACCGAAATGGCCAGTTCAAAAATTAACAACCCAACATTTAACTGTTGCATATGAAAGGCCACTGTCACCCATAGTTTGTGACATTTCATCATGGATCTGTTTTGCACCTTTCCCTTGGAGAATCAGGAACTTGATTATGGTCCTATGCTCTTTCACATTGAACTTTTCTGGAGGTGCCGCCATGTTCACTTTGGAATGGAAAATGGAAGTTAAGTTAAAATCATACGTACTGTAGTTGATTTTTGCACCATTGAACATAGATAAATTGGCCAATACAGACTGCAATTTATAGCTTCCTAGCTCAATTTTTTCTGGGTAAGGCTCAATACTTACCAGCACCCCGGTGTATCCCAAACATGCATTATCCATACGGATTTACTAAATTCAGGAAATGCATGAATGTGGTAAATGCAAGACAAAAGCTTACAATCTTTTTAAAATGACAAGCCTAGTATCTACCAGGAAAAAAAAACGCTGTTCAAGGGAACATTCTAGTATTACTTCATGAACAACATGCAAAGAGCAAACACCAGCAGTTATTTAACTTCATCCCATTTTTCTGCTTTGATACACACAGCATTAACAATGTCTGAAAACACAACTCTTTTGCCAATAAATAAAAATAATGTTCTGCATCCCCTCTTAACTACTTAAATATATTTGACTTAATACAATTCAAGCTCATAACACACTTCATACATTATTACAATCAGTCAAAATTGATAGAGAAAGCAGATGTGCAGATTTACAGAGACCATGTTAACCCTCTACCAAGAGCAAAAGGCTGGTGTTGTCCCCCCCCAAGAAGGGGGGGACAACAAGCATTCCCTCAGGCCACCCTTAAGGTTCAACAATATTGAGCTCATCAATTTGTCATTGGCTTTCCAGGAAATGTGGGGAGCAATTCTACCATGTTTCGTGGACCACTGGGCCCCACACATAAATATTTATTTCAAATGATTATTAGAGGGCACAAGGGGGCTCCCTCAGTTTAAAAAAGGCACAATTATTGTAAGAATGCTTGGGGTTGAGATGAAATTCCCTCCATGGTCAATAGATACGCATGTATGGACTCCTGATCTCTAGGCCTCACCCACCCCAGGCCTAAATAAATATATGAAGATTAATATATTACTCTCCTTCCATGTGCAGCCTACCTCCACCTACTGGCCAAAACTGCTGCACTGCTCATTAAAAAATAAAAAGAAATTTTAAGAAGGTCCCATAACCTTGGGAAATAGATCTGGATGCAGAGGAATCCTCCATGTCAGCAGCTTCTTTCCACTTGACATAGAGCATACAGCACTGGTTATACTCAAGAGGAAATCATTCTACAGAACTAGAAAAGAGATACCATTTCTCCACAGTGTAACCATTTATAGCAACAGACAGTGATACAATAGTTTTAAATATATGGATGTTTATATTTTAATGTATCCAACGGCTCCTTTCTATTTGTAGAACAGTCTTTGATCTGAGAGAGGGCTCCAATAATTGGCAACAAGGAGAATTTTCCCCTCATATCTTTCCATGTTGCTAAAGAGAATCCATCAAACTACCAAAGATGGGTGGCATACAAAGAAAACTAGTAGAAATCACCTATTAGTAGAATTATCTATTGGATCACGGCTCTTCCATCAATGGAACCACTGAATATGATGTATCTATTCATTAAAGTGTGTTCAGCAGAAATACTACAGTGGTTCAGATACTGCAAATAAATTAAATCTAGAAATATACACAAATACACCTCTTTCCCCACTTCAACATAATTTCAAAGAAAAGCAAAGGTTACATTTGGCAATGTTTATTAAAGAATCACATTTCATTTAAGCAATAGAATGTAGCAGTCTTGAAAATCTGCCAGAAACAATATTTGACTTAAGAAAAGGCAATTATGAAATTACTTCCAATAAAATAAAATTTAAAAAAAACCACACTCTTGCTTGTTAGTGAATGCTTTTGACTGGAAAAAAAAAACCCCAAGAAAGCAATTCAATAGCACGGTTAAAAAAAATCCTACATACACGCGTAACTCTTAAAAGCCTCATCTTGGTCTCAGTTGCCAAGTGTTGTATTTTCCCTTTTATTTACAATATAAATTTAATGCATCACAATGCAAACAATGATGCCATTTATTTAAAAAAAACAAAGTTATATGCAATTTATGATTACATTACTCAGTCAAGGGTACATTACTACTTTTTCCCCTTCCAGTTCAATCCAAGAGATACATTCTCTTTGCTAAACTAGACATAAAAACATGAAAAAAGGATGGCCACTCTTTATAAGAAGATCTTTCAAATTTCAGTAATTTTCTCAGCCACTGTTCCAAGACATACTCATTCTTAGTTTGTACTTTGCTGCTTTTCTCTTTAAGGAATAGGGCTGTGTATAGAAATGTGTCATGAAAAGAAGACAGCACCAACTACTGTGCTACAACCTGTTAGACTTAATTTAAAATATTAACTGGCAGATCCTGAAGTAAAATTTTGTTATTTCATCTACCTTTTAGTGTAAAGGCACATTATCGAAATAATGGTAGGTAAGAAAGATCAAACCTGAAACTTTTATAAAGCCACACAATTAAACTGCAAATCATATACACACTTCCATGTTAGTAAACTGCATTAAGCTCAACTGGGCTTACTTCAGACAAGATATGTACAGGATTGCACTTTGAAATACGCTTCTAATTTTATAGACTGGGGTCACTAGGCCATTATTTCTTAAAAATAATGACAATAACAAGCTGCCTTGGCATTGTATCTTCTGTTTTAAAAACAGATACCAGGAAAGGAAGTGCTATCTTGAAACAAATTCTTATAAGGAGTGGTATGGTGAAAAGTTGTTGATAAAATATTACAAGTGTCCAAAAGCAATGAATTTTATTTAAAATGTGTGACATACTTTTGCTAATTTAAACCTTCATTTTCTAATTTAATTATCTGGAGAATAAAATGACGTTTTAAAACTTTGCAACACAAAATATAGCCAACAGTAACATACAGGTACACCATTTATCATTTATTATATGCATTTTATATACATTTTTAAACAGCTGTACTCTTGCTATGTTGTACAATCTTAAAAATTTGCTGATTCATAGTTTGTAAAACAGAAAACTTACAAAACTCATCAAAACTTGCAAACTGATCAGAAAGATTTTTGTGGAAGACTAGAAAAAATACTTTATTGTCTTAATCATGCAGTTACACACAAAAAACCTTTTTGTTACACCATAAACTGAAGCACGTTTGAAAAAAAAAAGCAGAAAATAACTATTCCAAACACAGCCAATTTCTGACTCCTGATTCAACTACTTTTGCATTCTATTTGAACTGCAAATAAAAACATTTTCACTCCAAAAGTTCTGAAATGACTTTCTGGAATCAACTTTACTCCAGATGCTAACTGGAAAAAAGTCTGTCTGTAACTTTAAAAACTATTTCATGTCCCATTTTTAGTCTATTTTAGACTGTTCAAAGAGTGCCATAATAGATATACAGGGCCCCTTAAAACGCTACATAAAAAGAATATAAAGTCCAACAAAAAGTGAAATAAATAATAGGCCATTAGCCAGATGGGTAATCCTTGATAAATAATCTCGTAAATACAGTAAGATGTACAAAATATCACATAGTGATAGGATGCCAAGATTAATTTTAAAAGTTCATTGGGAAAGCTGGGGGTGCTTAGTTCCTTTGTGTTTCTTTTAAACATTTCTTTACAGTCCTTAAGGAAGCCACTAACTCAAAGAAGATGAATTAGCATCCAGGATGAAAGGACTAAGCTGAGCTCTGTTAGGCAACGAAGAAAACTGTATAGTCATAGGGCAGCAAGATCTCTGTGGTTTAGGGTACTATAATGCAGAAAAAACATCATCCATACAATCTTGAGCACTGTTGTGACAGGCTAAATATATAAAAGACATATAAAAACTAGAACTTTATCCAAATATTTTGTGCAACTAATGCTAAATATTTTAAGTTAATTCCTTTTTCTTTAAAGCAAAATAAAAGTTTAAAAGGGAATCTGTGGCATTTGACAGATAAACAGATGATACTAAGAGATGCAAAGAAAGCTACTCTTGGAGCTCACTTCCCCTTCCCCCACACAAGAGCACCACATTCCTAACCCTAAGGCAGCACAGAGTCCAAAATAAAAGTCTGTAATATCTGACTCCACGTTCGCTCAAAGACACACCTAAAGAACAGACAAACGCTCAGTTCATATCCAGTCAAGGCTACAAATACTGGTTTGCTCCCCCCCCAACCCAAAAATACAGTAATTACAGTTAAATGAATCAGCCGGCATTATCCACAAGATCGTGATTTGACCAGTTTATACCTGCCCCAAACACAGTCTCTGCTGAGGCTGGTCACATGTAGTGTCTCATTGGTAACCTTCTCAGTGATGGCAGTGACACATTTCCTCTTTTTGTCCAGGCAAACCTGCTACATAGGATGTAGGTTTGCTTTGTTATGTCACACAAATACTTTGGCAAGGGCATCAGCGCCTGCACTGGCAATATATGCTTTTGATGGATGGAAAGCTACATCATAAATGGATTCATCAAGCTTTTTCCTATGAGCTGTTATTTCTTGCACACATGTTTTGCTGTCCAGATTCCATAATCTAATAGAACAGTCATGGCCTGAATGAAGCAAAAAACAGAGTTAGGCTTTCAGACATGACAAAATGCATTGCAACAAAATCTGCTGGCAGTACAAAAGATCCTTAACTTACTTCCAGACATCAAGTAGATTCCATTAGGGTCCACTGCTAAACTTGTCACAGCATCCAAGTGAGCAACCATAGAATGGATCATTTTACCTAACAACGGGTACAGAAAATTTAAGAACTATTGAGGATTCATATTCTGACAGAAATACCATAAAACCCCAAAGAACTGCCTCCCTGGGTAGCACTGAGGTCCTTATATTCTAACATTTCATTTCTAACAAAGGCTAGCCAGGAATTCCATGAGCAGGGCACTAAAGTCATGCCTTATCCACGAATCTACCCTTCAGTTGCAATTAAGTGGAAGTATTTCAAAGAACCAGTTAGTTATATCATATTTAGATAATTATGCCAACTTTTATGAGATCTCTAAGATCTCCATGGTGTGACACTTACTAATTAGGATGGGAAAATGTAGGATTTAAGAGGTCTTTACAATTTAAGAACAAGAACAAAACCAGTAAATATATCTGCCACCCACTGAACAAAATTTCAAGACCATCCCCTGAAGTTCTGAATCCAAGGAAATAAGCAAATGTGAGAACAAGGAAAGAAAATATAACTTGGAACAACTACTCTACTAGCAGTTCCTAAGCTACAAGATATAGGTACTTCCTACTAGAGCTTTGGAAGAATAATCATATAAATCTTGTCCTTTAGCATATGACAGTTCTAACAATCACACCACAATCGGTAAGCTCTTACAGAGCTGCCAAGAGAAAGACAGTGAAACACACAGATGAGGAAGCTTAGAACTATTAGTAAAAGGCTAAAAGGAGGCCAGAATGTTGTGGACAAAAGGAAAAGGATGTTGGAACAAGGAATAAGACAAGGAGTAGTGAAAAAAGCAGGTGATAAGGGAAACCCAGGTGGAAAAGATACAATGAAAGCAATGAAAGTTGGGCAGTTCCAAGAGAATACATTTTCATTTCCTTACCCGTTTTATTGTCAAAAAACTTGATGTGTCTATCTTCATGAGCTGTTATTGTTACAGGAAGAGTTGGATGACTTACTACTCTGTTAATGTGATTGGTTGATGGTAAACCTGGAAAAAAAGGTGGGCAACAATCAACTGAAGCAAATTATATACAACTGTCAATAACAAGTTTCATGATTATATTCCAAAACTGTAAGGCTGAAAGCCATAAAAAAACCTACAGTAATGTAACTGCATTACCAAACTAGTCAAACTTGTGGTGTAGATTTTTATTATAGCTACATGTAAGAGCTTGTCTGTGTGCAGCCAAGGGCTGGATTAAATTTGATAAAAAGACACATTGGCTCAATACAAGAATAATGCACAGGCACAAATCACTCTTATAAGAATGTGTAATAGTGAGCTACATGTTCTCATGTCCCCTTCCTTTGTGCAGAAAGGAAAAGGATCACAGTCTCCAACTTCTGATTAACAGCAAAACATTTTTTTAAATGTGGCAAATGGTGTTCTGCTATACACTAAAATAGACACTTTTCATCTCCTTCTGTCATGCACAAAAGAAGCAGCAGCAGGAGAATCTGAGCCCAAGAGCAAAATCACTCTTTTGTTTTATATTCCAGCCCATATTATTTCAAAAGAGAACTTTAAATAAAGCATGTCTGCAAATAATTCATTTGGCCCATTTATTATGGCTCTAGCACCACAGAATTCATGTAATATTTCAGCAAGGTTATGGACCAATGAAGAGTAAGCGGACAAAAGAGAGCATAAAACTGCCACTTCCAATCCTTTAAGCAAGGAGTGGGCAAAGTGCAGCCTGTATGTGGCCCCAAGCCCTTTTTTGTAGCTCTCCAGAATTTTAATTTTAAAAAGAACAAATTGTGGTTTTCTATGGAAATCTGGCAGGAAACCATTCAATTGTCTGCTTATTCAATTCACTAAGTGTTCACTAAAAGAGGAAACTTTTAATTAGCACTTCTCTTAAATCTTAAGCCTTTTTTTAAAAAAAGAGGCTGGTATTTGTTATTCAAATTTAAGTACTTGTTATTTCAAAAGGGAATCATATGTACTCAAAAAGTCACTAGAAAGCCACATCCCTTCTTCTACCACAGTAACAAAATTTAAAGTGAATGGTTTAAGCTGGCTTAAAATTAATAATTTTTTTTATAAATCTCAGTTGGCAGGGAGAAATATCAAATAACATCACACATATAAATTAAAAAATGCAATGTAAAAGCTAACATTTTGCTAGACTTCCCCTTAGGCGGTGCCCCCTTTCGGCATTCAGTCTTTGGATAACTGCCCAACCAGAAACGTAGTCTTCAACTCTACAGATGTTGCCTACCCCTGCCCTGAGCAGAGGTGTCAGAAAGCACGTTTTGAGGTGGTCAAATTATTAATCTCCTTACTCAAAAGGAACTTGTGGCAGAGATAGTTCAATGTTAGCCTTCTTTTAGCAGGAAAGCAGGACAATCATGCCCCCTTCCCCATGTAGTGCCTCCCCAAGACCTCCAAAATGCACTCCAGAGAGTTAGGACACCCCTCCCCCCAGTTGGTTTTCAGACAATTCTGAGGACTTTAATGGGAGAGAAAGGAAGATAGATTGTTCTAGTGCTGCAGAGCCAGAACATTAATTCTGGCCTATGTCAGCAAAAAGCGTATCAGGGCTGTTACTGTGTGATATGGGCCATCTAGACCTAGCACATAATTGTTAAGGTACCAGTAAATTAAAATCGAAGTTATCCATGAACTAATGTAAAAGATCTATTTGAAAAGGAGTAGTTTATTATTATTTACATTAAAAATGCTAAATGCATGGCCTTGTCACAAAACTTCTGTTATGATCAAGTTTCAGCTGTAAAGATGTAAAGACAAAAGCTTATAAAATGTATTTGCAAAGGCTTTCACAGCCGGGATCTAATGGTTGTTGTGTGTTTTTTGGGCTCTTTGGCCGTGTTCTGAAGATTGTTCTTCCTAATGTTTCACCAATAGTCTCTGTGGCTGGCATCTTCAAAGGACAGCATTCCGACTCCTGTCCTCCGAAGATACCGGCCACAGAGACTGGTGAAATGTTAGGAAGAACAACCTTCAGAACATGGCCAAAGAGCCAGAAAAACACACAACAACTTGTAAAAGAGTGGTATAATATACCAGATGGGCGGGATATAAATCAAACAAATAAAATAAATAAAAACGGTTAAAATTTACCAGAATCTGTCTGAGAGGAAAGCAGGACAAGTGACTGGGATGTTTCCAAGTCGTAGATTACAGTGTTGCCAGTGCTAAAGGATGTCACCATATGAGCAGGATCACAGCCTATAAAATCAACTGATGTGGGTATTCCATACTCTGAAGCAGGAAAGAAACATGTTAACAGCAGTCATTTGCCAAAGCAGTATGACTCTTAAAATCATGTATTTTGTTGGAGATACAGACTAAAATAGCCTTTTAGTAGTCAGTACTAGAGATGGGGGTATTTGTATTTAAATACACCCACACAGATGGACTTAAGGAGCCTCGTGGCACAGTGGTTAAACCGCTGTAGTGCAGCTAAAACTGTGCTCACGACCTGGGGTTCAAATCCAAGGTAACCGGCTCAAGGTTGACTCAACCTTCTATCCTTCCGAGGTCGGTAAAATGAGTACCCAGCTCGCTGGGGGGGGGCAATGTGTAGCCTGCATAATTAAATTGTAAACTGCCCAGAGAGTGCTTGAAGCGCTATGGAGCGGTATATAAGCAGCACACTTTGCTTTGCTTTAATGAGGGTCCACTCACCTGTCCGCTGCTGCTCTGGCTCCACTCTCCCTTCCAATTGCTCCACAGTTCGTGATCAACTAGCCACTCCAGCCACTGCGAGCCTCCCTGCCAGGCTGACTAGTGGCTAGTTGATCATGAGCTCTAGAGCTATTGGAAGGGAGCGTGGAGCCAGAGCAGCAGCGGACAGGTGAGTGGATGGTCTGGCCCCAGGGGGCCAGATTCTTGTTATGTTCACCCATCTCTAGTCAGTACAATAGTATGAGCACATCTGGATTAGAGTTATATATTCTACATAAATATTAGGCAAAATCATTGGTTGTGGTTTTGTTTCTCTGTATTTATTAGGTATTCATTTAAAAAGTGTGGTTAAGTTTATTCCAACTGATGGATTGGCTACCCTTCCCAGAGCTTTCAAATTATAAAGTACTCGGAAGTGGTTTACCAATTCCATCTTCTGATGGCACTTTGAGACCATGCAGCTTGCCCAAGGCTGCCTCTTTTGCAGGCAGGCACAATGGGAAATCAAATTCCCAACTCCTGACTCCACAGTTCTAGCCAACTTGTTATTAACTGTCCTGTCCTATGCAAAACATAATGGAAGGGTAGAATGTAATTCTTTTAGTCAATAAATAATCATGTATCATAATTTTTTATTTTTCTGAAGAGTTATGTTACTTTGTCAGATTTCTTTTATTTTTTTAAAAAAATTACTTGCTTTCATTTCAAGAAAACTTTTAAAGAAGTAACATCCCAACTTCGTAACTTACCCCTATTTCCATTGTAAGTGCAAATACAGGGCACTTTTTCAGGTGGATTCCATAATCTAATACTGCCATCTGCTGAGCACGATAATAAGTGATTCTTTACACCACTGTAAGCGAGACCCCAGACAGCATCCGTGTGAGCAATTAATGTGCCAGCTAGAACGTTTGGCTCTACACAAAACAATACAAAAGAAAGAAAAAAGTCAATATAAATCATCATTTAATATACTGTGGGACATAAAGATTTCATCTTATAATAGTTAATCTATTAATGGGAATCACTAAATATCAAGAGAAAGCTTACCATATGTATCATAAGGATCAACAGTAGGGCTAGGCATGTTCCACCACTGAATAGCTGCATCAATACCACCACTGAAACATTGTTCTCCATTAGAACTAATTGCCAACGACAATACAGGTCCACTATTTTAAAGTACAAAAGCAGCATATTAATATTTGAAGTAAAGATCAAAAATTAAAACTTGACTTTAAAGTCACAATACATTATCAAGATAACTAATAATCTTCCTTATAAAAGTCACAAACAACCCTTTTACACACAGGTATTTGGTTACAATTTTATAGTTGATTTTACATATAAATATGGTTTCTGCAGCATTTAATATAAGGTTTTAAACATAATATTTTCAATTCCCTATAATATTTCTTTCTACAAACAGTATTAACTAACAACATTAATAGACTGATACCATCTGTTTCTATGCAGAAAATATGATTAAGCTAATGTTTAACAGGTCTGGAACACGATTTATAGTTGAAGCTTAACTTAATGTTTTGCCATCAGGTGAAAAAAAGATCAAAATCAAAGCCAAGCATCAACACCTGAAGCTGAAAACATTTAACCAAAACATTATGTTGTGACTTTCTCTTAGCTACTTAAATAAGTGTTTGGGAAATACTGAAATTTGAAATACTTACATATGAGCTCTAAATGTGTAGATAGGTTCCACATCTAAAGAGGCACTCCTAAAAATAAAAAAATAAAAATAAAGTGAAAAAGCCACATGTGAGCTTGATATCCCAAATATTACATTTCAGAAACTGTCAGAATATGAAGGACTTTAAATATATACAGTACTTACTTTTTGGCAGGAACTGTTTTTTGCAAGTTCCAAAGTTTTAGAGTATGGTCCTCAGAGGCTGTAACCAGCACAGGCTCTACAGGATGAAAAGCTAATGCCCGCACACCATCAAAATGGCTGCGTAGTGTATATTTAGGATTCCATGTTTTCCGAAAGGCATCTTTGTTGGCTGGTAACTGAAATAAAAATGCATAATATAAAGATATAAGAGGGGCATAAAACTAAGCATTTTTTTCCTTTGGTTTCCTTATTGAGATCTACATACATCAACCATATGAACAATACTTTTTCATTTTCTTAAAAAACAAAAAAAGTGTGTCAGCAATGCCTCTTGAGGTATCTGATATCAGAAGCTACCCAAAAGACCCAGAGGATTCTCTGTGACTAAACAATGCATTCTACTCTAACAAGCACCCACATCCTATCTTCCATTTTCCTGAAATCCTGTTTTTCTCATAGCACAATAGGAATAGTGAGCACATGAACCTACCAATGTTGGGGCCATCAACTCCCATCAATCTTTGTAACCAATAGGGTGAGGCAAGATAGGAAGTGAAGTCCAACCATGTGTTACGATACACCTAAACTTTGAACCACCTTTCTGTTAAATTACCTTATCTTTATTAGTTTCTGATTATATATTTTTTAAACATTCCCATTACAAACTCTTTTCCAAGAGAGGTTTAAGGCTTGGAAAGAACTCAAAACCATTAATCCAAACAGAAAAGAAGCAACTTTGTTTTATTCACATAGAGGTTTCTGATAAATTTATAGCTCCCATTAGAAGCAAGGGTTAGAGGCAGCTCTCATGTAGTAGTCTATAGTACTGTTTTGGAGGAATCCCTGGATCTTTGAAGAAGATTCTGGGAGAAACAGAGAGCTGCACAGAGAATCAGCAAGGAATGCTTGCCAACCCTCAGCAACCAACCGACACCCCCCAAATTTCTGCCAGTGCAGAAATCCCACAAGTGAAATGTTGCTCACGGGAAGTCTGGATCTGAAAAATAATTATACAATAATTGAAAATTTAAGGGTCAGCTACAACATCGTCTTATTAATTCTGCAGGTTTACCAACAATCTTATTTCATGTGTTTTTAATGTAGCCTTTACAGTGGACCCTCGACTTACGGAAGCTCCAAATGGTGCAGAATGCGGCAGCCAGACTTCTCAGTGGGGTGAGAAAATACCATCATATCACTCCCACTCTGGCTGCTTTGCATTGGCTGCACGTTCAATTCCGTGTTGATTTCAAAGTATTAATACTTACGTACAAAGCCCTAAATGGTTTAGGGCCTTGATATTTGGCGGAACGCCTACTCCCACCAAAATCTACCTGTATCACTCAATCTAGCCAGGAGGTGAGATTGAGGAGCCTAACACCGAGGGAGGCCTGGAAGGAAAAAACAAGAAACCGGGCTTTCTCGGCAGTGGCTCCTCGCCTTTGGAATAAACTCCCTCCTGAGATTCGTATGTCACCTTCGCTGGGCATTTTCAAAACCCAATTGAAAACTTGGCTGTTTAAGCAGGCCTTCCCTCCAGCCACTATTTATGTTTTTTCTTTTTTCTTTGCATTTTGAACAATTGATCATTGATGTTATATATTGATTTTATATTCAAATTGTTTTATTTTAAGTATTGTTAGCCACACAGAGTAGTCAACTGATCAGATGGGCAGGAAATAAATAAATAAATAAATAAATAAATAAATAAATAAATAAATAAATAAATCCATCCATCCATCCATCCATCCATCCATCCATCCATCCATCCATCCATCCATCCATCCATCCATCCATCCATCCATCCATCCATCCGTGCTGGGACAGTGGCTGCAGGTCGAAAAGTCCATAGGTTGAGGGTCCATTTCCCATAGGAATGCATTGAAAACCATTTAATCAGTTCCAAGCTGCTGGCTTTCAGCTTCTTGGGCTTCAAAACCCCCTCCGCTGCCCTGTCTCCTGTCCCCTTGGCCTTCTGTCCCCACAGGGACAGAAGGCAGGGGGCACTGGGGACGGGAGACAGAGGGCAGCGGAGACGGGAATCAGAGGGCAGCCAGGGCGGCTTTGAATTTCCCGCACTTTCCCCCTGCCTTTCATAGGTCGACGCTCCGGCTGCAAGTCGAACCAAAATTTTGTGGCCGGAGCTTTTTGTACCTCAAAATTTTCGTAAGTAGGGAACTTCGTAAGTTGAGGGTCCACTGTAACATTAAAAACAGACATAAACCCAGTTTCATACTGGGTTTATGTCATTGCTAGAGCAATGTACTTTCCTCTTTTTCTTTGTGGTGCTCCCCAATGTTTGTAGTACCTTCCCCAGTACTGGAAGGTACTACAGATATCTGGTAAGGTTTTTAAAACTTCATAAGACTGCTCCTGTATTGGTTCCCCTGGCAGAAGATGTTTTGTGGGTTCCTATACAATTTTTTAATAATTATAAACTACTGAATATATGGCACACAACTGTATATTCTAAACATGTCAGTTATTCTACAAATGCATTACTATTAGATGAAAACAAAATTACACTTACGTCATAACTATAGTCTGCATCATTAGCTACAGTCAAGTCTGCAAGGTCCCCAAGGCCCAGTACACTTAACAATACGTCATCTGAACCCATAATAAATGACTTGCCCCCTCCAGATGGAAATGTTATTGGCTCAGCTACAAGAAACAAAAGATAGTTTATTAGATTATGCAGTTAAAATTTTGAAGATGGTAATAAATACAAGTAACTAAGCAAAATATTATTCAACAAGTCTGTAATTAAGACAAATGTCATTTTACATCTAAATAGCTGTCTAATTTCCAATATAAGTGTACCAATTAGGAAATCCTTCTGTATTTGTTGCCACTATCAATATGATGTAATTATCACCACCAGATTTCCAGCAGCCAGGCATGATGGGAATTATAGTCCAAAACATGAAGGGGAACGCTGCTAAAATGAGCTGAACTTTTAAATTAAGCTAGCCAGAAGCTTATGTCCTTTTTATGCATCGTATCTATTTGCCAACTTCAAACCAGCAAGACTAAATATGGCACATAAGCAACACCAGTCTTGTTTTACATTCACTTACCCTTTCTGATGTAATTTCTCTACATTTTAAAATATTTTTCACTGAGAATACTAGGTGGAAGCAAACATTGTACAAGAGCTCGATTTACAGTACAACAATGTATCCCTCCTGTCTGCACCTAATTTCTTTTCCAACTCTGTTCCAAACAAACCCCCAAAGCTCCAGCACAGATTCTGAAAGTACATGTAGGCTGCCTACTCCACTATCTGAAGCCATTCCATTAGCAGGAAGACTGGATAACATTTAGCATCTTAAAGCAATCAAAATAGTGTCATGGAGAATAATTAATTCTACTGCACCCTTCTTGATTCTAAAAGTGTACATTCAAAGGGACTAACCCGGCCTGCCTTCTCTTTCCAGAGAAAGACAGCATGTAAATATTAGAAATAAATATATAAATAACAGAATCCGATTTACACGATATTTCCCTGGAGAAAGGTTGAGACCATACAACCCCCGGAAAGCTGCTTTATTATCAAAATGGTATAGAAATGGTTCTTTAGCTTGCAAGGGGAGGGGGGAATTGGAAGCAAGACACCATTGGACTTTAGTCTGTTAGGCTGGGGGTGGGCAAGTCTGGTTCCAATATAATGTCTTTATTTAAATCCAAAAAGCTGCATGTGTTATGTGCTGTGTTATTGTCAAAAAACCTGATGTGTCTATGTGTTAAAGGCCTATCACTCTGTCCACAACACCACACAGGGTATCCTTCAAAAAGCTAGGATGCTTTAAAATCCCTCAGTTAAAGAGAGAGATTTCTTCACAACCTTTTACCTTCCTTTTCAAACCATCTGCAAAAGAAAGAAATTGATTCCTCCACATTTATTTAGAATTTTCAAAAGAAGATTAGTATTCCTTGGAGAAAATTTTATTTAACCCAGCTGACATTTTCATATGAACATTTTCAGTTTTACTTTAGCAATAAATATATATCCTGTTTTCCTGAAAATAAGACAGGGTCTTATATTAATTTTTGCTCCAGATGACGTTTTATTTTTTCATGGTACACCAATCTACATTTATTCAAATACAGTACTTCATGTTGTCTTCTTCTAGTTGCTGCACAATGGTGGAAGGTGGGGTTTCACTTAACTGGGGCTTATTTTGGGGGTAGGACTTATATTATGAGCATCCTAAAAAATCACATTAGGGCTTATTTTCAGGTTAGGTCTTATATTAGGGGGAACAAAATTATATGTATCCTACAAACATCTTCTTCACTTGATAAACCCAACTTACTGAACAAGCCCGTTAGAACTCCTTTAAAAACGTGCATTTAAGATGCAGAAAAAATAATTTTCATTATGTTTACTTATTTTTAATACAAATTCAGGACATCTATCATATTACAAAAACTTTAGTCTCTTGTATTTTCTATGTTTTTTAAAATTAATGAAACTCTACTAAAAAGAGAAGAACAGATAAATAACCAGGAGATTCAAACACATGCACAGCATGCAATTAAACTAAAAGTAAATAAAATGAAATAAAAATTGTGCTCTGGGCTTTAATAGATTATAGAGATGGTAGCAGGAAAAGAAGGCAAAGTGCAAAACAAGGTGCTATTTTGACTCTCATGCAGTGCGCCAAAAAAAGGAGCGGGATCAACATGAGATAACTGAATCTTGCACTCCAGGAAAATAATGATTGATTCCCTCTATGCATCACAAGCAGACCCATTTTGCACTAAAAACCCTGAATTTTATGAAAATTACTTTTTGCTCCAACATACTGACTCCTCAAAAATATTTTTAAAAACACTGGGGTATAGTGAATTCATTATAGTTCTGTACATATATAGAACAAGACTGACAATATCTAATCTCCACAATGTACTGTTCGGGAGCTAAGATTGTATACAGATTCAAGACAAAGAACAGCAACAGCACATTAATAGAAACGGATGTTGAAAAGTTTATGTGAATCTGTTTTCTCTACACGTTGATTCTGGACTTCATAGCTTGTCACTTAAACATCACCATCTTAAGGGTTCTGAGTTGCAACCAATGAGTACCAATGTGGGGAAAGGTTTCTTACTCATTCACTTCAACAGTTATTTTAAGGGCTGTGATTTTATATATATATAATAAGAAAGACAAATTCAGATACTGACTCTAGTAATTCAAAATAAAAGTTGCAAAATGTAGAGCGGTTGTCTGCAGCAGAACCAATTTGCAAACAAGACATGACATGTTCATGTAAAGCATTCAGTTCAGAGGGACTATGCGTGGTTTTAAAATAAGACCTTCTGAAAACAAAACAAGTAGGTGAATTTGTTGTACCTTCCTCTGCTCTTGCACCTTCATGATCAGTCATTCTAGAAGAGGGTGACCTAGACTGATTAATGACTCCTGTAGGGATGTGGGGTAGCTCATCATCGCCCAGATCAGCTATCATGTCGTGCAGTTTTGTCCTGTTGACCCCTGTAAATTAATGTCAGCAGCAAAGATTCATTTGATTGCTACCGCCTGACATTATTGCTATTTACACTCCCTGTTTGCTTGCTTAATGTGATTTCACTAATATATATATCTATATATACTAAAGTAGAATATGTATGCTTCCATAATGATGTTTTGGAAAATGAATTAAAATTAATCTCTGACTTTAAAAGGAGGATTTAGACTTGGCTTTTTCTTTGTTTAATTACTGTGTTCTGCTTACAGAGGGAAAAGAAACACTTCAATGTGTGAACTCTTTGTAAAAAAAACTTCAAGAAAACAATTCTGGAACAACACAGGTAATATAATTAGATCCAGTGTTTATAGTAAAAGCTAACATCATTGCAAAGGCATAACGCTGGCTTACCAAAAGGGATGAAAAAATATATAGACAATTAGGTGATTGGGAGGCAACAAACATTTAACTTTCCCCCTTGTTTTTTTTAAACATTTGGACAATTTAATGACATTAGATGTACATATAAAGAATATATAAACCATTTAAACTAAACATCCTCTGCTTTAAAATAATTCAAAGTAAGCCAGAACTCCCCAGATAATTATTTAAAATGAAAAATCATAAGTATAGAGAACAAATTCAAGCTAGGACGCAGAATCTCTTTTTTCTATGTTCAGTCAACAGGACCACTAACGAACATTCTTCCTTCTTTGCTGGATCACTATCCAATCACTTTAGGAGCCAATATGACTTTTCCCAATGATTTAGTCCTTAATTACACTTTTCACTGCAAAATTGTTACAGATCTAGCTAGAACATACAACAACAGAACAAGAGAAAACAGTGGCTGAAATCCTTTTGCTTTAACTTACACTGTGAATAAGGCTGATAGCTTCATCAGCTGTGATTTTTCAGAAATTAAAACTATGATTCCACCCTGAAGGTTCCAAGGCTCGCTTACGTTCCCTTTCATCATGGGAAAGCCACTAGGGGCTGTAGGATGGGGGGAGTGTCTTTAACTTCTGACAATCACTTCCACCAGCACAGGGTGATGCCTGCCGACCTGTGGCCAACAACTTCCTCATGATAAGCAGTGTCCCATTTACTGGTCTTTGACCGTAATAAATTCATTCATTCAAGCAGCGTCCCAAGGGAACCTGTCAGTGGTTTGTTAGATACTTTTAATTACATAAAACTCACTGTTGCCAATTATGTCATCAGCCTTACATGGAGTAAGTTGAACAACTAGATTTTAGCCATGTCTTGATACTGCAGGAGTTGGAGCAAGAGAGAGAGAGAGAGAGAGCGCAAAGATACAATTTGCTTCTTTAAAAAAACAAGCAAATAAATAAATAAATAAATGGAGCCCTAAATTTATACTGTATACTAAAGAAGCTATACTAATTAAAAAGCATCTAATACCAACAAAATAAGTATGTGTGAATTTAACATCACTTTTGCAGGTCATGAATAGTTTGGTCATTTACCTTACACACTAGCGTAAGCAGGTCTCACTCTAGACTCATCTAATCAGGTAAATACGATTCCATCAGGAAAAAAAAGGCAGATTGGCCAAGGCTCAGACTACGTGGCATGTTAAAAACTAAATAAGATAATCACCTTTACTTTTAATCACCAGTGTTGAAACCAGTGAAAACTTAGATCAAAACAAGTAAGATGCATAAGCATACTCCCTAGCCACATTATAATTAGTAACAAAAATCTCAGCCCCTTTGTCAAGAGAAAAATAACATCTCCTGACAAATTTAGAAGGCCTCATTCTGACCTAAAGTGCCCAATTTCTAGTTAAGCATCTTAAGATGTTTTACATAATAATGAAAGAAAAAATTTCTATCAGAATGCCGCTGATGCAGCATCAGCAAGAAGAAACGAAAACAGAATTGAGTAAAACAGTGAGAACCCTGCACTTGTACAGGGAGAATGGAAAGGATGGGGCTTCTATTTTCTACAATGCTCCAAATGAGGAACTATACAGGGTTGCTGTCTTTGTGAGACTTTGTGTGTCTCACAAAGAACAAAAACAATGGCAAAAATTGGCTGCAATGTTTTAAATAAAGTCCTGATGCAGACAATGTAAACAGCATGTGACAGTGGTCTAGTGAAACCAGAACCATGAGGATGAAGTAGCAATCTGGCAAGGCATTCCTCTTAACACGCAGTTTTGAGAATACATCTACTTAGCAGAAGCACTGTGTGCACCTTCACACCATTCTTACAATACGGACTACAGACTGAGTGAGTGTTGTTCATTTACAGTTTTTACACTTCTGTTTTGTAATGTATCAATCTCTCTGGAAAAAAATGTAATTGCTTATTCCATTTTGTGAATAATTTTGGAAATTATTCCATGTCAGGAAGCATTTCACCTGGTTTTTTTTCCCCTGAGAAAACATGAACAGCATAACTTAGAAACAGACTATGTCCATAGCTTCCATAATGACAGGGAAGGGAGCTAAGAGGTATATACAACAATATCCAAATTCTTAGATGAAACATGGGAAGTTGCAGAATGACATCTTACAGGCCATGTATCTATAGTGCCCATTAGAGATGTATGCTTCGTATCCAATGGATACATGAAGCATGGCAGCACAGGTACCCCGGAGGTCCTGCCCACCTGGAATCAGCCCGGTCCACTTACGGGGCTCTGCACAGCATGTGCATCTGTCATCGGTGTTGTGCCAACTGCAGTAATAGTCCTGCTAGCATTTCCCATCTCTCCCCACAGCTGCACTCCAGTCAAGAGCTGGAAAGACAAATCTCCCTGTTCAGCGGCCGAGTGGGACTACTGCCATGATTGGTATGATGCCAATGTTGAAAGAAGTGTGTGCCACATAGAACCCTATAAGTGGACTGGGCTAGTTCCAGGGGGCAAGAATGAACATGTGGACACCTACCCGTGCTGGCATGCTTCATATTTGTATCCTCTGGATATGAATACTAAGTACACGTCTCTTTTCTTTCTTTAAATTTTTTTTCTTAAATTTTTTTCTTTTTCTTTTTTCCCCTTTTTACCTGGCCCCCCTGCTTTTGTTATTGGTAAGTTGTGCTATGTACAATTTTTTGTGTAATTTTATTTGTTGTTTATTTTTGTTGGAAGCCGCCTAGAGTGGTCATGGCACCAGATAGGCTGGGTATAAATTAAACAAACAAACAAATAAACTAGTGCCCATTCTTTTAAAACTAAAGGCTGATGTAACTGCTATGTTTTGCAGTGGTTCTCAGATACAGATTTCTTAGTTTCTTTGTCAAATGAAAAAAAAATTCAACAATGCTGAAAATGTTGGGAGAATTTATAAAAGTAGGGATGCTCGATTGCACCACAAATAATAGCTTCTAAGGCTTTGAAGTAGGCCTTTGTATTGTCCAGTGTTTTTGCCTGAAGACTGCTGGATCTAAATTAAATAATGGTATGATATTTATTGTGAAGAGATTCTACTGTGTTCCTTAACAGCAATTTCATAGCTATCATGGTTTTTAAATGAAACCTGAAGTCCTTAGTAAGGAAATGGTGTAGTCCTCATTCAGGAAATGTGATTTGTTTCTATGTTCTCTAAAATGCAGCATCCTGTGAAGAGCCCAACCAAGAAGAGGAACATGACAACTTCTACAAACATGACAACTTCTACAAGTAAGTGATTCAAAAGCTGAAGTCTTTCTGAAATCAGTGTACAATTCTTCTACTGATTAAAATTTTCAGTACTGCTGTAAGTAGAGATTTGGCCTTCATATTATTATGCAAATACAACAGGTGGCCAGCTTGATGAACACCCACCCTCAGACCCCACCAGACCACTTACTGTGTGGCCGGCATAATCTTCTGCACTAAAATTGCAGCAATAGCTTGGCTGCTGCAGCCCTGCCTCCCTATTTGCCTAGCCACTCCAGCAAGGGGGCAGGATGACAAGTCTCCCTGCTCAGCAGCAGAGTGGCTGGGTGAGTAGGGAGGCAGGGCTGTGGCAGCCGAGCTACTGCTGTGATTGAGACTCAGAAAATGACAACGACCACACATGATTCAGCAGGGAATATGAATACAAAGCCCCCATATCTAGTTGGAAGTCCAAATTACTTGTATCAAGATAAGAACTGTAAGTTTGTTTTCCTTTTTCTTTTCATTCTTCCAAAAAAGATTATGTATTTTTACTTAAGGTAGCTTTCCTATCATGAATTAGATGAATTCTGTGAACTTTATTTTATTATTATAAAGTTTTATTTTTGGGGTTTCATCACCTGGAAGATATCATGTACCAAAATCATCAGCTCTCCCAACTTTCAAACAGCTACCATCCTTCCTATACAATTTTTAGTTGTCTGAAGAACTGCACTGTGGATCTTTTCTACAGTTTCTCACAATTTTTCACCTTTAGCCAAAAATGTACACTATTTTATCCAACCTACTTTCAGGATATTAAACATATCCATAGCTCTCCAATACACATGTGTATAAAGCAGTTTAGATTTGGAATAATGGACTGAAATATATAGTGCAAGTGAAACAATTTTACAAAAGAAATCTAGGTATTTTCAGCACAGGATGACGCTACATAACAGGCAAGGAGAAGGCAAGAAACGCCATTCAAAGTAAGGTAATTAGTATAAGGTTAGGTAAACAACACAAAGAACATGCAACACTATGTTTCAAAATTTAAAAATCCATGCACGAATTCATTTATATTAAAATCTGCATATAGAGTAAACCCAGTTAGATCTTTTAGAATATTAGAAATTCCTTTTATGACCACAACTCCTAAAGTACATATTTTACAGGACCCAATTATCAATAAATGTAGCCATGACTAATGTGTAAAAAAAATCCATGGAATAGACATTAATCTTGTATTTCCGTAAGATATTACCTGGATAGGTCAAACCCATGCTAAAATCAGCATTGGCCAAAAAAATCTAGTTTTTCTTCACCTTTTTGCAACTTTCACAGTCAATGCAGCTGTTCTGGAGGCTACAATGCAAAGCCTCTATGTTTGGGCAAAAAATATCTCTGGCTCTTCCTGAAGTGTGGTCCTCTCACTTATATCAACTTTCTGTTCTCATTCCATCTTGTGCCACCACATACAGTGGTGCTTCGCATTGCGATGTTAATTCATTCGCTGTAGAATGAAAACATCGTAAAGCAAAATTAAAAAGCCCATAGAAATGCATTAAAACCTGTTTAGTGCGTTCCGATGGGCTTAAAACTCACCGTCCAGCAAAGATCCTCCATAGGGCGGCCATTTTTGCTACCTGTCTTGCGAGGAATCCATCCCTAAACACAGCGGGGAACCATTTTATTTACCCGGCGGCCATTTTAAAACTGCCGATCAGCTGTTGGAAAATTGTTGTTTTGCGAAGAATCGGTTCCCGAAGCAGGGAACCGATCATCGCAAAGCGAAATTCTCCCATAGGAAACATCATTTTGCAAAAGCGATCGCAAAAAGTTCATCGTAATGTGATTTCGTTGTTAAATGAAGCGATCATAATGCAAGGCACCACTGTAACTTATGCATCATTCTTCTAAGACATAAACTGGGGAAGGCATAATTGTTGCTGATCATCATCATCTTAATAAATATCTAGTGAAGAAAGGCATACCATCTTTCATCATCATATTTAGCTTGGGAGAGATTAAACTTCAACGATAAATTTCAGTTAGAAGTCAGATTTGCCAGTTCCTTCTCACTAACAAAACCCCCTCAAATAATCCATGAATTTCAGGGACCAGGGACAGGGGACACTTTGGCTCTTTCATGGTGACTTTGTAGAAGCAGCTCAGGTTTTCCCTGCTTCCATCAAAGCCCAAGACAAAGTAAAACCAAGCCCACCCCATCTCTGTGTCTTCTGTCATTCTCTACAGCCCAGAAGAAAATTAAGGAAAAGATCGTGCCCCTGTTACAGAGTCCTCTACAAGTGTCAGACATTCTGTAGGAGGGCCTGGGTTTGCACAGCTTTTTTTGAAGTAAGTGTTAGAAATATGAAATGAAACAAGACTTCAAGACCTTGGAATACAGAAAGAATTATAGGGACAGGAGGGGGTAATGGTGGTGATATAAAATTGTTGGCTAAGCAGGTAAAGCCATCAATTAATAAAAATGTGTTGATGAAAATTCTATTCTTTCCATATACTTATTAGGAAACAAAATAAAACAAAAATATTTAGGTTTGGGTAATTAACAAAGTCCAAAGATATACTACAAAACTTAATCAGAACTAATTTCAAAGCATCATTGCCTTTATAAGCTACTTTTAAGTGGTACTGATGCAGCAAAGCATGTTCACCTTCCAAACTTCATCCTAGGCTCCAATTAAAAACAAATTCATTTTAGATAAGATTCTGGTCTGCAGATTTATCAGACGGAAAGTTAAAGTTAGTTGCCCCCCAAAAACGAAATGTTAAGATGGAGGGGGAGGGGAAGAGAATACACTTTAAAAAAACTGTTGTCTACATGAGTCAGAGAACTGTTTCAAGATTCAGAATCTGCACTTACTCTTTACCCCTTTCTTTCCCTTTCGCTCCTTCTTGTACTGTTCCTTCAGTTTAGTTATTAGCCCTTGGTCTACATCCCAAACCTCAGCAGTTGGGGACAGGTCATCTTTGTCTACATGCAGCATGTTATTGAAAGAAAAATAAATCAGCAGTTGGCAATCCAAGCTGTTTGTGAATATTACAAGTTAATCAATAGGAAGTGTTATTCATTTACATTTCAGTATTGTAAAGGTGCAGTTTGTTATAGTTTTGCAAAGTGGTCTAATTTTGCCATAGATTTTCTTCACAAACTTTATGATAACATATCAGCAATGAAGAAGAATTTTGAATTTCTGTTATTACCAATGTGAACAAAATAATGGATTAACACTAATGCATTAAATTACTGCATCTTTAGTGAGACAATATTAACAAATTATTCAGCCAGATCTGAATAAGCAAATAAATATTTTTCATGCAATGCAACTAGAATGCAAACAGAATTGTAAGGACCTTTTTTTCCATGAAACTACCATGCAATTTTGTTCTATTCTTATTCTACATGCAGTAAGATCTACTAAATCTAAAACAGATCAGAATATAAACACAGTTCAGGGATATGTTCATCAATTTTAAATCTTTAATGGTAACTCAAAACATTACAAAATTATTTCAGAATTTTACTGGTTGAAATTTCTCTCTCTTTTTATGTTAAAAAAGCAGACAAAGATTTTTTTATTCTTAAACCCAACCATCCATGGCAAATGGGGAGGGAGTGAACTAAGGAAAGAGGCTTACTTCAGTAATTTAGGAAATTACCAAACATTTAAATTACAAAATATATTACATGGAAACTCCACTGACAAAACTGAGTCTTGTATGAATATATTTTGGTATAATTTCTATTATACTGTATAGCCAGCCTTTTGAATTCTAATACTTATCGTAGAGCATCAGTACCAGCATAATAAATCAAAAGAGACTGCAGAAAAAAACTGGGCACTTATTTTATACAGCAAGTTCAGTATAATGAACCTGCTATTAGAATGATTTAAGGGCGACATCTATAAGTTCCAAGTACAATTTAGCACCTATCTGCTTGAAACTAAGCCCAAAGTGAACTCAGTGTACTTGCATGTAGACAACTGAGGGTGTTACTTAGAAAATGACTGTTTTAAAGTCTGTTTCTCTGAACAGAGGGTATATAGTGTTAGCAGTTGATTTCCTACACAACCAAGTACTTTTCATTCATTTAATTTTGTCTATGCACATGTCTACAAAATAGTCCACACTTTTAGCATAATACCCCATGATAAAAGCTATATGTAAGGAAGGTACAAGGCTCCTTCCTCTCCATCACCTTATAAAGGTGAGAAACTAGTAAAGGACCAGGAGCTCCCAACATACCTACTGATGAAAACCGCAATTCAAGACACCACATATTTCCCACCTCAGCCTTAAATAAATTATGGTGATCCAGAAAACGGGTGGTTTTCAGCTGGGTAGAAGAATACTGCTCATACATGGAGTTCAAACATTGAAAGAGAACTGGTAATTTATAGTTGGCAGAAAATGGAGGTGGCAGGAAGTGATCATTTTAAAAATATGAAAGAAGCTACCTGAAACATTGGACGAATGGTAGCCAAGAAGCAATTCCAGGCAACAGCAGTAAGACATTATTTTCATGTACGTAGATTGGTGACACGACATGCAAACACACTCTTTATTCTAAGATCTGCTGAATGAAGTCTTTTACAGCAACCATTACCTGTTGGCAAACAAGGAGGCAAACCTGGACTGAGGTCACATGCCCCGCTTCCCTTGGCTGCTGATTGGAGTGAATTGTTTTACAACAACTAACTCTTCTCTTGGCGTTACACCGCTAGGGGAAAGCACTGAGACTTTAGCAACAGGGGTATAGCAATTGGCTAGGTTGAATGCTGTAATGAGTCTTCTTCATTCCCCACCTAATTACACCTGTTCCTTAAAGCATTAGCTACTTAAATGGACTGATACCACTGTAGGGATTTGATTGATGATGTCACAATTTTGGAAATTTAGCAGACTGAATCTTTACCCGTATGATAAAAATTATTATTATCGAACCCTCACAAATTAAGAAAGGCAAATTTTATAGGTGAAGGTTTTTCCTTCATCTATTCAATTTTTTTAAATCAAGAGAATATATGCTAGTGGGGCAGCAAAGGGCTCCGTTATGTCATAAAACAACCATATTTATTCTCACTTATGATGCCATATATTTAATCCATACCGGGACACTGTTCCTAAACATTTAGGACCAGCGGAAGTAAGGTCTACCGACTTCAATGGAAGTTGAAGTAAGCCTGATTCTGACGAAATCCTAAAACAGTGCTTTTATGTTATTACATGGTATTTCTCCTATAGGCTAAGAGAAACTTCAACTATTTGGAATAATTTTCCCAATATTCCCAATGGTAAATGTGGTTTTTAACATCTGCTTTATGCAAGTTTGTCTTCAAATAAAAAAGTGTCACATCATTTTAAATATTAAACAAATTGTTTGAAAATAAATAACCACTATTTCATAACTGCAGTTAAGCGGCATTAAGAAATAGAGGACACATGTAAAAACATAATGCAAAAGTAGAAACAAATAACATATTGAAAAGATTCCACTGTAGTTCAAACAGTATGAAACCTACTGTTCTTTTTAATTCCCAGTATTTGTAGCATCTGAATGCCATTAAGTATGGGCGAACTGCTGATGAATACATGTACAGACAAATGTTGCTATCTTTAAATTTGGCTTAATGGCTGCACATCTGAACTTCTTACCCCATTCTGTGCCATCCCCTGAACTCCGTGCTTCTCCAGCTCCTTCTCCATCCTCTGCTGTCACTAAGAAATCAAATTCTTTCAAAGCTTCTTCTGTGTCTGGGTCATCAGTAAGGTCAGCAGCCAGACCTTCATTTCCAATCTATAAGTCAAATGTGCCAGAATTATCACTATGCACACTATGGTTTAATGGTCATTTATCTCATTTTCCCACTAAGACTACATCACTTAGTATATATAACATGCAGATTAACTTCATTAATTTAAAATAAAAAGAGGCAAAACAGCATGTAAAATATGTTCTATCAAATTTAGCAAGACAGATGTTCATTTCTTTCCAGATGTCTTGATTAAGATAGCTGAAGTCAACAAGGGTTATGCTGGGAAGCAGGAATATAAGCACAGATGGCTATAGCTATAATTAAGAATTATCTATACCACTGCACTGAGATGTTTAGTTTGTGATGGCTGAGGAAACCTCCCATCATTTATACATGAGCACTTATATTGATTTAATACAACCAATACAGTAACAGCAATAGTAGGAACTTTAAATTATAATTTATTAAATGATACACTTTCTGAGACATGCTGAAACAACTATTGCTCAGTAGTTAGAAAGATAAAGAAAATGAACAGGTTACTTACCTGTAAACATGGTTCTTCAAGTGGATTCTCTATGAATACACACTGGTGGGTTAAACAGCGCCTGCGCTGGTTCCCCTCAGAATTTTCCAGAGCTATGAGGAAAAAGATACAAAGTTTAGGTTGCCCTGCACTGCGCAAGTGCAGCCCGCCAAAAATCCCCAGTTCCATGTGCCCGCACATAGAGAGAGTTGGAACTCAATCAGCAGTGACGGACACGTGGGGAGGTTGGGCGGGTCGTGTGTATTCATAGAGAATCCACTTGAAGAACCATGTTTACAGGTAAGTAACCTGTTCTTCTTCAACGTGGTTCTCTATGAATCCACACTGGTGGGTGACTACCAAGCTACTTACAGGATGGTGGGCCGTCACTGCAGCAGTGATGTAAGGACAGCCCTCCCGAATCTGGTCTCATTCTTGGCCCTGAGGTCCAGTCTGTAGTGCTTGATGAAGGTAGACACACTGGACCAGGTAGCTGCTCTACATATGTCAGGGATGTCTAGCCCTCGCAGCAGGGCCGTGGATGTGGCAACAGCTCTTGTAGAATGAACACGCAGGTTTTCAGGGAAAGGTTTATGCTGTAACTCATAGGCCAAAGAGATAGTGGAAACCAGCCATCTGGACAAAGTTGAAGTTGAAGCAGCAGTCCCTTTGCGTTGGCCACAGTAGCATAAGAACAGCCTTTGGACCTTTCTAAAGTCTTTGGTCCTGGAGACATAAAAGGATAATGCACGACGAACATCCAAACAGTGGAGCGTGCGTTCAACATCTGAAGAGGGTTCAGAAAAGAGAGTAGGTCACAATAAGGGCTGATTGACATGAAAATCCGACACAACCTTGGGGAGGAAAGAAACATCTGGGTGTAACACCACCTTGTCCTTGAAGAATTGGAGGTAAGGAGAATCAGCCCGGAGAGCAGCCAATTCACTAGCCCTATGGGCAGAAGTGATTGCCACAAGGAATAAAGTCTTTAGGGAAAGAAACTTTAGATCACAAGTAGCCATAGGCTCACAAGGTGGACGAACCAATGAGTGTAGCACAGTCTGTAATGACCATTGGGGCAATGGTCGTCTCACAGGAGGTCTCATATTGGATAGACCTCTGAAAAAAGCTTTTACAGTTGGATGGGAAAACCATTTGGAGGACTGTGATCCCATAGGCTGAAAGGTAACTATTGCAGACATATACACCTTTAAAGTAGACTTAGTTAGACCTAGGTCAAAAAGGTGTCTGAGATACAGTAGTAAGGTGGATAAAGAGACGGGAGATGCTTGTAAACCCCGCTCTGTAGTAAACTTGAGGAAACCTTGCCACTTGTGTTGGTAGAGACGCAAAGTAGAAGGCTTCCTTGCCTTGTCAAGGACTTCCCTTATTGATGGGATATCCTCCACGCTGTCAATTGGAGGGAGTCCACATCTGGGTGGAAGATCGAACCTGAGTCCTGAGTGATTAGGTGTGGGACGAGGGGAAGCTTCACCTTGTCGACTGCTGTTTGCAGAAGTAGAGAGAACCAAGGTTGTCTGGGCCACCAAGGTGCAATCAAGACTGCCTCTGCTCTCAGTTGGAGAGCTCTGACCACTGACTTCTGCACCATGGGAATGGGAGGAAACAGGTACACAAGGCCCTCGTGCCAAGGGATCATGAAAGCATCCCCCAATGACCCGGGGCCCCTTCCTGCCCTGGATGCATAGTGGGGACATTTCTTGTTGGAGACCGTGGCGAACATGTCGACCGTCGGTGTCCCCCACCTGTGGCAGAGTTCCTGAAAAATCTCTGAGTCCAGCTCCCACTCGTGGTTCTGAGTGGAGCGGCGACTGAGCTCGTCTGCAATGAGGTTGACTGTGGTGGCTATGTGAATGGCTACCGGGTAAATGTGCTCCTGGTAGCACCACTCCCAGAGATGTACCGAGAGAAGTAGAAGGAACTTTGACCTTGTTCCTCCTTGCTTGTTCACATAGAACATTGCTGTGGTGTTGTCTGTGACAAGCTGAACCGCCTTGCCTCTCACCAGAGGTAGGAAGGACTTCAAGGCCTTTATGTTGGATAACAGTTCCAGATGATTTATGTGTAACTGTTTTTCCTGAGGGGACCACAGAGCGTTGATCTGGTGACCCTCGCAATGAGCGTCCCATCCTAGAGGACTTGCGTCTGTAGTGACCTGTGCTGTCAGATGGACAGGGCGGAAAGGGCGTCCCACTAAGAGGTGAGGTCGGAAAGTCCACCACTGCAGCTGCTGTGACAGCTCCGGGGTGACAGTTAGGAGCTTGTTTTGACTGTCGAGGAGTGGATTGAAGAGGGACAGCATCCAAGTTTGAAGGGAGCGCATCTTCAGGCGAGCATGAGACAGAGTCGCCGTTGTAGAAGCCATGAGGCCTAACAGGTGTTGTGCAAGACTTGCTTTTACTCTTGCTTTGGGCCTGAATCTTTTTATGGCTTTGTTCAATTTCTGGATGCGTTCTGGAGGCATGAACATCCAACCGTGTACTGAGTCTATTCTCGCTCCGATGTAGTCCATCACCTGAGAGGGATTGAGTTTGGACTTTTCGTAATTTATAGTGAGACCCAGTGACTGCAACGTCTGGAGCACATACTGAGTGTCCTTTAAAGCCTGATGTTTGGACTTGGAGACAATCAGCCAATTGTCTATGTAGGGGAACACCTGAATCCCCTGAAGACGCAGGTATGCTGCCACCAGAGCCATGCACCTGGTGAAAGTCCTGGGTGCTGTGGAAAGGCCGAAGGGCAAGGCCACAAATTGATAAATGGTGCTGTTGAAGAGTAGACGCAGATATTTCCTGTGACTCCTGTGTATGGTGACATGGAAATATGCGTCCTTCAGATCCAGTACCACAAACCAGTCTCCCTGTCTCAGAAGGTGAATGATGGATTCTAAGGTCACCATCTTGAACTTGCGTGCTTTGAGAAACTTGTTGAGGCTTCTCAGATCCAGGATGGGCCTTAAACCCCCGTCCTTCTTGGGGACCAAGAAATATCGGGAGTAAAAACCGTTGAGGACCTCCTCTGATGATACCTTCTGGATGGCCCCTTTCTGAAGAAGAGTCAAGATCTCCTCCTCCAGGGCAGGGTCGAATGATGTAGGGTTGACCTGTCCTAGAGGAGGCAACCTTATAAACTCCAGGCGGTAGCCGGAGCTTATAATGTTCAGAACCCAGATGTCGTTGGTTATGAGAGTCCAGTTGTGGAGGTAAGGAGAGAGGCGGGTGGTGTGGGAGGGTGGTACTGGAATGGTCAGAAAGTCAAAGGTACTGTTTCTGCTTTTTTCCAGGTGTTTTGTAAGACTGCTTCTTACGAGGTGGTTGGGGTCTGAAGACAGCAGATGAAGAAGAGGAGGCCTGAGGAGGACGTTGAGAAGAATTGCCCCCGTAAGGACGGTAAGTGCTAGTGGATGGCTGTTGGTAAGATTGAGTGGTGTATCTTGAACGCCACTGTGACTTGGATTGTTTAGGTGGAGGTAGCACCGAATATGATTTGGCTGTCTTCTTACTCTTGTGCAAGTTTTCCAGGTTCTCATCAGTGTTTTGGCTGAAGAGGCCTGAGGCATCAAAAGGCAGGTTTTCCACTCTAGTTTTGATGTCTTCAACGATGTTAGCTGAGCGGAGCCAAGCATGTCTCCTCAAGGTGATAATAGAGGCAAAATTCTTAGATGTGGCCTCGGCCACATGGCGGGCAGCAACCCGTTGGTACTTGGATACAGTGAGAGCTTCTGAATGAGTATCCAGACAGAGCTGCCTTATATCCTCTGGAGCCATCTGAAGGGCTGGAAGAACCCTGGACCAAAGTTGTTTTTGGTAGGCACCCATGGCCACCAGATAGTTAACTGCACGTAGAATGAAGGGTGACCCTTTGTTGGAGTCTTAGTAGAACTAGATTCTACTATCAAAGAGTTGGGTGCTGGGTGCATGACGAGGAAGGAGGTATTCTCGCCATGGATTCTATAGAGATTTTCAGTCCTTTTTGAAATCAAGGTAGCATTAGCAGGATGCTCCCAGAATTCTTTTATAAGGTCTATCAGTTCTGGTATGAAGGATAGACTGACTGGATATGTCCTTTCAGCATCGATGTCCCCAAAGATGAGATTTTCCTCTCTTCTTGGTGACTGTTCAATTGCCAGCTTCAGAGCTTGGGCCATACGACCAACCATTTGAGTACAGGAAGAAAAATCTTCCGAAGGAGAGGATGGTTTTAAGTTAGCTGCCTCTGGGGGCAAAGGTTCCCCAGGGACTGGGACTTCTAAGGACACTTCAGACTCCTCGTCCTCTTCCGCATCCGAAGATTCATCCCTAGCATGCTCCTCCTCCGATTGGTATGGCGAGGATGGAGGACGAGGTACCTTTGGCCTCGAAGGCGCCTTTTTCGGGCCCGGAGGACACCCCTCTTCAGGCTGTTGAGGTGGCAAGACAGGAGGTACAGTAGGGGCATCCTTCGGCGCCGTGGGTTTGCCGGAGCCTGTGTCCAATGGTCTTTTCGGGGACAGGCTTCGACGTGGAGAATGTGACCGAGAGGATGACGAATAGGAGTACTTAGATCTCTTTCTCCTATGTCTCCTCTCCCTTGAGGTCGAAGAGGACTCGGTGGAAGAATCCCTTCTTCGCCGTCTCCGGTGGGACCTCTTCCGACCACGACTGTAATCTGAGTCGGACGGTGAGGAGTCCCTTCGGCATCGGTGGCCTCGTCGGTGCTTCCTTCGGTGACGGCACTTCTTTGCCGATGGTTCATCTTCGGCGGAGTTAGAAGCTGGGCGCCGAGGGACTGGTTCCTCAAGCGGCTTGGTAAGTCGACCCCATGGAGGGGGAGGAGACCTAGAACGACCCGACTCCGAGAGGAGCGAAGGAGATCGGGTTGTTCGCCCGGTAAGTATCGGGCTGAGCGGAACGCTCTCGGCGCCAGCAACGAGCTTGTCGAGCTGGCTAACCGTAGGCGACCTTCCCAAGTCCACCGGTGGAGGTTGACGAGGTGGAATGGGGACGCCTAAATCGGAGACCGAATCCTGGTCCCGAGAAGAGTCCTCGAGGAAGGGAGAAGGCACTGACGTCGAAACAGGCTGGACAACCAAAGTAATCTCTTTGGTCTTCGATTTAACTTTCGACGCAGTCGTGGATGGTGCCTTCTTAGTCGGTCCCGAGGCCGAAGAAGCAGGAACATCGGCAGATGACTTCTTCCCTGCAGGGAGTTTTTTGGATTTCCCTTTTAAAGTCTTCTTAGGAACTTCCTTGGACGTCGAAGGAGGGGAAGAAGAAACTAAAGTCACCTCCGAACGGACGGGGGAGACTGACTGGACAGATTCCATGTCCGACGGTTGGGAAGCAGACAGAGTCCGATTCCAAAGGAAATACTTGAGGCGTTGCTGACGAGATTTTAGGGTGGCCTTGGTGAATTCTTTGCAATGCCTGCAATTGGTGGGCGAATGGGCCTTGCCTAGACAGAAAAGGCAGAGGGAATGACGATCCTGGAAGGGAAGCTTCCCGGAGCAGGCAGAACAGCGGCGAAAAGGTCCTTTCTTCGCTGACATAAGCCAGGCGGTGAGGAACAGCAGAGAGAGTCGGTAATTGAACAAGTCCTGCAGGCGCGTGACGTCTCAGCAGGAGGTAATAGGCCGCAATTAGGATCAAGCGGGAAGCGAAAGTACTTGCAATCAGAACGCCAGAGGCAAAGAAAGGTCAGCCGGTCCGAGTTCAGGGCAACGGAGTTACGGGTAGACGAAAAACAAGCCAGGTCAAGCCGAAAATTTTCAAAAATAGCGAAAAGAGAGAATAATCTCAAGAGCTCTATCCGAGAGGTTCCAACTCCGCGGGTGGATAAATGGAACTGGGGATTTTTGGCGGGCTGCACTTGCGCAGTGCAGGGCAACCTAAACTTTGTATCTTTTTCCTCATAGCTCTGGAAAATTCCGAGGGGAACCAGCGCAGGCGCTGTTTAACCCACCAGTGTGGATTCATAGAGAACCACGTTGAAGAAACAATACATTTTTAAAGGAGCTGTTAGATCACCCTTTTAAGAGTTACTTTGACAGTGTGCTTGAAATTGTTGTACCAGTAAAATGCAGCAGATCACCGTGATTCATTTTTATTTTTAAATAAGTGCTGTACAACTTAAACATGTGCATTTGAAAGCATACTTTCAAGGAACTGTTTCCATGCTTATAAAAAAGTTAAAGTATTTTGCCCCCTCAGTATTATTTGAATAATTATGTGTCTGACTGTAGAATATGAGGCAATTAAAGGGGGTGGGAAGGGATAAAACATGCAAAAGGATTACAGAGGCCTCCCGGGGGTTGCTCAGCAGGCTAAAAGCAGTGCAAAAGCACCAGGGAAGCTTCTGAAAGTGGCACTTTGCTGCGGCGGGGGGGGGGACGGGCCTTCCCCCCACCCCACCCACCTCCACAGCCAAGCCCCGCTTTCAGAAGCTTCCCCGGGTGCTTTTGCACTGCCTTTTTACCCGATGAGCAAGCCTGGGGAAGCCTCTGAGATGAGACCCAGCGCAAATCAGCTGAAAGGCAGGGGGGGCGGGAGCGGAGAAGAGCAAAAATGGCTGCTACCAAGGCACTGTGAGGTGCCGGGCTCACCTACCAGTATCTGGTAAGTGACATTGTTTTAATTTTTTTCCCATAGGAACGCATTAATTAAATTTCAATGCATTCCTATGGGAAATTTGGTTTCGACTTAAGAACTTTTCAACTTACGAACTGACTTCCAGAATGGATTAAGTTCGTAAGTCGAGGGTTGACTGAGTTTTCAAGATTTCAAAAAAAATGATGTAGGCATACTGTTTATTTTCAGTCTACTTTGCTATTAAGTTGAATGCATTCCAGAATATATGGCTTTACACTCTTCAAATAAATGCAAACACATTTATATAAAATATTTATGAGACTATATTGGCTATATATCAGTAGGGGAAGACAATTTCGAGATGGTATCAATATGCCCATACATTAGGATATCAGCTAGGCTAAGCATCTATATTATTGGTTGCTCAACAAGACAATAAAGGTTAGAATTTTTTACTTTGTGTTTTTTATTTATCCTGTGTTTTTCCTTCCCTTCTGCAATATCTTCTATCATGTCACTTTCTTCTTCTTCATCACTATCATCTGCATTTTCCAAGAAATTAAATGTTTCAAGAACATCACCAGGGTTCCTACAAAAGAAAATTTCTTACAATAACAACGAAAGACTCTGTTTACTTTCAGAATTAAAAGATTTTGTCATTTCAAAGGAGGGAGGGAGTCTAATTCATAAAATCAAAGCGAAGCAGTCAACTGAGATTTTTCTACATTATAATCAGTTCCAGAACTAAAATTAACCAATTATAAATGGTCAGCTGGCTGTAACCACTTCCAGATTTCAAATTAAAGTCTGCAATCTAGCAGTGACATTCTGCTGATGGAAGCAATTCTCTCAGCAGAATTGGGAGGAGGGTCAGCATACAATGACCTCCTCCCTCCCCCAATTCAGTCTGCCCTGGAAAGATGGGAAGCCTCTACAGCGGCCATTCTCAATCTTTTCTTGGCTACAGCCATAAACACAGTATGAAATAAATATAGGCTGAATCAGGATAGTATACAGTGCATAATGAACCTTATAAAATGATGTGAGAAGAAGTGTTTCTGGTCTGTGGGTCCCCAGAGTGCCAAATGCCCCCCCCATTAAGAATGCATGTTCTAGAAAGATTTTCAGATAATGTGAATGGCTCCAGGGAGGGAGTTGAAGAAAATCCTGTTTGCACTACCCGAAATATACTAAAGCAACAGGGGATTTAGCACAATTAAAGCAGAAAATACACAGGTATGATTATCATTTTTTAAAACAAATTATTTAATTTCATGTAATTAAGATTCTTCTCAAGCAGAATACCTCAATAATGAACCAAAATCTCTTTAAAGCAAGCCATCTGACTACAAAGGCAAGAAATTGAATCCAATTTTGATATGGTTGAACTATGGCTTTGCTAAATATTCGCTGAAATCTTGTTGGCATAAGTATACCTCCAGAAGAGTGATAATGTCACCAGCAGGGTATGTCAGTAATTAAAGACTTCCCCTGTCTTTCCTCTGGCTTGTCCAACTTCTGAACAATCAGTTTTGCTGCAAGGGGAAGCTATGGGAGCCACAAAGAAATAAGAAGTCTTAATTATGAAAAATCTCCCTGTTTATGACATCATCACCCTTATATAGTAATTATACCCATATGGTTTCAGCCAGTAGTTGCCACGTGGAAGAAAAGAGGAAATGAGCCAATTAAAAAGTACTGTGTTGCTATCTCCACTGGATATGTTACAGTGTAAAAGCAATTAGTCAACACTACTCATTTAGCCTATCATACATAACTTTTCCATAATAATGTTGATACTATCTGCATTTTCTATTAGCTGCCATTACTATACATTCGACAGTAAGGCTGACATAGAATGCCATCTTTACTGATCTGTGTTACAAACTTCTCATTATTTTAACAGATCTCTTCTTTAAACAATTCATCAACTGAGAGCAGCTCCACTTTTTTCTACAAATATGGAAGGAGCCTTAAACCTTTCAAATTAAAAAAACCAAATCAAACCCTGTATTTGCAAAGACATGAAGTAACAGTAATTTTAAATGCAAATCTTACAAAAAGAATGCAGTGATTTCCTTAGCTTCCCCCATTATACCCAGAATTTATCTGCATCATAAAAATAAAAATGGAATGTACAAGTTTCAGAGGAGTGATTGACAACACAGCTGTAAAAACTCATCAACAGGTATCTTTGTAATCAATTAGTTAGAGAGAATATTGACGTCATAAATCTTACCTTTTCATGTCCTGTCCCTTTTGTTTTGATGCAGGAGATTCTCCTCCATTAAGAATCTGATCCAAATTTCTAGTTTCCACTGAGCCATTTTGTTCTGAACTAGAAAGGCCAAGTAAAGATCTCACCCTCTGTGACCGTACATCCAGTATTGTATCTGTATAACCCACTTCCTGAAGGTACCTAACAAGAGTGAAAAATTATTTTGATACAAACATAAAAGCTAACAATATAAAGCATGGATCTACTTAAGAATATACTTAGCCGCCTAGAGTGGTCGAGTAGACCAGACAGGCGGGGTAATAAATCAAATAAATAAAATAAAATAAAATAAGAAATTATTTTAACATGTCTTTCTCTACTTGATCCCTTCCAGATATACTGTGTTACCACTCTAAGCACGCCTAGCTAGCATGGCACTTTGGCTGGACAGGAGCTATGATCCAATACATCTGTGACACCAGGGTGAGGAAGAGTGCCTTAAATCATTCCCAAACTGTATAGCTTTGCTCATCATTTAAGGCCGCTTAATTCACATGGCATTTCAGATTCTACATAATGGCATTCCTTACAATATTTTCCCATGAAAAAGAGCTCTTACTGAGTTCTTTGTTTTACTCCAACATGTTTTAAGGTGGCAACTATTCCCTCCTCCTTTATTGCTGCTTTAGAGCAGTAAGTCTGTTGACGTGGAAGCTTTCCATGCAAACCAGAACTCCGGAAAATAAGGGTTCAGGCTTGCCTAGAGAAGCTGCACGTAAATAGGAACATATCCCCTGCAGATACATTCTACACAAGGTGAAAGCAATCAGAGAGGCTCGGTGCTCTATTCCAGAGGTCCCCAACCCCTGGTCCGGTGATGGTCCGTGGCCTGACCTGGACCGGTCTGCAGAGACAGACCTCCCCCCACCCTACCCCTGCACAGCCCCTTTGTGTGAGTGTGCATGCGCCTACACAAGCGCTCCCCCACCCCTTCGCGCATGCGCGCAAATGGCTGCCGAGCATGAGCGCTCTCCCACTTCTTCTTGCATGCACACAAGCATATGCACACAACTGCGGGAGGTGACCCGCCTTCCCCAAACGGTCTGTGGGGTTACTGCTCTACTCTAAAGGTGGAGGAGAGAATAGGGTAAGTAACAACTGAATAGAGGTAGTGAGAGAAACTTATTTCAACATACACAATCACATGATGGTCTCAGAACAAAAATATATGGTATAGGGGTATATAAATGTAACACTTACTGTCTTAATAACTGTCTGCCTTGCTTCCAGGTTAGCTGACTATTATGAGGTACTGTAGGAACCTCAGTATCTTTGGTTTCTTCTGAAATGCAAAGAAATACTTTTAATACAAATCTTATATGAAGAAGCATACCATCATTGACATCTACTTCTCTTTTATTTGAGAAAGAAAATTTCTAGTTAATTAAGAACTTGTTCCATTTTGATTCGAAACTGTTTTTGTTTTAATGAGTAGTTTGATTCCAAAACTGGGACTTCAAACAGTAATGGGCAAAATACCCTGAACAAACAAATAAAACAAACAAACACCCTCCTGAGCAACCACTTCAAGATTCATAGTGCTCTTGTACGGTCCCCTGATTTATTAGAATGTTCTAATTCTGTTTTTAAAAGTATATTCAAAGACTTCAATCTAAAGCCAATTCCACTTTCATTTTATATCATTTCCAAAGTTGCAAACTGAGAAAAAGCAGGTGTACAGTATGTCCTGTTTACCACTTCAATGCAGATTACAGCTGGAAGTTCATAGGTTTGACTGCATTAAGTCCCTATAAATGGGAAAGCTAACATATCTGAAATAACACAGAGAACATTTCAACATGCATTATCATTTATTTCTACACAGAATACTGAAATCTGATTTTGCAAGTCAGTCATTCAACACGATGAGTCCAAGAAAAGCCATCAGAGATCCTACTGCTCAATTTTTAATCACTTGTGCTTTTTTTATTTTGTGTGCTTTAAAGTCCGAACCAATTTATAACAAGGTGAAATTTTTAGCAGGGGAATAAAAACAATGGATAAAAACAATGATTTTTTAAAAAATTTAATTGATTTAAATCATAATTTAAATTTATTTTTTAATCATTAAAAATCTGATTTAAATCGAATTTAACTTGTTTCATAATATGATTGCTTTTACAAAATAAAGAGCAGAAGGATTATTAAACTATATTTACTAACCGTATCAAAGACACAGCATTCTGTATAAATTGAAAATGACACCAATAAAAGCTAGAACAAAAATGAATTCATTTTTATTTTAATTCCAGAACTAAAGATAGAGATTTATTTTCAAATAAAATGTGAGCAGTAGAAGAAATTAAAATAAATGCAAATGAACTATTACCTGATTCAAATGTTGGCATTTTCAGGTCACCTTGGTTCAGTTCTGTGCCATATTTTAGTTTATGATATTTTGCCCTTAAAAGTTAAACAAAAATACATTATCAGCAAAATCTCCCATTTTTACAATCAACTGCATTTAAGCTATATCCATACAAAGACATCCGCTAATCCTTCTCACTATAGCTGCATAGATTTTCTGTAAAAGGTTCTGCATGTCTCTACTCTCTGGAAGTGTGCATGATGCTTAAGTTGTAGCCTCCTCTCCTAGTACAAATGCATACTTGTCTGGCATTGGTTAGATTAATTTCAAGGTATTTGATTAATGAGTATAAATTATGGTGAGGAAAAATGGCAGTTTGGCCAATGATATTGTCATTTTGCATAAATACACTGGTGAATGAAGGTCAATCTAACTTCACTGTTGGAGGGAAGTGCAGATAGCTGTGTTGAGGAGAATTTCCTTCTGCAAGCCTCCTTATTAGAATGGTACTTTGTAAACTATAGGCCAGTGGTTCTTAACCTTTTTGAAAGAAACGCCCCCTTGAGCCATTGAGGAAGTTATCATCGCCCCCCTCCCCGCAGTGATGATTTATTTATTTATTTATTTATTTATTTATTTATTTATTTATTTATTTATTTATTTATTTATTTATTTATTTATTTATTTAAAATTCAATTGCAAGAAAATGAAATGCCCCCAAAGAGTAACATTTTATGATTTAGTTGCAAGTGAATTTTAAGACGCAAAAAGAAATATAAAAAGGGCATAAAACAAACCGCAATGCAGGAACTAAAAATTTCAAGACGAAAACTCTGAAACTAAATTAAGATTGGAGGAAAATATATATTCATGCACACTGTAAAAAGGCTGCAGCCATCTTCACAAGTTTGGCTTGCTCCTACGCCCTCCTACCATCCCCCTTCTGCTCCAGCGCCCCCACGCCGCCCCTTTTCGTTCTACCGCCCCCCTGAAAAATGAAATCGCCCCCTGGGGGGCATTATTGCCCACGTTAAGAACCACTGCTATAGGCTACATGCTGTCCCTCAACCACTTCTGACTACTGTGGTTTTCTCTTTTAATTAAGAGCCAAAAGCATATACTGTAACTCAATAGTTCTCCCTGACTGTGACATCGGGGAAATGAGAGTCATGTGACACTTTACTGAAAAATTACATTGTCTGTAAAGACAAATGAATAACAAGAATACTAACAAAGTCAGCCAGCCATTTTCTGAAACAAATAGGAAATCCTAATCATTAAATATCTGAATGGATTTTGTTTTACCCTGAAATACCAAACCAAAGCCTACTGGTCCTGAGATGACCTTTCTTTAATCCCTCCACAAAATAAATATATTTTCTAATATAATTTTTGCACCTGAGCAGCCCATCCATTTCCCCCACTACTGGAACTTCCAACAATTGTTTTTGGATGGTTAATTGTAAATAGAAACACTCAAGATATTATTTGAACCTAATCATTTCTAGCATTTCCTTTAAAAAGTGAATACATGCAATCATTAAACAATGTCCTGTTTGTTTACTTATCAGATGTCTGGACAATTGAGATTACAATCATCCTAATATTACCTATGCTGTAAAGCAACAATTCAACTTTGGATTCAGGAAATTTAGACTTGCTTTCATTTTTCAACAGCAATTCCCATAGAAACTTTAAAGTCTCAAGTGGCAGAAATGCTTCTATTAACTTTCCACCTTTATAATATGGTATCTTTCATATTTCTTTTCTAATGAGTGAAGTGATAACTTTTCATAAATATTACTCCTGTTAAATTTCAATTATACTGTCTTTCCACTGTCATGATTAATTTACTTATAAGAAAATTATTAATATTGCACAATACATTGTCATAGGAAGGGGATATTTTCACAAGTATTTAGGACAAATTGCTATGTCTCATCTCTGTACATTTAGCTATCCTCTGGAAACAATCAATCTCATTGCTTTAGCCCACATGTCAGCACTTATATGCATAGTTTGTTATGTCAAACAAAATCATAAAATGCTAATTATTTATCTCACACTCCTGTCAAAATCAGTATTACTCAATCCTCTGAATTTATCAGACTTCTTTCAATTTGGTGCACAGTAATTGTGAGAAAAATTATGACCAAGAGAACAAGATCTCAAATAATGCACTGGCAAGTTACAATACTCTGAAATGCAACCAATGGACTAAGGAAACAGTGGAAACTTAAAAGTTATATTATGCTCCAGATGCAGTTTCCAGTGGTATAACATTTCAGTCTAAAAGGATAAATCAGAAGGTAATTCAAAATTAGATTACTGCTTTAGTTTTTTTTAAAAGGCATTCCAACTCTTATGAGAAATAATCTATGGAATCTATAGACGAAAAGATGCCACCATAGGTGAATAGGCAAGTGATATGAGCAGATCCAAAAGAGAAAGAAAATTATGCTAAAGCTATATTAAATAGATTATTTTTATTTATATCTCTAAATCCTCTAAACTGGGACCAATTTTCATAAACTTCATTTAAAATATTTAGATATGAATTGCTCCATTCAGAAAGATGACACACATACCTTTCTTGTTTTAACGCATATTCTAACATTTTTATTCTTCTTACTAAGTCTTTCTTCAAGTTTTCTTGACCCTTTCTTTCTCCTTGCAAAAATGCTATCCGTGCCTGAAAATATAAAACAGGAAAATTACATTAAATATTTATTCATGTCTCATATACAGTATCATTTCTGGGGCAATCCTATTACATGTAAGTTATACAGACTAAAATGGGGGTTATTCCCAAATAATTCCCACTGGACCTGGTGATCAGCAGGCAAGGTCTTTCTCTCAGTTTTACCATTTCCCAAGGCTTGGCTTCTGAAGATGTAAGAGGGCCTTCCTTGGCTACTTCAGACACCCCTTCCTTCCTTGGCAGGCTAAGAATTTGTTATGGCAGATCTTCAGTAACTGATGCCTAATGGCAAATGATACAGGACTCGGTATGCTAAGTCTGTTGTATTTGTAATAGAAATTGTGACATGCGTTCTAAGTTGTTTTAAACTATTTTAATTTTAGTTAAATTATATACGGTACTGCAATAATTGTATTTTACTTATAGCAGCCAGACCCCAATTGGTTCTGTGCAGCATAAATAATTAATAACGCAATTGAGCCTGCCTACACTGCTTGAAAGCCACTGTGCTACTTGGCTTCTTCTGGTCAGGGAAGCAGCTGCGTGCTCAACTGTGCGATAAAAAGCAAATCATGATGGAAAATTGACCACAAGATTTACCATTAAGTGTACAGCTTTATCAACAGGATTTTAGCTACTGTTTTTTTTAAAAAAAACTATATTATAAGCAGGGTAGATTTGATCTGAATTTAAATTTAAATATATATAATAAATATATATTTATATAAATAGTGATTTAAATCATTTTTAAAAAATCATTGATTTTTATCCACCCTGGTTATAAGTCACCCTAGATCCCAGTTTTGGAAGCAGTATAGAAATATAATAATGAAATACAGAAATATAAAATGCAACACATATATTTTCTCCCTTGCAATTTTCAAGGCTTATGTTCTAAAACTATACAGAAGTGGGCTGGAACATACTGCTGTATTTTATGAAATAGATTAAACACATAGTTATGTTTCATAAAGCAACTTCTCAATCAAAGCAAAAAAGACCTGTTAAACATTCTTATTAAATAGCATAAAAGAAATGTGCACACTTACTTTCCACACCTCAGAATATAGTAGAAAATGTTGTCCCTATTATCTTTTGTCTTACTGGGATTGTCTTTTATCCCATGATCTGTCCCCCTCTTTATATGATTTAAAAAGACTGTGGAGGCAAAACATTTCTGGTGGGAATGTCAACAGTTCTTGTGATGAAGCATCATTTTTGAACATTCCCTTCAATGGAAGTTTTGAAAATGGAGCCTTCTGACTATTATACCTCTCTTGAAGGACCCCCAAAAGACATTTCCGGGAACCCCTCAGTACCACATGGGATGCATAAAAGGAAGATATGGATCCATGGAACCAGGATGGAGCACCTCATGCACAATGCTCTGTGCAGCTGTTATCATTCACCCATGTGTGAATTTAATTAAATTGGTGCTTCAGTTCTCATAAAAACAGTGGCATTAAAATCAAAGCGCAACAAAGTCCACCAACAGAAAAAGACCAAAGGGGGTTTCGTGCCCAATGTTCCCCCCCTCTTTAGTGACATACTAGGCTCCCCCCCCCCCCCCCGGGCTACCAGACAGAGAAGAGCAGCTCTCCTTAATTAAATTGCTTAGTTCATACAGCAAAACAAATGCAGATTTTAAAACCACAGTACAACTTTTACAGCAGCTAACATTCTCTTTTACTTTTCTGTATTAGACTGCAATGTCCACTAAAGGCCAATTCGAAAGCTAAAAACAAAACATCGCAGACAGTATTTCAGATATCCCTGAATATTTGAAAGCAACAGTGAGCTTTAGGTACCACTCCATTCAAAGCACAAAAATTAGTGCTGTGATGATTTGTGTTTTTATGTGTATTAGAATGGGATATGTAGTCCTAAGATTGTCCCAATAGCATCCATTTTGATTTAAAGTCTGTTCTGTAGTAGGAAAGTTTTACATGCTGTTTCAGAGAAGCTTCGCTCTCTGGTTATCTCGTTGCTAAGCTGAGTAGAGAGCAGAGACTTTCGTAGTCAAAATAATTCTGCCACAAAGTATGATAACAACTGAAGCTCCATGAGAAAGTTAGGCGGAACAACAAGACCCAGGAGGGGGTGTTCCTTAAGAAGCATTCTGGGAAGAAGAAGGAAGTTAGTAAGGAGTTGGAAAAAGATGGAGTTGGTCTGAGAAAGGGCAGACACGTGCTTTTCCCATAATGGACTATTTTTCCTACCTTGGACTGATGGAGGTCAACTGGTTTTCATCTAGCATCAGGCTATGAAGACCCAAGACACGTGAGATGGACTATGTTACCCTTTATATTAGTTAGCATAGTTTCATTTCTTTATTTTTCCAGCTGGAGTGGGGGGAGTGGAGTATTCCGTTGGTCTTGAGTGAAAATGTACCTACTAAACTATATTACTATCAACTGAATTCTTTTCTAAGCAATTCTTTTCAATAAAGCAGTAATGAATAAATCTGCATGTATTAGTTCTTGCACAGACTGGCTGTATGTCTAATTGGCCATGTGTATTCGCTACCGAAGATTTAGAGCCAGATTATTCTGAGTATAACTCAAGGATGTGTCTGTGTGTGTTGCTTTCTTAATAAGGAGATTGGCTTTTTGAGGAAGAAATTTAGACAGAACCTGGCTGAGATCTAAGTGGCTCGGCTCAGCAGTTAGAGGTTTGTCTGGATTTCGTACTCATCCCAGTTTCCGGCACCCCCATAAATCTTCTTGGAGATAAGGGGCTGCTTACAAGTGCCACCTGAGCCTGTAAGGTTCTCTTCCTCCCACTGTGAATACATTTATAACTACAACACATGTGGGTTGTGATAAGGAGAATAGAAAAAGAGCAATGCAATGACAGCCAGCCTACCTATCTGTCATTGTGAGGAGGAACAGTACTAAACTGTGATCTGTTCTAACAAGGTATTCATAAGCATCTATGTGATGCAACGGATTATTAACCTTAGTCTATACCAGGAAAGAATTTTCATCATACAACATTGGTACATTAAAAAGGGAATAATCTAGAATGAAAATAATAAATTAGAAAGCATCAAACTAATATGGCATATTTTTGCCTCTGGCAAGCAATTTTCCATTATAAAACTTTTTAAAAGCATTCTGTCCATAAAGATGCTCCGCTTATAGTGCAAATTATCTATGATGTTTAAGGCAGCTATATTTCAAATACAATATTACACAACTATCATTTGACTTGTTGTATACTTCCACAATTAAAAATTAACCAAAGCTTCAAAATCAATGTTAAAGTAACAATTACCTGTTCAATGTCATTCAGGCATGGAGGTAAAGACATTATCAACATTCCCACTTAAAACAGTAACAACACTGATAATATTTTTCCTTTGGCATATCAAGTAACATTTATATTCTACTCTTAAAATATTACTTCCAAGAGACTTTGGGGGCATTTGGGGTAATTTTTACACTTCCAAATGTTTTCTTTTAAATTAAAAAGTAAATAAAATGAGCAATCTCCAAGTGCCATCTTCAACTGTCCTGCTCAGTTCTACAGGGAGTCAATCCACTTCATATTTGGTCCTCCTTTTTCCTGCAGCACCCAACATTTCCCAGAATTATTGTCTTTTTGAGAAAACCCTGCCTTCTCATGATGTACCCAAAATAGGACAACCTCAGTTTCAACATTTTGTCTTCCAGACATAGGTTCCAGCTTGATTTGGTCTAGAACCCACATGTTTGTTTTTCTGGTAGTCCAGGGTACCTAGCTACAAAGCTCTTCTTCGGCACCATATTTTAAACTGACCATTTGTTTTCCTGTCAGCTTCTTTACTGTCCAACTTTCACCTGAATATAGTGATCAGAAATATAGCGTGGATGACGTTGGGCCTTGGACTCCAGTTATACAACCTTATACATGAGGATCTTTTCTAATTCCTTGCTGCCTTTCATGTCTGTCTTCTTCTGATTTCTTTACTGCTGTCTCCGTTTGGCTTGATGACTGAACCAAAGTATACAGATTCTTTAACAATTTCAATTTCTTCATTGTCAACAGTAAAGTTGTGTAATTCTTCTGTAGTTATGATTTTTGTCTTCTTAATTTTCATCTGCAGTTCTGCTTTGACACCTTTCACTAAAAGTCATTTCAACTCATTGTTGCTTTCTGCATGTATTCAATTATGGATTTTCTTTCACCAATTTTCACTCCTCCTTCATTTGAATCTAGTCTGGCTTTCCATATGATATGTTCTCTACCCAGAGTGGGCAGATACAGAGATAAAATGCACCCTTGTCTGATATTGTTGCCTATAGGAAACCATTCTGTTTTTCTGTTTTTTGCTTTAACAATAGCTTCTTGTCCACAGTACAGGTCATGTATCTGGACAATGAAAGACTGAGACACACCCGTTTCTTTCAGAACCCATAGTTTTTCATGATCCACAAATCAAAGGCTTTGCTGCAGTCTATAAAGCACTGATTGATATTCTTCTGTTTCTTTGATGTGTCCCAGTAGCCAGTGGATATTTGCACTTTCACAGGTGGGCTTGGTGGGGACACAGAAGGTCTTCTCTGTTGCTGCTCCTAGACTTTGGATATGCCTCCCACACACATATATGAGGCAAAAACATTTGTGGCCACATGTAAATCAAATCGCTTGCAGTTCTTACAGCCCTGGAGGCAATGCTGTTCAAATAACTGCATCAATAGGCAATGGAACAGGGCTTTTCCTGTCTTGATTGCCAGTTTCCAACTCAAGAGCTTTGTTAGTAAAACTGTTAAAAAATAAAGAAAATAAACAGGAGTGTTGCCCAGGAGAAACTTTTAGTTTAAAAAAAAGTCCTGGAGAGATGGGGAAGTGTGGGCTTGCACTGTGTAGTGTGTACATTTGCTCATGAGGTAAGAGGCCAGAAGTAAAGTGAGTTGTATGTACACACGTCTTCCCTTTCTGCATCGGTTCAAGCAATCTCTCTCTATCCTCTCTCTTTTTGTGCTTAAAAGCACAAACCTTTGTCTGAGGGGTCTGTTTGCTAGAATGGTTGCAGGAATTGTGTTTTGTTTTTGTGTGTGTGTGTTTTGTATTCTGTGGCTCCTAGGGTTTGTGTACTTTGACCTCTCTTTTGTTTTAAAAGGTGTTTTAAAATGTGTTGCTTTAAAATGTATTGGTTTAAAATGTGTTTTATACTCCAAGGTCTCCCCCCCATTGTCTTCTCTCTCTCTCTATCCTCTCTCTTTTTGTGCTTAAAAACTTTGTCTGAGGGGTCTATGTGCCCCAGTTATGACCTTCTTTCTTTCCGCTTTTCCCCACTGTTCCCTCCCTCCCTCCTTTCCTGCCCTTTTTTAACCTAAGCCATCTTTCCAGTGAGAAGAAAAGCTCACTAGAAAAAGCAGTAGGAAAAGAGGATGACTATACATGAGATGAATTGACTCAATAAAGAAAGCCATAGTCTTCTGTTTGCAAGACCTTTTGTTTGGTGTTGCAATCAAAGCAGGACCAGGTGCAGAGAGACTCAGATTCAGATTTGGGAAATAAACTATGATACTCTTGCCTGCTTTGGGGATGAGAAAGAGAAACACAATTGCTACACACTTCGGACATCTAGTCTCAGATGTGTCTGTTGTCTTTTACTAGGTGTTAGCTGTTAGCAAGACTCTGCTAAATATTCCAGTTCTGCCCAGTTCAATATAGAAGGTTTCTTTTTTCATGGCTTTATGAAAGAGTCAGTATCCCTCTGTCTCTGTCTCTGTCTCTGTCTCTGTCTCTCTCTCTCTCTCTCTCTCACACACACACACACACACATAGTGGAGATTAATTCTGGAAGTTTTTTTTTCATGGTTTTATGAAAGTGAGTCTCTCTCTGTCTCTCTCTCTCTGTCTATCACGCACACACCCTAAATTTTGTATAATCAGTTGCTTCAGTTCAGTATGTCCCCGTTTCCTCTCATTACATGTAAACAAGCTGGAGGAGTCCACCCATCCCTCCACCCCTATTGCTTTATCCATCCGCCCCTCTCTTGCATCTTCCTTCCCACCTTCACTGGAGTCTTTATTTATTTATTTATTATTAGATTTCTATCCTGCTCCTTTAGACAGAGTCTACTCCTTCCCTCCTGCTTGCAGTCATGTCCGGCGGAAGTAGTAATTCACAAGCCAGATTGACTGCTGCGGCAGGAAACACTAAAACAGTGTTATCTACGATCTCCAAAAGAGATCCAAGTGCCACAACCAAGGAAGGTAGCAGGGATAGGTTGCTTACAATCATGCAGTTTCTGAGGTTTGTTTTGAGGGGGGGGGGGGAAGCAATCTGGCAACTGATGGCTCATGTGCCCACAGAGAGGTCTCTGCATGCCACCTGTGGCACGCATGCCATAGGTTCACCATCGCTGTGTTATGAGGTCTTGGAAGTCTCACTGTCCTTGCTTACTTCCCAAATAAGTTATCTAACAAAGGAAGCAAGTTACAACAGCTTCTGTGTTATGACTAAGCTGAAAACCAGGATAAAATCTGTATCATCTAAGACAACCTGTTGCATGAATGAAAACAGATAATCACAGTAAACTAGAGTCAGTGTTTCTATCAACACATCTGAGAAAATTATTGTGCATGCCCTATGAACCTGAAATCTAAGTGTTCTTTTTAAATAAAATATATTGGAGTGAGCCTTCTCTTATTCCACTAAGAGTAATAAGAATCAGCCCTTATTGTCTTGTGTGTCTTCCTCAGTATTACAAGCCTGAATAACTGATACAAGTTTATACCAGGTAATCGTAAACTAATACACAAGGTTGGGAATACACTGGATGTGATATTTTAGTAATCTAAGCATGAATGTGCCAATTACTGGTTACAAAACTTTAAGACTAGAGTACCAAATAGTCAAAATATTGTAATGATATACTTTCTACTCATACTTTTATAGACTCTTACTTTTTACTAGTCTATAAAATATAAACAGTAAAATAAGTTAAAATAAGCAACAATAGCAAAGCATTTTAGCAAAAGAAGAAACAAGTGTTTATCCATTTATTTCACGTCCTACAGTAAAACTATCAATTTTTCATGTGTATAATACTTTTTATACACCCATTTTAGCAAATACCATACACTCAGTATGGTTTAAAAAAAAAGTCCAAAATGCTGGATTTAAAACACCAGAATGGCTTGGATCTAGGTCCCCTTCTTCAAGGAGAAAGAACAGAATCAATTTGTTCACAGAACTGCTCTTTTTGTTCACAGAAAGAATGGGGAATCCTTGGAATCCCCTCTACAACTATGCATGCCTCTTCAGAGATTTCCCCAATTCTCTGGAGCAGATTTTCAAGCAGTGCCAGTTGCTCAGGTATAACTGATATGAGTATTCTCCCTTCTGTTCTCAAGAGCCAAATTCACTGTTAGTGAAAAATCAATTTTTTTTCTTGGAGAACTGCAGTTCATTTTTTTCAATAAAATCATTTAAATGGAACTTGCTCATGAAGGCTGACAAAAACTAAGCAGAGAGAGGGAAGAAAAATGAGTACAACAATAATACATATTGAATTTGTGTCCCACTTTTCCTCCAGTAAGCTTAAACAGCTTTACTGAAAGACCATGTTCACTGTATTTATTTATTACAGTCAAGTGACCAGTTCGTAAACATATTACTGTATATGGCTAAACTATATAAAATACAAATAAAAGTGTGTACAACAGACCATGTTGACTAGACTCTTCTTTCAAAAGTACTTCTATATCAGCTGGACATCATGGCCTAAATTCAGCTGTTAGTTCAGAGTAGAATAAACCCACTGGATTATTGGAACTTAACATAAGATTTGACTTACCAAGTTTCCACTGATTCAGTCAGTCTGTTCTAGCCAAGACTAACAACTGGATTTGGGCCAATGAGAACAGCTACCTGCTGGCTGAATTTGCTCCCCAACTCATTTTACTGTGTTTCCCCGAAAATAAGACAGGGTCTTAAATTCATTTTTGCTTATTTTCAGGGGATGTTTCATTTTTTCAAAAATCTACATTTATTCAAGTACAGTCATGTCATTTTCTTCTGGTTGCTGCACAATGGTGAAGGGTGGGGTTTCACTTAACTGGCGCTTATTTTTGGGGTAGGACTTATATTATGAGCATCCTGAAAAATCATACTAGGGCTTATTTTCAGGTTAGGTCTTATTTTGGGGGAAACAGAGTAGATGGTCTTGTAGATATGCTATTTGGTTAGGACAGAAATGCAGAAGCACAGATACTTCCATATTTAAAGACTGCATGTGACCCGTATCAGAACTTCCTGTATCTATATTATACAAACTGATACTACACATCAAGTGGTTAACTCACTCTCCCTTAAGTTAAACTGATACCTCTATCTCTAATTTCCTCCCCATTCTTTTTAAAATGCTGATTATCAATGAAAGAATAGTAGAGAATAGCAGCAACAACAGGGAAGAAAAAAAAGAATAAAGAATACTACATAGAAGCAGAACAGATCAAGTGTCTTTTCTCTAAAGGCTGCAAATGGCTTTCTTATAGAGCATTATTTAAATGAGCTACTTGCCTCAAAAGAAGTTGGATGGCAACTGGACTGAATCAAAGCCCCTGAATAGAAGCAATTATTTTATAGAATGGTATGTGAGATATTCAGACATAAGTCACAACACAGGGTAAGATACAGAACTGAGCAAATCCTAATTTCAAAGGCTTTATAATTATCTTTAGTGTTTGTTTCATAATTTGTTAAACCAAAATTGGGAAAAAGATTTAATTCTTTTAAAAATATTTCTGACACACACTCAACCACAGCTGTCACAAAACATTGAGATGCATGCCACTGCTACCATAGATTTTGTACTGAGCTCTTCAATCAATAATTGTATGAATCGGCAAAAGAGAAGATATTCCTTTCTCTTCTAAAATCTACCACTTGATGTTTTGAAGATTTTTTCCCTTAGTGACAATCCAAAAAGTAGTGCAACCTTGTTCTTCTTTAGACACAGATTTCTTACTTTCCGTTTCCCCCCATATGAATAATTGTATCCCAAGTTCACCTTTTAAAAAACAAAACCGATTGTGTCTCTCCCTTCTCAGGCTACCACATCTATAGAGCTAAGAACAATAGAACATAGATACTGTATAAGCTTTAGGAAAACGGAGTTTGGGAAAATCACCATCATTATCCAACTTAATCTGCAGAAATACTGCACTGACCAGAAGGTTGAACTCAATGGCCTTGCAGGCCTCTTTCACATCCATTATTCTATGATTCTATGAATACTGTTTCAAATGTGAACATGACCAAAATGCATCCATAAGGTTCTCTGAACTAAATTTTATCTTAATCCAAAAGCAAATGCTGTATCTCTATTTGATTTACACACTTCAATAATGCAGGCAAACAAACTGAAATACTAGCATGCTATTCCTGTGGTCTCGCAGTCAAGCACTGGCACTAATAATAGCAACATAAATTGGTCTGACTATGGTCTCACATGAGATTTCATTCTGAGCAGTACATCTAGTGCAGTAAGAGCCTTTCCAGCTCTCAACTTAATTAATGGCCAATATATGAATCTAACCATAATTAATAAATATAGATCACTTCAATTTGATCATGCAACCCAATCTGTCACCTCTAGATACTGTCAGACTAAAGCTCTTCGCATTCCCCACTACTAGCAATGTTATTTAGTTATCAAAGTTGCAATTTAACAAAATATGGGTTACAAATTGCCCATGCTGCTGAAATCCATCTACAGTGGTGCCTCGCATAACGTTTTTAATTGGTTAAAAAAAAAAAACCTTATGCGAAAAAAACTTTATGCGAAACACCATTTCCCATAGGAATGCATTGGAAACCGGTTAATCCGTTCCAATAGGCACGGATTGGCGTCCTTAAGCGAAAAAACCCATAGGAAACATTGTTAAACGATACAATGTTTCCTCCATTGGAATGTATTGAAGCCGACTCAATACATTTCAATGGCTTTGCGAAGTCAATTTTTGCAAATTTAAGTGTGTCATGAAAGGGTCAAAAATGGTTTTAAATGCTTGGATTAGCTTCTGCACCCTCTAAAACGGATGCAAAAGTTAATTTGGCTTTGATCTGACTTTTCGTTAATTTATGGTGAATTTTTTCCCCCCAACTTTTGACAGCTGTCAAAATCTGACAACTCCATTGTTTCCTATGGGGGAGAAAAAAATTCACAAAAAATTAACGAAAAGTCAGATCAACGCCAAATTAAGTATGCACACATTTTAGAAGGTGCACTAACGATTCCAAGCATTTAAAACCGTTTTTCAACATGTTAAGACACTTTTGTAATTGAAAAAATGAACAAAGTGAAATGAAAAAAGTGAAGCAGGGGACCTAAAACCAAAAACGTTAAGTGAAGCATGGTCCCAAAATCGCTATGTGAAAATTGCCCATAGGGAAAAACGTTATACGAAGCACAATCTGACTCTGAAAAAATAAACGTTAAGTGAAAAAAACATTAAACGAAGCAAACGTTATGCGAGGCACCACTGTATATGGTAATACTGTACACTTTTTTCAATCACCATTTTTATCTTAAGCAAATAAAGTAACCTCTTTTAACCACATAGGATCTGTAACAGTGTAAAACTTACTTGTTCTGTGACATGTTCCACTTTGAATACTGACAACTAAAATGGACACTGTACTCCAGATGTTGTTCTACATATACCTTGAATAAGAGTTAACAGTATCCTAAACCATATTAAAACCATTTTGCCGGAAATGTCAAGATTCATAGTCATGAATTGTTCATGTATGTAGCACTTGATAAATGTATCACTCTGTGATTCCATACATTAGATAGGCTTTAGAAATATTGCTTCAACTTGCAGCCGGAGCTTCGAGTTGTGATCAAAAGAGGCAGGGAATTCAAATTAGAGGACTAACTGTTGGACGCCGAAGAGCTTCTTTGTAGCTCTTTTCACCCCAACGGTTAGAGTGTGTGCATTGGAGGAGGCTTGGAACTGCCTGGAGCTGCTTTCTGCTTCTGGTAAGTACATTTGATGGGTGTCGTTAGTACATTTACAGGGTTTTGCAGGGTGGGTTTGGGCTGGGGGGGCTATGTTTCTGTGCTGTGATTTTTTTTGTTTTTGTGTGTTTATTTTTTTCAGCCCCAGCAACTTCAGATGGGACTTGCTGTATTTATTTTTGGTTTTTTTTTAAAAGCCCCAATGACGGAGCTTGCTGTGTGCTTTAGTTTTTTGTTTTTTGTTTTTTTGCCAGTACGGATTAACCACGTTCCAATGCATTTCAATGGGAAATGGTGCTTCAACTTATGACCATTTCGAGTTACGTCCATCTTCTGGAACGGATTATGGTCGGACGTCGAGGCACCACTGTAGTGTGAATTCACTAACTGGGTGGCATATAAATTAAACATTGTGTAGCTAACATGTAGAGATAAAATTAGTCCAGAAAACTATAGTTACAAATTTATAATGTATTGATACTTTGGTTTAAGGCCAAATATATACAGTGGTGCCTCGCACAACGAGTGCCTCACACAACGATGAATTCACACAACGATGCCTTTTTCTGTTAAATTTGCTGCCTCACACAGCGATGTTTCCTATGGGGGATTTTCACACAACGATCTCCCTTTTCGCTCCTGTAAAAGTGTCTTACAATGTTTGGACGCTGTTTTAAATGATTGCAATGGTTAGTCCACCTCCTGAAACCTATGCAAACTGATTTTGGTGTTGTTCTGACACTTCGTTAATTTATGATGATTTTTTGAATTTTCTCCATTGGAAACCATTGGATGGTCTGTCTAATGGTTTCCAATGGAAAAAACAAAAAATCATCATAAATTAACGAAGTGTCAGAACAACACCAAAATCAGTTTGCATAGGTTTCAGGAGGTGGACTAACCATTGCAATCATTTAAAACAGCTTCCAAACATTGTAAGACACTTTTACAGGAGCGGAAAGGGAGATCGGGAAAGGGCTCTTTGATCTCCGTTTGCCTTTTAAAGTTCTTCCCGATCTCCCTTTTCGCTCCTGTAAAAGTGTCTTACAATGTTTGGAAGCTGTTTTAAATGATTGCAATGGTTAGTCCACCTCCTGAAACCTACGCAAACTGATTTTGGTGTTGTTCTGACACTTCGTTAATTTATGATGATTTTTTGTTTTTTCCATTGGAAACCATTAGACAGACCATCCAATGGTTTCCAATGGAGAAAATTCAAAAAATCATCATAAATTAACGAAGTGTCAGAACAACACCAAAATCAGTTTGCATAGGTTTCAGGAGGTGGACTAACCATTGCAATCATTTAAAACAGCGTCCAAACATTGTAAGACACTTTTACAGGAGCGAAAAAGGACTTCGCAAAGGCATTGAAATGTATTGAGTCGGCTTCAATACATTCCAATATAGGAAACATTGTTTCACTCAACGATGTTTCCTATGGGGATTTTCACTGAACGATGGCAATCCGTTCCAATTGGAACGGATTAACCGGTTTTCAATGCATTCCTATGAGAAATGGTGTTTCACAGAACGATGTTTCACACAACGTTGATTTTTTTGGAACCAATTAACATCGTTGTGTGAGGCACCACTGTACTTTCGTTCATCTTCAGAATAAAGGCCAACATGAAAATTCTTGATGTACAAGCCCTTTCATTAGTGGAAGAATTCTTTCTAGACAGAAAGAATCTTTGGTCCCAACATTATATGAACAATTCTACCAACTTGTATTCTCGAAGACTTTCATGGCCGGGATCCGATGGTTGTTGTAGTTTTTTTGGGCTGTTAGGCCATGTTCTGAAGGTTTTTCTTCCTAACATTTTGCCAGTCTCTGTGGCTGGCATCTTCAGACGACAGGAGTTCGAACTCTGTGTTCTGGTATAGTATGTGGGATAGTTGAGTATTTATAGCTTTGGGATCAGCTTTTTGTCCTTTTCAGAAGACTGGGTGATTATGATGATCAGAGTGTTTTTGTTATGGGTATATTGTTGTGATAAGGGGGGGAGATGATCTGTCACTGTGGTTGATGGGTGTCATTAGCTAGTATTTGTGTGCAGGCCTTGTGGCTGGGTAGAGTTTGTTGACCTTTAGCAGGCTGTATTTTTCAGTGCTGGGAGCCAGGCTTTATTGAGTTTTAGACTTCTTTCTTTTTTTGTTGAAGCTCTGCTGGTGTTTGTGGATTTCAATGGCTTCCCTGTATAGTCCTAACATAATGATTGCTGGTGTTGTCCAGTACTTCTGTGTTTTGAAATAGAATTTCATGTCTAGCTTGTTTCAGGGCATGTTCAGCTACACCAGAACACAGACAGAGTTCTAACTCCTGTCCTCTGAAGATGCCGACCATGTTCCAAAATGTTCCAATTTTAATAAATCAGCTTCTTACTAATGTACCACAGATAATCCACATGCTAAAATGACAACATTTTCCAGTTATTATATTTGTAATACTTTAACACCCAATCTATTTGGGATTTAAGTTTTGTTTTCAATTACAGCTATTCTCTTGTTCAAAGAAATTATCTTCTTAAAAAAAAAAAAGAAGTGATGGAGGAATCAATTCATTCAAAATGTGGTCCTAAAGAAAAGCTTTACAGATACTAGGGACTGCCAAAAAGACAAATAAGTAGATGTTAACTCATATCAGGCCTGAGTTCTCTCTAGTAGCAAAATGACTAAACTATACTACTTTGGGTGTATCATAAGAAGGCCCATTGGAAAAGACAGTAATGCTGGGAAAATTTCTCATTAGGCATCCTTCAGTCTCGAGAGACTATGGTAACATGCTCTGTATGGAGGACTTGGAACAGTTAGTGTGGCTAAGAAGGCCAATTCAAGAGTGACAATCCCTTCCACACTGAAGACAAATCCAATCTCTCCCCTGTCCAGCTCCCTGATTTTGCTGCTTTTGTGACTGCCTCTTTGCCTCGGCCTGCTGGACAAGGGTCTCTTAAAATTGGGAGAGGCCATGATGCACCACCTGTCTCCAGGCTGAAAGCTCAGATGTCAAGGTTTCCCATCTGTTGAGGTCCATTCCTAAGGGCTTCAGATCCCGCTTGCAGATATCCTTGTATCGCAGCTGTGGTCTCCCTCTGGGGCGATTTCCCTGCACTAATTCTTCCATACAGGAGATATTTTGGAATCCAACCATCAGCCATTCTCACAACATGCCCAAGCCAATGTAGACATCGCTGTTTCAGTAATGTATATATGCTAAAAATTCCAGCTCATTCTAGGACTACTCTATTTGGAACTTTGTCCTGCCAGGTGATACCAAAAATGCGTCGGAGGCGACACATATGGAACATGTTCAGCTTTCTCTCCTGCCGTGCACAAAGGGTCCAGGACTCACTGTAGTACAAGAGTGTTTTCAGGACACAGGCTCTATAGACCTGGATCTCGGTATATGTTGTCAGCTTCTTATTGAGCCATACTCTCTTTGTGAGTCTAGAGAACATGGTAGCTCCTTTGCCAATGCGTTTACCCAGCTCAACATCGATTGATTGATTGATTGATTGATTGATTGATTGATTGATTGATTGATTGATTGATTGATTGATTCTTGTGTGGAGATGGCAATAGAGGGAGGTGAGTCCACGCCCTGGCCCATGACTTGTGTTTTCTTAAGGAAGAAAAAGAACAGAGTCCAAATATGGGATGAACAACCCAATAAAGCCACAGCTTTGAGACTAGAAGAGCTGAGCAGGGCTGTTAATGACAGAATATTTGGAAGTCACTAATTCATAGGGTCAACACAGGTCAGAAAAAATCCGATGGCTCATAACTAGTGGGGGAAAACAGTACTAATCAGAATCAGAATACTGTATGAGGTTCTACAGATAAACCATCTCCCATACACAGTCAGTATCAGTACAGTCGTGCCCCGCTTAACGACTGCCCCACATTACGACGAATCCACTTTACGACGATGTTTTTGCGATTGCAACATGATGGTCTACATGAGGGAATTTCGCTTAGCGATGATCGGTTTCCCTGCTTCAGGAACTGATTTTTGCTTTATGACGATCAAAAACAGCTGATCGTTGGGTTTTCAAAATGGCCACCAGGTGCTTAAAATGGCTCCCCACTGTGCTTAGGGATGGATTCCTCACTATACAGGCACCGAAAATGGCCGCCATATGGAGGATCTTTGCTGGACGGTGAGTTTTTAGCCCACTGGAACACACTGAACAGTTTTCAATGTGTTTCAATGGGTTTTTTTATTTCGCTTTATGACGTTTTCGCTTAACAGCGATTTTCCTGGAACGGATTATCGTCATTAAGCGAGACACCACTGTACTGGTAGAGAGGTAGATATCTGAAAGAGTAGCACCTTAACTAAAGGAGAAGCAACTCTCTAAATTCATAATTAGCTTTAACACATTTGCAATTAGGATAACAGCAACATTTTAATCATTAATATGGGGGAGGATTCCAAATGAATAGATTTTCATAAAGAGAAGGTATCTCAGAATTTGCAATATATTAAAATATTGAATATATTTTAGTTCTGAATTCTGATACTGCTCACAAATGCCAATGAATTCAAAGCCAACACATTTGCTAATGTCCTGTTGCAAGAAATACACACATGTAAAGGCAACTGTAAAGTGGTTCCCCCATCCAAGGCTGTCCTTCAACAGATTTGTTTGCATGTCTGATTTCCCAACTGTGAATGCAAAGTACAATTCCCCAGAGGTAGGAAATGCTTTTGCAACTGCCTTTGCACAACATTTCCCTAACAGGATTTTCTAAAAGGCAGGGACAACATCTCTTTAATTCAGTGTCCTAGAAACATAAGGAAGTATCACTGGTGTAATGTGCTCAATGCTATCACTACTACTATACCATTTAATTAGTTAACTATATTTGCAAAATTGAAGGGATGGGGAGAGGGAAGTTTTTTTTTTTAATGCTGTGACCCTATAATGAAAAATGATCTATTACAATGTGTGCTTTTGTGGATAAAAATCCACTTCTTCCGATGCATGGTGTGAAAATACATGTCCTCCATATTTATCAATAGTCCCATGACCAGATGATAGTAGATGAAAAGACAATTGTTTGTCAACATACGTAAGAATAAGACTATCAGGCTTCAATCAGCAGCTCATGGATAAGGTAATAAACTGTATGTCAGACACACTTGGCTGTCATGGGAACGATGAGCTGTTTCTGGGACTGAAGTCATAGTTTGTCAAGGGACACAGGGTGGATTTAAATCATGATTTTTTTAAACAAAAATCATTTTTTTACAATTTAATTTTTAAAAATTAATTTTTAATTTAAATTGATTTTTACAAATTATTTATTTTTATCCACTCAGCAAAGGAGACAACTATTTTGTACACATATATATAAGACAGGGGTCTCAAACATGTGGCCCGGGGGCCATTTGCGGCCCGCCAGATGATAGCTTGTGGCCCCCGCCTTGCCTGCCCCCCCGAAGCGCCCACGCATTCTCTGTTGTCAAGAGTCAAAAAAGGCATTGCCTCGCTCACCGGCTGTCTCCCAAGACAGTGCCTCCTGCACCCTCCATCCGGAAATGCAGCCTGCCAGCCAGCCCGCCTGTCTGCTGGCTGGCAGGCTGCAGTTCTGCATGGAGGGTGCAAGAGGCACTGTCTTGGGGGAGAGCTGATGAGCGAGGTGTGCTGCTGGCCCTTTTCCCCGAGCTGCCACCGAGTGACGCCTGAGAGCGGAGCTCGCACCCAGCCCATCCTCAAAGAGCGTCTCCAACAGCACTGCCAACAGCAGCTGCCACTGCCTCTTCCAGGGAAGTGGCTCTCTGGCTCTCTTTCTCTCTTGGCACCCCCAGCACCAGCCCGGCCAGCGGCCATCTCAGTGCCTAGCAGTGCTTCCTCTTCCTCCTCTTCTTCGTCCTGCTTCAGCTGCCTCGGCTCTGGAGGCTGCCTGGACTTGCCTTGCAAAGTTTGCTCCTCTGTTGTGGTGGGGGTAGCTGCTGCTGCTGAGTGCGCCTTTTTTTTTGAGGGGGCCCTCAGAGGCAGGTTGCTGGACCTCCGTGTGTGTGTTTGTGTGTGTGTTTGTGTGCATGCATGCATGCATGCACTGTGGGGCCCCCGGAGCTTTTCTCCTTTGGCAAGGAGAATTCTGTGAGGTTTTTTTTTTTAATTTTATGTCGAGCCCTCCTCCCCACCCCCCAGCTAGGCGGTTGCCGGCGCTCCCTCCCTTCTCTGCTTCTTCATCCTGCTGTTGCTGGTGGTAGTGGTAGTAGTGAAGAAGGAGCTGGAGGGGGTCGTGGCCAACGACGAGGGCTCGTGCGCCCCTCCTCCTCCTTGGAGCCCCAGCCAGGCTAAGGAAACTCCTGGGCAGCTTCCTTGGGCTCTTGCTCTGCTTGGTGGAAAATCTTAATGCGGCCCTGCCTCACCCAGACTCTGCCTCCAGCAGCCCCCAGGTGAATTCAGTTTGATACCCCTGATATAAGAGATCTACTGGAACTTGATTAAGTAGCCAATTTCTGCTGTCCTTCTCTGAAGGCTCCCTTGGTAGTTCCTTTTTCCTACAACATTTTTTCTTCTTTGAGACCCATAACAGAGCATCCTAGGAGACTGGAGTATTCTGAAACTGGTTTCTGTCACATTTCCTGATGTCAGATTTGTGACCTTTCATTCTTTTGAGTAGAGATTGTCCCATGTAGAAAACAGAGGGGCATGGCTGACAAATGCCTCAGATCCTATTATAAGATGAAAAAAATAAGCAAACACCTAATGATGTGGGGACCTGTGATGGTTCTGCTAGCGTACATACAGGAGGCACAACTAGCATCTAGATTTGTGACATTGTGTTGTTCCTCTCTCTCTCTCCATAATGTGTTGCCTATTCCATGTCGGTATATGTTTAAGGTGTCTGTAAGCCAGTATGGACTGTCATTGCTAATCCTGGGAAAGCTAAGTATTGCTATCCAGAACAAGCTGCAGGCTACTTAGTAGTCTCAACTGAGATTTGCAGGTAACTGGTAATGGTATGTTGTCACTCCCTCTATCCTGTCTGTCATGTATCAGGCAGTTTCTTGGAACCAGTCTGGTTTTGTCAATTTCCTTTTTTACCATGCTGAGTGGATCAACAAACATGTCAAAACCCAGGATCAACTAATCTTTTCCTATTATCTCTGCACCTTCTGGGCTCACATCAGGTTAGTTAATCACCTGCATTCTCATCAATATATTACTACTAAAACTTAACCATTTACTTCTTTTTTACCATAAATGATGTATCTGATGGAGATGGTCATATCTGAAAACAAAGGACAAACTATTGTATCAAATGGGTACTGTTTTTTAAGAAATGCTTGCTCTAACCTCATGTGTTTTGATTCTCTGTCCTATGTTTCTCAGCTAATCTGGACATAGATAAAACAACCCAAGCCAGGGGGCAGGGCAGCTCTACAGAATTTATACTACCAGAAGCCATCTCCTTGTGTTTCAATACTTATTCAAACTTATGCTTCTTTAAACCAGGCAAGCTACAGTTCGAAAGATGAAGACAGCTCAGTAGAGTCTTGTGATCCCAGTAATGGCATAACTTTGTTGTGCCATTACCAACAGGTAATGATACTGTTACTTTAGCCACAAGAAGAACACTAAGCTTCTGATTTAAAAACATACTCAGATATCACAAAGGAAAGCAGTGTTAGGCTGCCACTGATTTCTTTCTCCATGTCAGATCATTAGACCCATCTGAAATACTGTACTGCCTTAATCCTTTAAGAGGACAAAAAGTCAGATATAGGATTTCCTAAAACACCAAAAACCATGTTCAAGCTAAAGAAAACTTATTTTTTTTTTCAAATGCATCTGTAAGGTTACTAAATAATAAGAGAACTGTCAGTAAGAATGCAATATCCAGCATTTTAAAACCAAATTGGGAAACTATAAAGAACTAAAAGAATAGAAAGCTAGAGTGTACAACTTTAAAATATTGGGAAACAGCCCTGGAGTGACCTGGTAACATGCATCTTGTCAAAGAGGAAAGGACAGTGAAATCTTAATTCCTTAAATGCCTGTTGTGGGAAGGGGGAAGATATGGCAAAAGTACTCCTCTTCTGACACTACAAAAAACCCTGAAAAACTACAGACTTCCACTGACACAAGGCTACAGCTGGTCTCCAAAGAGGATGTACTGCAGCAGAGTAGAGGCAATCTTGGACAGACTAGACCCAAAGACCACAGGATTCCCATAGGGCCTTATAAGTGGACCATACAGCTATGTCTGAAGGCCACTGTAGTCAACAGGAAGGAAACTGAGAAAAACACACTGCTGGGAAGGGCTTCAAATATGGTGGGATATTTGACATGCCACTTTCCTTGACTCCATATACTGTAGTAAGGTTCTATTTCTCTAATGCTCTGTGTTTTTCATTTTTTATACTTTGAACCTAACAGATTTTAATGGCTCAATTAAGAAAGGTCAGAATTAGATCTCAATGGATCTTACATTTTAAATATTTGATTCTGGATGCAAATGTTGGTACAGATAATCTCACAAATCAAGATGCCAAAAGTTAACTTTCTCTTAAAAAATTAATCTGCCCACAGCATCGCTTAGAAATCACCGAGACCCGTCATCAGTAACACTGCACTACATCAAAAAAGCACTCTTCATTTCAGGCTATAAAACTTTTGGAAGACAATTGTTAAGGTATATCACCACTATGCTCTACCCCTACACACAACCTTAGAGAGACAGATTACATGAATTTAGACAGGTTAGCACACATCCCTTCGGGTTTCTGAAGTATAAATTTTTACTTCCTTGAAAACCAATCACTGTATTCACAAAAGGCAGATTTGTATTTTTAAAACACGTGATAACCTTATAGCACAACCCCATTAGCTATACGTACATATGCCCCAATAAACAATGGGATACCATCTGTTAAGCAAATATACTTTTACACCTAAGGATCGAACTTTGAGTGCCCAGGCAGTGGCAAACTAGGATAACCACCTAGTACTGTACTGTACACGCTCAAGGAGGGAGATTTTGGACAATCCTTGATCCCCAGATGAGATACACAACATTCTGATCTGCTGCTACTTTTTATTTCACACATATAAACAAAATCACAGTGCATGAAATAATCAATTCGCTGAATTTATCAAGTCATCTTGTGCCCCCCACTTTCTTTTTTAGGTAACAAGGCCATTCATTTGAGTACTGAAACGGAACAGAAAGGGGATAACACGCCTCCTATGCCGGTGGAAAGAAGGCGGGTCCCTTGATCCGGACAGACAAGAAGGATGCGCGTGATTCACATGCCCAAAGTGGCAGCTGAGCATATCTTCGGGTGTTACGCACAGTTCCCTCATTGTGCCCTCACTAGGTATGACTTTTGTCTTCAAAGCCTCCGATATGTCCGGTGGGCTCCAAAGCCACAGTTGCAAACGCTGCCGCCTGAGAGCCGGTCAATGTCAAGGCTCCCGCCCTGCCCTCGAGACCCAGAGACGGTGCTTCAAATCCGGGGATCCGGAGGGTGGGCGGCGGCGGCGGCGGCCAGACGGCAACCCTCCTCTTCCCCAATAAGTTTGACAGGCCCAAGCAAGGCGGGCGCCATGCTAGATACCAAAATGGCTGCCCCGGGGAAAGCGGCCCAACCCGAGGAGCCGTGAGGGGCTGTGCCGAGTGACGCCCGCCGCGCCTCTCGCCGGACCCGCCACACGCAGGTATTTTGCCCTCCCCTCCTCTGCCCCACACCTGCCCACCCACTTTGCCCAACGGTACCCACCACGGTTCCCACATCACCGCCCAAAGCGGCGGCGGCTGCCTCCTCCTCCTCCTCCGACCTCCCCTTCCAACCCGGCACCGGCCCGTCGCTCCCTCATTGTGTCTCTCTTCCCCCCGCCGCGGCCCTCGCCCAGCCAAGGCCACCCGCTCTCGCCTCACCAGCGGGCGCCTCGGCCCTTACCTGGAGCTCGGCCCTTTCCACTTCCCAGTGGGCGCGCTCCATCTCGAAGCGAGCCCACTCGTGCTGGATGTAGTGCAGGATCCCCGGGATGGTGTAGTGTTGAGGCCGGGACAGCTCCGAGCCGCTCCCGGGGCCCACCGCTTCCTGAGCCGCCGGGCCTTGTGGCGGCGGCGGCGGCGGCTGTTGGGACGGTAACCCGCCGCCGCCGCCAGGCCCCGCACAACCTTGGCTGAGCAGCTGAGAGTTCACGCTTCCTCCGGCGGGTGGCAGCGGCTGCTGTGGAACTCTCGGGGCGGCCCCCGCCATGATCCCCCCGCCGGCGCCGGGATGTTCGTCCATTGTCTGTGGGGAGTCCTTCCCCCTTCCCGCCTGGCGTGTGTTCCTGACTCCCGAGCGGCGCTGGCGTGCAAGGTGGGACCGGCCCCGGAAGGAGGGCCAAGGCCAAGCGGAGGAGTAGGCGGGTGTCAGAGCAGCACGGAAGCCGAGCCGCCGCCGCCACTGCCGCCGGCCGCCATTACACTCTCAGCTCCATCATCGGCCGGGCAGATTCACTCAGCTCGCCAGCCCACACCGGGAGGGAGGCGGGGGAGAAGACGCGGGGCATGCTGGGAAACAGCACCCGCCTTGCTCTGGCACCATCGCTGCCTTGCAGCGCGCACGCGCCGCCCTTGTCTGAAGGGAACGGAGAGGAGAGGAAGGGAGAGGTTTGTGGGATCTCTGGGTGGGTTTGTTATCTTTCAAGTTTCCTTCCACCGGTCACAGTCTCTCCTGTTTCCCGTCGGGTTATGCGCTTTCAAGCAGTCTGGCCACTACTGGCTTGTGCTTTTCAAGTCTACTGTCCATTTATGGTTTGGATAGTGACTGCTTCCCATCTGTACAGCGCCTGATACTTCACCCGTCTTAAACGAGTAGTAATCTCCTGTGAGTAAAATACCCTCTAGAGACATAGCACCCTGCAGAAACATCCCCTCGTTTTTGGTCGTTGCTTGTTTTAGTAGGAATCTTAGTAATATTTAATAGTACGAATAGTCTGTTAACGGTGTACGGAAAAGAACACTTGTAAAGTGGTCCCAGATAGTCAAAATATTTTATGTACTGTATTGATCTGTAATTGTTCCTGTAAGGTAGGTCAGTCGCAGATATCAGAGGAGCAATTAAAATCAGGTGGTTTCTAATTTGTATTTGAGCCAGTGCATTGCACCACTAATTAGTGTATTTGTTGATAGTTAGGGTCTATGTACAGCTGCCTTTCTTCTTGAGGAGGAAATCCTCCTGTTACCATGTTACAAGTTCTACTTTCAGAAAAGTGACACAAATGGCAATAATACGTGCTGTTAATCTATAAACTCCTCCTAGAAGTTCAAACTGGCACTTGACACAGCTACACTATATCTGTTCCTTATTTTTGAAAACTATTCTTTGCAGTGGGACTATCTTTTTAAAAAACTGCTGAAGAGGACCATCCATGCTCCAATCCACTTCCAAAGACTATCAAACTAATTTCTTCCCAGTTTATAGCTTTTCCGTAGGCTGCTAATCTTCCCTGCAGCTTCAGCTTGCTTGAAACGGTCTCCTCTTGATGATTTGTGCCAACAAAAGATTCTTGGCATTGCAGTTGCATTCTTTGCATGGCTACAGCCAGCTTCTTGAGATGGACAAGTAGACTATTTCCCCTGCTACATATGTCCCCCATGCACACACACTCTCCCAGGGCATTAAGCATGTTCTGTTTTCCCCGCTGATGGTATTATTACACTGTCACCGAAACCAGCAAGACAGCAAATAGAAATTGGAGTATGGGTAGCCAGCAGCCTAGTATCAAATTACTACTGTGAGTATGAGATTAAATTAAAAGAGGTTAACCTTTCTCTGCAAAAGGAGGAAGAGCTTTCTGATCCCTTGAGGGAAGCAGTGAAAAATTCCCTCGCTGAGACATGCTTACTCAGAGCACAAGGGAACATGCCTTCTTTAGTCTTGATTAAACTGTCTGTAACCTTTCTTAAAAGAAATATTCTAATATATGAACTATATATGGGAGGTGTGCTGATACAGTTCAACATAACAGGTTTCCTTTAAATAAAGGAACTGAAGTGTCCTTTCGTACCCTGCACACTTGAGCACGAGAATGTCTCATTGAAAAATACTTCTTACTCCAAAATAAATTTTGATTAAAATATTGGGCCTTTAACTTAATTGAAATGTTTTGGATACAACCACTTCTTACATCATGATCTCTTCTGCTCTGTTCTTTAAAATTACCTTATATGAGTCATTCTTAACATTTAATACTTGCCTTGTTAATTTTAAAACAGAAGAAGTCATGCTAAAAAGCCACCTACTCTTGCAGACCCAGCCACAAAAGTAATAAAACAAATTTTCACTTTACACTACTCAGAATATAATAGACTAAAACTTATTTATTACGGTCAGGTGACCAGCTCACGAAACATATCCATGGCTAAAACATACAAAATACAGTTTAAAAATATGCAAACAATTCACAAAACATACCATGTGGCCAAAATACAAAAAATGCAGTTCAAAAGTGTATAGCCAATCCATAAAAAGAGCCTCGTGGCGCAGTGGTTAAAACGCTGTACTGCAGCTAAAACTGTGCTCACGACCTGGGGTTCAAATCCCAGGTAGCCGGCTCAAGGTTGACTCAGCCTTCCATCCTTCCGAGGTCGGTAAAATGAGTACCCAGCTTGCTGGGGGGGCAATGTGTAGCCTGTATAATGAAATTGTAAACTGCCCGGAGAGTGCTTGTAGCACTATGGGGCGGTATATAAGTCCAAAAATAAATAAATAAAATAAATAAATAAAACACACTACATGGTCAAAACACACAAAATGCAATTTAAAAAGTGCACACACAGGCAATCAACCGTACACTGATTGTAAAACACAAGCACCTCTACAGCTATCCCCAGGGCCATTGTCCCTTCGATTGGGACCATAACACCTCTCCATGCTAGACAATAAACTACCCCCATGTCAAAACCAGTCAGCCTGTGACCTTAGGAGACTGCAAGGGAGCACTGTGCCATTGCTGCTGCACAAATTACACCACTCAGACAGAAACCTTCTTTCTCTTTTCCCTTGATGGGGGGTGCTGGCAGACAACACTCCACTTCTACTCAGGAGCTACTCACATCAGCAACAGATCATGAAAGAAAAGTGTGCAGACAAGTTCTACTTCAACAAACCCAAACTGTACCTCTTGAGCATTACTTATGAGAGTAAAGTTCTAGTTAAAGGCACAATAGACTGAAAAGTCTTAGCAGCACCTTGCCAGTTGACACTAAACAGACAAGCACTGCCTGTTTTTAATGTTAAAATGTCAGATTATATCTGAAAAAAAAAGAAAGAACACCTCAGAAAACACTGCAAAACTGGTTGAACAGAGAATGGTGATTTCAGATGAGAAATATTTTTCTTTTTATGAAAATTCATTACTAAGAGTAGTAATCCACTCTAGATCACCAGAGGTGGTTAATGTGGAATGCATCATACTATGTTAACTAGCTCTTGCTTTTATTATTTATTTTCTGTAAAATAAAGATAGAACTTTCATGAAGTCCAAAAACTGAATCAGTATCGCTGTAGATCTTAAGTTCTAAACTATGGCTAAATCAGTGAAAGTAAGGGCAGTTTCTTTCATTATACATTTAATTTGCGCTTGAAACTGTAGCTAGTCAGTTCCCAAATGAAGATATCTGTATTGTGCATATTTTTATCACATAATGAACAAATTAAAAAAACTGTCTCAAAGTATCAACACAGTAATTAATTTAAATTGATAGAAGATTTCAGGACAAATAAAAGGAAGTACTTACATGATACATAATTAACAGAACTTATTTCCATAGGATATTGTCATATTAGTGTTATTAATGGTGATAAAAAGATTTAGGTCATTACACAGTGGAAGTGTGGCCAATAGCAGCAATAACAACCACCACGAGATGTGTGTCCAGAGACTGTGTACCAAGTACAATGCAGATATAGATGGTGAGGTTCAGACCTTTCTAGAAGTAATAACTTCTAGCCTGGAGGTAGTTTGACACTCATTGCCTTTGTCCATACTGAGTGGTCTACACAACTTTTTGAATACATGTTCCCTTGACCAACTGTTCTGCTGAAAATAGATTTCAGAGGTCAGTATCACATATTATGATCTACTAGTATCTGTCACTTCCAGATATAAGAGTAGCATATGTGGAAAGCAGTGGCCAGCCTTGTTTCCAGAAAACTCTTCCCAGCTGCAAGCCACTGGATATAGTAAATAAGTGTCGGGTTTCACTGCTACATGAATCATGTTCAAATCCTGGGGCTACAGATTTCACCTCTATAACGAACAAACCGTGTAGCTGTCCATTTTAGGCACTCTGGACTCTCTTCCTGTCTCCTCTCTAACTCTAAAGTGTGGTTATGAATACTAAACTAAATGCTGATATATATATTCTAGATTCATTAATTCTTGTGGAGAAAGCAACAGAAATAAACATACCAAAAACTGACATCCCAATATGTTAAAAAGACTTAGTTGTCAATTATTTATATTTATTTTTAGTTCTGTCTCTAAAGCTTTGGAGTGCCCTTTCCTATCAATCACTTATCTGCCTCAGAAATTTTATAGCTAAACCCATTAGCAATGGCAACAACCTGCTTTGTGAGATTTTCAGAAGATTTTTCGGACTTAGCAGTTGAATTATTGAGTCATTAGGAGGAAGAGCTGTATTCTATAACATCCCTATAATACTCTGAGCAATTTCCTTATTAGGATTGATTTGAGTTTTTCGTTTGTTTAGAATATACTGTCTTTATTTATAAAGTATTATTATTTATCATCATTTATTTAAATAGCATAATCAATGTACATGGCTCTATAAATAAGTACAGTACTGCATATAGTTTGAATGTTGGCAATGATTCATGCGTGAAGAAATCCAGCTTCCTCTTATAAGTAAAATCAGACATTAGACAAATGATTGAATGCATAAGACTTCAAAATAGGGCTGGCAGTGATTCATACTGTGGTAACCATAGTTACTGTGTATAATGCAAATACTGCATGAAGTGCAAGAGTAAGTTATTTGCTTGGACATTGTTTCTTTCATTTTAGCCAGTAGGGTTATATTGATGTAAAGAAATTATTTCTTCTGCTTCTGTCTACTCTTATTATTGTATGTGCCCAAACATGTAGATGAAAGTTTAAGTTTTATTATGTTGAAGAAATTATACACACATACACCTTTCTTCCTTGAACTGCAAAGGTTTGCATAGCATGGTTCTATTTATGCATGGATTATTTTCAATAATTAAAATAAATAAATATTTTAAAAATATTTAAATAAATAACTAAATAAATATTTAGTAAATACTGTGCTGCTATTTGTCTCCCAGAAGTGACTTGAGAAAAGTGGGTCTTGGGCTTACTGAGACCCCTTTTGTTGATGGTTTCGCAGCTTCTGGTCCAATGGCAGTGGGTTGGCTGGCCCCCATCTTCTGGTATGAAAGCTTCATGTTTTGGCCAGGGAGGGTGCTGGCTTATGCTGGGAGGCTGACATGGTTCAGAGGATTTCTGTATGTGTGTGTTAATCAACTGTTTATGCTTTGTAGTTGTTTTTGGCACATACAATTCATACAAAGATTTTTAATTATTTGAGGGGTGGGTGGTCCGGTTCTAAACAGCTGTATATTAAAATATCACTTTCAGTTGCAGTTTTCAGAATCTCTGGCTTCAGTCCTATGTACAGTATATCTTCTCAGGAGCAGGTCTCAATTAAATCAATACATTTTGCTAAGTAGGAATATTTTGGGATAAGTATGTTATTTTTAATTGCACAGTAGTGTAAGCCTGTGAAGGAGGGTTGTAGTTCACCAGATTATCTGAAAGGTTTTGGCATGGGGGCACAAGCATAAAAAGAAAAAGATTTGCATTAAGGGTGAGCATTTTAAAAATGTAGTTTTTGAAACAGCATGTTGATGTGAATACAGTTTTTGTTATCTAATTTCTTGTCTGGTATCCAATTTATTGTTTTGGGACTTTATGATTTACCTTAATGCTTTTTTTCATTTCTTAAATACTACTAAAGGAGACAAATGTGGAAGGGTGGCATTCATAGTGTGACTTTGCATGTTTATTATATATCTCCTCCTTTATGGTGTGTATTTAACAGTCTGTTTTATTTTGTGTAAATATTTTGGGGAGGTATTGGATTAATTTTTCTGTATTTCCAATTTGTTATCATATATAAATAATATAAATAAAGAAAATAAATAAATATCCCAATTCACTTATCGCTGGCACGGAAGCACAATTTCTCCTCCGTGTCAATGCTGAAGTTCATCCTCAGGATGTAACTAATTATAAACAGTATAGTTACCTGCAACTAGATTCTTTTGGGTGACCAGTTTCTTGGAACGCTAGGGGTTATACAGTTCTTTTTTACTTGTGATAATTAACATTTAGGATACTCAGATGTAGTAAGTAACACTTAGGTGTCTTAGGAGTAATGAATATTACCTTTTTTCCAAACTTATCCGTTACGATAATTTTCTAGTTTTATACACTATTCTCTTGTTAAACCTAAGTGACAAGGAAAATAGTTATTCTGTCTTCAGTGTTTTATAAATATATGCAAAGTGAATATCAGGACTAACTACTAGGGAGTACCAGAGAAGATTTCCTTCAGTTTTTTTCTGGTGGGCTAATAGCAACAGCAAAATGTGATACATTTCATTTCCTGTGAAATTTAGATTACTATTGGAAATATTTCATGCTCTGCATTGCAGGATCATTATGCACGTTACTCAATGGCTGTAGTATCAGGTCATGATTTCTTTATGTGAAACAACCGTCACAAATAAAACTCCAAGTTTTTATATCAGCAGTGATTATTTCAGAAGTAATAATGTTTAATGTACTCAACTCATCTACAGGTCATTAGGTGATAAGCCACCAAAAGCTATACAGAAATGTGTGAATTGGGTTTTATGCTGTACTAAAATACTGGTAGAATATTATCCCTAGATAATGTTATTCCCAAATAAATGCTCTTAATCATATTTTCTTGGCATGATTATGAGTCACAGCAGTGCAAGTCACCTCTGCAAGTTTATAGATTTAGATTATTATTTATATCTGAAAAGTCTGGTCCAAAAATGTTTCTGTGTAGCGTGGATGAAACAAAATGTAACTGCTAGCAGAAGACATCTAATCAGACTCTCTGATAAAGCATTCCATTCAAGCATGTCATTTTAATTAAAACTGCACTAAAATTACTCCATGTTTCCCCTCAGTCCATATTTGACTATGACAATTTTGTATGCTCTGTATATTAAAACATCAGTACACAATAACAGAAATTGCAATATGTTAGTTCTACTTGGCCTGGAACGAAGAATTTCAGGTTAAAATTCTTTGTTTCTAAAATATGTAGAATCCTTTGCATCGCTTAAGTATAGGTAACATTTCTTTCTGCAAGACTTAAGTAATTATACAGTGATGCAAGATGAAAATAATTCGTTCCGCGAATCGTTTCGTATTGCGAAAATTTCATCTTGTGAAGCATGGTTTCCCATAGGAATGCATCGAAATGTAATTAATGCGTTCCTATTCGTCTTGTGAAGCATGGCCATAGAAAAATTTGGCTTGTGAGTCACTAAAAAAATCACAAAACACTTGCAAGTTTTTCATTGTGAGAGGCATTAGTCTTGTGAGCATCACTGTAGTTACATTTTTAACTTGCTTGTTAGTTAGGTAGCAAATTTGAAAATACAAATATTTAAGACATTTAAAAAGAAATTCAGACCAACTTCAAGAATGAAGATGAATTTACTTGTCCAAATAGGTGGGATAATGTGATTCTGTTAATCAACCACAGTTAGTATTTCTTGAGGGCTCAAGGAGAAAGAAAAGTTACTTACCTGTAACTCTGGTTCTTCGAGTGGTCCTCTATGAATTCACGCTAATGAGTTAATCTGCGCTCGAGCAGAGCTTTCTCAGAAACTTTCACAGCTTTAAGCACTTAGTGCTGGGACCTCCCCTACACCTGGCTATATAACCCTGCCCCTTGCACCCAATGCCTCAGTTTTAAGGAACTAACCGCCACTGCCCAGCATTCCATGGCACATGTGACGGACAGTGGGGAGGGGGGGGACAAGTGAATTCACAGAGGACCAGTTGAACCAGAGTTACAGGTAAGTAACTACATTCTCCTTTGTGGTCTCTGTGAATACACACTAATGGGTGACTGGCAAGCTGACTAACCAGGAGGAGGGACGGCACAAAAGTGTAGAAGCCAGGACAGCTTGACCTACCAAAACCTGAGCCTTGGGCCAGACATCCAGGCGGTAGTGCAAGATGAAGGTAGACGGAGTGGCAAATGTGGCAGCGTGGCAGACATCCGCAATGTCCACTCCATGGATAAAGGCAGTTGAGGATGCTACAGCTCTAGTAGAGTGAGCTCTCACTGATTCCTCTCACTGGAAGAGGAGCCTGTGCCAAATCATAGGGAAGATGGATGGTCTGGACTATCCATCTAGAGATGGTCTTAGAGGAAGTCGGTGCTCCGAAGGAAGAGCCGGCAAAGGTGACGAAGCGATGTTCTGAGGCACGAAAAGTGGTTGTGCGATGCACATAATATGACAGAGCATGCTTCATGTCTAGACCGCCCAGAGCTATCTCAAGCGGTGAAGATGGTGTGGGAAAGAAGACAGGAAGGACAGCTGGCTGGTTCAAATTGAAGGCAGAAAATACATTAAGCAAGAAGGTAAGGTCTGGCCATAAGGTTACTTTGCAGAAAGGAGGACCTGCTCTTAGTGTAGCCAGACCTCCAGCCCTGCAAGCTAAGGTTACCGCCATGAGAAAGGCAGTTTTGAGGTTTAGCAAGCGGAGCGATGCTGACGCCAAGGGCTTGAGGCCATGGGCTATAGGCAGGGCGCATATTCTCCAGGCCTCGGAGAAATAGCTTGCAGGTAGAACGGGCCAGTCCCAGGCAAAACAGGTGAAGGAGAAACTGAAGGAATCTGTCCAGGGATTGGCCTAGTAGGCAAATGTCATCTTGATGCAAAGTGGCAGAACGCTTACCCATTATAAGAGTAGGTCAAGGTGGTAGAAGGTTTGCGAGCATGATTGAGCATGTCTGTTACAGACGGGGAAGACTCCAAGCCAAGAGGTGGAGGGACTCAAGGACCAGATGAAATATCTGACCCTTGTCTCGAGCCAGTAGATGAAAGACCAGCTGCAGTGTGATGTATTCTGCAGCTCACGGGAGCAGGATTGCTAGTTTTCAATTTGTGTAATTTTCATGTGGAGGGAATGCATGTGTTGGGAAATTGATTGCTGTTATCACAGATAAATATGCAGAAGAGGAGGTGAGATTTCCATCTGCACCCATTCACTTTACTTTCTATAGCAGTTTTTATAGCAATGCACTATACAGGTCTGTGGGAAAGTGGTTAATGAGTTATTACTCTGAGGTTCCCAAGATTGAACTGCAGTTCCCAAAAGATTTTACTTTTGATTGAGATGGGAATTGTAGTCCTAAACCACTGGCACCTAAGTGTGGGAATCTTTCCTTCTGAACCAATTCTTCATCGAAGATGTGGAAAGTGCGAAAACATATATGTCTGCTACAGAAAGCATAGAAGTAAGGAAACAAATTTAACAACTGAAAAATCATATTAATCTTACTTTAAAGTTATTGGTTTTATACCACTGTGTTTATTCATGACGTTTGGCTTGATGGGCCAAAAAGCATAGAGTATTTTAGAGTCAAACTGTATGGGAAGAGCTTGAAAATAAAGTGTTATTTTTCAATTAGTTAAAATTAACACATTAGCTGAAATCCTGTTGTGTAACTGTACATTTGTAAATTCTGATGGCACCACCAGCCATGGTCATCAATCTTTGTGTTAAAGTTTTCTATCTTCCCCCATCAGAGTACCTCTTCAACCAGGAAAGCCTCTGGGAGCATTAAAACTTGGAAGGGGACACCTTTAATGTCTGAAACTCACTTCTTCTGGTCCTGTTGAGATTTTTAGGAATTCAAGGCTTTCCCAATCCTAGGATTCCCCAAGGTTTCCACAAGTTGAAAGGAATCCCTAGGAAGCCTCACATCCGGGAGAGATAGGGATAGAAAACTTTAAAGTAAAGGTTAATATTCAAGGGCTGATGACATCATCAGGATTTATGTGCACGCACTTGTACAAAAGGATTTCAGTCATTATTTTCAAGCTCTGTCCAGAGGTTGCATAATTCCCATTCCTGACTAAATAAGTAGACCTAAAAAGTTTTTGTGTACATAAGAGTTAAGACGGCTTCGTCTCTGTTTTCTGCATCTGTGTGTTTCAGTGGATGGCTGTATTTCTGAGTATGTAAAACAAAAAATTAAAAATCCTCCTCTTTCTATTTTCTAGCATTTTGATGATCTGCAGAACACCATTTTTCCACAGTAACTCTGGCTATGTGTTTTCCTCCCACACACTTGCTAAACATATCTCCTTGCTGGAATTTGGTGGATGAGGAGGGCTTCTGTCTGCTATAATTTATATGCTAGTTATGCATTAAGTACCTAATGTTCTCTTACAATACCTCAAGCCTGTAGAATGCTACATATCATCTACCAGGCAGTTGTTTAGGATGGCTTGTTTGAATTCAGACGCCTTACTTGCCTGATCCCATAGTTCTCAGTTGAGAAAGTTGTTCCCTGAGTCAGTTCAGTGTCATCTAATTTGTATTTCTGATTTCTTTCCCATCAGTTTCGAAATCTCAGGAGGATAAATAGAGCAGACAACAAAAGATGATCAAGTTTTTCTTAATGGTGAACAAACAAGGCCAAACAAGACTCTCTCGTTATTATGAATACATGGGCCTTCATAAACGAACAATATTGGAGACTGAAGTAATCAAGCATTGCCTTTCCCGTTCAAAGGAACAAGTATGTTTTTTTTCTACTGTAGATATTTTAGAGTCAGACTTATAAATAGTGGACATACCAGTCTTTTTGGACTGCAACTCCTGGAATCCCCAGCCAACATGGCCTGTAGGAGTTGTAGTACAAGAAAGTAACATTTTCCAAGCTCTGGTAAACTAAGAGTATGTAGGAGTGTGTAACTATAACTGGGATTAAAATTGTAAATGATGTATACACACATGTGACAATGAATCTATCATCTACAGTGGTGCCTCGCTAGACAGTTACCCCGCATGACAGTTTTTTCGCTAGACATTGGCTTTTTGCGATCACTATAGTGATCCGCAAAACAGTGATTCCTATGGGGGAATTTCGCTGGACAATGTTTGGTCCCTGCTTCGCAAACCGATTTTTGCTAGATGATGATTTTGACAGCTCCCACCGCGCTCGCAAACAGGTGTTTTCGGGACCTAAGCTTCGCAAGACAGCGATTTAAAAAGCTGATCTGCGGTACGCAAAGTGGCTTTCCTGTGACCGATCTTTGCTAGACAACAACGATTCTTCCCTTTTGGAACGCATTAAACAGGTTTCAATGCATTCCAATGGGGAAATGCTTTTCGCTAGACAATGATTTCGCTAAACAGCGATTTCGGTGGAACGGATTATCATCGTATAGAGAGGCACCACTGTAGTCTCTGCTTGTGAGCCCCCTCCCTCTCCAGCCATATTTTGTCCCAGACAGTTTTTCCCCTCACAGGAATCTGGATAGAAAGAAACTGGAAGAAATGATCTAGGTAGAGAGAGAAGGAGGAGCAGTTGGTTTATTCATTTATTGTTTATTTAAAATGTTTTTATCCTGCCTTTCTCTTTTAAAAGGACCTAAGGTCATTTAAAAATATTAAAAAGACAATATTTAAAAGCTAAAAACAGTAAGTATACTAATGTTTAAAAAGAGTTAAACAAGTATATTAAAAACAGTAGATAAAATCAATATTAAAACACATTTAAAGCAACAGAGCACAGCAATCTATTAAAAACCCCTCTCAAACCATTCAGGAAAAGCCTGCCTGAAAGGAAAGGACAGCAAAGATGGGGCCAGCCTAGTTTCCTGTGGGAGTGTGTTCCAGAGCCAGGGGTCATATTTTTATACCTGTGCAATTGATGTTTAAGAAATTGAACCCAGTACTTCACATATTATGAAAATTAGTGTTTTGAGGTTGCAACTTGGGTGTTTTTTTGCAACTGCTGTTTTCTGTTCTTTAGTTTAAATTCTAATACTCTAACTAGCACTGGTCTGCTGCTTATAGATCTATGTAATCTCAAAAAAGTCATTATTATTTTAAAAGAATTATTACTAGCCATTGGCATCTCATGATTGGAGGAGGTGGAGTGCCTGTGCCCAAATTTGGGGTATGGTGCCCCCATTATTAGCCAGTTTTCCTGTATAAACTGTTGCTAAGGCTGTTGGAAGTCACTCTGATTTCAACAAGACAATGAAGAGCTTTGTAGTTCAAAACCTGTCCTTTTTGTTTCAGTTGAGGCTTCCCAGGGTAGGGATGGATTTTTGTCGCTGGCATCTTTTCAGGCACCTCCTAAATGCTTTTGCATCTGATAGGACTTTTGAGTCAGGTTAGGTCCTGCTGAGAGTGAAGCTAAATCTGATAAGGCAGCCACCGACATGATGCCCATTTGCAAACAATGAATGCAGGATGTGTGCTTTGTGAGATGACCACATAGAAGAAAAAAGGAAACTGCACTCGCCGTCATCTTTACTGCATCTCATTGTTTTAAGCAGTTTTCTGTCAGCCAGTGTCTGATTCTAGAAATGCTCTTAATAACATTTAGTTTATCCTTGCATCCAGTTGTCATATTTGTAAGCCAATTTAGGAACTGGTAAATAAACTCTAAATACAGCATACTAATGGGTTATTCTTCATTTCTTATCACCTTGCTAGCTTAATCACATTCATGATTATGTACATTGAAAATTATCCAGAGATGTACATTTTGGTAAAATAGACAAACAGTCCAGTTAATTCAATAGGCAAATATATTAGAGCAAATCTATGTATCATATATTAATATTTGCATGTTACTTTGTGTCTTTCTTCAGTGTTCCTTCATTGAATACAAAGATTTTAAGCTGGTATATAGACAATATGCTGCTCTTTTCATAGTGGTTGGAATTGATGAAACTGAGGTAGGTCGCTTGCTTTTTATTTATTTAAGTAAAGAAAAAATAACCTTGGATCTAGGAGCATGCTTATTTCCTTGCTCTCTTTCTGATGTTCTTGTGTGATTCTCTGTCTGCTCTTCATTCTTTCCCTTCAAACACTGTTCATCTTCCCTTTCTTGTCATCCTTGCATAAAAAGAGATGGAAAACATCTGCCTTTTGGAAGCAATCTTCTTCTGTTGTCTTTGATTTGTGATTGAGGATAACAGGGAGCAGGCTGTTTAAAGCCCAGGATGTTGCTGCTTGGGTTTGAGCTGTGCATTGTAACCAAGAAACCTTTTTCCAGGAGCTGAATTCTGGGAGGAGCCTAGAAAAGTGTTGCATTATAATCTGTTCTTGAATAGACATGTGCACAGTTGAGCTGTGTTTTATATGCCTAATGGAAAAATGTACAAATTAATAAGAATTATACTGAGCTTTTCCAACTTTGCTTTGCCTCCCCCATGTCCTTAGCTCCACCCACATCTCAAATATGCCCCCCAAGACCTTTTAGAAGTTAGAATTCATCCATTAAGAGCTTTTCCACCTCTGATGTATAAGGACAAGGGGAACTCACCTCTCAAGCCATCTGAGCTTAAATGCCCTTCCATCATCCTGTCTCGGATAACATCCCTACCAGATGCTTGGGGCTTACCTTCTAGATGATCCTGTAAAAAAACCGAAAGGTAGAAGCGGATGGTTATACATTTTTGCCCCTGTTTTTTTCTTTTCTATTTGTAATGTGCTCCTGCAGTGGCAGGGGTCAGAGCTTAGGCAGGTCTGCTGTGCTATCCTGTAGTGCCCAAAACAAAAACCTATGCAAATAGGACTAGACTGGAAAAATAATTATAAATTAGTTTTACAATGCCAGAAAATATGCCCAGTGACTAGCGTGGTTCTTTAGGCTTAAAGTCTTGAAGGGATGACAGCTGAGTTCAATAAGACCTGGGACAAATTCCAGTAAAGTCACAATGTCCATTTCTTGCACAAAATCCAAGAAAAACAGGTTAGCATGAGCAAGAATCTACAAGTAGAGACTTTGTTTATGTTCTGGAATGCACTCATATGTAAGTTGTGAAGACTGAACATCCTATAAGATTTGTGTGTATGCTTGAACCTTTCTACATCTGTAGGATTAATGGCTTCTCATTAAGCTTATTTGATTTATTTGTGGTATGTGTTTATGAACATGATAAAAGACAAAAATGGGAGGGACCTAACAGAAGCAGAAGACGTCAAGAAGAGGTGGCAAGAATACACAGAGGAATTATATCAGAAAGATTTGGATATCCCGGACAACCCAGACAATGTAGTTGCTGACCTTGAGCCAGACATCCTGGAGAGCGAAGTCAAGTGGGCCTTAGAAAGCCTGGCTAACAACAAGGCCAGTGGAGGTGATGGCATTCCAGTTGAACTATTTAAAATCTTGAAAGATGATGCTGTTAAGGTGCTACATTCAATATGCCAGCAAGTTTGGAAAACTCAACAGTGGCCAGAGGATTGGAAAAGATCAGTCTACATCCCAATCCCAAAGAAAGGCAGTGCCAAAGAATGCTCCAACTACCGTACAATTACACTCATTTCGCACGCTAGCAAGGTTATGCTCAAAATCCTACAAGGTAGGCTTCAGCAGTATGTGGACCGAGAACTCCCAGAAGTACAAGCTGGATTCCGAAGAGGCAGAGGAACTCGAGACCAAATTGCTAACTTGCGCTGGATTATGGAAAAAGCCAGAGAGTTCCAGAAAAATATCTACTTCTGCTTCATTGACTATGCGAAAGCCTTTGACTGTGTGGACCACAGCAAACTATGGCAAGTTCTTAAAGAAATGGGAATGCCTGACCACTTTATCTGTCTCCTGAGAAACCTATATGTGGGACAGGAAGCAACAGTTAGAACTGGTCATGGAACAACTGAGTGGTTCAAAATTGGGAAAGGAGTACGGCAAGGCTGTATATTGTCCCCCAGCTTATTTAACTTATATGCAGAATACATCATGCGGAAGGCTGGACTGGAAGAAACCCAAGCCGGAATTAAGATTGCCGGAAGAAATATCAACAACCTCCGATATGCAGATGATACCACTCTGATGGCAGAAAGTGAGGAGGAATTAAAGAACCTTGTAATGAGAGTGAAAGAGGAGAGTGCAAAAAACGGTCTGAAACTCAACATCAAAAAAACTAAGATCATGGCCACTGGTCCCATCACCTCCTGGGAAATAGAAGGGGAAGATATGGAGGCAGTGTCAAATTTTATCTTCCTGGGCTCCATGATCACTGCAGATGGAGACAGCAGCCCTGAAATTAAAAGGCGCCTTCTTCTTGGGAGGAAAACGATGACAAATCTGGACAGCATCTTGAAAAGCAGAGACATCACCTTGCCAACAAAAGTCCGAATAGTCAAAGCTATGGTTTTTCCTGTCGTGATGTATGGAAGTGAGAGCTGGACCATAAAGAAAGCAGACCGCCGAAGAATTGATGCCTTTGAATTGTAGTGCTGGAGGAGGCTCTTGAGAATCCCCTGGACTGCAAGGAGAACAAACCTATCAGTTCTAAAGGAAATCAACCCTGAGTGCTCACTGGAAGGACAGATCCTGAAGCTGAGGCTCCAGTACTTTGGCCATCTAATGAGAAGAAAAGACTCCATGGAAAAGACCCTGATGTTGGGAAAGTGTGATGGCAAGAGGAGAAGGGGACGTCCGAGGATGAGATGGCTGGACAGTGTCTGCGAAGCAACCAACATGAACCTGACACAACTCCGGGAGGCAGTAGAAGACAGGAGGGCCTGGCGTGCTCTGGTCCATGGGGTCACGAAGAGTCGGACACGACTAAACGACTAAACACACACACATGTGTTTATTCCATTTTTTATTTGATTTGATTTGATTTTTATACTACCCATCTGGCTATTAAGGCCACTCTGGGCGGATTACAGATTCGAACATTATAAAATGTTAAGTATAAAGAATAACCAAGTGACAACTTAGAACAAAGTGCAACAACAGCGAAAAATAAAACAATTAAAATAATAAAAAGGCACGGCTTTTGACTTCACCCCATGCATCCCCTCACCATTTTCAGTGTCCCTGCTCCTGGTGAAATAGTTTGTGTTCTATTGAAGCTGATGCCATAATTTGTTAAGAAGCCCAAGTAAAACAAACTTAATTTTCTATCAAACAACAGATATGCAAAAAGCCTCACTTTACAAACTAGCATTTTATGCACATTAATGTCCAGTGAACTCTTCAGAGCCGCTTCAGTAGCTGATGGAGACCTTAGGTAGGCACAGTTAAAATTGGTGGATCTGACTTCTGAGTAAGAAGTGCTACAAGACAAAAGCTTGTTTGTACCTTAGACTCCTGTCCATACCAAGATTACAACAGGTTCCCTGGTTCTTGGTGTAGCAGGAGTCAGCAGCACATCTCTGGGTAGCCCACACATTCGTGATCTTGAGCAGACCATTGAAAACATCAAGGTCTGCCTGGATGAGAAATTGTTATAGAAAAAATTCATTAAGTTGGCATAGAAGTGATTGTCACTAAAGCTAGCAGAATTATATTTCCAAGTTACAAAGTGAAAGTTATCAGAAGGAACCTCAGGACAAAGAATCTCTTATTGATATTTTCCCAGATGATAATCATCAATACAAATTTTGTGACAATAGCTGGTAGGAGGAAAAGCTGAGCCAGGAATGCTGAGAGGTACATCCAACCAAACTTACTGGTCACAGGGCACACTGTCCAAAAGGATCCAGGTGGTTGTGGGTGAGCTTCAGTTTTTGAAACTATACCAGCCGGTGTATGCAATGTGAAGAAACTGAAATAGTTAAATGCAGTTGTATACCTTGGTTCAATCATAAATCCAAATGGAGATCACAGCCAAGAAATCAGATTTGGAAGGTGTAAAGGAAAAGTAGATCTTGAGGGAGGAGCTGAGGGTGCGCCGTCTCCTCAAGTAAAGGAATCGGTGAAAGAGAACACAGAAGGGTGGATTATTGAAGGAAATGAGGAGAAAGGAGTGAAGGTAGAAATCTGTTTAGTGGAGGAAGTAAAGGGTAAAGAAGGGGAGGATTTAACTTTGCCTATGTGGGAGGAGAATAAGAAGAAGGGTGAGAGTATTCAGTGTACCGGGAGGGGAGATGAAAGGAGGAGAAGAAGGAGAATATAAGAAGTGCATGATCTATTACAAGATTTTCCGAGCCTAAAAGTTGGAGGTTTACTGCCAGATCCTACCCAAAAGAAGGAAAGAGTGACCGTTGCTGAGACTTCAGAATGGAGAGTAGTAGTCTTTCCAAGGGGGCATGGTCACTGGAGGAGGGTGATTCATCCGGATGCCTCCTTCAATCAACCACCTCTTGAGGAGGACTGGGCACGCCACCCATGTTGTGGCACAATCTGTGCCGTGAGGAGCGCGCCACCACGGAAGCCAACGGACAAGGAACATTTTGGTCCAGCTCCGCAGTAAAACCGGACAATTCTATCTTTAAAATGTTACTTGATTCTTATGATCATCTACCAGAATTGAGTTGTTTTGAGCCTATAGAAGTTGTTATTGATTCTTCAGAAGTTATGGTTAATAAATCTGATAATGTTAAAAAAGACTCTTCCTGGTTATTTCCCACTCAAAGAAAGGAGCTGTCTATCTATCACAGAACCCAATCACGGAAGGGCATTAATGAAGGAATTAGAAAAGATAATCAAATGTAAGAATGTGTCGCTGGAGTTCCTGATCAAAATAATCCACACTCTCATATTTCCTTTCACCATGTATGGATACGAAAGTTGGATAGTTGAAAAAAGCTGACAGGAAAAAGAATTATTTGTTTAAAATGTGCTGGGGAAGAACTTTGAGGATACCTTAGAGCAGGGGTCCCCAGCCCCCAGTCCGCAGCCCAGTGCCGGTCTGTGGGCTTGCTGAAACTGGGTTCCGGAGAAGGATCTCCGCCCTCCCCCATGCATGGTGGGTGTGTCGCTCTCATGCAGGGGTATGTTGTGCTCGTGCAGGGGGTGTTGCACTCACATGGGGGTGTGTCATGCTCACACACAGGGGCACAAGCGCAACACCCCCCCAGGCACGGAGCCCACCCCCGCAACTGGTCCATGGTCCCAAAAAAGTTGGGGACCACGGCCCTAGAGTTCTAGAAATACGAGCAAGTAAGTCCTAGATCAAATCAAGCCTGAACTATCTCCAGAGATAAAAATGTTGAAACAGGCTGTCCTATTTTGGGCACATAATGAGAAAGCAAGATTCTCTACAAAAGGCAATAATGCTGGGAAAGGTTGAAGGCAGCAGGAAAAGACAAAGACCAAATATTAGAAGGATTGACTCCCTAAAGGAAACACAGATTTGAGTTTGCAAGAACTGAGCAGGGCTTTTGAGGAAATGACATTTTGCAGATTGCTCATTAATTGGGTCACCATAAGTCAGAGGTAACTTGATGGCAAATAACATCAACAGTGCCAACATATTAATTTGCAGCTCCTCCTGCCATGGCATTCAGTGTAACATCTTGGTTTATGATGCTGCACTTTTGCAGTATGCCAGCTTTTACATTTATTTGGCTGATATATCAACTGAGAAATGGAAAGAAAGAAAGGGTAAGATTCTGGAGTGAAAGGGTAAGAATTTAAAATGTTCAGATATATCACGGTTGTAATCTGTATAAGGAATATACAAATATTAGCAGACTTATTCACTTTTTTCTTTTGATGTGTTCTCAATTGAATTTCAGAATGAAATGGCTGTGTATGAACTGATTCATAATTTTGTGGAGGTTTTGGACAAGTATTTCAGCAGAGTGGTAAGTGTGATTTTGAAAAAAAAATACAAACAGCTGTCTTTTTCAGAAATCCTGTTGCTTAGTGTAGCAAATTACACTAGAGTAGGTCCATTGAATCAACAGGGATGTGGTGAGTTAAATTTTCTGTAGACTCCATTGACTGAAGTGGGCCTGGTGTAACTGACCTACTGAGTAAGTTGCAGTTCAAGTAGGCCCATCTGAATCAGTTGAACCTATGAAGGAGTTGACGCACCACATCCCCATTGATTCAGTGAGTTTACTCTAGTGAAATTTACAACATTAAACAACAGGGTATTGACCAGTTAAGTAAGTAGAATCTCACAGCAAGGCCACGCTAAGTACATAAGTGACTGCAAATATGTATCATTGCATGCAAATACAATTTTATTTTTGTATAGTGCTTGTATTGAAGCAAAGGAGAATCAGAGGAAAAGCTGCAAATGAGACAGATAATTTCTCAGGGCTTCCATTCAGGCTTCAGGGGAAGTCCCATATCTGAATGTAAACTCTGCAAACGCCATCGGATAAATATAGCACTTTGAAAGAATGCTTGAAACTAAAAATACTGGGATGACAAAACCGCTCTCTCTCTAGCAGACGTTATTTTCTTTCCCACAGTTTGTTCTTTCTCTGTCCTCCATTATTGCCCTCACTTGGGCCACTGCCAGAATTCTACATAGATGATGTGTTAATTTAGTACAGAGGCTAATTGCTCTAATTTTTGTGGTTTCTGTTATGTATCTCTTTGGTAATACTGTAGCAGCCCACTAACAGTAGTGACTTATTTACTCTATATAGCTTTTAACATAGAACTATATAGAACAGGGTCTCCCCATCATCCCCCACCACCCGTTTTTCAGCTCTCCTAGTTATAACAAACTGGCACCTCTAGGGAAATTTCAGTCCACTGGAGTGTTGGAAGCTGTACATGGCTATTAGCCTGCATCTTTTAATCTGTAGGTAATATTTCAGAAATAGATATGTAGCATCTGTTCAATGTGATATAATCACAAACCAGCCAAAGGAAGTATTAAGGGAAGGTGCTTGGAATCAGGCATGCAGAATTTCCAATATATATGTTGGTGTTTCCTTACATGGATGATGACCTCAGCCATGCAAGCTGGGGCTTTTTACAGTGTGCATGATGGTTCTTGACAACACATGAGCTACATATGCAGTGGGGAATGCTGTGGGTATTTTTAAACTGTATTGCCACATAACACAAGAAGAAAAACATATTTAAGAACATACTTAAATCAAGATGTGTGTACATTCCCTCACTTTGGCCCAAAGATTGGTTTAGGGCATTGAACTCGGTAGGTGTTCCACTTTCATGTAAAGCTTTCAGAACATTTGTAGTGTGTTACCCAGACTTCCCACAAACAGAGTTCTCTTCATGGGACAATTTTCAGGAGAAACATGGAGGAAAAGATTTGGACCAGTTCCTCATGTGGCTGCCAGCACCACTTTCATACTATCTGGATAGGCCAAACCTCTCTGGAGCAGTGTAAGGGGGAGGAGAGATATTGAGGCCATCACCCTCTCCTCCCTTTATTCAAGAGAAAAGTCTGCCACTTTTTTGTCTCTTCATGGAAGGGCATACTTGATACAACTCTTAATCCTTCTGATTGCAAAAGCTATTCATGAAAGTATGAGAACAACATCTGGGGAGGTTCCCAAACTGAAAGAGGAACACTCAGTTGGATTTCCCATGCCAGTAGTTGCAGTTATCTGCATAGTTCATAGTCTCATCCCAGACAGAGCAGAAGGCACAGAAAACAGCTAGCTCACCATGTTGCTTGAAGGAATTTAGCTTTACATCAGAACACTGACCTGCAAACATCTGCAAACATCTGGGGAGGCTTTTTTAAAAAAATAGTCTAAGCTTTGTGGTGATTGCTCAGGCCAAAAACATTGTATATAGATTGTTGTTTAGTCGTTAAGTTGTGTCCGACTCTTTGTGACCCCGTGGACCAGAGCAAGCCAGGCCCTCCTGTCTTCTACTGCCTCCCGGAGTTGGGTCAAATTCATGTTAGTAGCATTGATAACAACTGTATAAGGATACAGTTTAGTAAATAATGGTCAAACATGAAATAATATGAACCTTACGCTCTTTCTGAAACTGTTTTTGTTTGTTTTTTTAATTTACAGAGTGAATTAGATGTATCCTTTCCAGTTCAGTCAACTTACTGTTCATTATGTTCCTGTTCCTTCCTGCCTCTTCCAGACTGTTTGGCCTACAGCTAAATTAAAGTGGTGCCAAACTTTGATTTAGCTGTAAGCAGCTAAGTAAGAACACAATGGTTTGGAATATCTGACAGTGTATAGGTGAGTCAAAGTTATAGGTGTTTGTACAAGTAAAGTAGGAAGCTGCTTTGTAGCAAGTCGAACTACTGGTCTGTTTAGCCAAATGTTGTTGACACACAGGAGCTCTCCAGTGTGGAGAAGACAGGTATTGAGCTTGAGACCTTCTTCATGGGAAGTGTGGGTACTATCATTGAGCTATATCTCTTCTTTGGAAAAGGGGATAATGGGATACTGAGACCTCTGGCTCTTTAGTCCAAAGGTAGAAAATTTGCAGGCAGGACACATTGCTCTTCCTTTGGTTCCACCTGCCATACTCCTGTTGGTAGTGAAAAGGGTTTGCTGAGGAGGTTTGGAGAAGAATGTCAGTCGTTCAGATGTGAGAAAAGACAAGGAATGTGAATTCAATAAAACCACTATTCAGATATCCTTGTAGTCCATTTAAATGAGCATGCAAGTAGGAGGGCATACTAACACTGGTTGATTTAAGCTGACCGATAGAATCTCTGAATACTAGTCTGCTTCCCTATTGCAGTAGTTCATGTTGATGTGAAGAGTCTCTTCCTTTCAAAAGGAAGCCCCTGTTGTTTCTTCCATCATCCTTAGAGGTGCCTTTGGTGATGGCATGAGGTCAGGCCTTCTTGGTAGTTGGACTGTCTTCTTAGGAGAGAGTACAACTACCAAGAAGGGTTCCCTCTCTGTGCAATTTTTGGATTTTTATTCTGCCATGTCTTTAAAGTTTTTTAGCCTTCTTTCATGACAATGTATTTTAAAACAGATTTAGTTCTCTTATATCCTTCTCTTGCATTTTATTATATTTTTAGTGTTCTTGACATGGAAGCCACCCTGTGAGTCCTTGTGTGGACCAAAGGAAATGTCAAAGTATAATTTTTTTAATATAACAACCAGTACCATTACCCAGGTACTGGGGAGGTCTATAGGTAGCAGAATGGTCTATGGATATGTAGGCTAACAGCAATGGTACTGTAGTTCTTTGTGGCCTCTGTGAATCACACTGTGCACTCGGCAAAACCTATAGCTCAAACTACATGTAAAGCCACCTCACAAACCAAAGCCATGGAAAAAGCCATTGCAGAATCATCAAAACATCGTTCCTCCGCTACTCCATCTCACTCTGATGCACCTTCTAAAACTTCTATTACACACAGATCTAAACAGCCGACATCGAAAACTTTAACATAGAAGCCTTCCAAAACGCAAAAGCCTCCTCATGATCTGGTTCCCGGTCCCCCACAACCGAAACAATCTAAACAAACCAGATCTAAGACCTTGGCAGTCCCTCCACAGCAGGTTTCCGAACGCAGCGATTTAATTTCTGTAGGTTCACCCTCTGATAATGAAGGACTCCCATCTCATCAATTCTTAGTCACTGACATGGGACGAGCGAGTAGACCATCTTACTTCCTTGCCTAATAGTCCCCAGCATTCTATCTCTCTTCCTAATCCGTCCACTGACGCCTCCCCAGAGAGAGAGGAACCTGAGCTTCAGCCAGACACAGTGCCCTATTCTATGCCATTGGGCCAGCCTCCACGGCCACCAGTGTGCTATCAAGCACATCCAACATATGAAGCAATTCCATAAGTGTGTGTCAATCAATCCCATGCACAACACCTTTGTTGGGTAGACATTTGCCCCGATCAGTGCTTCTCTAACCTGCTGGCTGAGGATGCTCGACCAGCTGCCTCGTCCAGTCCGGTATTAGCGTTGTGTCAAAAACCTCCATCTCGGCAACCTTCCATGTCAAAGAGGTCTTATCACTCAGAGGCACGCAGCCGTCACATGACTCTTCATCAGCCACCGGCGAATATCAGGGCAGGCAAGAAACACACTTCCACCCGTGAAGCATTTGCAGCCCCTGTGACTACATATGTTCCAGCTCAAAATGATGGAAATTATTCCTCTTGCTTGGCATCCCCAGCCTCAGTTTACTCTACAGACCTACCTATGCGTCCACCGGATCGATCTCGGCCACCTTTTCAACACCATAGAGACACTGGTTCCAATATCGATGACACTCGATATCCATCCTGGTCCATGGATGGCCCACTTCAGTCTCGGTTGCTAGCCCTCAACAACAGCACCAACCTAGACATACAGTCCGTCAATATTGAGATGAAGACTTCAACACCAAGATCCCATCTTGTTTACCTCCATCCATGGACGCACCTTCAACATTGATACCGGTCAACAACTGTCAACAGACATGCCAGACTCACTCTTCAGTGACACACCACTATCAATATTACTTTTACTACAGCTCTTTCCCTGCCATCAACCCGTCTCTCTCCTTGGTTCTCCGATATTTGGTCCATCTCAAATCTTCTGGTCTTTCTCTCTCATCTATTAGAGTCTATCTTGGTAGTCGTCTCATACCAACCATCAACCTCTCCAGCGGCTCGATTTTTCAGACATCCCATGCTCAAGCGCTTTCTTAAGGGATTATGACACGCTTACCCAGACATTCACCTGCCCTCTCCACAATGGTTCTTGACCTTAGTCTTGCGACAGCTCACTAAACTTTAATTCAAACCACTAGCCTCAGTGGATCTCCGTCTACTTTCCTTCAAAATGGTCTTTCTCATTGGAATTACTTCAGCTCACCGAGCAAGCGACCTTGCGGCCCTATGCTGTGACTATCCTTATATACAATTCTATCCTGATAAAATAAAGGTGTTCCTCGATGTCTCCTTTGTCCCTAAAGTAGTGTCTCAATTTCATTTCTCTCAACCATTGGTTCTCCCATCTTTCTTTCCATCACCATCCACAATCCATGAACGACTTCTTCCTATTTTGGGCATCAGGAGGATCTTCTTTTATTTGTCATGAACACAACCCTTTTGACATTCCCCGTGCCTCTTTGTCAGTCATCAACTTCCTAACAAGGCCCTACAAGTCACCTCCCAAACGATCTCTCGCTGGGTTGCCTATACTATTCGGCTTACATACCAGCTTGCTCAACAGCTGGTCCCTCAAGCTATTCACCCTCATTCCACCAGGGCATTGGCAACCTCTACAGCATTCCTATGTGGTGTGCCTGTCCCCAACATCTGCGCCTCATCTACGTGGGCACAACCCACCTATCTTCATCTGACATTATAGACTAGATGTTTGACAGAAGTCTGATGCGGCATTTGGACGTGCTGTTTTGGCTTCCGCCTTGGTATGACACCCTGTCTCCAGGTAAGACAGCTTGCTAGTCACCCACAGTGTGATTCACAGAGGCCACGAAGAAGAATGGCAGGTTGCTCACCTGTAATTGTAGTTCTTCGAGTGGACCTTTGTGATTCACACATCCCAGCCGACCTCCCCTCTGTCACGCCATAAAATATTTTTCTCCTTGCGGCGGTTGACACAACTGAAGGGAGAGTCCTGGTGTCAAGGTACTTATACCGAGGGGGAGGGGTCAATTCTAATGTGGTTTTTTGCTACCACAGAAGCTCTAGAACAGGCTTGTCCAACCCGCGGCCCGAGCTTGTAATGCGGCCCAGTGCAATTTTTTATTTTTAAAGAAATTCCAAAGTTTCAAGTTACACTGCCGGTGCTTGTGGCCAGAATGTGGCCAGGGCATGTCACAACAGTAGAGGGGGAGAGAGGGAAGGAAGGAGTGGGAGAGGAGGGTACAGGGGGGCTCCGTGACTGCATTGCGCCGTCCCTGTCAATAGGTGGACACCATCCCGGCCCCATAAAGCCATCAGAGTCGAAACTGGCAGCCTCTGCTGTCTGAGATCGCAGCTGCCAGTAAGCGCGCTTGGAGCGGGGCTGCGGAGGACGGCTAGGGCTGTCCCCCCATGCGGCCCAAACCAAATGTATGTGCGGCCCAAACCAAATTTTCATCTTATGTGGCCCAGGGAAGGTGAAAGGTTGGACACCCCTGCTCTAGAATATTCTGAAGAGGCTCCGCGCAGGTGCAGATCACCCACAGTGTGAATCACAGAGGTCCACTTGAAGAACTACAATTACAGGTGAGTAACTTGCCGATACGTAGAACTCTTGAGCTGTCCCAGACCAAGACATCAGTACTAGCAGGTTATGGGAATGCTGTCCATGGCAGGCCTGCACCCATTAAAAACCAAACAGGCCCAAAGACATAGCAAGGAGTCACTGCAATGAACTAACTTTTCCCCTCACTGCCTTGCAGGTAGGGGTCAGGTTCCTAAAAGCTAAAGGAAGTGAAACCCCAATAAAAACCATTGGCACTGACTCAAAGGGGACAGTAGCCAGTGGTGTCTCTATCCTCAGGTTAAGAGTGGCCAGTCACATACTTGGCTGTAGATAATAACAACCTGCTTATGTGTATTTGCGTATGAGTTTAAGTCTCAAAAAAAAATTCTATACTGTCTTGGCTGTTCTCTGGATAAGCAGAGGCCACATTCGACACCTAGGAGACAGACCACAGATGCAAAGTCAGCTGCTTTCTCCCTGTAAAGCACATATTGTCATTGAGCAAGAACACATTAAATGCTATTTATGAAGACCAGTGCCATCAGGCAAGCTCAGATATGAGCAACCTTTACACCCTTAACCCCCACGCACCCACCCAGGACTTTGTGCTCAACCAAGATCTAAGCTAGAGTTTGCCTTCAGTACCAGGAACTCGAAAGAATGCCATTTCACAACAAGGACAAGAAATATATAATAAAACAGTAGGGCAAAATAAATGGCCAAAAGAAGATAAAGTGATTTTGCACCTGTTCTATAATCTTAATGACTGTGAAGACCTAGAAAAAGGATGGAGGCAAAAGCTACACAAAGCTTATACAAATGTTTACTAAGAATGCACCTTTTCAGAACAGAATGTTGTAGACAAAAAATGCATTGCGGTTAGAAAGGGAAGAAGTGGGAAGTGTTTTGGTCAAGAGCATTTCCCAGAGGAACACAGCAGTTCTTTAAATAACAAAAAGCATCCTGAAGTCAGTGTGGCAGAAATTTCTGAGATATTTGGCAACCCACCGAAAGGAACAGAGAATAAAGAATTTTTGCAGAACACAGTGTTCTATAGCAACCTTGCAAAATTTCATAGACCCTCCCTATCGACCGAATTTTTCTCCCCAAAATAATAATAATAATAATAATAATAATAATAGTAATAGTAATAGTAATAAGTAATAGTAATAAGTAATAGTAATAAGTAATAAGTAATAAGTAATAGTAATAGTAATAGTAATAGTAATAGTAATAATATATTGAAACCATTCCTAGGAGTAAAATGAATATATATATGTTCCAAAGATATACTGTAGATGTGTATCTGTATCTGACTGTTTCAGCATTTGTTGTACAGGAGCTGCTGACCTCTGTGTTCCTTAAAAAGAGCCCCATAAATCAAGGTACTCCAGGAGGTAGATTCAAATCTACTGGTAGATTTCAATAGATTGACAACCATTTCTAGTTCTTGGGTTTTTTTTAGCAACAGCAGCATCAAAAGCATCCCACCTCATGCACTCTAGATTATGCTACTGAGACAAAGGAAACTTTTGGCAGCCAGGAGTTAATCTTTCTGCAGAAGAGGACTAAAAGTTGTGTTTCCTTCTGCTGTCCAGAATAATTCTTGGGCACCTCTCTGCTTTTAAATCTGTCCCCTTTTTGTCAAGATCCAGTTTGTGGATCTCCGTGTTTGGGTTGAAAAATCCCAATAACACAAAGGCTGATAGCTACTGACCTTGATCCTATTGATCTCTTTTAAAAAGGAATGGGCAGCATGTTGAATTGGCTAAATTTGAGGTGGTTTTTCAGAAATTGTAATATTCAAAATAACACTTAGAACCAGAGATGACAATATACATGGTGTCTGAAACTAGACAAAGTGTGACATTTTTAGTACTTTCCTGATTTAATACTTATTTGTTTCAGAAAGTAAATTGTGCAATGAAAAGGAGGCTATTTAACAGTTGATTTAGGGCCCACCTTTGATGGCTGCTTATTAGGAATTAGTGTTTATCCAATTACAAGTGCATGTGGGGAAAAAACACATCTGGTACTACAGCAGCAGTGAAGCAAAATAAAACTACAATCTTTTTTAAATGGCTGGTATGTAGCCACTTTCTCCTGTGGTTTGAAATCTAAAGTGCCACCACTTAACATCTTGGGATGTTTGACAAGTCCCAGCTTTGTGCACGGAGAAGTGGGCGGAATTGTATTAAACTTTTTAAAACAACTGCAGTAGATGCTGCTTTCTGAGAGAAATGAGTCATTTAAACTAAAGAAGTTTACAAAAGGAACTGTTGAAAGTCATTGTAGCAGTTTAATACAGCAAAGCCATCATCTTGAGTGGGAGTTTTTAAAAATGAGATGAATTATAATAGTGTAAATTGGTTCTCTACTGTACAGGAATTCTTCTTTGTAAGGAGAGTGAAGCTACATATGTAAGAAGCAAAAGAAGAGCAGGTTGCTTATCTGTAACATTCTTCTCATGGTCATCTGAACTCATACAGATAGAGTAGGTAAGCAGTGTGCAATGTTTGGTATCTGCTAGTGCCCATCAAAGAGGGACGTGGTGGCGCTGTGGGCTAAACCGCAGAAGCGTGTGCTGCAGGGTCAGAAGACCAAGCAGTCGTAAGATCGAATCCACGCGACGGAGTGAGCCCCTGTCGCTTGTCCCAGCTCCCGCCAACCTAGCGGTTCGAAAGCATGCAAATGCAAGTAGATAAATAGGGAACACTTTGGTGGAAAGGTAACAGCGTTCCATGTCTAAGTTGCACTGGCCATGTGACCATGGAAAATTGTCTTCGGACAAAACGTTGGCTCTATGGCTTGGAAACGGGGATGAGCACCGCCCCCTAGAGTCGAACATGACTGGACAAAAATTGTCAAGGGGAACCTTTACCTTTAGTGCCCATCAAGATGTATTTTGCCAGGCAACCTGTTCCTAAATACTGCACCTAAGTAGCATGGGTTCCCACGGTTTTCTCACTTTCACGCCCACTGCAGATAACAGTGGGAAAGTGTGAATATTAGAGGATAGGAGGATGGGATGTGTGAATTCACAGATGACCACTTGGAGAATCGTACTTACAAGGAAGCAACTTGTTCTTTGTGCTCTTTGTGACTCATGCAGTTTATTAATCCTCCATCTGTGTGAGTCACACAGATGGGGAGTAAAAAACGGTGCGAATCACGAAGACAATACAGTACCGTACTTCTAAATGTGGCATCTATCTTTGCTCTGATGTCCAGTCTGTAATTCTGGACAAAGAGAGATATCTGTGATCATGTAGACATCCTGCAGATGTCAAAGCAGTATGGCATGAAGAATGCAGCAGATGTGACAACACTTCTAATTGAATGTTGAATGATCACAAATAGCTTGTATTACTTGCCTGGCTAGCTGGTAGAGAAGACCAGTACTGACAGTGGCTCATTTGAATGGGCTGTGATGAACTCACTTTTCTTGGACCAGAGTAGCAGACATACACATGTTGACTTTGGAGGAGAACAAAACAGAACTCAAAGCAAAAGGTAAAAACTGTGATTAATCTTCGACTTAAGAAAGAATTGGGAATGTTCCTGATGAAGCTCCAGTGAGGGGACAAATAGAGGAAAGGCAGAAGGCCACTTCCAGTCGTATGCAGTACAAGTAGGCTTGGTTTTTACTGAGATAAAGTGTGTTCACCTCTAGATTCTGAATAGTCCATGAAGAATTCATCAATTTGTATAAGTCCCAGAGACAACAAACACTTTTTCTAATGAAAGTGAAACAGAAAATATGTTGATGGAGCAAATATGGATTTCTGCCTAATCTGCAGTCATGCACATTTATGTGGAAGTAGGACCCATGGACCATGCTAGGACCGCATTATAAATTTCATAAGGATGTTAAGTGTTCATCTATTCCCAAACAAGGTACAGCATTTAGCTTTGGAAGCCAACTTTCAATTAGTTTAGAATAATAAATCAGAACCAAAACCCAATATGAATACAAGATTATGTCGTTATCACAGTTCTGTAACATTTCTAATACAGCTTCTCCAGGTGCAAATATTTCAGAGGTATGGTCTAAAGCAAATGGTTTTAGGGACTGAAATAACCATGCCATATACTGGGGCTGAAGGGCTACTTTATTCAGAACTAGAAATAAACATTATGTGATATTAGGCATATATATCTTGAATCAAAAAACGTATAGAGTTGAAAGATACACCAGCCCTTTGCCAGTTCCGAAATGAATCTTTTAAATGAATAAATGAATCACTGTATGTGATTTGATCACATAACCTTAAGCTTCCTAGTGTCAAAAAAGAAGCATTGTTGTGTATGGTCAAGTCACATCCAACATACGGGAATTCTAAGGTGTTTGATATATATGAAGAGTGGTTTTACCATTACAGTACCACCCCTCAGGGAGTTTGCGTGATGAGATGGGGATTTGAACCCAGGTCCACCGAGTCCTAGTCTGTCATTCCATCCACCAAATAGCACTGTATACCAGTGGAAACAATTAACCTGGGTCATCAAAAAGTTAAAGCGTTCGTGTAAAGTACTCTGCATGTAATTTAATACAGTCAGTTCTTATGTGTTCAATGTATGGCTATCTAAACTTAACGGATATATATGCCCAGATCCCTAGTTAATTATCCCTGACTATTTAATTGCTTTATAAAATTCTGTCCAAAATCAGCAAGAGTTTTGCTTCTTTTAAAAGTTAAGGTTGGGCAGCTGTTGTCTGCTGAGGAGTGGAATTATGTAACCACAAAGCTTTTGGGAGGGGGCACAGCCCCCAGAAGGGCTTGGCAACTGCTCTGAACATTGGCCAACAGCAAAACAGGCCAATGAGGAAGGAATGAACTCAAAGGGAAGGGATTGCCTATGAGCTACAGGCACTTGATTCTGAATAGCACATGAAGTCCTTGCCGGTGGAATGCAGAGTAGCTGGTTGGGGAATGCTGCCTTAACAGGGAGTGGCTAGCTCATATCTCACTGGGAGATAGAACAGATCTGGTTGAGCTTCCTGTTATAATATCAGCCTCTATCTGCCCACACAAAAGCTTTTTTAAACATTGAACTGTAAGTTGGAATGTACATTGCATCAGATTCTGAACCAAGAAGACATAACATCAGATTTTTGAAATGTAGTTCTTGCTTGTTATGCAGATTCGTTAATTGAACATTTAAAGGTGGCAAGATAGTTCTACAGTCAGAAGCAGTTTATAGACCATGTATGCTATCTGTGAAACAAGCAGGTTGCGAATAGTGAAAAGATTTTATCTTTATAAAACTGGTTTCTTGTGACACAAAGCATTGTTTGCTGTGCAAGTGCTGATTTACTGTATAAAGAAAACGCCTTCAGTAGTTCTATATAAGGGTAGCTTCTCAAGTGCTTGTGATGATTTAGTGATAGAGCTGTTCTCAAGTTAATACATGCCTGGAAAGATAAAGTTTGACTAAAAGCTAGATTATACATCATTAGCTGAGCATATAATATTGGAAGAGAGTTTTTTTCCCAGCACTGATGCCACCTCATTTCCACATGTAATTAAATTTCCATATTCGTCCTTCCTGGAGAATCCTGGGGACTATTGTGTTCTGGGGAAAGCGGAGAAGGGGGTGTTAAGGAATTACTCATTTAATTTCATATTGATTTGCTGTCAGGGATATGCCCATTATAACACTAGTGGGATAATTCTTTTTAAAATATTATAAAACTAAGGTGTTCAGCCCATTTGAGAAACCCTTCTTTTCCACTCCCTTGCCTCAGTGTGCTTTTTCAGGTTCACACAAGTTAAAAACCTCTAAGTCTCCCACCTCCCTGCCACCCCCGTGCCATTTCTCTCTTTATCTCCTGCCTCACGTTCGTTCACACTGGTCTCACTCTTTCTGTACCCCAGTATTGATTCAGTATGCACCAGTTTAACAGAAGACACCAGCAAATGCCCAGGAGCAGAGTTGTAAAAACTAAATTTTAGTGGGCAGCACTGGGCCTCTGATGGACTCCCCTTTGAGATACAGCATAACCAATTACTTTAAGTGGTGATCTCAGAAGCATCCATGCAAAATACTGTTTATAGCTTTTAACATTTTGAAGGGTTTTCAGGACAAGTAAAGAAAATAAGCTTGGGGGAAACTGATTCGGAGATGTAACCTCCTCAGTTATTTACATTGTGAAGTCAATGGTATTTGTGCCAAATTTCATGTTTCTAGCTCTTACCACTTTGGAGAGCTTTGAAGACAAACAGGTCTGTGGAAATATTTGTGAGTACAGGAGGACATGATTTTCTCTGAACAGCACCCAGAGCAGATCACTACCATTATTAAAAATAGAAACATGCGCATAACAGAAGTGTAACATGAGAATGATTTAACTTGTCACCAATATTCTATGCAACAATTTGTTTAACAGCATTGTGAAATGAAGAGCTCCTAAATGGGCAGCTTTCCACTTGACCAATGCACTTTTTCTAGCATTTTAAGCAATAACCTTATTAACTCACATGCACCAGTTGCTCGGTTTTTAAAGCTTGCCTTGAGTGAGTTATGTGAATTGTTCTGACTGCAAGGAGAACTCCCACTATATTGAGGGGTAAACACTGGGATACTGATTAGGATCAGGGTTTCATTTACACTTTTATTATGTGATCCCAATGAGATTTCAACTGACCCCTCTCAGTGGGGCCACTTTACTGACAACTTCTCTGTGTCATGCTTTGTTGAAAAAGGGCCGGGTACTGCTGTTTGTTGTCCCAATATTTTATATACAGCTTGGTTGGGAGGAAGGAAGAGGAAGGGGGGAACACATTTTTGGAGGCACTGCTTTTTGTCCTGTCTTGTTTTGTTAAATGAGCAGGGCAGGTAGCTGACACATGGAGACATTGTTTATGACAAAGTGACAAAATGTCTATATTGTAGGCTTATCATATGACAAAATGTGTGTGTTGGAAACTAAAATGTCTTATCCTTATATTATGAAGTGGCATGCAACTCCATGAATTAATGACTTCCAAAAGAATGAACTGGGTTAAGCAAATATGAAGGCCAGTTAAGTACTGTACATAAAATAAGTTATTGCATGCTAACTTTAAAATGGCTCTAAATGCAAGTTACTAGAATAATGCAAGACTAGAATATGCATTAGATTTCTTCCTTTCCAGAGCACTTTTAATTCACCTGTTTTTATACAGTAATTGTATTTGTATATGAAATATGAGTCAGAATAATTTTGGCAGTTAGTAGAAGTCTCACGTTAGAGGTTTGTGGCTGTATAGATTGTACTAATAAGATTATCCTTAACTTGGTATGTATACAGATCATGTTCAAATTAGATAGAGTACACATAATTTTGGATGAAATGGTATTAAATGGTTGCATTGTAGAAACCAATAAGACCAGAATTCTTGCACCTCTTCTTGTTCTTGACAAAATGGCTGAAGGCTAGAACATACGTACCACTAAAATATGTATTGATGTATCATTCTCTAAACAACAAATCCCTGACACTATTGTAAATGAACTGAAAATATTTCCCTTCTTAAGGCTGAAAGAGCATTGAAGTGAACAAGTGCTCAGCCTGTATTCTCTCACTGTGAAATATTTACTTACCTGTAATGAAATATTTCGTGTATCCTGTATGATTCATGTTGTCTGTAATCCAGGAAAGAAAGAAAAATCTTATATACTATATATGTCTTTGTTTTCTGTGGGACAATCAGAACTAGTAGCTAGATGGCAAAAGGCTACAAAATTGTGTCACACATGCTTAAAATTATGATATAAAATCAGACAGCTAGGTGTGCCAAAGTTGCAGAATTATCATCTGAAATATTCATTGCATCTAATGAAGTGCATTGAAGCTCACCAAAGCTTATGCCATAATAAATTTGTTAAGTGTTAAATGTGCCTTTTTGCTACACTGGAGAAAGCTACCCCTCTGAAAGTTATGATGTTTGTCATCAGCAGAGAAGTCCCAGTGTTCACTGAAGCACGCAATTCCTTCTCTCTCCAAGAGATGCTCCAGCAATCTTGGGAAGGAAGCTCTGTGTATACAGTATAGCCACTTCATTCAGTGGTGTAGCCAGGATCAGGTCAGAATACGAGGGTCAATAGCCTTCCCCCTGACTTCATCACAAGAGCTGACATATGTAGACCTGAAGGTGTTTTTCTCTGAATTTTAACAAGCAATTTTAATGAAGCTAAGTAGTAGACCAAATGATATTAAAGATGGACTCTGGCATTTGCTGACACAAGATGTCTCCACCAGTTCATGTATCTTGAAAATAAGGCGTATCAGTTTCACAGACAAGGCAGCTATAAAGGTTAATACTGTCAATGAGCTCTTAACTGGTTGCACTTATTGATGGAAGACTTGCCTATATTTTTAAATTTTTTTAAATAATGAGTAATTTCTAATGGTAACCCTCAATTACCTTAAGCTCCCCTTCCCATTCTTGGTCTCCAGATGGTTTAGAACCCTCTCTACCATCTCAACTGGAATATTCACTCCTTCCCATGTGAAGATGGGTTCTGATGAATTACATTGCAAAGAGTTGCTATTTCATATCCCCCATTTCTTTCTGAGAAAATAAATATTTAAGGGGGGGAGATACTAGTGTGATCGGGTTCTGTGGAAAGACCCAGCAGTTCCTCTCTTCCGGCGGGAATAACCATAGGAATTACATTTCTTTTATCTGAGTCTTTATTAACAGCTAACAAAGGAGAAACAGCCACTTCTGTGGGACCAACATGGCCAACCTCTAATGGAAACTCAGTCCATGACGTTAGTCCAATGTTCGAACTTTATTCCTTCAGCATGGAGCCAGCCCAAAACGTTCCTGGCTGGTTGGCTTCCTCAGGGGAGCACTCCTCACCGCACAGATGGTCCCGACTCCAGACGGATTACCTTCTTCGAGGGACCTTGCCCGTGGTGAAATAGTGAAACAATCCATTCTAACGGGTCCAGTCCTACTTATATTCCCATTCCTGAGGCATTTTCTCTTCTCTCACCCGTGCTTCTTCTTTCTTTTCCTAATTCCTCTTTTCCTGGCACCTTGAAGACCTGAGGTCCTCCTTCCCTTCTCTTTTCCTCCCAGACTACTACTATTTTTTGTATCTCCCACACCTAAATTCAATTCCTCTATTAGGAAAAACATCCACTTTCCTCCCCCTTTCTTTTAGCTCTGCCCCTCTTTTTTTCTCTGTCACTCATCTATCCACAGACTTTCTACCCCACGTGACACATCGGATACTGCCTTTTCCTTTCCTCCTGCCTCAGACATGTGAGGGGATGGCTCACTCTCTGCCTTCAGCACTGCATCTGTATTCACCTCAACAACCAGTCATGTTGGCTATAGTGGAGCAAGAAGTACACAGGTCTTTCACTAACAGTTGCTAAAGAGAGGAACCAGTGTTTGCTAATGTGTTTATACTGCTTGTGATCTCTGCAGAAACATCCATTTGATCACTGTGCAAAGAAAATGCTGGCATAGAGAGGTTTTTAGTCTAATTCAGGAGAGTACATATTCTTGTACTTCAGTGGAACCTAATAAACCCACAGGTATTTCAGACAGGTCAAATTATAAAACTTAGGCACTGAAGCTGAAGACACCCTGTAACCTACATTCAACAACGAAGGGAAAACTGGCTCCTGAGACTCAACAGATAGATCTTAAAACTTTTGACACTGTCAATGGATGTAATTGCTTCTCCTTCATTGTTTTTTACAGTAGATGTAAAAGCAAGGAGGCATTCTCTCCCCGTTTCTCTCTTCAAGAGAATCCAGGGAGATTCAGCTTTCTTTTAATGGGAACAATTCTATTTAGTGTCCTGCTCAAAATGGTCCCTCTGAATCGGCTTTTGCTGATTTCCTCTTCTGCTGATGGATTCCCAAGCTCAGTAGGGCAAATTCATGAGTAACGCGAGGCAGGGGTCCCCAGCCCCTGGTGCCGGTCCATGGGCTTCCTGGAACTGGGCTGCGGAGATGGATCGCCACCCCCCCCTGCACGCACGGTGGGCGTGTCATGCTCGCAGGGATGACACGTCCCCCGCGAGCATGGGCATACCCCCCCGTGCACGGAGCCCACGCACCTCAACCCGTCCACGGTCCCAAAACGGTTGGGGACCACTGACGTAAGGGATTTAAGTATAGGGGAGATTAGCAAAGATTGTCACCTTGCACATTCAGCCAGCAGAAAACTCTTATCAAAAACCTCTTGTTACAGGCCTTTGCCAGTTTACCTCATTGCTTTTAAAGGCACAAGCATTGATAGTTTACTGACTTTTGCCCACGCTGTGATGCCACCAAAATATGAAATGATTTGTGATGTACTGTTGCTTGCTACTGAAATGTGTAAGTAGTGAAACAGTGCAATTTACCTGTGGATTGTGTTAGTGAAAGATATTTTGAAGATTTCATCTAGTATAAAAAAACTGAAAGCACCACTCTGTCCTACAACATGGCAAAGCAACTAGTCAAATCATGAACAAAAGGTTTTGTAAGCTGCAAACTTTTTAATGATTATTGTTGAGCATACACATTGGAAATCCTTTTTTTCAATTTCAAACTGCAACAAGTTAAATAAACATTTTAATATACAAAGAAAGTACAACCAAAAGTAGAACTTGCTGTGAAGTGTGCCTTGCACCAGGGAACAGTGTCTTTAAAAAGCGTTATTGTTGAGCTGCACACACGCACACGTACACACATTTAAGGATTTGATCTTTATAGCAGGGCATTTAGAAACCAAAACTTATTCCCACTTGAAATAATAAAAGTTTGTGCATGATTATATGCAAACCTATCCTCCCCCGCAAACACTAGCTTACTCCCATAGTGCAGGCACCGTTAAAGAAAGGAAAGGAAGCTTGGGATGCCCAAAGACTAAGTTAAAGAAGCAGGTTTCTGACCAGTCAGCTTAAAGCCAGCAAAACAGGGATCAGTGATGGCAACTGTAGTGGTACAGGGTATTAATTGCTAAACTTTACACAAATACACTGTTAGAAATCTTGTAGGTGAACACTGAAAATCTGCAGAGCTGCTCTTTGGAACAGTCAAACATTTGCTTCAGCTTCTGGTTGCACAAGCCCTTGGAAGCATCCACACAGTATTTTTGCCTTTTTCTTGCTGGCTGTGTAATTCATTGGGATTTCTTTTATCATTAGCAGCTAACAAAATTACTCCATGTGTTTCCAAAGCCTCATGGGCAGGAGGGAAAAGGCAAGTCTCATTAGAGCACAGTGTGGAGATTGTATTTTTTTTTCTGCACATACAACACAAGAGGCTTCACTAGTTATGAATGCAAAACCAATCTGATATCCCATGTCACATTCATCAGTTCAGTTGAGGTGAAAGCCTTTCTCCATGGTAGCAGCTAGCAGGCGCTCTCGCATAATCTCTTCAGAAGAATACTCAGGCAACTTAAGGTAATGCACACAGGTATTCACAGACGGATAGCTTGCATCTGTAGCATCAACCTGTGGGAAAAAAAATCCCACAATGCACTTTAAAAAAGAGAACTGAGTGTAGAACATGGTTCCATTTAACATTCACAACAAATCAACCCCTTACACTTGCTAATCAGCAAACGCGTGCTTCAGTCACAAATAACCACAGCTGTAACACATGGTGACTTGCATGCTGTGAAAGCTGTTGCAATACTTGTGTGGAACATGTTCTGTTAAAATACTCTTTATGTGCTCAAGCAGGTTGCCCAGCATGTGGCCCCAACTATTAACAAAAACACAGTCTATGAAAATATCTACTAAGCAGGGCTTGACTGTTGCTTTCTGGCATACAAACAGCTGTCTGGATCAATCAAAATGAACCCTCTAAAAAGGAAAAACCTCATACAATGCCTACATTTAAGAAATATTGGCAGGTTTTGTTTGCAAGAACTTAGGAAATGCTTGTACCTTGCGTACAACTGTGAGACGGGGATGTAAGTTAGCCAGACCTCCTGGGGGAAGTGTTGAACAGCCGGTTGTAAATTGTAGGAATGCTTTTCTTTCATCTGAAGACATGCCGCACAAAACTCTTACAAACCTCAAAAATCCAGGGCTAAAACACAAAACAGAATAAATGCAAGTCAACCAGATATTTAATTTAAACCAAAAGTTTAGAAATGTTCATATGTTAAATATACACATTAGTAGCCTTACCAAAATGTCAAAAGGTAACTATTTGCTACATTCCCTTGGCTAGCCACATCTCAGCCTTATGATGGTGTGACATTTAACCATTCCGATGGTACACAAAGAGCTTACAACATCATTCTTTTGCACAGATCTTCTATTATGAACTAAGATCCAATTGTGCAAGCAAATGAGTTTAGCATATTCTTTCGTGCTTGATTTTCTGCTGCAACCAAACTCCCAAATTACTGATCTTTGTCACCCAGTATCACTGAAATCTAAAAAACAGGTTTTACTTTATTTCTATGCAGAGCAGAAATTATTATTTTTTATCTGCCAAACACAACATAGCAGAATTCGTACATAAACACAAAATTCCTTCCCATCTGCTCTGCTTTACTGGCCTAAAAGTTTATTTATTCTTTGCCTGTGTGCTCCCAAACAAGCACCTTCCTCCTTACTTCCAGCACTGTTATGAATATAGCATACTGCCTTCTGATTTGCCAAAGTCAAAACAGAGAATTTGAATGCAACAACTCTGCCAGGAGGGGAGAGAAAAATGGGATCAGCTACAGATTCTGCAAGTACCTGCTTACTGTCCCAGAATATTTTATCTAACCAAATCCTTTGCATGTAAGATGTAGAAAATGGCCATGACTGACTTATACTCATGCAGGCATCAAATCACACAAGATAGTTCATATGTGGAATCTACCAAGTCCTAAGGGCAATTCTGCACCACAGCCCATACAGGGAACTGCTAAAGCATGCTGTAAAGTATAATAAAGCAATTGTGCATATTTCCAGATATGAATTAACTGAGAAGAAAAAAACATGGTTTATGGACTGAATTGGTTGCAGGATTTCCTTTGAACAGTAATGATATACATCTAAATGTTTCAGCACTGGACCTCTGAACTACATTTACCAACTTTCACCAGATAAATTGAATTGGCTTCTTTCTACAGAACTCTGACATAAGCAAAAGGTTTAAGCAAAATGTAAGACAGAAAACTGATATTTAAGCCCCTACATAACACAAGCACGAATCACTTATATCTAGGTTTAGATATGCTTACTGTGCTGGCAGAACTGAGTCTTTTCCATTCACTCCAGCACTATGAAAAGGCTACAATGGTTTTTGAACTTTGATTGTTCAGCAAATTCCTGATGAATAGTGTGGGGCTATGATATGGGAGGCTGGGTGGAAAGAGGAGCATTTTCAAATCTGTGCTCTTGGGAAAGTGCTCCACACCACAGCAAGGTCTCCTGACCCTCTTTGTGACACCTTCAGAAGGCTGGAAGTATAAGCTGTCAGAGGTTGGGAAGCCTGCCTCTGCTAGCCCAACTGCATGTGCCCAAACCAGGATCCAACATGCTATTTAGTTTGTAAGTCTAGAACAGGGATCTCCAAACTACTGCCTGCGGGTCACATCCAGCCCACCTTGCAGTTTTATCTGGCCCATTCCCTTCAACCCATGCTTGTGCGGGGGTGGGGCATGTGTGCGGGCAGGCATCCACGTGCATACACATTCCTATTCCTTCGGCCCTCAAAGATGCTGAAAGTATCCAATGTGGCCCTCACGGTCAAACGTTTTGAGAACCCTAGTCTAGAACATTCCAAGTTAATTTTGACTCACCTCACATTTTTCTGTTTGCAGAACAACAAAATTTCATCACCTTTGCCACATCATGCAGGGCTATACTTGTGTTTAAACGGAAGGTCTCAAAAGAAGCCTGCAAAGCTCCTTCACCTGAACGAATTAATAGGTTCTCTGCAGACCTGAGCATTGACCGTGTCAAGATTTGAAAGATTTCCTGGACTGGCAGGGATGTAGGGTTCAAGGCTTATATTTGTGTCCCCATCCCTACCACCCATTTATTTCTGCAGAGATACAGGAAAAATGCCTGACTAGGGTCTTTTGTTTTGTCGCACCAAAATCTTTTGTAAGAAATAAACTTTAGTCACCCAGAGTAGTGCCTCAGCACCAGATGGGTGGGGTATAAATGTAATGAATGAAATTAATAATAATGTGCTTGCTTGGGTCCATTTAAGGAAAAATGTAGGGTAATTTTTAAAATAAAAATAAAAACATCTAAACATCTTCATTAGTTTTTTTTAAAAATCCACACTGAAATGGGTTATTTTATTCTCATAACAAAAAAATATAAACTATAAATTTTTAAAGCAGAAAACCAAATACACACCACCTATTTTAATACATCAAATAAACCAAGAACTTGAAGTGGTCCGACCCAACAGTTTATTTTATTTTATTTATTTGATTTTTACCCCACCCCTCTAGACAGTGTCTACTCGGGGCGGCTTAAAAAGGTTAGGATCACCATTTAGGGTGTGAATGAAAAAAGGGGTAAATACAGTGGTGCCCCGTATAGCGAGGTTAATCCGTTCCGGATTAACCCTCGCTATACGGAATCATCGCTAAACAGGTAGGGGAAAGGTATTGGAACGCATTAAACTTTGTTTAATGCGTTCCAATACCTTCGTTACTTACCCGTTCAGCGAGGATTCCAGGTGCCGGCAGCCATTTTCGCGCCTTCGCTAAGCGAGGGCAGGGCGCGAAAACGGCTGCCGGCAGCCATTTCCGGGCTTCCGGCGGCCATTTTGGAACCGCCGATCAGCTGTTCGGTGGCTCCAAAATGGCCGCCGCAATACCCGATCTTCGCAATACGGGTTTTCCCCATTGCGAAGATCGGGTATGTTTCCGTATAGCGATCCCGAAAAAGGGATCGCTATACGGAAACATCGCTATACGGTGCACTCGTTAAGCGAGGCACCACTGTACAAGGAAACTGTATTATTGTCTCATTATATCAATTTTACAGTTTCCTTGTATTTACCCCTTTTTTCATTCACACCCTAAATGGTGATCCTAACTGTTGGGGGGGGGGGGACCACTTCAAGTTCTTGGTTTATTTGATGTATCAAAATAGTCAAATACTTCTGAATAATAATGCCTGAGATCTTACCAAATGGACATGCCACTGTAACTGTCAATGTGGGAAAACTTTACAGAATGAAGCAGTACACAAGCCTGCCACCCACTGGAAAGGCACTAGTATATGAAAATCTGAGGATTTCAGGGCAAGCAACACAGAAACAGAATACCACTGTGATGATGAGTGTCTTTTGCATCTATGAGCATCCCCATCTATGTACCTCTGTCCTAGCTTTTTTACTCCACTTGGAACATCCACATCGATAGACGGGACCTTACAGTTTTCTTAAATTTCCTCCTCACATTTTCCACAGCAATTCAGATTGGAAATAATATAAAAATACTTTGTTGATTAGGATAAGGTGTTAAACAAACTATAATCAACACCTTTGCAATTTGACAGATTTATTTTCGCATGAGCTTTTGTAGATTTCAGTCTGCTTCTCTTCAGGCACTCTCTTCCAAAAAAAATCATGCTAAAATAAACCAGTTAATTCCAAAAGTGTCACCAGACTGTAGTGTTCTATTGTAATGAAACAAACATCGCTAAAAACAACTAAAAGATGACATCTAATACAGAAACCTGTATAAATGATATACATTTACAATGCAATTTCAGAACACTATTGATCAGTTGACAATTTAAAATGGACTTAATTAAAGAAGCACTAGTCAATATTCTATAAATCAGCACTTATGTAAATCCCACTCAGTTAATGAGTTTATCTCTAGTTGGGACAAGAAGCACAGTACTGGCTATTATTTAACCAACTATGTATCAGCTCTTAAATTTTTTTAAACAATTTAGAAAGAAATATTTGGGCTTCAGTGCCATGTAGAAGTGTTCCTGTTTGGAACCTGCGTGGTTTCAGAGTCAGAATCCTACTATATGGTGAAGTACCTGTCCCGAGTATAACCAAGCTTAGGTTCAGTGTAGTTTATTATATCTTCAGCTGCCCAGGATGGTGACTGATTTCCACAAAGAATCATCTGAACTTCTTCGTGGCTAAAAGAACTCAGCTTTTCCATTGGAAAGACTCTGTTGAAACCATCTTTAAATATAAAAAGATAAAACATTGGAAATGCAAGTTAATATATCATTTAAAATAGTTAATAGGAAAAAAGCATTGTGTTATTAGTTACTTTTCCTACATTCCCTTCTCCACTTTCTCCCCTCCATATGGGATTCCTGCAGGACACCAGTTCCAAAGTAAAATACCTCACAAATTTCCAGTAGAAATGGAAGAATCACAATGTAACTAGCAACACTGGCTAACTCAAATAATTAATGGCATAGCCATACATGCACCCCAGACAACAAAACAGGAGAAGGAAGGCATTTCCCATCACTCAACAAGAATGAACAGGTCTGAGATGGAATTACCTCCAAAGAGGAGGAAGGGACACAAATGCAGTGAATATACTGTTCATATATTCATAGAAAATTCAGAGAAGCAGAGTTGAAATTAATCTTGCCTACACAAATACAGCAGCTGAAATACACAGACTGCCTATGAAATGTTTGAAAAACATCTTTTCCCAAACTGATAGTACAAACTGTTGGTCATTTCTTCTGAAGCAGAGAATTAGCCACCTTCAAATAGTCAGTTACATACCTCTAAAAGCATCCATCTGCTTCTGTATGCCAGTGTGCATGCAGAAGTCAAACATCAAATCCACATATTCCTCTGCATTATCCATAGTTACCAACTATAACAAAAATGTTTGTAAATGGTCAGAGAGTGTCCATATCATAACACAGAAGTTACAAAATTTCTTTTTAAAAATCGAACTTCTAGAATTGTTTTTCTACCTCATCTTCACCACCAGGCTTGAGGTCCACAGCTGTAAAGCCATACACTCTAGATGAAGGGCAAAACTGGAAATTAAGGCTGCAAGACAAGAGAAAGCATCAGTAGAAACAATGGAAACCACAGATTTTTAGAAGACAAGTTGAAAAAGCCACAGCTAGTAATTCATTTGCAGGAGCGAAACTGTTTGAAGCAAAAAGCAAACACAGCCTCCATGTTGACAAACTCAAACTTTTTCAGAGATTTCTCAATTACACAAAACATGTTTGGTAACATCCATGAGTTCTGAAAGAATGTTACTGCCCATACATGTATCTAATCAGATCTCATGAGGCATATTGCCTCTGGATCTATCCATATGATAAAACTTTTAATTTGGTTAATTCTTCAAACTCAGTATTTAACCAGGTGAGTCATTTTCACTGGGTGACATCAAGAGAACAATAAAAGAGAATAATTTATTTCAATTTGCTTTCTTCACCCATCATCATCCTGAATCAGTCCTTACATGTGTGCAAAATATGCCCAGAGGCTGCTTCCTCCAAGGCAAGAGTAGGCAATTAATTTCTGAATTGTGTTCGGGGGCCAAACCAACTTTACTTAAAAGTAAAATGAAATAGTGATGTTACAATTGTTTTTATTTTAAACTTGTTAGTCTTCACAAATATTAAAGAGGTTTTTTGTGATACATTAAAGATAAGCAACTGATCAACTTTAAACAAAAAGCCATAAATGGTTTTGATGTTCATAACTGTCCACGGGCTGGACAGGAGCGGCTTGCAGGCCGTATGTGGCCCTTGGGCCGCACTTTGCCCAGGTCTGCTCTAAGGGGATCATGAACAGACCATGATCTTACCCCTAAATTCTAGCTCTCATTTGCCCAAGTTCATATTCCAAACAATTAAAACATGCTTCCTTAGTCTTTATCCTATATGCTGTGCATCTATTTATGCCTGGAATCCATACATGTATAAATCTTGGGAATAAATTTTCACACTGAATAAGAAGTAAGGGAGTTCGGAGTTGTGGTTGTTCCCTTATGAATTTTTTGTTACTAGTCTATGAATAAAACAAATTTGGCTGCAACACTCGCCATCCACCCACCCACCCATCCATCCATCCATCGTAATGTGAAAAAGAAAATACACCTTTGTATTCTATGTTTTTACCTATGAAGATATAATAAAATTCATCTAGTGCTTAGCAGGTCTGGAAATTAGGTAAATGCAACATCAGATGAACAACAACACATTACAGCGTGCCATGATTTATTTTACAGAAATAAAGCCAAAATAGAGAAACTATTTATGAAAAACCAAGTACACCCTATGATTCAATAACTTGTACAACCACCTTCAGCAGCAATAACTTAAAGTAATCGTTCGTATGACTTTGTCAGTTTCTCACACTGTTGTGGGAGAATTTTGGCCCACTCCTCTTTATAATGTTGCTTCAGTTCATTGAGGTTTAGGCATTTGTTTATACATAGCTCTTGTAAGGTCCCATCACAGTATTCAATCCGGTTGAGGTCACAACTTTGATGGGGCCGTTGCAACACTTTGATTCTTCTCTTTTTCAGCCATTCTGTTGTAGATTTGCTGGTGTGCTTGAGATCATTGTCCTGTTCCATTACCCAATTTCAGCCAAGCTTTAGCTGTCGGAAAGATGGCCTCACATTTGATTCTAGAATATTTTAGTATACAGAGGAGTTCATGGTCAACTCAATAACTGCAAGGTGGCCAGGTCCCGTGACTAGCAAAACAAGCCCAAATCACTACCCCTCCATCATTGTGCTTGACAGCTGGTGGTTTTGTGCTGATATACTGTGTTTGGTGTTTGCCAAACTTGGTACTGTGCATTATCACCAGACATCTCCACTCTAGTCTCATCTATCCAAAGGACATTGTTCCAGAAGGTTTGTGGTTTGTCCAGATGCAACTTTGCAAATATAAGTCATGCTGCCATGTTCTTTTTAAAGAGAAGAGGCTTTCTTCTTGCAACCCTTCCAAACAAACCATATGTGTTCAGTCTTTTTTGGAGGGGTGTAAATTGTACTGTCATGAGCTTTAACACACTAACTGAGGCCTGTAGAGTCTGAGATGTAACTCTTGTGTTTGTGTGTTTGTGTGTGTGTGTGTGTGCGTGTGCGCGTGCGCGTGCTTTTTTGCAATTCCTCTGAGTATTGCACAGTCTGACCTTGGGGTGAATTGGCTTGGATGTCCACTCCTGGGAACATTGGCAACTGTCTTAAATGTTTTCCACTTGTGAATAATCTTCCTCACGGTAGAATGATGGACTTTAAATTGTTTGGAAATGGCACAAAGCTTTTCAGATTGATGGGCAGCAACAATTGCTCCTGTACGATTATTGCTGATGTGTTTCCTCCTTTGTCCTTGTGTTAAGACACACCTGAATGTTCCAGATCAACAAACTGCTAAAACAGGTGGTCACACTTGCTAATGATTAATTACTCAAGGGCTTTTGGTTAGCAGCACCTGGCTGCTACTTAGCTTCTTAATACCTAGGGAAGCAGCAAGGGTGTACTTAGTTTTTCACTCATGGCTTCTACATTTTAGCTTTATGTTTGATAAATAAATAGTGGCACAGTGTAATATGTCACGTGTTCTACATCTGAGGTTGTATTTACCTGATTTTCAAACCTGCTAAGGACCAGATTATTTTTATTACCGGTATGTCTTGATATGTAAACCATAGAAGTATGTACTTTCTTTTTCACATGACCATATCTCTGTGTGTGTTCTATGTATGATTTTCTCATAGAACTGGAACTTAAGATAGTTCAAGAACAGTCACAAACAACAGATATTTAAAGTACGATGGAATTACAAATTTTAAAATTAAATCCATTCTAAAATTAAAACTAATTAAAACACTTAACAATATTTAATTAAAAATACAAATACAAATCTTGTAGTCTGAGGCACTTAATTTTCAGTCTGAATAAAAAGGTTTTTGCCTGCTGCAGAAATTTAAATATAATTAGTGAAAATTTCATTTAACCACTATCCTGAACATGTAAGCAACAATTGCTTCTCTATGACCATAGCCAATGTGTTTCCTCCTGAACATGTAAGCACTCATATATTATAATTATCAGTAGGCATGGCTCCAATCCCCATGAATATTTTTCAGATACTGTATAATATGTAATTTAAAATATTTCTAGTCTCTCCTCAACACTGCCATCCAATAAGCATTCTTCTTCTGTGTACTGTGTTTGCCCTTTTGAGAATCATTTCTAACAGGGTGGGTTTAATTAAATCACAATTCAAATTTTTTAAAATTGGATTTTTGACTGTTTGAATTAATTAATTAATTTGTTTATATCATGGTTTAAATCAAATTAATTTTAAAAAAATCATTGCTTTTTGTCCCCCCCCCTTTCTACAGATAACAAATTATGCTGAATTACAAGGATGGCCCTGCAATTCAAAGACAATAAAATTGGGTGCTTTGCTTGGAATGATCTCCTTTAAAATGACCCTTCCATCTGTGTGGGAATCATTCCAGCTCAGCCCCCCAAAAAGAGAAGCCCAGCCACTGGACCAAAAAGTTCCAGTCAAACTGGTTCAAGATCACCTGTATGTTGTGTGACTGCTGGGAAATCATGCTACAAGCAGTCCAAAATGTGTGCTATTTCCCTGTCTAATAGAGCATTAAATCATTTATAATTTTTACTGAATGTTTTCCTTGTCTGTAATATGGCTGTCTGACTGCAGGTTCACAGAGCAGAACTGAATTCCAATCCTTTTATACTGAAGAAAGTCTGCAGTACATGCTATTTCTTGCTACCTGTTCAAAGAGTACACAGTTGGAGTTCAGTGCAACAGCACATACTCTGCCTATCTCTCACATATCCAGTATCCTATCTAAAACTCAGCTGTCAGTCAGTGTAGATAAGATGACAGACCTATGGTCTGAGTCACTGTAAGACAGCTTTCTGTGTTCCTGTAGAAATTATCTCATGGGGTTTATACAGAAGCACACAATAAATGAATAAATACAACAACCTGAATGTTTACATTAATATTTTCTTTGTCTAAGTGTTACATACTAATTTCTTACACACAAGAAGGCTGAGGCATGTGCAAACAGTAACCAAATAATCAACTTACCCTAAATCTTCTATACTAAGTGGGGGCCCTGATCCTGATGGATTCTTCATCATTAGTTCTTGCAGTTTGGTATTCTTTTCATCTTCTGAAAGGCTTTTGTTGCTTAGGATTTGACGTCTTTTAATGGCAAGATCCTTAATTTCTTTCAAAAATCTTGCTCTGTGAGGGTTTACCAACTCAAAATCCTCCCACGTTAAGATCCCATTGAACCATGCTGGAGGTTTAGGTTTGGGAGGATCAAGGATGAATTCAGATTTAGAATCTTCTTCAAAACTTCCTACTGAGAGAGAGTCATGACCTTCTTCTGTAGAGGCCTCTGACTGACTTTCTGTGCAATGCAAGTCTCTGTCACCCCGGGATTCATAAATCAATTTACTCATGTTACTTTTAATGTCTCCCATGCACATGAGTTTAAAGAAAGGCTTAGAAATGGGCAAGTCTACTAGTCTATTGTCTTGGATGCATTTGGCTAAGAAAATCCCCAGGAAGTGAAACAGTTTGGTTATTCTTTCAAGTTCATCACTATCCTGTGGGAATGGTGCTGTGAAGAGCCCACAGGATCTCTGTACATAATATCCTGGAGGTTTTAATCCACCACCTATATCGACCTATTTTTAAAAACAAAACGGAGAAAAATGTTAGGTATTGGAAGATATATACACCACTACCTTCCTTGTTCTACTAAGTACAAAAGCAAAATATACCTGACGTGATTCATCATCTGGAAAATCATCATCACAAAGCCACGCTCCTAGTTCTGTCCGCTGGAATTCTGCTGCCACCAGTGCATAGAATTCTAAAGTGGGACCCAATCCAGTTCCTTCTTCTCCCAAAAACTCTACCTGGAAAACAGAAACCAAAACATGGGCCTAAATTCAACTGTTGGTCCCAACAAGAGTAGGCGTGCTTAATCAATGGGAACCAGGAACATCAACTATTACTTAAGTTTTGTTAAGTTAATGGATCTATTCCAGTTGGACTAACAACTAATTTTGGTTACTGGTATTAACTTGAATTGCACTCTCCTCCCCCATGTCACTAGCCTCTCAAAAGACTCAGCCAGACTGGATTAAGAGTTGCCCTTTAACAAATGCATGGCCTTCCATCTGCAGATCAGAACAGCAGCACAGTGTTCTGCTGGAAATTGTGTGTGCATGGATTGCAGTTTCCCATTTAGCCCCTCTCAATGCCACTGCCCATTTCATCCCACCTGGCCCCTGGAAGAGCTTTCCAGAGTGCACAAGAGAGTGCAAGAAAACATCATTTCTCTCCCTTCTTCCACTAAGTGATTCCAGTGGAAAACAATTCTGTATATGGGAAGTCTGAATGGTAGTTAGTATGAATTTTTTTCCTTAAGAAAGCATGGGGGATAATTTACCTCTAGTACTGACTTTCTGTCTGCATGAATCTGCATGACATTTTCTGCCCACTCCATCAAAGATTCACCACGTGGAACTTTTACTCTTTCATGTTTAAGCCGCCCAACTCTGAATTCTCCAGGATCATCTCTTCGCACAGTGCTTGTAGTGCGTGTCCGCTCAACAGTGGCCTCACGTCTATTTTGTAGCCAAACTATTGCTCTGGTAATGGGAACAAATACAGATTCAACAGTTGATTCTAAGAGAGCGAAACCTGCAAAGCAAGTGGGAGGAAAGGTAGACTAGAGACCAATGACCTCTAGTTTATGAGAGAACTGAATCTAATAGTTAAAATAATCACAAAGGATTTTTTACTTTTTTTTCTGGGAATATTGCAACAATTGTTTCATATAATTTCTCCTATTTCCAAGGTTCAGGGGGTGAGTACCATTGCTTATGCTACCCAACTGACATAGAATATACACAAGAGAAAGGTATCATTAAGCTTGGGGCACTGCAAAGTTTGAGAAAGTACTGATACTTCTGGAAGATTTTGCTACTTCTGCTTTTCCCCCCTTGCAAGAGAAAAGCAACTTCGGTCATTTTTCAGAGACTCTCAGCATTGATATATTGTTAATGCTGATGGTAAAGAACTTCAACACACTGAAGTTATCCCATATGAGCAATTTCTTATTTATCAATTTCTTACCTTGATGCCCCAAATGCTGTGCATGTGAAATATAGTTGCCTAGTTTCAAATGGAATTAAGAAAGGGCATTTGCTAGTTATTTGTTCACACCAGTCTGGCAAAGCTCCACTCGCTAGTGCCAATGGTTCCTGTAATTGAATATACAAGTCATTTAAAGGATAAAAATTGAACAAAATGCATGATGGATAAACAGATTTTCAATAATATCCTTGCATTTCCTCACACACCCATTATATCATGACAGATTTTGGGAGCATAACTGCCATGATTAAACTGAAATGCTAAATCAAGATACACTTTCTCAGATGTTTAATTTTTTATTTTGTACTATTATACAAATTGTGTCTATTACATTTTTATGTCCTTCCTTCCTCCCACACTTATCCTGATCTTTCCCTCAAAAAAAATTCTGAGACAGGTTAGGTTGAGACAAGAGGATTGGCCTAATGCTATTCAGTGACCTATATGGCCGAGTCAAGAGTTGGATCTAGTCCTTGCAGATCTAGTCCTACACTCTAATTCTCCCAGCCCCTGGCTCTGCACCTAAGAGTTCTCTGGTGGCACACTCTGTCTCTCAGACAGAGTTCTCTAGTGGCATACTTAAATCTTACTCAATACTGACTCTCATGATTTTTCAAATTGTCTCATTCAAAATAAACAAAACATTAAATCAATATTTAAATCAAGACTTACAAGACTTTACAGACAATTTAAGCCATTCAAGCACATCAGTGATTTCTTTCCACAAACATTCAACATTCAAGATTAAAGCTGCAATCCAAAGAACTGTATGATTAACCCCATATATCTATCCACTTGGCTTTGGACATACCACCACCACCACCACCACCACCACGGAAAAACAGCCTATCAGGCCACATTGCAGTACTCTTTTGAAACTCCAGAAGCTTCAAAACTAGTCTGTGAAGGGACATGGGACCATTTAGTCTCTCTCTCTCTCTCTCTCTCTCTCTCTCTCTCTCTCTCTCTCTCTCTCTCTCACACACACACACACACACACACACACACACACACACACACACACAAAATCTTACCTGTATATGCAAACAAAATATTGCAAGTAAAGGAGCACAGTAGCTTTCATAAGTCCCTGAGACCGTTTAGTGTTTTAGACTATCTTCAGTAGCATAAAGCCAAAACACATGAAACATTATCTCAAAAGAGATATAAATTACCTCAATCTGTTGAAGAATTTTTGTAGTGATTTTTTTGCTTGTGAATTCATCTGGTGGAAAATTAAACTGAAGCTGTTCATCTCCATCTGAAATTATTAACAGAAACAGTCATTACATGTCTCCCTTAAGAGAACTTTTAAAGGAAAAATTTGGTGTACTCTGCTTACCTTCTTGAGATGTTCGAATAGCATAAGGATCACTTGCAACAATATACAAAATACGGAGCAACTGTAGGACATCTTCTACTCCACAGGAATTCTGCCCACTTCCAGCTTTGGCTTGAGGCTGTTCTTTTGTTGAACTAAGAATGTCTGAGGTTGGAAGTGTGGAAATAGTTCCTTGGCTCAAACTAGACTTTGATCCATGCTCACAGAAATCCTGTATAAATGATAAGAAATTAAGTACATACTAAATTTTTATTAGAATTGTAACATGGTTAGTTTCAGGGAGAGAAAATGTGAATGTATTTTATGCAATGCATTCTATTCAGCACTTACAATTTTGTTAGGCACTATGTTAATAAGACATTAGTGTGCCTATTCAAGAATATAAGAAAAAAATGGAGCTGGTAAAAAGCTAAACATGAGAGCAGCATATAAACATTTTACTAAGAGAGCAATTCTACTAATCTAGCATGATGCCAAAACCAAAAACAAACAAACATAAAACAACAACCCCACCCTCCCGAAATATACACGTTCCCCAAACCAATACTTTTAGATGCGGACATATACCTTGTATGCAGCTATAAGCTGGGAACAATTTCTGTTTTTCCTAATGCTTTTATTAGTGCCGGTTAATTTCCAGTGGCGCAGAAAGGCTGAATCCGCATTCTTCTGAAGGTAGGTTATCAAGTCATTCTTTGGTAATTCATCAGTGCCAAGGTACTGTTCCACATGCTCTATTGACCAGCAACCCTACAACAGGAACCACCAAATATTGGTTCTTCCTGATTGTAAAGTTTGAAAGTTTTCACATGCACTACACACATTTCTTTAGGAACATGCATTCACAAACATTCTTTATCATATTCCGTAAAAGAACCAAATTAGTGCAATTTTTCTCCCAAGCTGCCATTTTTAAAGTGCCCAAAATGCACAGAAATATGCTACATCCATGTAATATCAAAGTGCTTAAATTAATCTCACCATTTTCCCATTCTCCTTTTCTTTATCAGAGTCTTTCATTTCTCTGTATACAATTCTAAAATCAGAAAAATCAGGGTTACATATGTCTTTTAATGAGCTTCCCACAGCAAAATAAGGTATAAAGCATGGCTCTTCGGACATACAGTATCTGGATTATTTTCTGCTAGCACTCTACATGCTAACTTTGATTCTGAACCTTTTGTTGTTTTACCATACAAGACCTGCAAGGGTTGGCGTTCCACCAATTCAGTTGCTGATTCAGAAATTCTTGGAACTTGTCACTAAATTACAGAAATTGTAAAAACAATGAATACATTTTGGATTATACAATAATTTAGGGCCAAGTATAATTTTGGTAATGAGGGCACATGTTTTCCAAAAGGCAGGACACAATTTAAGAACAATAATAATTAGAGATGAGCTGAAGGACTAAAGCAAGGCTATATGTATCTAAACACTGCTACTGTACAATTATCATTCAGTAGGTACAGAAATGGTAAAAGACCAAAAGGAACTTGAAACATTCAATAGATCCAATTATGAAAGACACCCTGAGACTTCAGTCTTTCTTTTATAACTGGACAGAAATGGTAAAGCAGAAGTGCTCAGACTGCTTGCAAGAGTGTTGATCCAATTTTTAAGTAGTTTATCTTAGACAGTAAGCCTTATCAGACAAAAAGAGAGAGGGAAAAAAAAACAAAAGAAAAAACAAGAGGCAAAAAATTTGTTGTGGCACCTTAAGGACTAATTGCTATATTTTAATGTGAGCTTCTGTAAGTCAAGTCCACTTCCCCAGACATAGCTATTCAGAGACATCTTTACTCAAAAATAATGTCTAGAATTGCTTACTCGGGACGTGGTGGCGTTGCGGGTTAAACCGCAGAAGCCTCTGTGCTGCAAGGTCAAAAGACCAGCAGTCGTAAGATCTAATCCACGCGACGGAGTGAGTTCCCGTCGCTTGTTCCAGCTCCTGCCAACCTAGCAGTTTGAAAGCATGTAAATGCGAGTAGATAAATAGGTACCACCATGGTGAGAAGGTAACGGCGTTCCGTGTCTAGTCATGCTGGTCACGTGACCACGGAAACTATCTACAGACAAACACTGGTTCTATGGCTTGGAGATGGGGATGAGCACCGCGCCCTAGAATCGGACACGACTGGACAAGGGGAACCTTTACCTTTACGTATTGCTTACTCTCCAGTAACAGCATACAAGATTACAGACTTCAACTGACTCAAAATCTTGATCAAATTTTGGAACTCTTACGTGTATGTTGGTTCCCAAATCCGCCTAAGCTTATCAGACTTCACACTGCCATTGCAGGAAAGCTGCAACAATTTCTGTACATAGTAGAAGATGGTTGATCGGAAATTTGTCAATGGTAGCTCAACTTCCCGAGATGTACCAAGGCCTGTAACTTTCAAGGTAAGTGCTAAACGTGGTGATGGTGTGCATTCAACTTCTTCCAAGAGTTCTGAATGAGGTGTTCCTGTAATTGGTAGTGAATTAGTGACAGATAAGTTTTTATCATCTTACATAAATTACAGTTGCTTATTTGTTGTACCCTTCGTGTATGACATACTTCCTACTGTCACACAAAAATAAACTTCTTAGTAACAAAACCCTACGAAATTTCCTGTGGGGTGTCATGTTCTAGCTTCTCTTTTCTTGAGTCCCCAATCTGCTCCTTCACAACTCCTTTGTTTCAGCCTCAGATGCTTCTTCTACTCAGCATACCTCTTCTCCAGCTTTTTCCATTTGAAAATTAATTGTGTCCCTCTACAGCCTAGGTTTCTGAATGGAGCAAAGTGGGGAGAATGGTGCATTTCTTACACTTACTCCCCCACCACAGCAGCTGGCTTCTGTGATGGAAGGAAGAAAATTTAGTTCAATGTGCTGAGGTTTCTACTCCCTTATCCTGCCCAGTCTTATTAATCATCCTATTAATATTTATCCAAGTTTAATATCCAAATGCATTACCAAAGCAACTATCCCACCAAGGAGGTAAATTTATAGGGTGGACAGAATAATCTAGTGATTCCTTCTCTGAAAACAACTGCCAGTATATGGAATAAATTGCCTCTTCTCTATCTTCAATCTCATTCTTACATTCCTCTGACATGGTAATGTGTTTAAACATGTGCATGCTTCCACATATTTTACAAATTGGTTTTAAATATACCTGGGGGAGGAATTTCGAGGTCAGTTGTCTGTTGGACATTAGTACGGCCAGGTCTAGGATCAAAGGCAGGTACTAAAGCAGAAAATTGACGCTTCAGAACATAGTCATCATCCCATGTTCTTCTACGGCCTCCTTTAGTTTCATATTCTTCTTCTTCCTATTAAAAACCCACACAGGTAATTAGGAATATTAATTAAATCTATTAGGGAGATATATTTAATATATAAAAATATATTAGGCATCCCTTCACCTAACTGAATTAAAAATAAAATTTGCTATTCTTTGACATGCAACTGAAACAAATTATTTGGAGTAAGCCTTTAGAATTATTTTGCCAAAACAACTTACCGAACTACTATAGTCATGGAGAAGATTTCTACCTGACCACATTCAGTTTGTATATAGTATTTGACAAGGAAACTGGATTATCATTCAAATTTAGGAAGTTCAAAAAGTTTTTGGAATGTCTTGGAAAAGCTACAGACGCAATACTATAAAAATTAGCAGATCTACACTGTACCATAACTTCCTCATACTCCTGATCTTCTTGATTGTCATCTTCATTTTCATCATCTTCTTCATCTGGTTCAGGGAGATCTTCATCATCATCTAACTCTGCCAACAGAGTACTGGCCCGACAGCTATCTAGAAAATCTACACAGAAAAACAAAGTAAAAACCTCACTAAGAACTCCTTCTCTAAAAAACAACAACATAGTTGAAGGATGAAGTGACTATAAATACAAAGCAAGAACAGGAAAAAGAGGTAGCAGAGTAATGTTCAAGGCAGCAGGACAGGAACCTATTTCAGAAATTATGACAATGGAAAGCTGAAGAGGAGGACGGCTTGAGAAAATAACCTGAAAAGGAATGGAAAACTGTTGTGTTAAAGTAAAACATGCAGGTGGACTGATCCCATTTTTGAACCCACACTAGTGGAAATTAAAAAAAAAACAAATTCATTTACTCTTCCCCACACAATTTATTTAAATGTGCATTTCACATCATGTCTTTTCTCAGTATGTTTTCAGAAGCCTGAACATGTTGCTTTAACACCAGCAATTTTTTCCATGGTGACATTAGAGACTTTATGTGACTAATGGAGCTCACTGGAGTAAGATGAAATTGAAGTCAAAAGGGCTGCAGAATCTAAATGTAAATCTAAGCCGTGTGTGTCACATAAAAGAAAACAACACACAAAAAACTTCACTAGCATTACATATAAATTCTATAACTGCTAATGAAATATAGCATCTACTGAAGACAGATTTCTACTTTTTATTTTCAATTTCTATCACTATGCCACCCCTTTCTCCTGTTTCCACCTCACTGAACAGGCTGGTGGAAAGGGAGAGAGTGCTTCTGCCAGGAGGATGAAAAAAATTTGCTTGACTTCTATCACTCCAACATCCTATAACCCCATACTTGCACTCTTTCTCTGGGTCCCTGCCACTGTGTGACTACTGTCAAGACCAGTGTGTTCATCCGTGAAGGAAACTGTTCTCTACTGTCCGGCAGGCCTTCGGAAGTATCATGTGAAAAATGCACGTAAGATTTATCATGTACTCATGATGGAAGCCCCAAGAGACACAGACAGGTGACTTCATGGCCTTAGTCCTGTTAGATTGCTAGATTGTGTGAGACTTGTGTAACTTAGTGTAGCTGATTGCATCTTACTGACAAGATCTCAAAGCATCTCTCAGTCACATGACCAGTCACACACCTTGCTACACAACCAAAATGTGTTCTGGCAGCTCACCACTTAACAGCAGTTAGCTATGCCAAGTTATGCAAAACTTATATTTACTGCTGCAACAGTATAACTGCAATCTCTACACAGAAGTGACATCCATACAAAAACAAACCCAACTTGAAATAAAGAACTCTATTTTTGCATTTCATTAGCTTTTCTCTTAAACAATAGTTTCATGCAACCACTGTGTAGATGTATAATATCCCTGTCATAAAGTTACTTCATTTCTAGCACTGGCATGATTTTAATAAAATCTTCAAGAAGCGAACTTACTATACATGTTTTATGTGATGCACATCTGTCTAAGCATCCTACCAGTAAGATATTTACAGATACTTTGAAATTAATATATTGAAATAATACATTAGCTATGCAAAACTACTGTAGCTTGAAAAATAAAACAGTAGGGTGAGGTGACCTTGCAAACATTTAAAACATGCAAACTTAGTCAAAAGATGCTAATACAATTTGCTATATTGTGTTATTTTAAAGCATAAACAGCATTACAACACCAATGTGAAATAATCTGTACAGTAAAAAAAAAATCTGAGAAATACTTTGCTTCTACCTCTGCTTTGTATTGCAAACAAGGGATTTAACACATAGAAAGAAGTATATTCTGCCATCTTCCCAAGTCATTCAGGTCAAAATCTTATCCTAAGTTGTCGAAGCCCATATGGTTCCTTTCATTGTTCTCTGTATTCTGAAATATGATTTATGCAGAACCCCTAGACACCCAAAGATCATAGGGACAGTCTTCTAAGTGGATGGTTCTGGTATGACTGTCTTTCCTATGCATACCATCCCTTAGCACATGAATTACTTTGAAAAACTTGGAGTGTGCTATAGAAAAATTAATTATTAACTGTAAATGCCTTTCAATTTTGAATATTACCAATAATGTAATATTCACACAATGAAACATACAAACTTTGATACAAGGTCTTCCACATTCTAGAAGGTCCATCAATCCACCTGGGGTGAGTGGTGAGAAGGACTGCAAATTTGGAGAAAATGAGACCCTCATTGCAAAAGGTAAATTCTATTTAACACTCTTTGGATCTATGCCACAGTTGTTGGCGTGAACAAATTCCACAAATCATCTATTGGAAAGAGCTTTCCAATAATGTTGGAAAGATTAGTCACAAATTTTTAGAAAATGTACATATATGGATGTTTGCATTTTAGAATATCCCTTCAATTATTATGAAATTCAAAGTGTTTATTACTGTACTTTGACAACAGAAAGTCTATCATCAATGAATGGCACGTAAGAGAGGTTGTGAGAAACTAAAATATATGTTAATACTGGCATTAGGCCTAACAGCTTTCCCTGGCAAATCTTTATATAACTAGTAACAGGAAAAAAGCTCAGTTATTTTGATATGCTTTAGTAAATGAAATTACTAAGTGAGAAATCCATAACAAAAATTGGCAAAGGAAAATCATTAATGGGAAATCTGCTTATGTTTATTTAAAAATGAAACTTACCATATAAAGAATATTCTGCTTCCTGACCTGTATCGCTTTCACTAGATGTTGATGTTAGGCTAGTAGTTAGAGTGTTACTAAGGGACTGACCAACAGATAAAACTGTAGTTGCTGTAGCTACATTGCTGCTGCTAGTAACACTGGATGTAGACATGGTCACTGTTGATGTGGTACCAGTTGTAGTCAGATTAGGAAAACTTTGGGCACCCATTAGAGGAGAAGCTACAGATAAAGATATGGTAAGATAAAATAAATGATCCAAAGTAGTACAATTTACATTAATGAGTGTTGTGTTCTAAGCCAATATTTTTTAAAATAAAGAGTCACTATGTCTATTTGTATTTATCAATGCAGAATTACAGGACAATGAAAGAAAGGGCTTCACATCAAAGAGAACAACAAAGTATAGAAACGATCATGTTTCTTATGAAGCAATCAACATTTTTTTACAAGGAGTATAATATAATGCCTAAATTATACTGAACTCCAAACACAAAATCAATGTTCCTGAAGTTGTATGTAAACCATGATCTTTCTATGTCTTCTTTCAGTCTCCCTGACTGAACCCACAAGCAGAATAAGGACACAATAAGGACAAAGCAACATTCCAAAATTGGTTTGTTTGGATATAAACACCAAGTCATTGTTTGCTCATTCTGATGTCACTACTTACAAACCAAGATTTTTTAAGTGACGATAGATCAGAACAAACCATGATCTGCCATTGCATCTGGCAGATCATATATCTTATACTCAAATTTCATGACTCCTAACAACCAGTCATTATTTGTTCTTTCATAATAGATAATATGGGATAGGAAAAGTACAGCACAGCTACATTAACAAATTTAAGAATTATCAGATTACATAGCATCTACAGCTGATTCGCTCCATTAAAAGAAAAATTATTAGTATAACTCTTCTATCATTTACAAAATGCTCAGATTTTAGTTCAAACAGGTTTGCATAATTATATTCTGATTCAACGCTTAACAGTAAACTAAAAACTGACTGCCTTTTAGTTCAACAAAGTGCTACCCATAAAAATTCCAAACAAAAGGGGAATTTTAAGCACCCTCAACATGTTGATGTACTACAGGCTGCAATTCTGATTCCAATGCCAACATTAGCTTTCTGTTCTCTTCCATGAAAAACAAAAACACATTTTCCAATTCTCGTGGCAAAAACTGCCAATTTCATTCATTAATTAGGAAAAATCTAGAATTCAAATGGACCTTCCAGCCAAGCATAGTTGCCATGAAATAAAATGGTGAAATGACTTGACATATTCTTATTCCAGTATAAAATTATAAGCAGCATTTTGGGTCTATCAAAATACAGTGGTGCCTTGACTTACAAACACCTTGACCTACAAATATTTTGAGTTACGAACAGCTCAGTTCACAAAATTTTGCTTTGAACTGCAAATGGAGTTTTGACTTACAAACAGAAAAAAGGCAGGGGAAAAGGGCGAGAAATTCAAATTGCTAACTGTAGGTGGTGAAGAGGCTGCTTCTTTGTAGCTCTTTCACCCCAGCAAGTTAGAGAGTGCGATCCGAGGAGGTTGCCTCCTAAGGTAAGGCGCTGCTTTATAATTTTTAAAAACTGTTCTGGGTATTTTTCCAGCCTGATTTTTGACAGGGGGTTGTTTCCATGCTGTGATGGATCTTGAAGGGTGTTTGTTTTTTATTCCCCCCCCCCCAATTTCCGATGGGGGGTGGTTCCTTTTTGGAGTGTTTTTTCCCCATTTATGATGGGTCCTGGGGAATCTGTTTGTTTTTTTGACCCCCCCCATTTCCAATGGGACTTGGGGGGTTTGGTTGCTTTTGGGGGGTTTTTCTCCCATTTTCGATGTGTCTTGCATGCTTTTTGCTTTGTTCTCTTTGCATTCTAATCTGCTCCGTTTGTTTTTGCAATGGTTCATGCATGCTTCCTTTGCAAATCAGAAAAGTTTTTGCAAGGTTCTGTGCTGGCTTGGTCTAAAACGCATTGGTGTAAAATGTGTGGAGTTAAAATGTGTTGGTTTAGCATGTGCTTTAGACTCCAAACTCTCTCCCTCACCCAATGTCTTCTCTCTCTGTGTCTCCCTCCCTTTCCTGCCCTTTTTTTTAACCTAAGTCATTTTAGGTTTAAAAAAATATTCTCCCCCTAGTGGTAGAGGACAGATTAACCAGTTTTGCATTAGTTCCTATGGGAACAAATGCTTTGACTTACAAAACGTGCCTTGACATAAGAACAAATAACGGCCGGAATGGATTAATCGCATTTCAATGCATTCCTATGGGGAATGCTGCTTTGACTTACGAACGTTTTGACACCATTCCATTACGGATTAAGTTAGTAAGTCAAGGCATCACTACAGGAGTTTTGTTTACATTCTTATCAGTTCAGTACTGTAATCAGAAATTCCAATGAAAGATATTAACAAACAAAACAAAGTGAGTTGCACAAGATATATTTCTGCTATAGTTTTGTCCTTGTCTATAGAACTAAGCATAAGTAACCAAACATAAGAGAAGCAGTATAAATACATAACTGCTTTCTTTTATCCTTTCTCATATTGTAACATTCTGTGATTTCACTAAGCAACCAAAGTTAAACTTAAGTTCCATACTTAGAGATCAAGGGAAAATATAAAAATTACATAGTTTCAAAATTACATTATGAACAAGCATTGCATTATATTCTAAGATGATTTCATGAGATATTTCTAGGGACTTTTGTGGTTGGTTAAAAGTAAAGACTTTACTTCAAAGGGAATAAAGGGCTATATCACTTTTTGTTGTAGGTTATCTTCCTCTAAAGAAGGTTATGATAATTTCCCATATAGTACTGGGTAAGTGCTTGGCCCTAGAATCATCATACTACTGCATTTACATTGATTTCACATACCCAGGCCCACACAACATTGTAGGTAACTCAGCAACTCAAAGCTACAAATTTTTACATCTTTCTCTCTACTTTCACAGAAATGCGTATGTCAAACAAAAAATATTTTTACTTACTTGCAGTGCTCATGACATTTCTTCCCAAAGTATTAGTGTTGTTATCACTGCTACTTCGGCTTAAATTCATGTTGTTAGTAGCATTGGTGCGAGCGATGTTTGCCACTCTTCGGACGAAGGATTCCAAACTAGAGGTTTCCCGAGAGGATAAGTTAGGAACACTTGCACTGGAACTCATTGGAGCTCCTGCTGCCAGCAGTGAACTTACTGAGAGTCTGTTACTTGCTGAAGAACTAAGGGGTCTCTGGGAAGTTGCTTCTTTATTAGTTAGCTCAGATACAGAACTAACATCTGGAGAACTCACACTAACAATTCCCATGGATATAGCATTGGACTCCCCAGTTGCACGTATTGAGTTGTCAGGTCCTAGTTTTCTTTCAACATTTTCATTTCCCACATCTGCCGTTAAGGTGCTGGTACTTGCACTGGACGTTGACCCTACTTCAGTCTGAGGCATGCTATCAGCAGAGGAAAGTACAACAATTGGCTCATGGACGTCAGTGCCTGAAACTATATTTTGCTCCATTACATTTTCAGATCTCCGCTCCATTTTGGTCGAACCCAAGCTGATGTCGCTGCTACTGGCCACGCTACACACAGAACTGCTACTTCCTTTTCTACTTGAGGAGCCTGCAGCAGCAGTCATCTTGTCTGGACAGTTGTTTTTCACCAAGCTGCTCCATGACTGCGTTGTGCCTGAAACAGTGGATGAAACAGGTTTGGGTGATGCCGCTGAATCAGGGTCGTACCCTGGGGCAAGCTTGAGGTCAAATTTTCCTTCTGCGCCCATACGGTAAGAGTTAGAGCCACCAGCATCCCAGGTGACATCAATCCAGCCTAGAAAGGGACAGGAGTTTGTGAGACCCAGCAGAAAGCAGACAGGAGCGTGTCAGACAGTAGCTCCACAATATGGGATCAGCTTCTTATTGGGCCACTACCCTGAGTTACAGAATCTAAAGCCAAACAAAAGTTTTGACTAAGATATGTGATTGTTGTGCATGTACAAAATTAGACTGGCAGCTCTTAACATCGTGCTTGAGGGTGGCTGCCATCTATGGCTTTTTATGCTAAACAAGACATGCTGGTCTTCAATTTGCCACAGTACTCTTTATTACTCTTGCCACAACACACAAGCACAGCTAGGTACCCTTTCACCAATTTTGACTGGATCCCAGGTTGTCACAATTTAAGTGAATGATGTTAAGAGCTGCCAGTCTAACTCTATCACATGCTCAGTTTGTTTCTTGGCTGTGCAACTAGTCATGCAATACAGGCTGGAAAACAGTGCTTCCACAGTGACCTTTATGTGCACAATTTTTAAGAATGGAATGCTGGCCAAGTGCATAGCGGTCATAGTGGTAGCAGGTTTCACTTTTCCAGCTGGCTGTTGTGCATGACTAGTTGTGCAGTCAAACCAACTGATCATGTGACCAATATTATGCAAATAGGACACTCCATAATCAGGTACACAAAGGATTCTGGGCATGGAGTATGCCTTCACTGACAGATTACTGTATGTTCACTTGGGTGGGTTAGAGATTTAATCAGCGAGGTGAGGGAGAATAGAAATACTGTACATTGGAATGGTTACAGACATTCACACATAGATATACTGCTTAATATATGCATTGTAATGAAAATCTGTCTTATTCAAATGAGCACATAAAGTTGAAACTCTAGATGCATACTTGTGGGTGAGGAAATCACAATTAGCATAGTCAGTGATAATCAGGACAAAAGCTTTTATTTCACTACATTTGTTTATCAGCTCATCAACACTAAGTATGCTTATATAGCCAACTACTGTTTCTTGATGTCCTGTTTTGGGTAATTACCACTGTTTATCCTTTTTGTATTTATATTCCCTCTGACCTCATTAACTGCAATCTCTGACACACTGCACATCTGATGAAGTTGGCTGTAGTCCATGAAAGCTTACGCCAAATTGCTAGTCTTTAAGGTGCTACAAACTGCTGTTATTTTAGCTAAAATGTAATTAGAGAATGATATCAAAGTATTTCTTTTAGCATTTTAAAGCTCCTTAGAAATACATTTTAGTCAAACTGAGATGTGTGGGTATTTAAAGGGTTTGGTAACTACTGTGTGTTCTACCTTCTATGATCTCAAGTCACTGGAAAAGAGAACTTGGTCTCAACTACTGCTCACTAGAGCAGTAAATTCAATGAAAATTCCACTAGAAATCAAAGAGCCAGGTTTTTAAGTACAGTGGTGCCTCGCTTAATGAGCGCACCGCATAACGACGAAATCGCATAGCGATCCGTTTTTTCGGATCGCTAATGCGATCGCTTAACATTTTTTCGATAGGGCAAAATTCGCTTTGCGAAGACCGGTAAGCGTTTCGCTTACCGATCTTCGCAAAACGAAGCCCGCCGATCAGCTGTTCGGCGGCCAAAATGGCCGCCAGAAGCCCGGAAATGGCCCAAAATGGCCGTGCGCAGCGTTTTCGCGCCCTCGTTAAGCGAGGCGAGGGCGCGAAAATGGCTGCCGGCCATTAAGAAGCTTCGCTGAACGGTGAGTATTTGGCCCATCTGGAACGCATTAAACCATGTTTAATGCGTTCCAATGGAAATCCCTGCCCCATTCAACGATGCTTCAGCATAGCGAAGGTTAATCCGGAACGGATTAACCTCGCTATGCGAGGCACCACTGTATAGGCTCCTGCTTCTGATTGCAACCAGGCAATTCAACACCTTACCGTAACTAAGGTGAGGTGGGGAAAGAGGAGAAAACACATCAAGTTGGATCCAGCAAATATTCTTGCATCTTCTTCCTGCTACCAATCTGAAGATCTCTCTGTGTGCATTTAAATTTGTTTTAAATAATCAGGCTCCTAGTTTTAATTTTTAAAAATATTCATGGAATCAGAATTTGAACTCTGAATGTATTAACATCTCCATGACTTTTTTCACCTTATTCTATTTGTTGTTTGTTGTAACCCACTACAAAGCATTTTACACATAACATGCGATGGCACGTCAACTCCAACGTAAGTTCCATTGGCCCTATCCTGGTTGTGACTTATTACATAAAGTTGCAACTAGAGTAGGCCCATTTGAATAGGTGGAATTTATGGAAGAGCTGACTCACCAAATCTCACCTGATTCAATGGGCCTGCTCTACTGCAACTTACTATGCTATGCAACAGGATTTCAGCTGATCCATTATACATAAATGTGGATGATCCAAGATGATAGACTATCTGGCTTCAGTACTGCTAACTAAAAGCACTTGACAAAATACTACATTCAATATTTCCATTTCCATTTCTTTTCAGTGTGAATAACAGCATGAGGAGTAAAGTTACTTATAAAAAAGAGTGTTAAAGCAGAAGTAGATAAGGCACTTTATACCAGAGAGACCTACAGGATGATGTAGACTTTCAGTGAAATCCAGTTTTCTTTTACTAATAGAACTATTTCCATCAGAAGTGGGGAAAAGATTATCCTCCCTTGCCTCTGCAAGCCCTCAAAATTCAATTTAGGTATTCTGGTTACTGTTTCAGAGTAGATATAAGGGATATGTGGGGAGCTGCAAGGAGGAGGAAGAAGTCCTACTACACAAATGGACTGTCACTTGCACAGCACTAGATTCCACCCTCTGTTTAGTAATATAAAGTCATGTCTTTTGTTCAAGAACAGTAATATAATTCTAATCACTATGAACTGGTAATCTGAGAGCATCCGCTTAGCACTACTCAATTAGATGTAATCAAATGTGTCACAAAAACAGCAACTGGATTCCAGTGAAGCTAATAAAATATGAAAAGATACAGAAAACTTGACAAACACCAAAGGGAAAAAGCAAGCTGCAAATGCCATGCCAGAAGAGATATAGTAAAAATTTTTGATATAATATAGAGGAAATATTTATTCAAAAATGGATCATCACAAAATAAAGTAGTACGATGGTCCTCTGCATAAGTGACATGTAATTAGCATAACTTCCTTTTAACTTTCAAAATGCCATGCTGTACATAACAAGCATGTAATATAACTCAAATACAATTCTTTGTTCATTCATAACATGCTGTGCTGCCCCATGGAATTTTGTTCCAACATATATACAACCATGAAGTGTTCCTAGCCATCTACTTTCTTAAACACATTTTTTAAAATTCAGCACAAATTTCTTTGACTAAGGAGGTCAGATCTAAAAAACTACTTGTATGGGTTCCTTGAAGATCGTCCTGAACAGCTCAGTTTTTGGATACTTAATTGGTATGAAGCCTAAACTATGTACCTTCCTGGTTATTACAACACAATAATTATCTTAAATGAACTTGAATCAAAACTATCTGAAGGCCTGCATCTCGATGAGACTACCATTTTTCTCAGTCCTGTCACTCTCACAACTGCTTTTAAGTGAGGACATAAGAGAGGACCTTGTTTGTTGCTCCTCCCAAACTGCTGAACTTTCTTCCACAGAAGGCGAGGCTGGTCCCTTTTTCCCCATCCTTATTTTTAGTTAGTTTCTAATCTTCTTTTTAAAACTATATAATAATCTATACATATATTTAGCTTTTAAAATTGTTTTAGTACAGTGAGTAGCCTTGGGTCTTCTCTAGGAGAAATGTAGGCTATAAATATTTTAAATAAATAATCAAAGGAACTTCACTTCCTTCTTCTGCAAGTATTTAACACCCTAGTGGCCCAATTTGCACAATGGCCTTTTTCCTTGGCAACAATATTAAACATGCTTATCTTGTAACAAATTCCATCACAAATTGGTGAAATTTACTTTGAAGTAAGTGTATTTACGATTATGCGCCTAACTATATTTAAAGAAGCTCAAATAAATTGTATTTCAGCAGGATTGCTAGGAAAAAGATACAGCACAATCCTAATTCAAAACAGCCAAACAGGTCTCTGGCAGGGTACAGAATAAACTGAGCAATTTATTCAGGTAACTATACTACTTCCTGCCTTCCTTCTAATTTCTTCAATGTACACTTCCCTATCACAGAGTGAGAATATGTAAACCTACTTTTAAAAATTGCTGATTTATGGAAAACTAATTATTTATCCATTTGCTCACCATTGTGCAATTCACCAGTAACAGTGCCTTCACCTTGTGGACTACCATCCTGATCTCTCCACTTCCAGTCAATTCCTCTGATGACACGGGCACCTGGAACCATGTACTTCAGAACCTGAGAACGAACCAGTCTTCTTTGCCTTCGCAGATTAGCTTCTGCTTCTTTAGCAGCTTTTCCTATACACAATTGAAACAGTGATTACAGACATAGCTTTTTAACCGATCTGTACAAAGAATACACAAATCCGACCTGACTCAAAATATTTGAAATATCGTGGATGCAATCCAACTGACACTGAAAGCACACTTAAAACATAGTGAAAATATCTGAATTTAAGGCATGACCCAGTGTCTTTTAACTTGCACAAGAAAGTTTGTGAAAAAGTTCAGCATGTGACATATATTACTATGTTACCAACAATCAAAAACCAGCTCATTTTATTACTTACCTAGCTGATCTTCACACACACCATTCACAGTGCCATAAAGTTCAAATCCAGACAGAGAGAGGTAGTGCGTTTGACCGCTGGCATTCTTTCCCATCTGTTTAATTCTTATATGTCTCCAGCCTTGCTTCTCGTCCTTTGGTGGGTCTAGTGGCCATGTTGCTGTTGACCTTAACATTGGTTTGGTGAAATCAGATGAAAACATTAAGATACTGGTCACTTTAAAAAGTATGGCTCCTGACTAGAATAAATAACAAGTTGCTAATTTTCTGCTAGTGCTCTATGACTGTTAAACTGACTCCATGAGCAGAGGAAACAGACTATCCTGTTCTTCTCTGAAGCAGCTCTCACATGGAGAAACTGAAACCTGGAAAGGAGGTCCATCTCTATCTGCATGTAATGAGAAAGTCTAAAAAAACAGAGCTCCTCATATTATGAAGATACTCAATGAGCAGAGAAGCCCTCCTCTACAGACTTTAGCTTGCTACACACAAGATCTAGCATGGGGAAGAGGCAGCTACCCTCCTCCTTCTATTCATGGGTTAAAAGAAATCCTTTAACTGAAATGCCTGAATAGGGCTATACAGTGGTGCCTCGCTTAACGGGCGCCCCGTTTAATGACAAAACCACATAGCGACGATTTTTTGTGATCGTTTTTGTGATCCCATTGTGATGTTTTTAATGGGAAAATATCGCTTTACAATGATCAGTAAGCTGTTTCGCTTACCGATTTTCACACAGTGATTTCCCAACAGCTGATCGGCGGTTCCAAAATGGCCGCCGGGTTAAAAAAAATGGGCGCCCGCTGTGTTTTTGCCCGGATTCCTCACTTACCGGGCAGCGAAAATGGCAGCCGTATGGAAGATTTTCACATAAAGGTGAGTTTTTTGCCCATAGGAACGCATGAAACGGGTTTTAATGCATTCCTATGGGCTTTTTTTTCGCATAGCGATGAATCCGTATAGTGGCGATTTTTGCTGCACGGATTATCGTCGCTATGCGGGGCACCACTGTACTGCTACTTCAAAACGACAACCAAATTTCAATACTGGAAAATTATTCTCTCCAGTTCCCTCAGATGAATCATATTTAAACACTGGTACTGGCAGCGCACTTGGCACTGCTGATACTGTACAACACCTACTACTACTACTATTACTACTACTACTACTACCACCTACTATTAAATTAATTCATTAGCATAGTAATATACTTCTGAAAAACCTGGCACACAAAGTCCAGTACATTCATAGCTTTCTGACAGATCCTTCATTCAATACTCAGCCCACTGATTTCAGAATTCTCCATATTATTATAGACAGAAAGCACAGACTATTTTCACCTAATTAGAGGCAAAAACACTGTGCAGCTAATAATATAGAAATACTCAGCACAATTACAAGTGAAAGACGTCTGTTTTAAGGTACTGAACAGAAGCACACTGACATACCCTGGTTCATTAAGACTACAGTCATCAACGTGAGTATATAGAGTTGTCCAGATCTGTCCATCCTTGGATACTTGAAAAACCCAATTTCTGAGAGCAGATCGTCCATAACCACGAGCATGGCGTAATGTGTACGCTGATGGTATTACCCAAAGGCCAAGGTCTATAGCAAACCATGCATTTTTATCATCATTTGTATGACAATTTAGAGCTGAACTATCACGACTTAAGATGTCTTCCAAACGCCCATATGGCAAATTTCTTCCTTCTGAAGATGTTACTACCACTAGCCCGTAGGCAGCTGGATTTACCCATTCATATGCTGTTCTACAATAGAAATAACAATATAGTTACTCTTGAAAAATACAGATTAAAACAGACAGCTTGAAAATAACTTGTAAATAGCACGGCAGCTTGTTATTTCTGTTGTTCATGTAAACAGCACATTATCAAAAGCCATCCTAAGCTATATACACATACCTTTTAAAAATGTCTTAGTTGCATAACAAACTAAGGGCAATTAAAACTGATTAAAAGACCTAAAATATATAAAATATGTATATGCCTAAAAAAGTCTAAAGACAGTTTCTTCTGAATAATGGAAACCAACTTAAATTATTTATAAGAAAATTAAAATAATGATATAAAGGTCTTGCAGCACCACTGCAAAATATGCAAACTTGTATTCTGGTATGGATTTAAAATTGTATTCTACTCTGCTGTTTAAGAGATTTTCAGTACAGTGTCACTTTGGGATAACTCAGATCTTACTTTGCATTTGTTCCAATCCAGTAAATAATGCCATTTTCATCAAAATCATGCTGATGCCTGAATACAAATGTCTGGCCTTCACGTAGCTTTCGTACAAAAACGAATGATGCTCTGTCAAAATCATACCACTGCTTTGCCACCTGAAGAAAAAGGTAACAATGATTAATATATCAGATAAACAGACATTTCTATAAACATGGTAAATTGATTTTTGCTCACCATTTTTAAGAGGTATTGTTCTAAGGATTCTACGGTTGCCAAAGGCTCCATTTTCAACATTCGACCAGTTCTGTCTATCAAAGCTGTCTCTCCAGAAGCACGCTCCAAACGAAAACGTAGCCGTCGTGTTAATATCTAAAACCAATGTATGAAGTTTTATTTACTTTGGTCATACATTTCCAAACTATATCAAATGAATATTAGAAATCACAAAGTTAATTGAAAAATTAGGGAAATCAAATACACTTCATAAATTGCAGGCAACTAATATGCCTGTGAACCTTCCCTCCTTTACTGAACCACCTTCTTCTGCTGTATTTTCCTTTGCTCTGGACCAATATGATCATTGCTCCTGATTTCATCTCACTGCCCCTTTTCTGAACACACCTGTATTAGTGGTGAAATTTTTGTGGTAAAACTAAAAATGGAATACCGTATTTTTCCATGTATGAGACTATACTTTTGTCTAAAATCTTTAGACTAAAAATTGAGGGTTGTCTTATACATGGAAATAAGCTGAGGGGAGAGAGAGAGAGAGAGAGAGAAGTAGAGGGGAAAGCAAGGATCAAAGTGATCCTGCAGGGCTTTGATCCCTGCTTGCTCCTCCACCCGCTAAGCCTTAGCAAAAGGAAAGCAAGGATCAAAGCGCTGCAGGATGGCTTTGATCCTTGCTCTCCGCTCTTCTTACTAAGTCCCATGGGGAGAAAGTGTAGGGGGAAAGGATCAAAGCAATCCCGTGGCTGTATAAGGGGGAAAGGGATCAAAACGATCATGCTGTCATGGGATTGCTTTGATCCCTTCCCCCCTCCTTTTGCTAAGCCCTGCAGGGCTTAGCACGAAGGGAGAAAGCAGGCATCAAAGCGATCCTGCAGATCGCTACACTTGCTAAGCCCCACTTAGATTTCTTAATTTTGGGTTAGAAAAGTGGGGGTGTCTTATACATGGGGGCGTCTTATACACAGAAAAATACAGTACATTTCCATAACACCCCCAAATTACCTGCAGGTTATATGTTGATCCTGGGGTATCATACAAGTGCAGAGGTAGACGTTCAATAGATTCTAATACTGCTATCAATTTCCGAATTAATGCAACTGCTGGGCGACTATGAAAACAGAAAAGAGAGGTTACAAATATCTATGAAATAAGATGTTTTGAAAAATGAATGGAAGTTATAGATATACTTCCTAATTAATTAAAACGTTTGTTAGAAAAAAACCCACATCTATGAACTCCATTATAGTTATCTGAAGCCTTCAACTGGTAGTGGAAGCATAAAAGGGAGGGGACCAACCTAAATCCCTAAGGGAAAGCATTTTACAAACTAGAAGCAGACAGAGAGAGAACGCATTCTTGTGTTCCTGTCAAACATGCCTGCAACAGCAGTGCGACTGAGCGATGGGCCTTTTCTGAAGATATTATTCCAATTTTGTAAAGAGTCATAATTTCCCATTTTGTCCATTTACTAAAAACACCAATTTCTTATAAACTATGAGGACAAACTTTGAGTGCCTTATTTCTGACAATTTGTTCCAACTCAGCCAACTGTTATTTCATTTGAATCAGGATTCTAGTACATTCATTTCTCAAACTTCCATGCTCTTAAATTTTTTTGTCTATTTGCTTTGTTCTACATACTTCAAGCTACAGTACAGAATAATTTTCTAAAATTTAGCAATTTAAATTCAAAAGTAGAAAAATTCCAGAAAACCAATTTCATGATACAATACACAACTTAAGGAAAAACAATCCTAAAAGTGTATCAGTAAAAATAATAAAGTTCAGTACCTACCCATTAACTACTAAAAAAATAGAGATACTTCTAAACAAACAGTTGCTTTAAAGGAAGATTAATTTCACTTTTACTGCTAGAAGTAATTTGTAAAAATTATGTATGCATATATATTATGTATATACATTATGTAATTATGTATGCATATACTGCTCATATAGTCAATAATTATAATATCCTACCTTTCATCATCTTCATTTTCACTGAATGCTGTTTTGAAAACATTTATTCTCTCTACTAGCTGACTACAATCTTGTTTCAAATCAAAATCTACATTCTGAGATAAAACAAAAAAACACTATTAAATGGTTGCACAAAACATTAGACCATATTATAAGCAAGATGTAACAGAATAAGAAATATTTGTATTTACTATGAATTAGATTCTCTACACCTTAAAAAATAAAAACTGCGTCTACCAAATGCACTATAACTTATTAATTCTGAAATACAGCCTCTTAAACCTGAATGTTTTCTTCTAACAAAAGAAAGGGACATGACAGTTTTGGATTCTCTCGTGTTTCCTTCTTTTGTTTGCCATTTCCATCATCTTTCTCTCACACTGTCCAGAAAATGTTTAATAAAATAGTATCACAAGGGCTGCTGTCAACAGAACATCTGGGAGGGAGGGGATTTTGAGTTATAAAAGAACAGAGATTGATTGTGGAACTCAGTGAGTGATAGTCTTTGGTTTCAGTCCCTTATGGGTGGAATCCATGTGTTGCTCAGCTCAGTGGTGTTCTCCACCTTGACTGTGCTCTCCGTAAGTGCCCGTTAATCCTTTTCACCTTTTTTCTGTTTTTTGTTTTTGTTTTTTGGTTGTTCCCCCTCCCCTCTGCCTCTTTTCTTTCCCAGATTATTTTTACTGCCTGTTAATGGTGGATTCCAGGAAGAGAACAGAGACAACAGATGGTGGAGAGAGAGAAATCTCCCCAAATTCCAGTTGTTTTGGCTGGAGGCAGTTTCTAACTGTATCTTTTGCCTCTACAGTAGTACCTCGGTTTACGAAATTAATCCGTCATCCAGGACATTACGTAATGTGGAAAATACGTAAACCAGAACACGGATTGCCGTAGAAATGGGGGCGGCGCTAGAACCCTCCAGGCGCGATGCGTCCTTTTCGTACTGTGAAACGCCCCCCCCCCCCGTAAACAAACATAAACCAAGGCATTATTTCTTATGGATTTTGGCTCGTAAACCGAGGTGTGCGTAAACCAAGGTATGCCTGTATCTATTTCCTTGTTGTATGCAATAAAGGCTACAATATCCATACAAAACAGGAAGTGGAATAGGGTTCCAAGGCTGAAAGCTTCCTGGCTTTTTCCTATAACAAACTACTCAGGCACAAATATATTGGAATAATATACCAAGGAGGTATTGAATAATATGCCAAGGAGGCAGAAAATATTGATCTTCTTGCCATTTTACAAGAGAGAAAGCCCCTGACACTCAGTACTGTGCAAATTTCCTTACCAAAACACTATTGTAATTAACACAACAATCAATTTATAAATTGTCTCTACAGCTGTTTTTGCCTTTATATCTCAGTGCAAACAACCTCACATCTAAGCACTGCACTGAGTGAAACATACAGGGCAAGTGATTTGTACTAAATGCTAGCAATGATGATCATATAAACCAAGCCAACGATTTTGGACTTCTCCCTTTTTAGATTATTTTAAGTGTAGCCATTTACTCACAGAGAACCTATCCATGATAACTCAAAAAACTTTTAAATGAACAGTCCCTCATCTGTCTGCTTTTGTATTCTGCCCTTTCCCAGATGAGCTCTGGGTGACACCTACTTTTCACTCCATCCCCACACTATTCTGCAAAGTAGCTTTGCTGCAATACAGCAAATGGTCTAAACTAGTCAATGAATTTCATGTCAGAGTAGAAATTCTAACCCTGGCTTTGCCAAGTCCTGTACTGCAGTGGTCCACAACCTTGGGCCTCCAGATGTTCTTGGACTTCAACTCCCAGAAATCTTGGCCAGCAGCGGTGGTGGTGAAGGCTTCTGGGAGTTGTAGTCCAAGAACATCTGGAGGCCCAAGGTTGGGGACCATTGCTGTACTGCACTGGTTGTTCCATAAACTTACATTATTAAGCACAGTAAGAAGTGCCTGCACTAAGCCACTGCTGCACATTTCATATGGTGAAATCGTATTTTCATCTTTTAGAAGGACAATTAAATTTTCCAAAGCAGTCTTCATTAAATCTCTCCAAGTGTTTTCTCCCTCAATGAACTGAAAAAGAATCACATAATGGCGTTGTTAACTTTACACTGCAATCAAGAAAAAAAAGATATTTGACAAAAATGTGTTTCATACATTTGCAATACAGTACGTTTCATGACAGTTTGGTGCAGATTAGAACTAGAATTTACAGATTAGAAAAAGCAGATCCTCCTGCTCACCTTTCCAATTCTTTTTCTACCACAAGTATATTCCCCTCCCTCCCTTCCTTCCTCCCTTCCTTCCTCCCTTCCTTCCTTCCGCCCACAGTCTGCCAGAGTCTCTGGGCGGCTTCAAACATCAATTTAAAACAATTCAATTAAAACAGACACACTGAAAAACCAATACAGAAAAAAATCTACAAAAACAATCTAGATCCATAACTATCAATTAAAATTAAAAACCTTCAATTAAAAACTTCAATTTAAAACTTCCAGAACAGGAAGGTTTTAACCTGGTGCCAAAATGTCTGTAATGTCAGTGCCAGCCAGATGTCATTTGGAGGACATTCCAAAGACCGGGGGCAGCTGCCGAAAAGGCCCTCCACCTATAGGCCATCCCTCTCACCTCACTGAGGGACAGCTCTTTCAGGAGGGCCTTCTGGCTATATCTCAGCTACAGGGTAGTTTCGTATGGAAGGAGGAGGTCCTTCAGGTATCCAGAGCTCAAGCCGTTTAGGGCTTTATATGTCAAAACAAGCACTCTGAATTGGGCCCGGGCAGCAACTAGCAGCCAGTGTAACCTGGCCAGAATTGGCTGAATAGGGTCTCTCGTACTCCTCCACTCACCAGTCGCGCAGCTAGATTCTGAACCAGCTGTAGTCACCGGTTCATCTTCAAAGGCAGCCCCACGTAAAGCACACTGCAGTAATCTAAACAAGTTGTTACCAGTGCATGTGTGACTGTCATGAGGCACCATTCGTCCAGGTAGGGCTGCAGCTGGAACAGTTTCCACAGCTGCAGGAAAGCACCCCTGGCCACCGAGTCCACCTGAGCCTCCAAGGCCAGACTAGGGTCCAGGAGCACCCCCAGACTGCAGGCCCTGTCCCTCAGGGGGAGTGTAACCCCATTCAGGGCAGGGAAATGGCCCTTTAACCTGTCTGACGAACCACCCACTAACAGCACTTCCATCTTGTCTGGATTAAGCTTCAATTTATTAACCTTCATCCAGTCCATTATCAGGTCCAGACATGAGTCCAGCTTAGAGATTGCCTCGCCTGGATTGGTGGAGAAAGAGCCTCTCCAATATACCAAGTAAATTGCCATTATCTTGGGTATATTTCTAAACTCATTTAATTTGCAGATACTAAACTGGGGGCAGAGGGCATGACTTTATTTCTATGTATGAGCTAAATCAATGCTGAAAGAAAAAATGGTATAGCACAAAGCAATGTAAGTCACATTATTAATTATTAGGACAAAATGATAATACTTGCCTGCCTGTTTGTATGGAGCTCCCATGCCGATTCTAATTGAGTTGCTATATTCCTCAGAGTTACCACTACACCTCTAGGCATACTTTCAACAGCTTTAAAATGGTCATCATACAAGTCTCTTGCCATAGTTCGGACCTAATTATTATTCAGGAAACCAGAATTAAACTAAAAATATTTACTTATGCTAACCCATTACAAACCTAATCAAGTATTTTCCAGAGATTTACACTTGAAATTACCAGGTTAGTTTCACTCAAGAGTAAGTAGTACAAATGCTCACACAAGACTCCTGTCTTCTCGCAATGGTTATACTTGAATGGTATGAAAAATCAGGAAAAAAAGAGGTTATTTACCTGTAACCATGGTTCTTTGAGTGGTCCTCTGTGAATCCACACAAATGAGTTTACTGCACCTGCACAGGACTTCTCGGAATATTCTAGAGCTTAAAAAGACGTGATTAGTAGGACACTGCCCCGTGGCGCAGATGTTCCGTCCACCTGTATTACCTCAGTTCCAAATGTCTGCCGCTGTCAGAGCTCTGACTACCACAAAGCTCAAGCCAACAAGTGATGGACAGCAGGGAGGGTCTGTGTGGATTCACAGAAGACCACTCGAAGAACCATGGTTACAGGTAAGTAACCTCTCTTTCTTCTTTGTGGCCTCTGTGAATCCACACAAATGGTTGACTAGCAAGCTCACTTACTGGCAGGAGAGCTGTCATGATAACAATGACGTCAGCACAGCCCTTCCAAAATTTGCTTCGTTCTTGGCCTTGAGGTCCAGATGGTAGTGCGTCACAAAGGTCGATGGTGTGGACCAAGTGGCCACTCAACAAATGTCAGGGACTTCAATGCCACACAACAAAGCTGTAGATATTGCCATCGCTCTAGTAGAGTGTGCCTTTAGCATCTCTGGTGGAGTCTTGCCTGCCAATTCATAAGCCAATGTAATGGTCAAGACAATCCACCTCGAGGGAGTCTGCGAAGAGGCAGAAGAACCCTTTTGTGAGCCATGGAAACAGACAAAAAGTCTGGGAGAGATACGGAAGACCTTGGTTCTAGAAACGTAAAATGCCAGGGCATAACGAACATCAAGGGAGTGGAGCGTGCGCTCAACATCAGAAGATGGATTGGGAAATAATGTTGGGAGATTAGAAGTTGATTAACATGGAAATCAGAGATCACTTTGGGAAGGAAATATACATCTGGATATAACACAACCTTGTCGGGGGAAAAACTGAATATAAGGAGCATCACCTCGAAGAGCAGCCAGTTCACTTGCTCGACACGCATAAGTTATCGCGACAAGGAACAAGGTTTTGATAGAAAGAAATATGAAGTTTGCAGAAGCCATGGGCTCAAACGGAGGGCGAGCAAGTGCATGGAGAATAACCTGGAGAGATCACTGAGGAAGTGGAGGTTGAATAGGGCGCATGTTCCGCAGCCCTCTTAGAAATGTCTTCAATGTGGGATGAGAAAACAAATGGGAAGCTTCAGACCCTTCAGACTGGTATGAAACTATTGCAGAAATATAAACCTTTAATGTTGAATGGGCCAAACCTTGGTCAAACAGGTAACAAAGTAACTTATGAAGGGTATCCAGGGAAACTGGAACCATGGGTAATTTCTGTGATTCAGTAAATTTGATAAATGAGTTCCATTTAGATAAATACAATAACTGAGTAGATGGCTTCCTTGCTCTATTCAGGACGTCAGTCACATTGGGATATTCTCCACGCAATGAGATGTAGAGAGCTGAGGTCGGGATGGCAAATCTGACCCTCGTCCTGAGTGAGAAGGGACAGCTGAAGAAGTAATCTGAGAAAGTACAAGGCCATGGCTCTGAGAATTGTGAACCACGGTTGACGAGGCTGCCATGGGGCTATCAAAATGGTATCTCGATCCAGCTGATGGATCCTGATTATCATCCTCTGGATAAGTGGAATGGGTGGAAACAGATAAAGCAGGCTGTCGTTCCAATCTACCATGAAGGCATCACCTAGAGAGTTGTCTCCTCATCCTGCCGTGAGCAGTATCTGCTGCACTTGGTATTGGTTTGAGTGGCGAAGACATCAAGATCTGGCATCCCCCACCGATTGTAGAGAAGGGAGAAGACAGCGTTGTCGAGAGCCAATTCATGAGTCTGGATAGTAAGACGGCTCAGACGGTCGGCAACCTCGCTGTCTTTTGTAGAAACATGGATATCCACTGGAAACATATGGTGATCATAACACCATTCACACAGTTGGATCACTAGATATAGAAGATGTAAAGAGTGGGCGCCACCCTGTTTGTTGATATAATACAGGGTGGTCATATTGCCCGTGATAATCTGGACCCTGCAACCAGCTATGAGGAATTGGAAGGCTCGGAAAGATTTGATGACTGCTAACAACTCTACTTGATTGATGTGAAGCAGTCTCTCTGACCTTGACCATAAAGCATGGATCCTTCTGTGACTGCAGTGTGCTCCCCATCCTGTTGGACTGGCATCCATTGTGACTTGCACGGGAAGCTGGAGAGGCCTGAATGGGCCGCCTACCAAGAGGTGAGAGACAAAGGTCCACCAGGTAAGTTGGTGAGCCAACTCCAGAGTCACCGTAAGACGTTTGGATGGGTGGTATATCAGGGGGCCAAACTGGAACAAGTACCATGCTTGTAAGGACCCCATCTTCAGTCTGGCATATTGAATAACTGATTTACCTAATGCCATCAGGCCTAGCAGGTGCTGTGTATGGTGAGCGGTGACTGTGCTGCAACGCCAGAAGGGGCGGGTGGCTTGCCTTAACTTGATTATCCGTTCTGGAGGGGTAAACACTCTGGCTATGACAGAATCGAGATGTGCCTCAATATAATCCATGATCTGAGATGGTTCCAGATGAGAGTTTTTGTGACTGACCTGAAGACCAAGCTCCACCAAAGTCTGTAGAACAAAAGTAGTGTCCTTTATGGCTGCGCTGTGTGATTTTGCTACTTTCAACCAGTCGTCTATATATGGAAACACTGTGATGTTGTGTAGATGGAGATAGGCAGCGACTGGAGCCATACACTTTGTGAAGGTCCTTGGAGCAGTAGGCCAAAGGGAAGGGCACAGAATTGGTAAGCAATGTCCGTGAAGAGGAAGGGGAGGTACTTGAAATGATTTTTGTGAATTGAAATGTGGAAATAAGTGTCCTGTAAGTCTATAACCACAAACAAATTGCCTGGTTGAAGCAGAGGGATGACTGATATGAGGGTGACCATGTGAAAACACCTTGGCCCATAAGTGTATCGTACACATTTGTGATATTGATAGTATTCTGGAGCAAACGCTGAGTTACATTGTTCGTATCAATCCCACTGATGTCGATACTGATGGTGACTTTGATTTCGGAGGCTTAGAGAAAACTCTCGGTGATGGTGCGGGAACCACCAGAATGGAATATTTAGACCGAGGTGGTGGAACAGGGGTGAGTTCCATAGTAGGGCTGGTTGGTAAACTGGACGGAGCTAAATATCCTTCCCACAAATGGGATCTCAGCCATTGAAGCCGGAGTTTTAGGGCTGATTTTGTTAGTTTCTTACACTCCGGGCAATTCTGTTTGGTGACTCTCGCCCAAAGAAAAGAAGCAGCAATCGTGGCTGTCGGAAAAGGGAATTTTACTGGCACACATTGCACAGAGCTTGAAAGGGCCTGAGGAGGCCATTAAAAAGGGCGGGGGGGGGGGGAGAGGGAAAGAACAAAGAAAAATAACTCACAGTGAAACGTCCAAAAATGAAAAACTTGATTGAGTCCGTATCCAAGAGAGTAATTGTAGACAGTCCAAGAATCAGTATACCGTTAATAATCAGAAAGAATCACAAGAAGAAGCTCTTAAGTAACAAGAAGTCTGATTTCAGCAGTGGCTAAAAGGAACTGAGGTAATACAAGAGGGCAGAGAATGCACGCCACGGGGCAACATCCTACTAATCACGTCTTTTTAAGCTCTAGAACAGGCTTGTCCAACTCACGGCCCCCGGGCCGCATGCGGCCCAGGTCCACTTGTAATGCGGCCCAGGGCAATTATTTATTTTTTAAGATGCTGGGAGTTGTACAGTAGTTCCCGGCAAGAGGAGGCAGCCGGCGAACATTTCCAAGCCGGGGCCTCTCTAGCAGCTTCGCTCCACCCCTTCCTGCCCCAGGGGGGCCGGAGCGCAAGGCCTGATGTCCCTCCCCAGTTCTTTTTTCCATCCCAGAAATAAATAAGTTTATTTATTTATTTATTTTTATTTACTGCACTCCCAATGCGTGTTGAAGCCCTCCTACCCTGGGTGGTTTGCGATAAATACAGCACAAAGCCAAACCTGACAATATAAACACTAAACAGTAGCAAGTAAGTTTAATATGTTAACTATGTTTTCTATGTTTTTGTTTTTTTTAGGTGGGGGATGATCAGGTATCATTACTGCTATTTTATTTGATGTGCGGCCGAAACTAAAATTTCATCTTCTAATGTGGCCCAGAGAAGGTGAAAGGTTGGACAGCCCTGCTCTGGAATATTTAGAGAAGTCCTGCGCAGGCACAGTAAACCCATTTGTGTGGATTCACAGAGGTCACAAGGAAGAAGTGTGGCTTTCCAGATTAATTTATTGAAGTTTCACAGATTTTTTTTTTAGTGTTCTACATGAGACAGTCTGAAATGGAAAGATGCACTATTTTTGAGAAGAATAAAAGGTACAGGAGCTATAGAGGACCACAGAAATAGGTTCTTTTTATTATTCATCATTACTACAAGCATAAATATGCAGTGGCATCTTTAAAAGGATGTGCAGCCTTTCATTTCTGTCTACGTAATGCCTAAAAGGCTACTAGGAACCGTTAAGCTGTATTCCAAAGCTCCCAACAGCAGCAGCAGCAACCTTTATCCAGCCCAGGTAGACCAAAAAAATTTAAAGAAGGAAAATTGCCCCCTTTGAATTCTACAGGACTAACTAACTATTCCCTTGCAAAGCAAAGTCTATACATTTGGATGCATTTCTATCAACAACAGAATTTCTTCACCTGTTGATGTCCACTGTGAAAATATGTAAAATCATAAATTGTAAAGGTTTTTCAAAAAACAAAAAAGGAACTTTGGGTCACTTTTTTAAAAAATCTTCATTTAAAAATGCTTTTAAAATAAAGCATACTAACCTTTTGCTTTGTTTTTTCCAGTTTGGACTTTAATTTTCTGCCCCTTTTGCCAGTCCAGCCAGTCACAAATTCTGATCCTGCAAAACAACATTTATATGTTGGCAGGATGTCACATTACTCCAAAAGTGGATTACTATTAGATGTCACATTCCTGGCCCAAGAAATCATACTTTGCTCAATCAGGAAAGCAACAAATGCTCACACATGACTCCTGTTTTCTCATCTTGTGTTGCTGGCTTCTAGTTTGTTTAACCACAGCCAAGCCAGGAAATAACAGTCTGAGTAGTCCTTAAAAACCAGAATAATTCCTCAGTGAACAAGTCACTACTTACTGAAAAAGTCTGCTTACTCTGGCTACTCAGTGTGTGTAGCTTCATGTCTTTACCTAATCATTACGTAAGATGGTATACTCACCCAGAGAGGTTTCAGCAGTAAATGAATGTTTTGTTCCTCTGTTGGACTCAAAAACAAAACCCGGAAGATCTTCCTTTAATATTGTAGCTTGCTGACCATCTGAATTATGAATAGCAATTTCTCCTTCCTTGAGACAGGTGAGAGACCAATTTCCCACTGTAAGTTTAGCAGATCCTGGGGCTGATAAAATTGGTTGGCTTGTGGTGGATGGCTTTACCTGGCTTCGTGCTCTCTGCAGTTTCTCTAAAAATTCACTTCGACTTTCTATTTTGAAAGGGGGGAAAAAGGTAACTAATATTTGCTTTGACCATCAAGAATATAATCATTTAATTTCCACAAAGCAATGTGTCTCTGCATTCAATGCAAATTTCCATTAGAGATTCAAGTTCTCAGGATAAACTGAGCACTCCCTACTATGGAGGGCAATGAAAAATATCTACTGGTTGTTGGTAGGACACAAATATTTCAGAAAAAAAATCATTTAGTTTAATGTTAAACTATTTGTAAAGGCCAAATACAACTGCTAACATTCTATTTCTACTCTTCCTAATACTAAATCCATCTGCAGAAGACCTCAGGATTTAGCAGAGAAGGAAGGTGTCCATATTTTGAGAATTGAAAACTAGAGGATGGACTATAGAGCGGGAAAAGCAATGGAGAAGAAAAACTAAGGGACATTACAGAACAGTTAACCAACCAGGAAAAACATATGAAATTGTAGTTATTTGCTATAATAGTATAAAACATAAAGACAGTGTGTTGCACATAGATGTATATTGCTTACATAGTGACCAAAATCCTCTTGCCAAGTTAGACAAATGGTGCACATTTGGATATTAATTCCTCAAGTTAAGAAATCACTACAGACATTGGCTAAATCCCTGTTGCCACAAGTCATGCTGCATAAGGCTTCTTATGTCATCGGTTGCAGCAATTTTTGATAAATAAAACATTTCTAATTTCTCCCCAAAGTTCCTGAAGTTCTCATGGAATCCCTTTAATCAACACAAAGCTGTTGGGGACAACGGAATGGGAGTGGAAGATTTTATGAAAAATCACCACTGCCAGGATGACATTGTCAGCCTTACATGGAGTAACATATGCAACAAGATTTTAACTACTACCTGTTGCACTCTGAGTTGTTCAACACTGCATGAAACATAATGTCTACTGCAATTTCTCAATGGGAGGTGGTTTGACTCAAAAATTTATGTCATTTGTGTTACATAGGTATAACTATGCAAGAGGATATAGACCAGTGCTTTTCATTAATTTATTTAACAGCAGCATTTCAGATGCCCAGCCAGGTACAGTGGTGCCCCACACAGCAAGGTTAATCCATTCCGGATTAACCTTCGCTATGGGAAAACATCGTAAAACGGATCCAAAAAACCCACTGGAACTCACTAAACAAAGTTTAATGCGTTCCAAATGGGGCCAAAACTCACCATTCTCCGATGTTTTCCCTTGTTCCGGCAGCCATCTTGGGTGTACCGGTGGCCATTTTGAGCGTCCCAGCGGCCATTTTGGGTGTACCGGCGCCCATTTTTTGTGTTCCGGTGGCCATCTTGGGTATGCCGGCAGCCATTTTTTGTGTTCTGACAGCCATCTTGGGTGTACCAGCGGCCATTTTGAGAGTCCCGGCAGCCATCTCGGGTATACCGGCACCCATTTTTTGTGTTCTGGCGGCCATTTTGGAACCGCTGAACAGCTGTTCCCCCATCGTAATGCGAGCATGCCCTCGCATTAGCGATGGGGAAATCCGCATCGCAATGCGGATTCATCGTTCAACGGTGCACTCGTTATACGAGGCACCACTGTATTGTCACAACAGAGGAAACACATACCAACAGCACCTCCATACAAGCATGGACCAGCCATGAGATTAATAGCTGCTTGGCATACCCAGATGGCTTTCATAAATGAACCAATATATGTGAGCTGATCAATATCCTAAAAGCATTTGTGGAGAGAAAATCAAGCCAACACTGTCCCTTGTCAAAAAGGACTGACAAGATCAATTCTACATAACTGGGATAATTAGAAAAATTAACTAATATACTTGGATTAAACCAAACCAAAATGAAGTCATTTTAAAAAAATTCTCACTGTGAAAAAAATAAAACTTAACTATTATTCAATTATAGTAATTTACTGTCCTGAACCCAAGCATTTACAGCAAACAAGCATTGCTTTGAAAAGTGGGAAAGGGTATATTTTCTTAATTCCTTCTCTCTGAGATATCCCAATAAAGAACAAGGAAAGCCAGAGATTTTTTTAAAAAAATTGCTAACATTATTTCCCATAACCTAACCCCCACTCTTCCGACATACTTTTTGTAAAAGAAAATCATGTGTTTCAGCCTGTAATAATCTTTAAACAGATACACTATTCTGAGCTTCTAAATCAAAGTAAACAACAAAGATAATACAGTGGTGCCTCGCTTAACGAGCACCTCGCTGAGCGATGAAATAGCTTAACGAGGCGCTCTGGGCCATCGCTGGAGCATTCGCTCAGCGATGGCCCCTATGGCGATTTTTCGCTTTGCGATATACGCTAAGCGATTCGCTTAGCGAATATCGCATAACGAAGTGGGGGAGAACAGCTGATCGGCGGTTCCAAAATGGCTGCCGGAAGGTCCGCGCCGCATTTTCGCGCCCTGCCCTCGCTTACCGAGGGCGCGAAAATGGCGGCGCTATGGAAGAACCTCGCACAGCGGTGAGTTTTCAAGCCATAGGAACGCATTGAACGAAGTTCAATGCGTTTCTATGGCTTTTTTATTTCCGCACAGCGATGTTTCGCTATAGCGAAGGTTAATCCGGAACGGATTAACCTCGCTATGCGAGGCACCACTGTAACTCTTTTTTTTTTTTTTTTGCATTCGATGTGAATGCTCACTGTAGACAGTAAAATCCATTTGCAGCAAATGGAATGACTTACTCTAGATCTGCTGCTGCCCAACCAACTTACTCAAGATTCCCCTGTGATCTCTGAGTTTAGGAAAATCTCAAACCCTCTGATGATCATTTTTTAAATTGTATTCTTTTTTCAGTTGAAAAACTTTTATACTTCTGTGCTCCTATAAGTATACAGAGCACACTCCCTTGACCCAAATACCCTTCTAGATTGAATCACATTGCATCACACAAGCATACTACTAGAAGAAATGATAGTATGACAGTTTTTGCCCACAGGATTCTATCTCAGAAGTACCTTCAGTGTTTCTACTCTTGTGGTAAGAATATGACACAGATTAGATGACAGGGATAACACTGTGTGTGAGGGAAGGAGAATCTCCTAGTCCAAGCAGCAAAAGGACTGCCTTGAGCTGATAAGGGTACAGAAATGAACTCTCAGAATGTACATGTATAAATGGTCGTGCTTCCTTTGTCTGCTTGGTTACCCTTCTCTTGCTCTCAGGCACAAACTCAGAGACCTAGATCCTCTCATCTGCCAATCTGTTGTCGAGACCCTTCTGTCTGAAACTTACCAGGAGACATAATAAGATATGCTGTATTAAGGAAAGCGTTCATTAATACAGTGGTGCCTCGCATTGCAACGTTAATTCATTCCGCAAAAATCGCTGCAGAACGAAAACATCACTATGCGATATTAAAAAGCCCATAGAAACGCATTAAAACCCGATTAATGCATTCCTATGGGCTTAATACTCACAGTTCAGTGAAGATCCTCCATAGCGCGGCCATTTCTGGTGCCTCTTAAGCGAGGAATCAGTCCCAGAAAACAGTGGGTGGCCATGTTTTTTTCCAGGCTGCTATTTTGAAACCGCCGATCAGCTGGCTGAAAATGGTCACTTTGCGATGATTGGTCATTGCAAAGCGAAATTCACCCATAGGGAACATCGCAAAGCGATCACTTTTGCGATCGCAAAAAATGCGTCGCAAAGCAATTTCATCGCTAAACAGAGTGATCGCTATGCGAGGCACCACTGTACTATAAGAGAAATCAATACATACACACTATAAGGTATCAGTATATTGTAGATGTCTAAATTCCACAAGGCACAGGGTAGCTTTTATAGAAAGTTATACAAAACAACAAAAACAAGTATGATAAACTGATTTTCTTTCAAGTAGTCTTTTCTTTCATGATAAATCCAAGCTGAAACATTTCCTTGGCATCTGGCCTGTCCACCCAACATGATAAACAGGTCAATAATATGTTTCTGCTAATTGTTTTATGCGGCCTTTTTTTACAACAAAGAAGATGAAGGAATGCCTACACCTCTTCATTCTTTACAGAGAATGGATGTTAACCCATAATACGTTAGGTTTAACCTGATGTAGAGAGAGCAGACTGGTTATTTTAGTACTGTATGCTAATATACTTGCTAAGGTCTAACACATATTGTTATACTTTTAAGACTTACAATGAGGAGGAATCACTTCACCATCAACCTTTTAACCCAGCATCATTTCCAGTATAAATTGAAAAAATCATCACAATTGCTAAGATAAAGTTGAACACAAAACATGTATTTCTGGTTTCCTATGTCTATCTTAAATGCTTAGCTGAAAAATGTGCTGCCAACAGTGGTTAACATAGCCTGTAAATTCTCATATTACTCCAGGGCAAATAGAAAAATTGATATAATTATGAGGGAATTGTAATGTTACCTAAGAACAAAGAAGAGTTTAACAAATGTTGACAGAATAACTTTCAGAATTAAGCCCCATAACCAGGCTGCAGCTTAATCACCACTAGAAAAAGACATTTCCTGAGAACTTGAATCATTAGATCTGTCACAATCATTGTTTAACAAGATACAGCCATCCTACAGTTCTTTACATACTTGCTCTAATTACTACTATTTAAGCATTAGTTGCTTCATTAATAAAAATATAAAAATACTGAAAAGGAGGCGGCAAGCAATATTGACTGTGTTTAAGAATGACAGATGACTCAAGTAAAGCAAAACCCATCTACTTCACTGTCTGCCACAGTTTCTCATCTTTGAAGATAAACTTTGTACTACTTTTCACACACATGCATTTTCACCCATCTAGCTAGATGCAAGCCACATCATCATTCCAACTTGCTTTGCCTGGAAAGCAATTTATTACACATTTTCTTTAAGGATTGTTTGACTGATATTAGTATACACAGAAAAGAATGACGACAAAATGAATGCAAGAGGTTCATTTAACACAGTTACTAAGTAGTAAGTTACTGTGACATGCTAGTTGGCAAATGCATCACAAGGAACTGACCACCTTCCACCTGTTTACATCCTTTACTATTTAGTGAGGCAATTCCTGTAAAATAAAATGTCTGAAAATCAAATCATGTAAAATATAACGTAGTTATGAGCTCTTTATAACAACAGTTATAAACAAGACTGTACCTGAACTATCAGATCCTCCTTCAGGACTGCCACTGGAATACATTGTAGCTAGCTTTCCATCCAGGATAAATCTGAACCAGCCATTGCTACCATTAGAAAGTTCCAAAGCAGCAGCATCACTCCAAATATACAAGCAGTCTCTTCCTCTAATGATTGACCAATCTCTCCAGTGATACGGTTTACCCTGCTGCAATTCTTTGGCATCCTCTTGAGGTTCATCCTCCTGTAAATCAAGATTCTTTACACTACTTATATATGAATTTCTTTATTTGATCACTCAAGAAGTCAGAGTATATGCTACACTGTGTTAAATGCTATTCCGTTTGCTATTACTTCTACTACAATAATATATTTAGAGTGACTGAATTCAATATATACAAGAACACTAAAAATAAGAATCTTAAAAGCAGAGTAGGGATGGGACTTATAATTCAAGTGCATTTGCCATTTGCTTTCATGCAAGCAGAGGACAAAAGAGAACAATTCTAGAAAGATTTCTTAAATAAGTATGAAGGTAAACAGCGCGAGTCTGAAGAGGCATTTATGAGCATTTCCAGCTGAATATGTTTACAGCATTTCTATGATTAGAAGCCCTGATAAGACAGACTACCTAACTGTGGAAACATTGCAAGAGTGTTCAACTGAATGGGCTCACAGCCGATGTAGGTGAGATCTTCACACATGGGGGGGGGGCAAAGACCTACAATTATCTCCACCATGGCCAGAACTCTACCACCTTTCAGGCTATAGTGTCTGAACACATTCCACTGTACTGTATTCAGCAAGGGCTTTTTTAGTTGCAGCACCTTAGATGTAGAACAGCTTGCCCTGGATGCCCAACTGGCACTGACATGTCCCTTATTTCAGTCCCCATTTAAAACCTGGCTGTCACCCGAGCATTTGGAGATGTGTAATATCGTGGTCTGACTTTCTATCCATCAATTGTGGCCTGGGCTTTGTTTTGAATTGCTAAAACTGTTCCTTACACTCCTCATTGAGATCTACTTTTACAAGGAAGATAAGAAATACTCTGAATTATTAATAAATGATACTACGACACAAGCAAAAATTGAATTTGCAGGAAACCTCAACAGCCCCTTCCCATGTGTGAGGTGACATCATTTCCAATCTGCACATCTATTGGTCATATTACATGAAAATGAAGCCCAACACTCCTAGAGGACAATGGGTGGTGAAGAGTGGGGTAAAAATTGTTCAAGATGCTGATATGCCAACAAAGATCAGCATCTTGAACCAAAGAAAAAGCTCATTAAGTGACTACACATACAGAATGATCAACCACATACTTTTGATTAATACAGGTAGGGAGGTAAATTTGGCTTACTGAATCTGCTTGTGCGGCATACTTACCACAGAAAAGTATAGATCCCCTTTAATAAAGAAACTCAGAAACCTTTAGAAATTGGATCTGCTAATCATGTCAGTTGCCTCATGACTTCTTAAGCCCAGAACATAGATCTACCCCAGCATAAATAGCTTCACTGATGCATTGTGCTGATTCAATATATTATCCTCAAGCCTTCTGAGTCAGCAGGATATTGCATTACTAAAAGAAGATAGTGCTTCAATGGTTTAATATACTGTACCAGGTGTTATCCAATTAACCTGTCCTGCTAAAGAAACAATTTCTATTAGTATAATAGGAATGGTCACCATTCTTCCTCCTACAGTACCCTGGGAACTACAGAGCTTAGATCACCCTCCAATTTGGCAAGGCACAGAGGCTGCAGAGCACAGGAAAGAAGGGAAAAGTCTTGTTGTGTAAAGAGAACTCCATTTCTACAATAATGGTTGAAATCCTGTTGCACAACTACACTAGGCATAAATGGTGATGTCATTACTCCCTTTGTTGGGAGAAATGCAGCATTGTTGTTGTTTAGCCGTTTAGTCGTGTCCGACTCTTCGTGACCCCATAGACCAGAGCACACCAGGCCCTCCTGCAGCATACAAATAAACAAATAAAAAATAAAATAAAATAACTCAGCAATACTAATCTGTAATATAATTTAATTTAATTTGCCTTATCTCTCCTCCCCTTCAGGATCTTTTTTGTCCTGAGGAAGCCTTTGGAAGTCACAGCAGGGAACAGGAGTGAGAGACTTTAATGTCTGAAGATCACCACCAGATCACTGTCAGTGATCCCAATCTGGCTATGGGACCTCCAGCAGCCATTTCCCAATATTAAAGGCTTCCTCTCTCATGAGACTTCAAAATGCTTAACAGAGGCAAAAGGGATCCAGAGGCAGCTTTGAAACCTGAAGGGCAGATAGAAGTTTAAATTAAATTATAACGAAAATTAACATTGATAGGAGGTGATGTCATCACCATTTACACTGTGTAGCTGCACCAACTGGATAAGTCATTGGGCGGTAAAATCATTATCAGAACCTACTATATTTCCTACTGGATGAGATGGTTGGACAGTGTCATTGAAGCAACCAACATGAATTTGACACAACTCCGGGAGGCGGTGGAAGATAGGAGGGCCTGGCGTGCTCTGGTCCATGGGGTCACGAAGAGTCGGACACGACTAAACGACTGAACAATCTATCACTTCAAGACATTACAGTTGGCAGACAATGTTCTTACTTTCTCTGGTTTAGATTCCTCTTCATTCTCATCATCAGAAGATGGTCCTGCCAAAGTGGACACTTTGCTTATTACACCAAGCCGAGCAAGCTGATCCAAGAAAAGGTCACCTCCTTTATCAACCAAATCTCTTATGATCTGTAAGGCTAGTAAGTGACCATCATCATCATCCTGAACAATAAAAAAGTAAACATAAGGAAGCTATATAGCAATTCAATGTATATTTGATTTTCAGTATATTTTCACTGTATATTTGATATTATTTCTTATGAAATAATATTCCTAATATAATAAGATTCACCTGTACTCAACTGGAAGTCTAAGCATCATGTTACTATTATAAAATAGCACTGAGTTTTGACAAGCAGCCCATCACTAGAGTCATCAGTTATTATCACAAGGTGAGAACTGGGAAAGAGACTTTCCACACCACACAGTAATAAATGTGAAATTCCTACATATTGTATAGACAAAATCAGCCAGTCAATTCCAGCTCCAACAAGTGCAACTAATACAATACACATCATACTGCTCAAAATGACTTTAAGTCACTGACTTTAGGGACAGAATAATAATTTCTTTAGAGGCATATTTAATTTGTTCTTAAAATTCTCACTGAAATTTAACCCTACTTCTTGATTCTGCCACTTAGATTAAAAATGCACTAAACTGATGAAAAAGCGTAACTTTAAAAAGTAAAAGCAGAAAAACACCAAGCACAATTACCTCTTGATCGAGAACAGTAGCAGTGATCTCTACCAGCACTGTAGGTAAATTATGCCCAGCATCAGAATCGCAAACTTCTTTTAAAAGAGCTTCAGAACAAAAGTGAATCATTTTTCTGATAAGAGCAAGACTTGCTTTCCTTTTATAGAGGGGAAAAAGAGTATTTTAAGAATTCAAACAAGGAACATATACACGCTAATGATTTCAACTTCAACCTTCCATGCTCAAATGCTGCTACTATCCAGCTGGAATACGGTTTCAAGCTCTAGCCAAATAACTACTCATAGCTCTTCACACAGTACAGGCCATTCACAGAGACAAACTACTACAGCTGACCTTTCTTCCCTTTTTGCCCTACAGTATGTGAAACTGACACATATGCAATACCACCCTAAGCAAAAAGGAGGCCACGGTGCAACACAGCAAGAAGCTATTCTCTTCCTGTCTCCTCCTCCAGCCCTGTGAAAATTTCCTAGAAGTAACTTAATAAGACAGCATGAGTTTTCTTAATCTGTAATGCTATACTACTCTGTATCACAAAATACTACAAACACCAGTACTCCTGTATGCAATTCCAGTTTATCATGGAGACTAACCATCCACATTGGGCTTTGATTTTGGCTTCTCCTCTACAGCACCAATTCTTCCATCATCCTTACTACACTAAATTCTAATACCTCCAGAATTAACAATGTCCTGAAAACACTGCTTTTACAAATTAAATCAAAAGACATGTTTACAGAGTTCTTCTTCCTTATTACCTTATTGAAGGCAGCATAGTTTGTTGAAACGTTTGTGCAAACACAGGCAACAGTCTTTTCAAGTATATGGGTGCCATTTCGGGATCTCCTTTGGGTTCATTTGATTCTTCTTCATCTTTGTTTGCATCTTTCTTTTTCTTTTCATCTCCTTTGTTAACAGGACACATCCAGTCACCTATGATTTATTTTACAAGACCTCTATTACCATTTTATTTTTAACAACACAAATTACTTTAGAAATACATTACAAAATATTCTCCTCACTCTGGGAACAGTAACTCTTTTCATAAGTTTCAGCTGTTTTAAGTGTGATAAAAATGGACATTCCTGTAACTTTAGTACTGTATTTACATATTGGTGGACTTCACAATTTACTCACAACAATCAGGAGTGGTGAAGTTTTTATACTTTTTGTACTTCTAAGGAATGACCATGGTATGCCAACAAATACTTACACATTTTACCAGGATTTTAACCTGATGTTTCAACCTAGACCAATTCCCGACATAGCCAGCAGGGACGGCTGAGGGGACTGATGCCGAGGGAAGCCTGGAAGGAGAAAACTAGAAACTGGGCCTTCTCGGCGGTCGCCCCTCGGCTGTGGAACACCCTCCCTGCTGAAATTCGGCTGGCACCCTCGCTGGGTGCTTTCAAAAACCAATTAAAAACTTGGTTATTTAAATAGGCCTTCCCCCAGTCAATTAAGTGATTTTTCTTTTCTTTTTCTTCTTTTTTGAGTTTTGCCATCTTGGAAACGTGTTGGTTAGTATTATTAATAATAACTGCATTTTGTATGTTATTTTAATGTGTTTTAACCTATGTAAGCCACCCCGAGTAGACGTTGTCTAGAGGGGCAGGGTAAAAATCGAATAAATAAATAAATAAAATAAACTTTAAAAAATCTTACTGTTTTCCTTTTCTCTGAAAATTGTCTTAACAATGTTTTCACTAATTGTTATAAATCCTTCTGTAAATTTGGAACTGATGGCCAATAAAGGTAGCTCTTTAAAATCATCTTGCCTTTGTAGGAAGACTGCAATCTGACACCTACCTGCTCATGTCACTTCTAACACTTACTTATTTAAAATATTTTTACCCCACCTTTCTCTTTAAAAAGGACCCAAGGCAGTGTAAAGCATTAAAAGATAACATTTAAAGCTAAAAACAGTTATGCAGATGTTAAAAAGGATGAAACAAATACCACACTAAAAATAAGGAAACAAAAGCAACATTAAAAACACATTTGAAGCAGTAAGGCACCACAATCCATTTAAAATCCCTAATCAGGCAGCCGGTCACTAAGGGAAAGCTTCCCTGAAGAAAAAGGTCTCTGTCTGCATGCAAAGAACAGCAAAGATGAGGCCAGGTTGGCTTCCTGTGCGAAGGAGTTCCAAAGTCTGGGATAAGTGACAGAGAAGGCCCTCTCCTGTGTCCCCACCAATCACATCTGTGAAGGTGGTGGAACTTTTTTTTTATTTATTTAAGGACAGGTTAGGGAATACAAAAAGTAAGAGGAAATAGGGAAGAGGGAAAAAGGGTTAGGGGGATAGGAGAACACAGAGTATACCATCATCCAATCAATTCCTATTACAATAACAAATTAACTTTTTGCTTTTTCACAGTTTGATTATCCTCCTGCTTTCATCTTATCATTTAATTTTAGTTTAATTCTATGTTACTCCAACACTATCTGGTAACTGCAGCCATTTATACAATGCATCCCATCATTCAGTTTCCTTTTGAATTGAACAGTCTTTCAGCCCATCTGACAGAATATCCATTTTTGTCACTTCCCATATTTTCACAATAAGATCCTCTTTTTTCAGTATCTCTGCTTTCTTAAGATTTTTATTTATTTATTTATTTATTTATTTATTTATTTATTTATTTATTTATTTATTTATTTCTAAAGAATGAAAAGACAATCGAACATTTTACAAATATTAAATACAAAACTATTCCCCACTTTTCTCCAAATCACATATATATACCTTTAACCATCACCTTTTAAAAAAAAATTGACCAACAATCTAAGTCTCTTTTCAAACCACATGTCTCCATTTTATCAGCATATTTTAATAATGGCTTCCAGTTTTCCGTGAATTTACTATGGCTTATTTCCCCTCTATATACTCTAACTTTATTCGTCATTTTTTCCATCAACAATGTATGCCATATTTTACTTGTGAATGCTTGCAGTGAGAGATCTTGGGCTTTTTTCCAATTTTTAGCTATTTCAGATCTTGCGGTGCCTATGAGATTTGCAATTAATTCTTTATATTGTAGTTTCTCATTTCCCCCCGTGAATAATGAAAATAACAATAATGTTTCATTAATCTCTATTTTTTGATTAGTCAGTGTTTCTATCCATTTAATTACCTCCAGCCAAAAAGTTTCTATTTTGGGGCAAGAGATCCACATATGTTCCAGAGTTCCCTTTTGACCGCAGTTCCTCCAACATTTATCGGATATATCTTTATTAATTCTGTGTAGTTTTGTAGGGCATAGATGCCATCGGTGCACTACCTTTAGAACCGTTTCTTTTGCACTTGCTGAAATAGATTTATATGGATATTTTTTCCAGATTCCTGTCCAAGTTTCTTCAGGTATATTAATATTTAAATTTGTTTCCCACACTGTTTTAGATCCTCCACCTTTTCCATATTCTTTTTCAATAATACTTTTATATATTAGTGAGGTTAATCCTTTCTTTTTCTTTTTATCTTTTTGTATACAATATTGTTCGAATTCGGTTAATGTTCTTAGAAGGCCAGTTTTTTGTTGTAAGTGAGTAGCGAAACTTCTTATTTGTTTTATTTGTAGCCAATTGCTTTTTATTTGCTTTGTTTTCTCCTCTATTTGTCTGATAGTGAGTGGTTCCCCTGACTCGAATAAGTCATTAATTCTATATATTCCAATTTGCTTCCATTCCTTAAATTGTGCATATTTTTCTTTAGACTTAAAATCTGGGTGATCCATGAGGGGACATAAAGGGGATACTGGGGGGGGCAATGTTTTACTATGTTTTCTCCATATCCTTAATGTTTCAGAAATGAATGGGTTCTGTATTTGTTCTCCTTTTCCAATTGTTTTTGTAGTATAAATATACTTGTTTACTATGTCCATTTTCATTTCACTTTCCATTTTAACCCAGTCTGAATTTTTACAAGTCTCGTCAATTTGTATAAATTTAATAATTTGGTTTATTTGCAAAGCTTCATAGTATTTTAGGAGCTGTGGTATTCCTAATCCCCCCTTTTGACCCTGTCTATATTTGACGCTATTTATAAATCTTATCTTCTTTCCCTTTCCTGCAATAAAATTTTCTAGCTTTCCTTGCCATAGTTTTACTTTTTTTGTATCTGGCTGTAATGGGATATTTTGGAATAGAAATTGAAATTTTGGTAATATATAAGATTTAATCAGAGCAATTCTCCCCAACACTGATAAGTTCAAATTGACCCATTTTGTCATTTTTTCTTTTGCAAATTTAAATAGATTTTTATAATTTCTGTAGATTAATTGATTAAGATTTTTTGTTACCCATATTCCTAAGTATTTAAAACTTGAATAACATAACTCTAAATGAGATGCATCTCTAATTTCATTTTGTTCCCTAATAGGGATATTTAAACATAATAATTTAGATTTTTGGAAATTAACTTTTAAACCTGTATATTGACTATACTCGTCTAATATTTCTTTTAAATGTTCTATTCTTTTTAATGGGTCCTCCAAAAAAAGAAGCATATCATCTGCATATAAGTTAATTTTGTGTTGTCTATTTTTTGTGGACAGTCCTCTAATGTTTTCACTTTCTCTTATTTTTGTCGCAAGAGGTTCTATTATTAATGCAAATAGGATTGGAGACAAGGGATCGCCTTGTCTAGTTCCCCTAAATAACGTAAATTTTTCAGATTCCAATCCGTTAATAAGTACCGTAGCACCTGCTCCTATATATAGTTCCTTTAAAACTTTAATAAAGTTTTTACCCATACTCATTTTTTCCAACAGATCAAACATGAATTTCCATTCCACCCGGTCAAAGGCCTTAAGAGCATCCAGTGAGAGTATTGCCATCTTCTTTTTTTCTTTATTGGCTGTGTATATAATATTCAATACTCTCCGGATAGATCTCCCTCCAATCTTTATCCAAACATTATAATATAAAAATCACTTTTAACCCAGCAAATTCAAAATCAAATAGAACAGTGGCACAATTATTTCTTCTTCTCCCGAGTTTAGCAAGCTTCTACTGTCAGTTTCACACGCAGTCCGGCAAACAAAACAAAAATCACAGACTCTCAAACTGTCCAGTAGTTGTCCTTGAAGCCCGGCTTATGATCTTTCCATTAACACCTTGATGCTCCTCAGTCCAATCGACCATGTCGGCTCCTTCTTTCTTCTCCAGAAAACAACCAGATTCTGTTGTTAATAGTTCAGAGTCCAGGAAAAGGCAAAGAGAAACATGTCCCAGCCAAACTGCATTCACAAAACTCACGTCTCTTAAATCCTGTCCGATGGTATTACCATCTGGGATTCTTTTCCAGAAACATAAGATCTATTTTTCCGTCTCACTCTCTCGGCTTTGAAACCAGCCTGCTATATTAAGAGTTCACTTGGGGAGGAGAGTTAGTTTTGCTTTTGAAGCAAACTGATAAAATATGCTCGCCGCTGCTTTTCTTCTTTCAGCCAAATATTTTCATTCTTATTTTCAGCTTAATGGGGCTGTTTCATAAATCAAAGGCTTCAGCTTACTTAGTTGTTATATATTTTAAGCTTATATTGGTTGTTCTCCTCTCCCTCGATAAAGGGTTACTCATGGCTCCATGCCAAATATGGCTCCTGCTCCGATCCGTGCTAGGTGATTTCTTTAGAGGGAAGAAGTCCGGGTTTGCCTCCCATTCTTCTCCTTCTGCTGCTCACCATCTGCTTCAGAGAGACTTCTTCTAGACACTCCTTCGATTCCCATTTCAAAAGGGGGATCCCGGACCAGACGGTTCCAGTTTTTTCAGAGAGAGCTCTTCTCTGGAGCTACTGGCAGCACCGCAACAAAGCCCCGCCCAAGATGGTGGAACTGAGAGAAATTCTCCCCTAATGATCTCAATATCCGAGCAGGCTCATAAAAGGAGACAAGTTCCTTGAGACAGCTTAAATCGAAGCCATTTAGGACTTTATAGGTTAAAACCATCACTTTGAATTGTGTCTGGAAAAGGATCAGCAGCCAGTGGAGCTGTTTTAATGGGGGGGAGGGGTTTTATATTCCCTGTAACCAGCTGTAGTTAGCAATTTGGCTGCTGCATTTTGGACCTGCTGAAGTTTCCAGACACTTTCAGAAGCAACGCCATGTACAGCATGTTCCAGTAATCCAGCCTGGATGTAACTAAGGCATATATCACTGTGCCCAGATCAGAACTCTCCAGGAATGGGTGCAACTGGCACACTAGAAACACTTGCATGTGCAGCTTCAGAAATAGATGAAATGAGCAATGTCATGTGCATGTGTAAGCCGTATTCACAGCCTACCTTAATCCCAGAACCACACATACTGCTTATCACACTGATTTTTACAAATCAAAACACGGAGCTGCCACTACTAGATGAAGGAAGCCACTACTACATGAAAACATGTTATTATTGTTCAGATAGTGCAGTTTCTGATTTTGAAACAGAAACTACCAAAGCAGATACCTTCTAGCAGAATGCATTCTCAACAGTAAAACATTTAAAAAATTCTTCTAAATAAAGATCTACTTCTATATTTTTATATTTAACTTAAATTACTACTTTTGTCATAAGAAAACAGATTGTCACTTTTTATACTAACCAGGAGACTGAAGGATGGCAACTACTTCACTGTGCCCTCTTTCACGAGCTTTGTCCAAAGGAGTCTTTCCATCTTCATCTCTCAAATCTGGATTGGCACCATGACGCAACAGAGTCTTTAAAAAATATATCAAATTTTAAAATCAACATAGCTTTGTTCTCTTTACAAAATACATAGTCAATGTAGTAACAGTTGAGATTTATTTGACTTTGCCTGAAGACACATGTAATACAATCTCAATATACTTTTAAATCTACATAGGTTTTTAAAGCTCAAAGACCACATCTAGTCTTGGATTGGAGGCTTAAGGACACAGGTATGCATGTACAGTGACACAATACAGTGACGCTCCCCTGTAGCGACGATAATCCGTGCAGCAAAAATCGTCGCTATACGGATTCGTCGCTATGCGAAAATAAAAAGCCCATAGGAACGCATTAAAACCTGTTTAATGCGTTCCTATGGGCAAAAAACTCATCTTTATGTGAAAATCCTTCATACGGCTGCCATTTTCGCTGCTCGGTAAGCGAGGAATCCGGGTGAAAACACAGTGGGTGGCCATTTCTTACCCGGCGGCCATTTTGGAACCGCTGATCAGCTGTTGGGAAATCATCGTTATGCAAAAATCGGTAAGCAAAACAGCTTACTGATCGTCACAAAGCGATTTTTTCCCATTAGAAACATCGCAATGCGATCACAAAAATGATACCAAAAAATTGTCGCTATGCGGATTCGTCGTTAAACGGGGCGCCCGTCAAGCGAGGCACCACTGTACGTAGCTGGGAAGCTACTAGTTTCAGAGGCTACACAGGGAATAGCCAATAGTTTACCCTTAAAGTGGGAGAATGTGCATTGTTGATTTGGTTCAGTCTAGAAATAGAATTATACCCTTACTACAGAGAAGAGTGGATGTAAATTTCTTTCCTCCATAATATTCCAAATCCTAATCTGCAAGACAGTGTGAATACAGCCACTGGGTGTGTTCATCTGACACAGTAATATCTGCCATATCTTTAGATTATCATGGATAAGCTACAATGCTGTTGCATACTGTTTGAATGTTCTTGCTTGCCTCATTTTTGGCAACATAAAACAATGAATTTCCTTTCTGGTTTCTTGGGAGATAAATAAACCACATCAGTTACTGCATCCATCTTTACTTGACCCAATTAACAAATCACAAAGCAAAGCTTTTTAGCTGCTCTTATTATAAGCAGGAGCAAGTGTCCATCAGTGCTACCAACCAACTACATCCACCAGCATCCTGACCATTTACGAGAAGTCCACATTCCCACAGAACCCTGACTTGTGCTGTGAATATATCCAGTGAGTCACTTTTCCATTTATTCAGTGCTATCAAACATTTGAACGCACACATGCCAAACACAAATATGCCCTACTAGAATATCAGAATAATCCCCGGGGCAGAAAATTGACCCCAGACCCATCAGAGTTGTCCATTAAGTTGTCCTCAGCATTTACCTCCAAATTCCCTCTTTTTCTCATCTTCTTCCTTCCTTATATTTGTTACAGATCATTTACATTAAGAAGAGATTTGTTGGAACAGATTAGATGAATTGTTTAGCCTTTACTTCAGTTGGCCAAGATGTGTTTGTATTGCTGTATTTTTTAAAGTTTAAATGAATATGCAACAATGAAGTCACCTTTGCTACTTGAGGTCTTCCAAAACAAGCTGCATAATGTAAGGATGATGATCTTTGACCCCTATTAACATCTGCTCCTCGTTCACAGAGAAATTCAACCTGTTTACAAAAGAATAATTTATTTTTAATTATACATTTTTCTTTATACAAAAATTAAAAACATTCTTTTTTTTGCTCTTTACCATTTCCTGAGTTCCAAAAGCTGAGGCCCAGTTTAAGAGAGTCTGTCCTACATCATCCATAAAATTTACTTCAAAAGCTGGAAAAGAAAAAAAAATGTTGTTCTAAATTTGTAATATAATTGTCACAATAGAATGAACTCAAATGGTAACTCACAGCATTTGCCTCTGCAGACCAGACAATACACTAAATATTGTCTTCAGCCAAGACACACAAGACCAAAGTTATCAAGACAACTTTTTTTCAGAGGTAGTATATTTTAAGGGGGAAAATGAACATTTAATAAATGCACAGAATATGATGACATCAAACAAAAGCCTTTCCCTTACCTCCTGTGTCAATAGCATCTATTAGGGCATCAGTATCTTTGCTACGGATGCAATCTATCAGCTGTCGATGAGAACGTTCTCCAGTACTATCCAGTCTGCGCAATCCTGGGATTCTGCCTGTAGATCCAGCACTAGATTTTGGCAAGGCTTTCCGTCCTTCAAACAGTAGCACCAAAAGAAGATCTACCAAACGCATGGTATCAAGTACACATCTTTCATCACCCTGCAATGCACTTTCTATAGAATCTGGTAGCTCAGATCTTAGGAGATCCTGGAAATAATTAAAAGTCTGAACAATAAAAATATACAGGACTTTAGAAAATCCAATGAGAAAGGGATTACACCTCTATATGAAAAAGCTAAATTCTGATAAATGAAAGTCAATGAAAAATAGTAATACAAATTTTAAAATGTAAATATAATGAAGGTTTATACCATAAAAAACATATTTCTTTAAATTCTTCATTATCATTATTCAAAATACAGAACACTATGGAAATGTAAAATGTGGCCATAAAATTACACACCAAAAAGACACATTAAGGTTAATTACTAATGTTTAATTGTATTAATGAAATTCTTACATGTGTAACTACTGGAGAGCCTCTGCAGAGTGTTGATAATAGGCTTACAATGGTTGACACCTGATTGCTTAGTTTAGAGTCTGCAGTTGCAGATGGTGCCCCTGTACTACTCCGGCCAGGTTTGCATGCTGAAGATGGTCCTGAAATTGTGCCACCTGCTGCAGCCATGCGAGATAACAACTCCTCAGTTAGACCATGTTTGGCTAGTGGTGCTGGATCAACTCCACGGCGTGTAAATCGATCAGCTAAGGAGGCAAAACATCGCAGTGCACCATCTGAAACCTGAAGGATATAAAAATACTTAGGATGAATTACTCTGGCCATGATCAGCCAAGGACCAATTTTAAAGGAAAGCACTGATATCATCATCTGGATAGTTCAGTGGTTTAGGTACATAGCTGTGGAACCAGAGGCTGGGAGTTCGGATTCCCCACTGTGCCTACTTGAAAGGGGCCAGACTTGATGATCCAGCTCTGCAGTTCTAAGATGATGATGATTTAGGAAAACTAAAGAAAGAAATACTACTTGGGACAAATTCAGTATGTCACTGCCATTTTGTTAATTAATGACTCTGTTAGTAGTCTCTTCTGATGTGAATCTATCTGTGGAGTGTGTGAGGAAATTGGCAAAAGAGGGGTTAATAGGTTTCAGTTGCCCTGTAAAATTCAGGCCTGTTGGCTTGTGCAAGAGAGAAGCTTGGAATGAGGTTAGGAGACAACTCACAGATGGATGTTATCTGCCAGTAGCCAAGATCAAAACACTTCTTTCCCTGGTTCCTTAACTAAATGAAACTGGCTTCAGCTGAACTAAAGGGAAGGGGAAAATAGCCTGATGATTAAAATTACTCAGAAGAAAAGTTACTCCCTTCTAGAAAATTCAGGATAACTGACAATCTGATTGGTAGATTACTCTCAAAAGGTCTGGAATACTGATGATGGGTATAAAAATGGCACAGAGAAATTCATGATTTACATTAGCTTCTCTTAGTAGGCAATTACAGTGGTACCTCGACTTACGAACGTCTCCACTTGCGAACGTTTCAAGTTACGAATGGCTCCGTTCACAAAATGTTGCTTCAACTTGTTAACAGAGTCTCAACTTACAAACGAAAAGAAAAAGAAAAAAAAACTTTCCTGCCTTTTGTTTTTACCTAAGTTCATCTTAGGTCAAAAGAAAAAATAAAAAAATTCTCCCCCTAGTGGTAGAGTACGGATTAACCGGCTTTTCATTAGTTCCTATGGGAACTAGTGCCTCTACTGTACTTAAAAACAGCACTTTGACATACGAACGAAAAACAGCCTGAACGGATTTCAATGCATTCCTATGGGAAATCTTGCCTTGACTTATGAACTTTTTGATGTACGAACACCATTCCAATACGGATTAAGTTCGTAAGTCGAGGTACCACTGTATGTTCCTTTGCTATTTAGTAGGCATTTTGTATATGGTCTGGAACTATGATATGCTTCTGTTGTGTTACACTTAGTAGCACAGGATAGCTAGCTTTATTAATTTCTCTGGCAGCTATTCTTGAATTGTCTCTCAGCTTCTTTGAATAAGTATTGGCTTCACAAATATTGATTGCTTTTGGAATTTTTGAACTGAGTTTTGAAACAGCTTTTGAACTTTATTTTCCTTTTTCACTTTTTTGCAACTCCTTCGATAAAATAATACAATTTTCACAGCAATTTGTTTATTTTTGGGAGAGGGTTTGTTCATAACTAAATCCAGATCCTACATTGGGGAACTACTGGATCCTTTTGCATTTGTGGATATATTTTTGCTTTTCCTGCATGGTAAGGTTGACATTTAAGTTAAAGCATGCAATTTTGTGAGTTTTGGTATTCCCCAAAGGACTTGGGAGTCAGGGTGGCTTAGAGCACTGAGAAGAGGCCAGACATGTCCAACAGCACACTGACCCCTTGAAAGGTACCCATATCAGGAAAAGTAAAAGTAGTGTGACTAAGTGGACTTCTCTGTCCCAGTCATAATCTTGATGAAGTGTAACGGGAAAAACAAGACCAAACTTTCAAATAGAAATATGTGGGATAAATAGCTATTCTCAAAGAAGAAACACTGAAGATGTTCTTCCTGGTTTATTCTTTAGTTACAGCAGTCTAAAATTATTCAGGGCAGTATACAGATAACTTTTAAAAAGTCTAATTTAACAGTTTATAAAGTCTTTTCCTTGGAAAAAGAACAGATTGATATCATGTTTTCTTATTGGCTAATAAATACCAACTTGCTTAGCTGTGACGTTCCACTACATATGAACTTGGAATCCATAGTTACATCACACTATCCTTTGCTCCCTGCCCCCTCCCCATTAGCCTTCAAACCTGATCAGGGTAGCCCAGTTTGTCTGTACTATAAGATATATGATATTTATAAGAGGGCAAACAATCACAAATATATACTGTATGCTCATCCCTGATCTTTGTATAGGGTTTGAAGGGGGCACAGGAATGCAGGCAAAGTGAGGAAAGATCATCTCCCCATTTTCCAATTAAACTGAATTCTGCTAGTCCGTTAATAAAAGTCCATAAATATCTGAACTAAATCTTATGCAAAAAGTCATACAGCGATATGTTAAGAGAATCTGTATCCTACATGCATTACTTTCCCTCTTGTGAGCGATGGAACAAGATAATAGCTTTATATTTAATGTTTGTTTTTATTGCACAGTGCTCTTATGCAAAGTATAAGCATGAGTTGAAAGGAATCTTTCTTCAGTCCAATGATTTCAACAAGAATAAAAAAAGAATCCAAATAATGTAAGAAGGCCAAACATATTAAGAGTGCCAACACTTGCATCCAATATATTTGAAGTCTGTTACACTGGAAACAACAAATTAGCTGACATCAGAACTGGGATGTATAGACATTTCATTTTTCATCGTATTTTTAAAGCTATGGTAGAAGTCATCCAATTTTGTCAACTACAGAAATACAAATAGTGGAGAAATTCTGAACTGCTTACCTGGTGGTCTTCATGTTTTAACAGACTTGAGAGAGATTCAACACAGATCTCTAAAGAGGAATCCTGAGGTTCCATTTTTCCACAGAGTCTGGATACCACTGCCATAGCAGAATGTAAAGTATCTTTGTGAACTAAATGCCCACTGTCACGAATAAATGTCAACACACAGTTCAGTCCTCCAGCTTCAAACACAGCACCTGACTCACGAGTACAAATGAGTTCCAATACCTAGCATGAAAAAAGAATTAGAATAATAAAATATCAAACATGATTATCTACTAAATATAATGTCTGTTGCAGGAATAAGAAAGCTTATTGTGCAGATTATGCAGAGATTAGAGGCATGCATAAGTAACAGACAGAAACAACTGAAAATAGGACTAGAAATACTACCAATGTTGTTATAATAAAAACATATTACAGTGGTGCCTCACATAGCGACATTAATCCGTGCAGCAAAAATCGCTGCTAAGCGATTTCGTCGCTATGCGATTTTTAAAAGCCCATAGAAACACATTAAAACCTGTTTAATGCGTTCCTATGGGCCTAAAACTCACCTTAAAGTGAAGATCCTCCATACGGCGGCCATTTTCGCTGCCTCTTATGCGAGGAATCCGTGCAAAAACACAGCGGGTGGCCATTTTTTTTACCCAGTGGCCATTTTGGAACCACCAATCAGCTGTTAAAAATTTTCGTTTTGCGATGATGGGTAAGCGAAACAGGGACTGATCATTGCAAAGCGAAAAAAACCCATTTAAAACATTGCAATGCGATCACTTTTGCGATTGCAAAATCTTCATCGCTATGCGGTTTCGTTGCTAAACAGAGTGCCCGTTAAGCGAGGCACCACTGTAAATATAAAACAACTGAATTCATGGAAGTATCATTATAATGAAGTGTGGGGGAAAAACACAATGACAGCAAACAGACCACTATAAGTGATTTAAGTGTGTGATGTGTGACCAACTAAGAAAATATTAGAACTTCTGTGAAGATTTGTAATAATTATAATAATAATTTATTACAATCAATGACCAGGAAAATAAAAATACATTATTTAGATAAAAACACATATCAGAGACATTGGTCAAGGCATGATACCATAAATGCACCCTCTGGCTCTTTTACAACATTAAACTTAAAAAACATGTTCTGATTTAGCCATCAGCATTGAAGAATATGAAAACTTTTAAAACATCACAGCAGTCACATGATGTAGGATGAGACTAGGAGACACATAGAACCATCAGTATGCCACCCCAACTCTGCTAGAAAGTAAGTTAAACAAAACTTCTCCAAAAAGGGGGGGGGCACGCAAAGACCATATGTGGTCAGGAGTCTGTGGCAAGCTATTGTGGCAGCATAGTATTTGGTCACTTTACTACCGTAGTAATATAAGAAACCTTATCAGAGAGCAGCAAAATAACATAACATTTGTCAAATCTCCCAGGAAATTTTTGAAAAATAGGGGAGAGAAGATCCTTGCTGAGATCTTGATAGAAATGACAGTATAAGAGAACATGCCCCACTGTTTCTACTTCACCACCATCAAAAGGACATAAACAATCAGAATAGGATATGCCTTGAAATCTCCCTTCCAGGAGATTAGAAGGCAGCACATGAAGTCTGGCTAAAAAAGCTCTTCTACATATAGGTGGTATTATACTGGTCATATAGGTGGGAAGTATAAAGATGTTTTTTACAACACTGGATTTGCCCAGGAAACCTAAATGTTCTGAGGTTCTAAGCCCAGATCCTTTGCTTGACAACTGATTTGGCCTTGGCATAAGCCATAGCTATAAGCATATTTGGGGAAAGACCAATTAGCAGGTGACACTTCCATTCCGACTGGAAGGTGTCGGAGAGAGTCAATGGTGTTTTATTTTAGTCATGTCATCTTCTGGTTGCTGCAAAATGGTGGAGGGCGGGGTTCCACTTAACTAGAGCTTATTTTGGGGGTAGGGCTTATATTATGAGCATCCTGAAAAATCATACTAGGGCTTATTTTCAGTTTAGGTCTTATTTTGGGGAAAACAGGGTAACAACCAACACCATAGTTTTTGAATAGTTAATAGTTAGCTACTCTTTGTTATAATAGCTGTGAATATCTGTTTTGACTACCAAAAGAAGTCTGGGTCGAAAACAGATTCCAGATGCCAAGTTAGATGGAGACGGTGTGAGAGCGCTGCAAAGGGCTAAATCCAATGTTAGTTTTTTCTACAGGAGACACACTGAAACAGTATTAAGTTTATTTCCTAAACTTAAGGAAAACTTAATTCTTTTAAATAGGACTAATGATGGGTTTAAATCAGGGCACCAATTTCTGGAGGTCCAGAAGACTGCACATTCAGTTTGTGCTTGTCCATCTCTGATTTAGACTTCTGCATCTCAATGGAAGGACAGGTCCTGAAGCTGAGGCTCCAATACTTTGGCCATCTCATGGGAAGAGAAGATTCCCTGGAAAAGACCCTGTTGTTGGGAAAGAGTGAAGGCAAGAGGAGAAGGGGACGACAATGGACAAGATGGTTGGACAGTGTCATCGAAGCTACCAACATGAATTTGACCCAACTCCGGGAGGCAGTGGAAGACAGGAGGGCCTGGTGTGCTCTGGTCCATGGGGTCATGAAGAGTCGGAAATGACTTAATGACTAAACAACAATAATCGCAAAATAATTCTTACTCTGAAATATAACTAGCACTGATACATGTGATTTAGAAGTCTCAAGACTCAAATATGTATGGGTCAAGTTAAGATATAATGCAGGAAACCCATGAATAAGATCACACTGTTGTATTAATACAGTATTAGTAACAAATGTAGGTTTGAAGTTGTATTAGGACCACTGTGCTAGCCAGAGATGGGGGGAGGGGAAGTCCCCTTCTATGTCAATCTGCCGTGAAGGCAATACATACAGGTTATAGTCAAGAGGTGCTAAAACATGTTTCCTTATCTCCACAGCTGCTAAAAAGTGGTTGCTTTTAATTTCAGGAAATCTTATCCATGTCTGAAGCCTAGATGCTATATTTTAATTTGCCTGCTAAGGGTGCTTAGAAGCATGAGATATTATATTGTTACACTTCCGCATTTTAAATGTATATGAATGCAAGCGAGAAAATGATCACGCGCTTATATAAACATATGAATACCATCATAGTCTGGCACAACATAGAACAAGTACAGTGACGGCCTTGAGAAAAACTATTTGTCCTTTAATACAGTGGTCCCCAACCTTTTTGGTACTGTGGACTTGTTGGGGGGGATCGGGGTCTGTGGGAGGGGGAGCAGAGCACCCCCACGCTCACACGCATGTGCGAGGGGGCTGCACTCACTTGCACAGGCACTCACACATGCACAAATGGGTGGAGGTCCTTATGCAGCACACACACTCATGCGCATGCGCAAAGGGGCAGGGAGTGCTTGCAGGGCACGCACTCGTGCACATGCAGAAAAGGACTGTGCGGGTGGGCTTGCGGGGCATGCAGTGGGGGCGGAAGATCTGTCTCTGCAGCCCAGTCCAGCCAAGGCTACGGACAGGCACCAGGCCACAGACCAGGGGATGGAGACACCTGCTTTAGTACAAGTGCTAATGGGAAGTGGTTCCATAAAGTAGCCAACAATGTTAAAGTTCATTTTTTGCTCTTATTTAAATCCTTTTTTTCCACTGGGGCCTTCTACAACAGACTGTTGTCTGCAGTCCAAGTAGAACTTATATCAATTAATAAAGAGATATTAAGGAGAGAATTGCTCTCTTCATCTTGTGAAAATAATTTCAACAGTTTATTTTATGCTTTTTAATAATATTGAAGCAATTCATGCATATTATTATTATATTTCTGATGTAGGAGAAATTGCTGCACATCTCCAAATAATTCCTGACTTGTATTTGTATACTCAAAACAAAATGAAAATACTAGCCCTGTGTACATCACAACTGCCAAATATGTGGTTTCTCCTGAACTGATTATTATCTGTGTAAGGAAAAAGCATCATGTGCAAATATGTCAGAGGTCTTGGACCAGTCTTTCCAAATCCTGTTTTGCCACCTGCAGCTATTTAGGAACATACTTGCTTGTGGTTTTGTAGAAGTCTGAGTGTATTGATTTGATGAAAAACTCAAAACAATGACATCCTATTGACTAGAGTATACAACTCTAATAAATGCAGTTTACTCTCATGAAGCTTTCCATTTTATGACAAAGAAAAATCCATGCAACATACCTTGACACACTGCTCAGCCAAGTCTCTGCTAGTTCTGTTATTAAGTTCAACAACTACTAAACGATTGCAAAGTGCTTTGATAGCACCATCTACCCCTACAATTCGGCGGGTGCATTCTGCTGATACATCCAAATAATAAGTTATGGCACGGGCTGTAACCTCCAAAACATTGTCAGGAGCACTTTCATCAAGAAAAATTTTGCACAGTGCTGGCAAAAAAGTGCGAGGCGGACATCTGAAAGAGAAGAAAGACTATTAGTATTCTGGATATTCATTTTTCAGAGGATATTATTTCTCATATCTACACATCAACAGATTAATACCTGAACTAAATGAGTGTATTTCAAACAGTGTTCCAATATAATGTGCTGTATCCTAATTTCCAGTCTATGAAAAGAACACTCAGGCACTTTTCTCCATGCTTTCCCCAATAATTCCCTCTCTCCTTTAAAAATTGTTCTTGAGAGCTGGAAGACTGTTAGACGAAGTGGTACATAGGAAAAAAAGAATTGGTGGGAATTGGTGGAGGGAGTCCTTTCTATTCATATACAGGCAGTAAAAACCAATATCACATACAAGTCAGTATCTACAACTGCAAACAACAACAAAAGTGGCTATAGGCACACTATCTACTTCTGGAATGGAAAAATAAATCTATCTGGCTGTGCACAAATTAACTCAACAGGAGACCCATGCATTGCTTTTAGATGCACAGTCTAATTGCCACAATTAAACTGAACAATGAACTCAGTAATCTGAGGTAACAAAAGCTCTATGGCATTGATAGATGAAACTACGCTGCAGATCTGAAGTGTATTATGACAGATTTTAATCCTTATGGTCTGCATACCTTCAAATTAGCATCTCATTATACATTTACAAGGTTAATTCAATAAACCTTCAAATCTACAAAGGCTTGTCTTACTGACAATAGGGATCGTTTCTTCACTCTATCTAGAGTGAATAATGAACCCAAGATGAAACATATTTAGACATGTAGGTTGAACAGTGCTATACACGAGACTAGAGAAAAGACCATACTAAGTAGGAGAATACTTCTTTTGCATGTAAACATCCCGTATTCAGCCTGAGATACTTTAGGTATGAAAAAGATCTGTCTGAAATCGTAGAAAACTGCTGTGAGTGAGTGCAAAGAATACTGTTACATGGAGTTTATGTAGGGCAGCTCTTCATGTTCCGTTCTAGGGCGGGGAGAGGTAAAGGTAAAGGTTCCCCTTGACAATTTTTGTCCAGTCGTGTTTGACTCTAGGGGGCAGTGCTCATCCCCGTTTCCAAGCCAAAGAGCCAGCGTTTTGTCCAAAGACAATCTTCCGTGGTCACATGGCCAGTGCGACTTAGACACGGAACGTTGTTACCTTCCCACCGAGGTGGTCCCTATTTATCTACTCGCATTTACATGCTTTCAAACCGCTAGTTTGGCGGGAGCTGGGACAACCGACAGGCGCTCACTCCGTCACGTGGATTCGATCTTACGACTGCTGGTCTTCTGACCCTGCAGCACAGGCTTCTGCGGTTTAGCCTGCAGCACCACCACGTCCCTAAGGCGGGGAGAACACTGAGGCAAATATCCTATGGAGCTTAGCTGAGTATGAAGCTTCGCCAGTGAAGTAAGAAGAAGTCAGGCTGCCTGTACAAACATTAGTGTTGCACAAGAAGTAACCTCCATTAAGAATACCTGTCCTTCACTTACAACATAAAATGACTGCACAACTGGTGCAGTTACAAATCACTATGCAGGCAAAACTTTCTGCTGAGCAGAAGGTAAACAGGATTTTGGCCTGAATACTTATCCATTATAACACATTACTTACATGTTACTGTGCTGTTCTATGCATTCAATTTCTCATTGGATGCTGTGAATTTTTAAGCTATTGTAACAAACTACATTTACACAGAAGAGCAATTTTTCCAGTGCACCTTTCCGAAATCTTTATCCAAAATGCCTCTTTAAAGACAGTATACTTAAAAGTTTAAATGCAGTTAATTAAGGAGATAAGGAAACTCATAATGCCCATTTTGTAATGAAACAGGAGCAAGAAAAGCAGATCACATTTTGCTTGTAAGCACAGAACATTACAATTCAGGCATGAGATAATCAAATTACTAATGCAGTATTATATAAGGAAAGATACATCCTATTAAAAGACATAAAACTGAACAAAATACTTCACTAAAATTATCACTGGAAAAGGTTGTTTCACTGAACATAAGTAGCACTGAAAACAGCTTGTACCTTCATCTGTAGGGTGCCCTTTCCACAGTGAATTTTGTTATGTGCATTATCTGCAACAGTCTGTACCATATGATCTGTCACACACCCAACACATAAGGCTGTAAAAAGAGCTGTACCAATTCACACCTTAAGATTTTTCAAGTCTAACACTCTGTTCCCATTGTGGTTAATCAGATGTCTATAGGTACTCCAAATCAGGAGATAAGCACACTATTTGCCTGTGTTCCCTAGCAACAAGTATTCAGAAGCAAGCACTACGGTTAATGCACAGCCATGGGTTGCAGTTACTGACTACTTAACCTCTATGGCCTAGTATAAATACAACTGCTACTCTCAACTAGAATAAAGCTACTGAATCACGACAACAGGAATCTCATATTTGTAGAAATCCCACTGATTCAGATGCTATAGTGGGGACTTCCAAATGGTTTTAGGCCCACAGTTCTTTTTTATCCTGGTTTAAACCCATCTACATGAGCTACCATTAGTATATCTATGTGGCAGCTAATCGTATAATTTAACTAGATCCCACTGAAAATGTATCTGGGCTAGTTTTTTTTAATAGCCCAGCATTCAGCTTCTTTGTGTCAGCCTGTGTTTCAAGACTGGGAGAAAATGTCTCCTTACATACTTTTTCCACAACCTGGATAACACCTAAATGCATGCAGGGTGCCTGGAGACAAACCACACTAGATGCAATTTAACTAGGACAGCTGGCACACACAAAAGGTATATTGCACAGATAATTAGGAAAAGCCCTAAGCTGCCAAGGATTTGAAACAACCTGCAAAAACTGTTAATATAGTACTGTATAAGTAATGTAAATATTACCCCTTGTAGTAACGAAATAAAAGTATGTTCATGCTAACTAATTTATATCCCACCTAATCATTTATTTAAAAAAAAAAATCTTAACCCCTCCTGCATCAGGATTAAAAAATATATACTGAGTTCTGGAGTATTTACTGACCCTACTTACAAAGAATCAGCATCAAGTTTAGTATACAGTATAATATACTTATCTTGTATTTCTTAAATAATTACAGCCACTCACCCACCCTCCACCCTACTCACATAAACAAGGCAAACCTAATGCCAACCGGAGTCTTATCAGCTCTGCTTTTCAATTAAAAATTACACAGGACACTTTTGGTCTCAGTACACTGCACTAATTAGAACAAAAAAAAAAAAAACGCTTTGGGACAAATTGTGCCACAGCAAATGTTAAAAAAAAAAACACCTGCACATGACTACCATATGAAACTTGTGTTACTAGTTATAACAACTCTAGTGACAATATTTTAGATTCTTTACCTCAGATCTAGAAGTGGATTCTACAAGAAAATATTACTCTGACTGGATTATACTGTGCCAACCAAGTATGCATGAAGATTAAGGACACAAAGTAAAAATCCCTTGCCATGAACATACAATCAAAATTTAAACTGCAAAGGAAGAGAGGCAAGAACACAGCCTGAAAACATTTTTATAAAATTGAGTTATATTTCAATACTGAGCAGGTAAGAACAGTTTTGCCTGCTGTTTGCAAAAGTATGGTTTGACTATCAGACCTTAACTTTTATGGGACTTTCCTTCCATTTTCTGAGTTAAATTTTGCAACATTGTGACAGTCATATAACATTAGGGAAAAAGGTTCTTTCTACCATCAAATGTAATTTCATGGGAATTGTAAAGGGTAAAAACACCTTCTTTTACAGACATCCCCTGTTCTCTTTGCCACCACTCCATTCTCCAAAATTAATCAAGTCAGCAGGTTTTAACCAAAAATTGAGTGAGGAAAATTTACTTCCACATGATTGGAGCAGAGGTTACTAAACCCTCTTTGACCTGATCTGTATTTACCAAAAGCTACTATTTACATACAGTGGAGTCTCGACCTACGAACGGCCCGACTTACGGACTTTTCGACGTACGGACAGCTCCAGCCGCAAAATTTCGGATCGACTTGGCAGGGAAAAAGGGCGGGAAATTCAAACCGTTGGTGGCAAAGTGGCTGCTTCTTTAGCTCTTTCACCCCAACGGTTTGGAAAAGGGATGCAATGGGAAAGCCCAACCAGAGCAAGCAAAGGGCAGCGCAGCAGCGGCGGGGAGAAAGTCTTGCTCCCCAGCCGGGGAAGACTATTAAGGAGAGACTCCCTAGCCATTGGTGGGAACCCACCTCTCCCCCCCTGCTCAGCGCCCAATACCGATGGATTCCCCCCATCGCCGGGCCTCTTACATGCAGCCAGAAGCTGGGCTAGCCGTCCCTTGCAAGCCGGGGCTATTTGCAGGCAAGTTCTCCCTGGCTTTATCCCGCCCGCAACGTCAGCACTAAGGGGAATCTCCTGCCACCCAGGGCCTCTTTGGCACGGTGGTAACTGGCCAGCCCTCGCCCTTGCTGATAGCTGTAGGCGCGTTGGGGTGTGTGTGGCCGCTGCAGGAGGAGCAGCGGAGAAGCTGCAAAGCTGCCCGGTGGGGGGAAAAGCCCTGATTGGCTCCCGCCTTTCTTCCCCGCCCCCCGCCCGGCTTCTCCGCTGCTGAAACCACCATTGGGGCAGCCCTTTGGGAGAAGCCGGGTGGCGGGGAAGAAAGGCAGGAGCCGATCCGGCCTTTCTCCTCCACCGTGCGGCTTCTCCCGAAGCACTGCGCCCAATGGTGGTTTCGGCAGTGGCGGGGGAGAAAGGCGGCGGGGGTGGCCAAGCTCGGCGGCCGTAGCCCTGGCCCGGTGGCAGAGGCCAGGCCCAGCGGCGGTGGCCAGAACCTTGGCCCGGCAGCGGGGGTTAGAATCTGGGAGGCCTCCTGGCAGCGGCGGTGCAGGTAAGGTTCTGCTTTTTGTTTGTTTTTTTAACTTTTGGGGGTCTTTTGCAGGGTGGGATTGGGCTGGTGGGGTTATGTTTGTGTTTATTTTGTTTTGTTTGCAGCCCCCAGGGGCTTGCAGCGTTTTAGTTTTGGGGGGTATTTTTTTCCTGTGGGTCTGTGCTCGATATGATTGTGTTTGTTTTGTTTTTTTGTTTTTGTATTTTGCAACCCCAGGGGCTTGCAGTGTTTTAGTTTTTTTTTGGGGGGGGGTTATTTTTTCCTGTGGGTCTGTGCTGGATATGATGCATGCACGCACTGGGCAGAAAAATGGGCTTCTGATGGTTGCTGATGTTTCAATGATGTTTGAATCAAGCAAAATGAGGTTTAAGACTCCAAAAATGTTTTTTTCCTTTGAATCAGAAAATTTTCTGCCCATGATGCATGCATGCACTAGGCAGAAAAATGGGCTTCTGATGCTTGCTGATGTTTGAATCAAGCAAAATGTGGTTTAAGACTCCAAAATGTTTTTTCTTTGAATCAGAAAATTTTCTGTGTGGGTCTGTGCTGCAAAGACTGGGCTAAGATGTGAATTCCAGAGTCCTGCCTGTCTGTCTTTTTGCTGAAAAATTCTTTGGGTCAGAATGTTGGCTTGCAAAGACTGGGCTAAGGTGAATTCCAGACTCCTGTCTCTGTGTTAAACATGCTTTAAAATTGGCTTCGTTGAAAAAATGATTTCAAAAGTGCTTTTAAAACTGTTCCCTGCCTTCCCCCTCCTTTCCTGAACTTTTCTTGATCTAAGAAAAAAAGAAAAAACCCCATCTAGTGGTAGAATGCGGAATAGCAGCTTCCCATTAGTTTCTATGGAACGGAAAACAGCAGATATGGATTAAATAGTTTTCAATGCATTCCTATGGGAAATGCAGATTCGACCTACAGACTTTTCGACTTGCAGACCACCTTCCAATACAGATTAATTACATAAGTTGAAAAAGATACAGTGGTAGCAACTACAACAATTAGACTTGGATGGATCCAAGTTTTAAAAATACAGTGGTGTCCCGCATAGCGACGTTGATCCATTCCGGATTAATCATCGCTATCCGGAAACATCGCAATGTTTAATGTTGTTTAATGCGTTCCTATGGGGCGAAAACTCACCGTTATGCGAAGATCCCCCATAGCGCTGCCATTTTCACACCCTCGGTAAGCGAGGAAATCGCGCGAAAATGGTTGCGGCGGCCATTTTGGAACCGCCGATCAGCTGGCCAAAAATGGGAGCCGGTGCTTGGGCAGGAAGGCTGCACCGTCCTCCTCCCGAGCGCACACCGGCTTTTTCAGCCGGCTGACCGGCCTGCGCTTGGCCAGGAGGGTGGGGGAAGGCTCCCCCGCCCTCCTCCCGAGCGCACGCCTGCTGTTTCAGCCAGCTGACCGGCCGGCGCTTGGCCAGGAGGGTGGGGGAAGGCTTCCCCGCCCTCCTCCCGAGCGCATGCTGGCTTTTTCGGCCGGCTGACCGGCTGGCACTTGGCCAGGAGGGTGGGGGAAGGCTTCCCCGCCCTCCTCCCGAGCGCATGCTGGCTTTTTCGGCCGGCTGACCGGCTGGCACTTGGCCAGGAGGGTGGGGGAAGGCTTCCCCGCCCTCCTCCCGAGCGCATGCTGGCTTTTTCGGCCGGCTGGCGCTTGGCCAGGAGGGTGGGGGAAGCCGGGAGCAGCCGAAACGTCCGCCTTTAGGGACATCTGAGGGGCGGGCGTTTGGGCTTCTCCTGGAGAAGCGTTTCTCCGGAGCAGCCCCAACGTCCGCCTTTAGGAACAGCTGAGGGGCAGGCTACATATACACATAAGCTGGATACTCAATTTACCAACCTTGAAGGATGGAAGGCTGAGTAAACCATGAGCCAGTGACCTGAGCGCATCAGTATCAAGCTCAGGTCATGCACAGATGCTTAACTGAAGTATTGCAGTGTAACCATTGAGCCATAAGACTCCCTATGCACTTATATGCATACAACCTATGCCCCACCAAATGTACAAACGAAGATCTAGCAAATGGCCAATATAATGCCACTGAAGTAGCAGGCTTCTGGTCAAAAATAACCTAATTATCTTAAAATGTTAATTTGTTTTTAATTTACCTACATTTCATATACATCCATAATTTTAAATTGTACAACACTCTGTTAAAAATAAAGAAAAATATGTATTTTAATCACTATCAAATACACCTCTGCTGTTATTAATTGGCATTATTCCATTATTTGCTCACATTTATTCTTATTTTGTCATTATGCACCATCAAATCATTTCCAAACTATGTTAACGATATGAACGATGTCCAGAAGGTCCTCTCATTAACAGCCTTGCCTTGTTAGAGGTCATGCATAAAAACAGAAGTGTGCACGAAGGATGCAACAAGACAATTCCAGCACACAAAAACAACACTAGGATACAGATTATGGCAATCACAAACCTACCCCCAATATAGTTTCTATAACATTACACAACTCACACCTAGCTTCCCTTTGCATTTTAGAATACAGTGGTGCCCCGTTTGACAACGATAATCCATTCCAGCAAAATCGCTGTAGAGCGAAATTGTTGTCAAGCGAAATAGAAAACCCACTGAAATGCACTGAAAACCAGTGAATGCGTTCCAATGGGAGAAATACCTCACCGTCCAGCGAAGATCCTCCATTGGGCGACTATTTTCCGGTGCCTGTATAGCGAATAATCCATCCTGAATACAGCGGGAGGCCATTTTCTTCAGCCGGCGGCCATTTTGAAACTCAGCGATCAGTTGTTTCCTGATCGTCGTAAAGCGAAAATCGGTTCCCAAAGCAGGGAACTGATCATGGTTAAACAAAAAAAAACCATTTAAACCATTGTTTTGCGATCGCAAAAGCGATTGCAAAAACCTAATCGTACAGCAATTTCCTCGTTAAGCAAGGAAATCGTTAAGCGAGGCACCACTGTATATCTCTATGTACTGCTCAAACGCTCTTCTCACAAGAAGGGGGCAGTTTTCCTTTTGCAATGGGAGGGGGAGGGGAGGTCTGCAGGATTAGAGAGACAAGCAGAGAAGAGGGAGGGAGGGAGGGAGCTGTGACTCACCCAGCAGTATTTTTCACTCATTACAGACAAGTGGACGAGTGCATTTTTCAAGCCCTACATATAGCCAACTTCACAGTCCACTAACTGGCAAAATGATAGCAAACTACCTCACTAACAAGCCAAATGGCAACAGCTGATCTTTAGCAGACTAGTTTCTAACAGTGGCCTAAACACACCTGGGCACAGAGGTAATATTGACATATAATGTTAAGATACCTAACCATGAAAAGGGTCTTCCACAATGACACTACAATGGAAGAAGTTTCAATACTCCAGAAGAGGGCAAAGTTTTTGGACTACAACTCACATCAGCTCTAGCCTGCTTGCCATTAGTACAAGATAAGGGGGGTTGCAGCCCAAGAATATCTGAAGGGCCACAGATTTACCCTAGTTATCTACTCAAGAACTCCATCACAGAAAAGTGATACCACAGTTCCTAGCATCATCCAATTCCAATTTATTAAAATGGAAGGGGGCCAAACTCCTACTCCCATAATTCAGCAGGAATACCCTGACCAAATTATGGGACAGAAACATCAAAACACCACGAGGCAGAGCAGCCCTCTTGCCTCCATGCCATTCTCACGCTACTTCCTTGAATCCTCTAAAAAGCACTCTGAGTGCTTCTGCAATCCATGAAGATTCCTTGCTATTTGCAAAGGTGTATGGGAGAATGTGAGAAAAGAAGACTCCCTGGAAAAGACATTGATGTTGCAAAAGTGTGAAGGTAAGAGGAGAAGGGGACGACAGAGGACAAGATGGTTGGACACTGTCATTGATCCTACCAACATGAATTTGATCAAACTCCAGGAGGCAGTGGAGGACAGGAGGGCCTGACATGCTCTGGTCCATGGGGTCACGAAGAGTCGGACATGACTTAACGACTAAACAACAACAATGGGAGAATGAGTTCCAATGGAAGCTGCCTCCATAGTGCCCAAAGTCAGCTTCTGTCAGAACTCATTCCCCCATGCATCTTCGTTGGAACCCATTTCCTCATGCATCTTTGCAAGTCACAGGGAATTCTCACAACTCACAAAGGTGCCCATAATGCTTTTCAGAGGGCCCAAAGAAACAGTGCTGGAATGACATGAGGTAAGAGGGCTGCTTTACCTCCTGGCCTTTTGAGGCTTGCAGTCCTGTAACTTAGTCTGAGAGTTTCCTGCCACACTATGGGACTAGGAGTTCACTTTTACCAAAAGTCCCATCCCTAGATAAAATTCTTTGACACTATTCGAACAACCATCATGCAGAAGGCATGTTTTGAAACCATGCAACTAGTTAACAAACACACCAATAATTTTTAACATAGGGTTTGAAAAAAAAAAAGGAAAAGTTTGTCATCTAGTGTACTTGGAATAAAAAGTTTTTACAAGATTGTTCACAGCCCTTAGAATTGAAATGGAAGTCTTTTTAGCATTATCTTGCATACTAAAGCTATCAAGCTCAACTGTAACAAAATCAATTTGTTTTTACCCTACTATCAAAACTGCATTCACAACTGTATCTCTACATTACCCACTTTACTTCTGATGCTAAACAGTTTTGATAAAGAAGAATAAATTTAATTCAAGACTGGCTGAAACACTATCTATACTTTTCCAATGAATCACACACAAAACCTGTGTTTTCTCATAAAGGAGCTGAAGTAAATATGACCATAGATATTTGATAAAAGCAGGAAATTTATTAAGCTTTTTTAGCATAATTTATAAGCATGTAATTGATACAATGGATACCCAGTGTGGTTTAGTGGACAGAGTGATGGAGTAGGACTCAAAAGACTTGGTTTCAATCCCTGCTCAGCCATGCAAGCTCACAGGAGGGGGCAGGTGGTACTGATAAAACTACTCTTTAAATATCTCACCTTGAAAGCCCTATTAGGGTCACTGTGCATTCGTTCTGACTTGAAACACAACACAACAACAATTGCTGTAATAAAATGTATTATGCATGGAAACTCCCAAATCAGATTGGTGAAATTTCTCTAATATTATGACAGCTGATATTACCTACATCAGTATTATCCATACATACACAGCAATTTAAACTCTCATGAACAGTTATTATGCCAATATCAATGAGTAATAATCAACCCTCATGAATCACTGTCACTCAAAGGTGACTAACAACCAACAGTAGGTCAACATGAGTGAAATAATCATCACTTTATTCTCTCTGCCATACTGACTGCAAGCCTGCAGATTAACCAACTGATTGATAATCTGTAAACCAAAATGCATGAATTCAATTCAACTACTTTAAATTCACTAAAAACCAAAGTACATAATCTCTAGTGTCCTTTTTGCTATGCTCCCCTTTAAATTATTGTTTCTTCAGCTATAAGCACACCAATTATTTTTATGACAAAAATTGTTTGGTTTCCCTTGATTTTAGGTAAAATACAGTGCTGGAACCAATGCAGACATACAGCCACTCCTCTATGAAAACAGGAAAGGCATTCATATTGTAACTTCCCTTGTTGTTCTTACTTTTATTAATTTCAAAAAATAGTGATATAAATTAAGCCTACCCTATCTGGATCTATATTTAATTACAGTGGTGCCTTGCTTAACGACGAAATCGCATAGCGATTAACTTTTTGCGATTGACTTTGCAGTGATTTTTGCTGCACTGATTATCGTCGCTATGCGAGGCATAACTGTACCTCTTTTCCCCCTAGTGATCCACATGGAGCATAGCACAGCCTTTAACACAGATCTTTTTGTTACATCAGGACATCTGAATAGTTGCTATAAGCAACAAACTACCAAGAATAAAATTACCCCAACAAAAACACCTTTGGACCCCAGTGCTTTCACCAGGAATATAAACTAATGATATGAAAACTATATTACAGCCATCCTATTTGACCTCTCCTAGAAAATATCAGCAGTGTCAACTGATTGGAAGCTATGATTTCAATGTCGCTATAACTCTAGCCATAAGGGGTCTGCTTATAATATATTCTGCTTATGTATAGCAACAACAGTGTTCTAGGCACAAGGATTAAATTCATGAGCAGACACAAGTCTGCATAAAATTATCAAACGGAAAAATTACTTACGTTTCAAAGCATCGATCTACATTGTCTGACATCAAAAGCAGCATACATAACTGCTCCAGTGCTATTAGTTGCATGTCTCTTTCATCTCCTTGGCCCATCTGCAGCCACTCAAGCAATGTGTCTGGGTCCACATCTGCCATGATTTCAACAGCTGCCTTTTCTTAACTTAAAAAAAGAACTCAAAAGCTTGTAAAAATCCAGTCAGAATAACTTGTGTCCAATAGATCTTCCACTCTGAGATGGCCCTGGGTTTTTCAATCTTCACCTGAAAGGAAATGGGAATCCATCAGTAATATGCAATTAAGTTTTCTAACTCACTTATGTCACTCCAGAGATTAAGGGATTCAACAGTAACTTGGAAAAGTGGGAGATTTTTAGTAACACCAATCCCCATATTGCAGTCCTCTACAATACGTCCCAAACTGTTGTAAAGAGTCTCCTAACTAACAGACACTGTCAACAAAAACAATTTCTACTGAACCCTGCTAATGGTGTTGGAGATGTCATAGTCATGGCCACCATAATTTTAACCCTATATTTTCAGTTAAAAACTAGAAACCTGAATTAAAGTATATCTCAGGCTACAAATAAATGTTTTCCACAAATATAATCCAACTAGAGTAATATTTAGAAATAAACATTTTACTAGCTATTATGTTTGTAATATTAAAGGATTTTCACCAGTGATATAATATGCCAAGTAGTTTACAGTGGTGCATCACATAGCGATGATAATCAGTGCAGCAAAAATCGCTGCAAAGCGATTTCGTCGCTATGTGATTTAAAAAGCCCACAGGAATGCATTGAAACCCCTTCAATGTGTTCCTTTGGGGTTCAGACTCGCCTTTAAACGAAAATCCTCCATACGGCAGCCATTTTCACTGCCCGGTAAGCGAGGAATCCATCCCAGAAAACAGCGGGCTGCCATTTACCCGGTGGCCATTTTGGAACCACCGATCAGCTGTTAAAAATCATCGCTTTGCGATGATCGGTAAGCAAAACCGATTTTTCCCTATTTAAAACATCACAATGCGATCGCAAAAGCAATCGCAAAATCTTCATCACTATGCGATTTCATCATTAAACGGGGTGCCCGTTAAGCGAGGCACCACTGTATCTCAAATCTAAAAATGTTCTTGGTGTTGAAATAAGGCAACTTGTTTCCTAAAATTCTGATACCTTTTAATAAAAGGAATACATATACAGTGGTGCCTCGCACAACGATTGCTTCATACAACGATGAATTCACACAGCGATGGGTTTTTTTGAGGAATTTCCCCCATCGTTTAACGATGTTCTCTATGGGGGAATTTCACTTAACAATGTCCCTTTTTTGCTCATTTAAAAGTGTCTTAAAATGTTTGAAACCTGTGCTTGGATTCCATAGTGCACCTTGTGAAACATGTGCAAACTTAATTTGGTTTTGTTCTGAGTCTTCATTAATTTTTGGTGATTTTTTAATTTTCCCCATTTAAATCAATTGAATGGACAGTTCAATGCATTTAAATAGGGAAAACAAAAAATCACCAAAAATTAAGGACGACTCAGAACAACACCAAATTAAGTTTGCATAGGGTTCAGGAGGTGGGCTAACGGAAAGTTAAACGATTGCAAGCATTTAAAACCTGTTCCAAACATTGTAAGACCCTTAAAATGAGCGAAAATGGAAGAGCTTCAAAAGCACTGAAGCCGGCTTCAGTGCTTTTGAAGTCCTTTCCGATGTCCCTTTTCGCTCATTTTTAAGTGTCTTACAATGTTTGGAACAGGTTTTAAATGCTTGCAATCGTTTAACTTTCCGTCCAATGCATTCCAATGAGAGAAAATTCAAAAAATCACCAAAAATTAAAGACGACTCAAAACAACATCAAATTACATTTGCATAGAGTTCAGGAGGTGGGCTAACGATTGCAAGCATTTAAAACCTGTTCCAAACATTGTAAGGCACTTTTACAGGAGCGAAAAAGGACTTCGCAAAGCCACTGAAATGTATTGAGTCGGCTTCAATACATTCCAATGGAGGAAACATTGTTTCACTCAACGATGTTTCCTATGGGGTTTTTCACTTGAAGACGGCAATCCGTTCCAATTGGAACGGATTAACCGGTTTTCAATGCATTCCTAAGGGAAATGGTGTTTCACAGAATGATGTTTCACACAACGTTGATTTTTTTGGAACCAATTAACATCGTTGTGTGAGGCACCACTGTATACAACCTCTATTACAGAAGCAAAATCATCTTGACTAGTTATGCCAGTTTATGTGTCAGCACCGTATTTTTCCGTTTACAAGACGACCCAAAGTATAAGACGAACCCCCCTTTTTCTAACCCCAAATTTAAAAAAGCAGGGATCAAAGGGCTTCCTTTTTGCTAAGCCCCGTGCCTTGCTAAAAGGCAAGGAAAGCGGCTGTCAAAGTGACTGCCATTTTTCCTCACCTTTTGAGGAGGAGGTTAGCAAAAAAACGGCGAGGGCGCTCTGGGTTTAGCAAAAAAGGAAGGGAAGCCATTGTTGCCTTTCCTTAGCTAACGAGGCAGGAAGACGCGCCCCAGCGTGGGCCTCCTGCTGCCTCCACTACGGGAGGGGACAAGGCAGTGGTGATCGGTAATCGGGCGGGAGGGCAGCAGCCGGAGGCACCGAAGCATGTGTGAATGCTCCTTCGCCTATGCTTCCTGCTGTCTTCGCCCTTGGAGGGGACGGAGGGAAAAAGGCAGAGACTGAGCTGAGCCCCTCAGTCTCTCTGGAGGTGGTGATCGGGCAGGTGGGGGGAGGCAGACATCAAGAGGTGCCGGAGCGCATGTAAATGCTCCTCGCCTCCGTCTCTGCCTCCTGCTGCTGCCTTGGCCATGGAGAGGACAAGCCGTGAACTCTGAAAGAGGCAATTGGGCGACAGCGGCAGCTGCAAGAGGTGCCAGAGCGTGCGTGCGTGACTGCTTCCTTCCGTTTATAAGATCACCCTCAATTTTTCCTCTAAGGATTTTAGGAAAAAATGTTGTCTTGCACACGGTAGTTAACAAATCACTGCTTGCATTCCTCATCAAATGCCAGTTGTATGAGCTGATGCATAACGAGGCATACAAACAGCAATTTGTTAACTAGTGGCAATTGCAACTACACTAATGCCAGGCAGCATAACTAACCATCAGGATTACAGTCCATATGTATAACATAACCAATTGCATCACATTATAAGAAAAAAGAAAAGACATAACAAAAGCAGCTCAAGAATTAACATCCTTCCAAAAGTTTTCTCAGAGTCAGAACATCTATTAAAACAGTGGTGCCCAACATTTTTAACCTTGTGGACCGGTTGGGGAAGGCGGGGCACCCCTCACTCATGCGCATGCACGAAGGAGTTCTCTCTTTCTCTCATGTGCACATGTTCATTCACATGCACAAAGGAGTGGGAGGACGCTTGTGCGGGGGTTGCTCTTGAGCATGCGCAAAGGGTGGCGTGGTGCTCATGCACATGTGTGAAGGGTGGTGTAGTGCACAGTGGGCACTCATGCACATGCGTGATGGGGTGGGTGTGCGCAAGCGCAAAATTGCTATGGGTAGAGGTCTGATTCCGCGGCCCAGTCTGCCTCAGGCCACAGACCGGCACCGGGCCGCGGACCAGGGGTTGGGGACCTCTGTATTAAACCATTTATGATTTGCAACATTTGATTGTAAGCTATTCAAACAAAGAGTAGATACAAGCAGAATCCTGTGAACTCAGAACAAATATATTCTTCCCCCTTGTTACTTTTAGCTCTGGAATGCTTCGAGAATGTCAGCGCAGGCGCAGACTAAACCCATATGTGTGTATTCACAGAGGCCACGAAGAAGAAATATAGGTTTTTTTCAATATTCAATTCTTCAAAAACCTCCAGTTTATGAACATGGGACATTGGGTTTCTGTACCCACAATTCACAAATTCAGGAAATAGTGTGAAACTGCTATACAATATTGTGCTCATGCTACCAGCGGGAAAAAGGATACCAAGTTTCACAAAAGGCAGTGTAAATGGTACTCAGTACATGTGTTCTTGGGCTGAGATTCCCAGAAGCAATGCTGGTCAGGATTTCTGGGAGTTGCAGTCAAATGACACATGGGTTACAAAATATCATCTTCTGCTCACCACCATTGACAAAGTGACACCATACAAGAGAAAATCCCAGAAACTGACTTCCCTTTTCATCAGTTTACCACTTCAAACCCAAAGACAAATCAACTGCCAGGTCAGCAACAAAATTCCCTCAATACACTGTCCGTTTAAACTATTATAACGTATTGTTAAAACAGACAGGTGTCTCAATTAAGATGTATTAAATTGTCAGTTAGAAGCTACACTACAACTGGAATCACTTTTTTGGGGTTGTACTAAATGCATCTGTAAACTACGCCAATTTCGCATTTATATAAACTAAATTCAGAAGGGCTTATTTTTTTATGTGTGTTTAAAGTTTTAATGTAATATTTTTTAAAATAATACTGATATTGTTGTTTGTTTTATTTGACTGGGACTATGAGCTTTCACTTAACTGACTGATATGGTAAAAATGTCTTAATTACTTTAATATGATGCTGATATGTCACATTACTATACTTTTTAATATTTCTTTTACGCATTAAGCTACCTCAAGAATAATTTATTATGGAAAATCAGTATACAAATAAAATGATCATGAGTTTCAACAAGTGATACTTGAAAATATCACAAAGTTAAGGCAAAATGCTGTCTTTCATGACAACTCTTGTACAAATCTACTCAGAAGAGTTCAGTGAGGTATATTCTCAAGTTTTCATATGGTGGTTGCTTTAAATGACTTGATATGTCACTGTAATATTTATTTATTTTTGTAAATTTAATATAATTGCTGGTTCAATTAAATCATCAACATTACTCAGCTCTAAGCATGAAAACAGTAATGTGCTTTTTCACACACCCTTTAACCTTCCAGAAATGCTAACAAAAGTTAACTACATGGGAGTTTTTCTGGCACCAACATATTAAGAAATATGGTTGTCGGCCAGAGTGGGCAGACTTGAACTTTGCAAAACTGTTGTTGTTTTAAACATAAATCTCAAAATCATCTAACTGAAGCCAACAATGAAACAATGGTTCAAGTGGACAACTGTCTTTATAATTATAGAACAGGTGTCTTTGGGCATATGCTTGGCCTAGGAATTTATTTTAAGCAACAGCAGCTTGAACCTCTTCAAATCAAAATCCACTCCTTGCTTTCCCTCAAGCTGTCTTAGCTTTAGTAGCTTATTTCTTAGCCGAAGAAGTTGTTGATTAAGAGAAGGTCAGTGTCCATTGATTATAAAGCCCGAAAAGATCTACCAGCACAACCTGGTCTGCACTCTAGGCACCCATTTTAAACGACTGCTTCTTGGGCAATGTCTAGTTATGTTATTTACTGTGATTTGTTTGTGATTTTTAAAAAGTAATATACAGTATTTAGAAACACACAATAAAGCACACAATAAGGAACTCCAGGGCATGAGAACAGACCAATCTCAAGGTACCAAACACAACACAGTCCTTTTTTAATTCCAGTCATCCAAAATTAATTCACAGACCACAGTAAAACATCTTCTGGGCTTAAAAATCCCAGGCGACAAAACAAAATGAACTGGCCTTTTACCCGACACGCAAAATCATCTATGCTGTTACAAACACTTCAAAGGTTACTATTTTGCATACAAACACACTTCGCAGCGAAAGTCACAACAGGTTTAAATAGGTAGGATTAAAACACACAACAAAACGAGATGCTCGACGCGCTTTCCCCACACAGCCAGTCCCAAAGCGGACAAAAAGGCCACAGCAAGGTGGGCAAACGACTTCCACATGCTCTGCAAGCACAAGGCCCCTCGGTGCGACCCCTCTACCATCTCGAGCGGAAAGGTGGTGGTGGGGAAAGCCCAAATCTCGGACAGACAGACAGACCCTTTGTATCCAGGCTGAAGATAGCCAAGGCCGGGCCACCCACCCAGGCGCAACTCTCCTACAGAGTTCTTCGTCCCTCTTTCCTCTGTCCCAAAAATAAACCCTTTCTCCCTATCACAAGAGACGGGAATATACCAAACACTCCACAAGCAGAGATGAAACTGACGCTGTCCTCACCGGTTAGAGGGCTCAGGGCACAAGTCTGCGAGTTTCCCGGGTCCCCTGCTCGCCTGTCCTCCAACGAGGCCCAGAGGGCCCTAAAGCCAGAAGCAGGCCCCACTCTAACTTCTCCACAGGGCCGGCCGGCACTTTGGGCCCGACAAGCGGAGCCGCTCCCCACTCTCCGGTCTCCCAGACCAATCCCGCCCCCGCCCCCGCCCCAAGGCCTACAGACCACCACCACAGCCGCCCTGAGGCTCTACGCGGCCACTTTCTAGACTCCCTCCCGCGCTTCGCCATGCGACGGTCACCTTCTCTCACGAAGCGTAGACCTCCGGCCCTCCAGCCGCAGGAGCGACGCCGTGCTGGAGTCGCCTCAAGAGTCGAACGATTTTCTTCCCCCCCCCGCCTTCGGCCTGTCGCGGGAGTCGAGTTGTCTGTAAGCCGCAGGCCTCGTAAGGTGACCCGGGTAGGCGGCTTAGGAAAGCCCGCCGCGAGGCCCGTGGCGTTCGACTCCCTCCTTGGCTGGCCGAGCGAGACGCTCCCCGCGGCGCCCCGGCCTTCTCTCTCCGCCTCCCACCCGCCTCCCTTACTCCGCCGCCAGACAGCGTCGCACCCCGTCCATCTTGATCCTCCCGGCGGAAGATGAGGAGACGAGGGACGAGAAGAGGAGGAGGAGGAGCCCGCTAGCTCCGGAGTCAGGCCGAGGCCGGATCCCGGAGCAGCGCAGAAGAAATACGGCGAGCCGGCAGAGAGGGCGCTGCGGAGGTGGCCGACAGCGCCTCAGCCTTCTACCCACCCACCCCTCCGTGCCGCCTTTCCCTTCGTCACGGATGAGGGGGAAAAACTCGCGACGTCCCTTAACTCGTTCCGCTCTCCTCTTCTCCGCGGTAATTCGGGACCAGCGTCAGGAAGTATGGCTTAAAATAGCCGCCTGAACAGACGGAAAATAACTTGCCGGTTTCTCAGAATGGGGCGAACCTGCTTTCTTCTCATGAAATGTGAGGGTAGCCTGTCCTTCTCCCACCTCTTTTTATTGTGAAATATCTTGGTATTCCTGTCACAAGAGCGTAAGAAGAGCCCCGCTGGATCAAGCCAAGGGCCCATCTAGTCCAGCTTCCTGTATCTCTCAGTGACCCCACCAGATCCTTCTGGGAGACAACTAGATACGTGTCTCCTGTTACCACTCCCTGCGTGTAGCATTTTGAGGTACCTGGAGATCATGGCTTGTTACCTGCAATGGACATTTCTTCCAGGAATCTGTCCAATCCCCTTTTAAAGGCATCTAGACCTGATACTATCACCACATCCTGTGGCAAGGAGTTCTACAGATTAACACACTGGGTAAAGGAATATTAGCAGCCCAGAGTAGACTTCGGTCTAGATGGGCGGGGTATAAATTTAATAAATAAATATTTTCTTTTGTCTGTTATTCTCTCAACACTCAATTGGAGTGGATGTCCTTTGGTTCTGGTATTGCATGAAAGGTTAGGCATCCTTCAGTCTCGAAATACTATGGTAACGTGCTCTGTATGGAGGACTTGGAACAGCGTCTAGTGTGGCTGAGGAGGATGATTTGAGACTGACAATCCCTTCCACACTGAAGACAAATCCAATCTGTCCCCTGTCCAGCTCCCTGATTTTGCTGCTTTTGTGACTTCCTGCTTGCCTCGGCCTGCTGGGCAAGGGTCTCTTCAAAAAAGGGGGAAAGAGCTTCCCTTTATCCATTTTATGCATCCCTTGCATAATTATCCTCTGATCTTGTTCCAATTTGTTAGCATCCTTCTTAGATGATTTTCTTTCCTACTTTAACTACTTGTAGAGTCATTTTTTTAAATTAAAAAATATATATCCAGAATGACTCAACTAATAGTTGCAATGGAACTTTTAAAAAGGGTCAACCAGGCTGAACTATATACTTAAAACTTTAGGGTGCCAGGGAGTTAGCATCACTTCCAGAGTCCTGGCAGGGGGGTGGGAGTGAGCTCCTATTGTCTCTTCACTGAGAGTGGAGCCCTGCCTCCTCTACTTCTAGGACACTGTGCAGATGTGCCAGGTAGTGGTTAAGAATAAGTTACGCTTGGTCATCTGTGAAGGAGAACAGGATACAAGTGTGCCATCCTCATCAACAGGACCCGAAAAGGAGATCAAAGAAGGTGGCATAGAAGGAGTCATGGGAGTGTTGGGGGATGGGAAGAAAGAAATAGAGGTTTGTTTCGTGGAAGAAGGAGAAGGAAGAAAAGGGGAGGAGTTGAAACTTTATGTGGGAGGAGGAGATAAAAGAAGGGGGAGAACGGAGGTTTAGCAGGAGATAGAAAAAGGGAGAAGAGAGGATCAATCGGAGATAGATTCAGGGAATGTTGATCAGAAGCATGAGCAAGCACACAACCTACTTAAAGACTTCCCTAATCTGAGAGTAGGAGGTCTACTTCCAAATCCAGACATTCCTAAAGAAGGAGTAACAGTCTATGAAACACAAGAATGGACCGTGGTTGTGTTTTTGCGTGGACAAGGACATGGGAGGAAGGTGATTCACCCCGATCCGATATACAGTGGACCCTCGACTTACAGACGGCTCGACTTACAGACTTTTTGATTTACAGACTTCTCTGGCCGCAAAATTTAGGTTCAACTTGCAGCCGGAGAATCGACCTACAGACCAGGAAAAAACCAAAATGGAACAAAAACAGCAGGTTACGGGATTAATCGGTTTTCAATGCATTGTAGGTCAATGGAGACTCGACCTACAGCCACCGTCCCAATACGGATTAATTCCGTAACTAGAGGGTCCACTGTACAACAGCCCACTAAAGGAGGGAGATTGGGCACGACACCCATGTTGTGGGACAGTATGCGTGATGAGGAGTGCTCCCTTATGCAAGATTACCAATCGTGAATGGTTTGTGTCAGCCCCGCAGTGAATGGACTGAAATTGGATGATGAGTCCCAGTTAACTTGTTATGGACAGTTACCCGATTTGTCGTGTTTCGACCCAGTTGTTATTGATGTTGAGAGTCCACAAGAGAATAAATCAAAGATTGTTAACCCTTTAATTCAGTCTCAGTCTCTCCTTCCCGCCAAAAGTGAGGAACTGTCACCATTTTTGAAAGAACCCAATCACATCATCACAGTGGCTGTCTTTGTAGAGTTGCATGTCCTTTCTGGGAAGGGCATACATTAGTCACAAAGAACTTAATAATATAATTAACGTAAATTTATAGCAGGTTTCATACTCATTGCTGACTACATGGGTGATCCTTCCTGAAATGGAAAATGGGTGTATGCAGAGAACATGAAGACCATGGAAAATTTTACACACACACACACACACACACACACACACACACACACACACACACACACACACACACACACACACACACACACACACACACACACACACACACACACACACACACACACACACACACACACACACACACACAGGTACTAATATGTCACTGCTCTAAGATCACTAGTTAAATATCATCTAAGGAAAGGCTTTAGTTACTCTGTGTAATGTGATGTATCAGCATCCTCATATAGTACGTGTAAAGTAATTATGCTGTTCTCCATTCTTTATCCCATTCTCTTGGTGACCAGCTTTCTTGGAGAACATTTAGTCAAGAATTTCACATCTGATGCTGCAGTTAAAATCTTTTAAATAATACAGATTTGTATAGGAGTGATTACCTGGAGATTCTCCCTAATTTTGGTCATTTTGAAACTTTATTGATAGGTAATTAAAACTTGATAGGTAATAAAAACCCATTACATTACACAGTGCTCCCCCGCCAGTATTGCCAGAATCAATATACAGTAGTGAAACACTGTTAATTTTGGTTGTGATGTTTTTATCTATCTTGTCACTTTGAAAACCTCTTATTATTAAAAGGATGGAAGTTTGCGTTTTCTTCCTTTAACATAATGAACTAACAGGTCCAACAAAAAACTGGGGTTGAGCAGCCTTTCAAGATTGATTGTAAAATAGAACATGCCTGGAATTTAATATATATATATATATATATATATTGGCTTTTTGGTATCCTAAAACATCAGAAAAATCATTCCAGATAAACATACCTCCCTTTTCTGTTGGTTTCAAATCTAATGGTTGAATTTTCACTAGCTTTATAGTTAAATGATGCGACTGAGAAGAAGCTAGTGCTTCTAAATACTGTATATAAAACCTGCTTAGAATGTAGCACAAGCACTCTGAGTGACCATGTAGATCTCAACCACCTGGCTTGGAATGACATTGATTTTCAAGGACAAGCAAAGCAGAATGCATGTAATATGAGCACTGATATTATGCTTATATTCTTATCAATGTTAGTAAATATAATTCTGTTTCAGTCTCATCTAGCAAGTCACCTTTTCCAGAAATACATTCTAAAACTAGGCAACATATAGTTTTTTATGTTAAAGAAACAGATATTGCAACCTTTCATGCTTTCTGTAAATAGCAATTCCTCTTCAGATTACATTTGAGTTGCACTGAAAGGGACAAGTAAATATTAGGTACTTACTTGATGTGTCCACTGTTAGAATTGTGCAGTAAAAGGTCATTTTCAGTCTGGCAGGCTTTTCATCTTCTTGAAAAATACTTCCAGACAGCAAAAAAAAAAAAAAAAAAAAAAACCCTAAGTTTTACATCTTCTATTTACTGTATATAGTAGTTCACCTAACTCAGATTAATTTAACTTCTCTCTTGGTTTTTCACCTCTTGGGGTTGTAAGTGTGGAATCAACATTTGGGCTTGCCTGTCATGTGTTGGATCCTGGAAGTCACAAGTGTAATTCCACGTCGACCATAAAAACAGTGTTTACCATTCACTAGGTTGTGCAATATGCCACTTTGACAAGTGTGTGAAAGGTTGCCTATTACATTCCTTAAATGCTTTGATTAGTCATGCCTATGTGGTTTATGCCTCAGGACTTTACATAATGCACTGTGTTAGAACTTCTTCCCTTTAAAAAAATAGTGGCAGTTTCCTCAGATTTCTGTCCACGTGATTGCGGATAGAAGCAGGAGGCAAAGTGAGCTTCATAATCATATCTCTCTCTTTTTAACTCGTTGATTGCCTTTTTAAAGGTTCTTGGACTCTTTTTTACTATCTGGTCTTCTCAAGGTTCATCTTCAACCTTTAGACACAGTAACGAGAATTTTGTCGGCATTCTTTTTTCCTACAGAAGAGCGAAGCAAACATCCTATTGAAATAGCCATTTCAAATTCTTATGTCTAGCAGCAGACAGGAAGTGAACTCCCTGTTTAAATATCCTGCTTGTGCTGTGCTACTCGGAGCTGAAGTAAGGAGGGAAGGCTTCAACTGCTGGTTCAGCCAATCAGAATTTGCAAAGGGATGCTGTACAATGTTGTTATTCCTGTAAGACATTAGTTCTGTTTTATAGGGCCAAATCTATTCTAGGATGACTAATTCTTTTTATTTATTTTTTTGCTGCCTATTTTATCCTTACCATAGTAACTCTGAAAACCCCTCTGGGAGCTTTTGTGTTTGTCTTTTGTTTTGTCAAACAATATATTCTGATCTTTGAGTAATTTCAAAAAATAATTAGCAAAGTGGCATAGAGTAGAATGGTCAGGGCTGCCATGTGGATGGGCCAACTTCTGTGGATGTAACATCTATGAACACAAGTAAGTAAGGGGTGTGAACTGTAGTTGAGTGGTGAAAATAGATGTTATGGTGGAAATAACCCTGAATTTCCTTTTTAATTCTAGTGTAGCAGTCATGGTAAAGGAGCATTTGTAAGGGATACTCATATGTACAATCGTATGTTATGCTTTCCATCCATGTTGGTCATTCCTTGCAAAAGTTTAACAGATAAACTTTTAATATTTTTTTACCATCTAAGTGGAAAAACCAGAAATGAACACAATGCAGGGAAAACAACCTCAGTAAGGAGCTTGCAGGACATAAATGATGGTTGAAGAAGCACATTTTCCTGCTGCTCCTTGGAGATTCTCTGTAAGAACTTTCCACAGATTTTTCCATTATCAGCACAAATGTTCAGTTAATATTTAATTTTGCCTTTAGTCTTTTTTTAAAAAATGATCAGGTATATGCAGAGTTTGAAAATGTTATATTTTTGGATTAAAACTGCCAGAAATCCCTGCTCTCCATAAATTCCTACAAGCACTTCCAGTGGATTTTGTGCTCTCACTGTGCTGAAGTGACTGATTAACATGCTAGCCTAGAGTTGAGTATATGTCCATAGCCTCATCAAGAGTGTTTTTTTTCCTTGAAATATAATGGGAAGGTACTCTTGATTTTCATGCTTGAAAAAAAACTTTTCAATTTTTTGAAGGAACATGTAAAAGCAAATTTGTGATGCAGACACTGACTTGGCAAGTTCCTGTGATGTCACATCATTCTTCTTTGGTTATTCTGTAGATGCTTGGGAAATCTTAGCAATGACTGTTGGAGTGACTAGTCATGATGAGAACATGTTGTACATCCTGTCATCTGCTTCTGTTGTCTTTGTATTCACAGCCTTTTTACATGGTCACATCAAAACAATCTTCATAACACCTCCCCTCTCCCTCCCCCAGCTGGAATATCTAGGGATAAACATAAAGTTAGCAGTGTGCACACAATTAGCACATGTTTCTTGTCATGGAAATGCCATCCTCAAAACCATGGGGGGAAAGGAGAGGACATTTAACTCTTTGTTTCCATCTCCTCCAGCCTACTTTCTATAGCTGCTACTTGCATTTCAGAGGAGCTTTTTATTAGCAAGTATGGAAACTTTTCTTAACGTGCAAACAGTAGGTTCAAGGGCGTTTCTGTCAGGAGCAGGGCAGACGGAGAGAGTGCATTAAACACATGTTCATGCACACTCTGCACTGCTCAAGTTTCCTTGATGCTTTTATTTCCTTAAGACAAATTTAAATCTGAATTGCATTAATGCAGTAACTCTATTTTCACCCTAAGTCCCCCCCTTTTTGGATTCACACCTTAGTGTGATGAAGGAGGTTGAATGTGCCTGAGTAGCTGAGAACAATGTCATCAGGAGGTTAGACTTCCATTATGAGCCTGGATTCCTAGCAGAGTGTAATGTTCACAGCTGAGGTACTAAACTAAAATGCAGCCGCCCTTGTCAGGAGCAATGGTCGCATCAGCAGAAGAGAATTGATAGTTCCAGTGATGATGGGGGTGGAGAAACTTCTCTAGGGTAGCTTCTGGGCAGCAGCAGTAGCTGAAGGTGATGCTGGTGGAGGATCTTTCACAGAAAACATCTCAAGTGTTAGTGCTATGCAGAAGAAGGCACTGCTGAACATTTCTTATCTGGAAAATCGTATGATGAGATAGATTGATTCCTTAAAGGAAGCCACAGGCTGAGTGGAGCTATTGAGGACAGGGCATTTTAGAAATCACTCATTCATGGGATCACCATAAAGTGGAAGTGACTCGACAGCATATAACAACAACCCTAAGTGTGCAAGGCATTCTTAAGCTTTCTTTCTAACAATGTGGAAGAGTTCTCATGTCACCCTTATAACAAGTAAAAGTTGTGAACCTCATCAAGGTTTTCTTCCCTGGACCCATAGGAGTGCTGCACTGATTTTAGAGACTGTTCTTTAAATTGTTCTTTTAAAGCTATGGAAGACGGTAATGCATGCAAGTCCAATGGTTCAACACAAATTAAGTTTTCTTGTTTTCACTTTTGATATGAAGGAAATTAGCAAACGTCCTTTAAAATAAAATAAGAAAACAATCTCTTCATATCTTATTACTCAGATGAATCAGCATATGTTACTTCACAAGAAGAAAACATACAGGAAAAATGTGTTGCAGGACCATCCTATGAACTCTAATATATGACAAAAATACAAATTCATAAAGTTTAACTAATTTCCCTTACTATTTTGAAATGTTTTATAATGCTAATGGAGCAAGAAAGTGAGTGCCTGGTAGGGAATAATCATCACATCTAGCTTCCAATGTGGTCCAAACCATTTTACAAAGCTATTCAGTGATGAAAGATTTAAGCTTTAGTGTTTGGAAAACCTGGCTCATTATCATTTGCCTATTGCTCAGCTCCAACTACATGCATTCAAATCTATAAAAGATAAATTCCAAACCATATGAAAAGCAGTTCACAATGATGGGGTGACATGTTCCAAATTTGTTTTAAGCTTATCTCAGAGACAGACTAGTCTGAAATGGTCTTGGGATCACTTCTCCACATGCTCAGATTGAAGACAAGTATAATTGAGTTTGGAGTTTTAAAAATGGACATGTAATGATTCTATGGCACACTGAGCTTGTCCTTTAGCCAAATCAGTCAAAAATTGCAATGCACCATAGGACTATCTTTTCTTTTGACTGGTGTTAAAAGTCTAGGGACATTTAAGCACATTTAAAGTAGACACACATTATTCAATGAGCAAGAAAGTTATTGACAGGCTGTTTCTACAAAGTATTATTTAATATGGTACTTAGTCCCAGTATCTTAGGAAGAGATAGATATAAAAGTGCTGCTTGTCTGACTAGGACGTTCCTTGCTGTTCCTTGCTATTCCTAATCAGTCATATCTGATTTACTTCATGCATCAACATAAATCCCTAGTGTTAAACATATGTACAATGGCTAAAGTATTAAGTGACGGAATTCAGCATATAACCCTGTTTAGTCTAGTGTATAACATTTCCTTTTTAAGATATAAAAAATGTTCTATAGTCATCAAATGCCGCCAGCTCAACAGAGCACTAAATTAATAGTTTCTGCTTTTAGTTCAGTATCATTCTGTTTCAATAAGCCTGAATCGCAGACAGAGATTTTAGCAATTCGAAGAGATTTGTGTGAAGTAGATTACCAGCAATGTGTGTTATTACGTCAACATGTATAAAAAAATAAATAAACTGATTTGTCTGGAGCAGAATGACAGTTTTATGCAGAAGAAGCACAGTATTTGAGAGAGCTGATAGCTCTTCCCCCAGTTAAAAATGGATATGGGGACTGAGTGTCACAGTTTATAATTTCACATGAGAATGAGTTGTAATCCCGCACATCTCAATATAATTAAAGTATGTAGTTGACATTTTTTCCTCACATCCTTGTAAATGACTGTACAGTAATGGCTGGGCAGTGGTAGAGGCAGCAAATTATGTTGTAAACAGATATGGCATGCTACATATTTTATCTCAGTTTTAGAGTTAGGTGTCACATTGCAGCATATTGGTCATTGGTCATGAAGATTGGTGGAAGGCTCTGGACAAGATCTTAATCCTAAAATGAAGGATGCTTTGATCTTTGCATTGTTTTTTATATTTTGTCCTGTCATTGTTTGGTCATTGTTTGGTTAACTGCTCATGTTATTGAAGTATATTTACATCCAGTCTGAAGTTATGTGATACACTTAGATAGCTTTGATGACTGTTTGGAAATTGGGTAATGCAATGGCAGGTAGGGCTCCCACTTGTACAAGGGAGCTACCTTAGAAACTATGGAAGTTTCCCTTGGCCATTATCAGTGTATCAGTGAGCTTGCAGAATCCAATTTATATGCCTGGGACATCATCTAGACATGCAGTTGAAGACCCCTGATATGATAAAATTCATCTGTACAACTGCATGTATATGTAGAAGAAAAACATGGACAGCATTCAGAGGTAAAACCTATGCAAACAGAAAATTAGCATGCTAAGTTTTTAAAAATTGGATTAGCCCTTGTGGCGCAGTGGTTAAACTGCAGTACTGGACCCAACATCTTGCTAACGAATCTGAGCTCGACCCCAACAAACTCAGGTAGCTGACTCAGCCTTAGATTTTTTAATAATCAGTCAGCTGAGTACCCAGTTTATGGGGCTGCGTGTGGGGGTAATGTGCAACTTATGTAATTAAACTGTATACTGCCCAGAGAATGTTTTAAGCACTATGGGGTGGTATATAAATAGCACATTTTACTTTTTAATTTTTTTATTTGCTTTGTTTGCTTTGATGTTCTCAAGCCGCCTAGAGTGGTCTTAACCGACCAGATAGGCAGGATATAAATAAAATAAAAATAAAAATAAAAATAAATAAATAAATAAATATTTTCTGTCTGCAGGAGAGCATTGGGAAAAAAACAGTTCTCCATGTACAGAAATTTATTCTACCACTTCAGGGGTCTTCCACTGCTCTTTTCTGCTCCCTGTGCACATAAAGTATAGGTCAGTGGTTCCCAACCTTGGGCAACTCAGGTGATTTTGGACTGCAGTTCCTAGAAGCTTTCATCACTAGTTGTGTTGGCTGGGGTTTTTGAGAGTAGTTGTCCAAGAACACCTTAGTTGGGAACCACTGGTCTAGATCACTCGTTCATTAGCTGGTTATTATTCAACCTTCCTCACAGTGACTAAATAGGAATACAAAGAGAATCAGGTCCTAGCACATACTGTTTTCTTTGTGGGGGCCATCTGCTTGAGAGAGGAATCTTTGTTTGCAACCCAGTGTGGCATACAATTGTCTCTGGGCTTGGAGGTTACTTGTAATCTAACAAGTAAAGGTTGCACTCTGCAAGTGCACACATTACCAGATGCTGCTGTTTGTTTCTAGTCCCCACTCAAACAAATGACCAGCAGCCACTACCTATGAGTATTTTTGAAGTAAATATCTTTTTTCTATCTGTATTAATCAAAGAAACATGTTTTCTATCAATATTAAATCATAAAGAAAAAAGTAATCTCCTTTATTCAATCAAGATAAATAGAAACAATATGTTTTCTTTTATGAGCACGGCCTTGACATTGGCACATGCAAGTAATTCTTATACTGAATTAAGCCCTCAGTATGTCTGGCTTTCATCATTTCAATCTGTTTCCTCCATCCATGCTGATGTCAAGCTAATGGCACAAAGGTATTATCAGATATGTACTAGCATAATGCAAGAGGAACAGATGGGAAGTCTGGAGTTTCTCAGAGATCCAGGCAACACAGCCTGTAATGGGCAGCTTTTATCAAGCCTGCTAAAATAGGCTTTGTGCCTGAGTTTTAACTTTAGAGAGAGAGAGGGTTTTGGCTACAATTCAGCTTTAAATTTGTTGGTGGACATTCATCAATGGAGATCAATGCAATGAATGAGACGTATTTCATTAGTAATTTCAGAATTCTGAGGGCCAGAGCTATAATAAAATAAGAATGGAAAGTGGAGAACAAAAGAATAAAATGGTTTAATGTAATAGTGCATTGCACATTGGTTGTCAGATTGCTGATAGCAGTGCTGTCACTGCTGAAAATAAGTGCTGATAAAATTGCAGTCTTCTTTTGTTGATCTAAGGAAGCCCCTAAAATAACAGGATGTCACCAGGTGCTGCTGTGCTTGTGTCCTGCATGTGAGCTTCCTATAGGTATCTAGATGGTTACTGTGGAACTAAAGTGATGCAATAGAGGCCTTCCATCTGATTCATCAGAGCCCTTGTTTTCTTATGATGGTTGGGCAGTCGTCACAACAGGAACAAGGCAGAAAGCATAAAGAAATGACTGTCTGACTGAATGCACTGCCTTAGCATTAAGCCTCAATTGGATTTCAGTACAGTTGCCTACAGGTGAATTGTTAATCCACCTCACTTCCTTTTTAAAAATGCTTCCTCTTTCTGTTTAGTATGGGCCATGAAGTCAGAACTGACTTCTAGTAACTATGGTTGGGCCTTAAGAGTAAGTGAGGTACTTAGGGATTGATTTATACCCATTGCACCCTGTCAATGAGTTTCCGTGGCCAAGCAGGCATTTGAACTCGAGTCTACTCCATCATTTTATACATCACACCACACCACACCACACTGGATATCCTGTTTCTGCTAATTTCCAACAAGGATTGGGAGTTTGTATTTCCTTAAAAAAGAAAGAAAGAAAGAAAGAAAGAAAGCTTCAGCAACTGAATGTGCACTAATATCCTTAGGGGAAGCCAGTCAAAATTGTGAAAGGAATTCTGCTCATGTCATGAAATGCTTTTACTTAGACAACTTTATACCTAAACTATAAGCTTTTTGTATTGTTTGCTAAGCATATGATTTCTGTTAATTTGCAGTATACAGGTAATTAATGCATTTCAAGTGAGCATAGGTTTGCTTTCCTTTGTGTAATTATTATTATTATTATTATTATTATTATTATTATTATTATTATTATTATTATTATTATTATTATTATTATTATTATTATTATTATTATTATTATTATTATTTTATTTTATTTTATTTTATTTTATTTTATTTTATTTTATTTATATCCCGCCTATCTAGTCAATTAAGACCACTCTAGGCGGCTTACAACAAGAATATTACAATATAATTAGAAACAATTTTAAAATAAGGGGAAAACTTTAGGCAAGATGGGAGAGACACTAGGAGAAGGAAAGAAGGGAAAATCAGGAATTGGCTAAGGGGAAGGCCTGCGGAAACATCAGTGTTTTTAGTTGATTTTTAAAAATACCCAGCGAGGGAGCCGAGCGAATATCAGGAGGTAGATTATTCCAGAGGCGAGGAGCCACCGCCGAGAAGGCCTGATTTCTTGTCTTTTCTTTCCTGGCCTCCCTCGGCGTTAATTATTGGATTGTCCTTGCTTTTTAGGGAGAGGTTTGGGTTTTTGCCCTTTTAAGAAGAGAACAGGGTGGCATTTCCCTGTGTGTGCCAAGAAAGAAACTATACTAGGAGAACGGAATTAAGCTACAGTACTGAATAATTTTCCACTTGGAAACCCACTGTAACAGAACAGTGAACGACCCTTTATCAGTAACTTGTAGTGAGAAAGAGAGAATTTAATTGTTGAATGTAGAAATTCCAAATTATACTTTATTTTCAATATAGTTATTGCACAGATATTAGCTGATTATACTTAAATCAATGCAGGTACATAGTCTTCATGTTTTAAAGACAAGGATTTTTTTTTAAAAAATTAGTCTCTAGATAACTGAACTGCAAGAACTATGGCAACACATTAGGATGTTACCAATGGACAAGCAAATATAGGCTTGAAGTTACTTTTTAACTCAATGGTTATGTAAAATAGACAAGTCTTCTGTATTATTGATCTTACATACACTTTTGAGAGAGGTAGCATTGGGTTTTCCAGAGTCCCTGGGTTTAAGGTGGTGATTTATTGAATTCCATATAATTATCTGTTATGTATATCCATCAACAAGATTATCCATCTATATTTATTGCCTTATTTTATAGCTTAGGTTAATTTATAAAACATTAAAATATTTTTTAAAAGGTAAGTGTTACAATATATATTAACTTTGGTTCAGAGAACACCTCAACTTTTTTTGTTATGACAATTTGTCTGATTACTGGTCAACTTATGAGCATAAACTAGAATGCTATGATTTGTATATTACATGGGATGCAGCTAATTAATTACAGTGGTGCCTCGCTTAACAATGTTAATTGGTTCCATAAAAAAAAATCGTTATGTGAAAACATCGTTAAGTAAAACACCATTTCCCATAGGAATGCATTGAAAACCGGTTAATTCATTCCAATTGGAACAGATTAATGCTTGCAATCATTAGCCCACCTCCTGAAACCTACGCAAACTTAATTTGGCGTTGTTCTGAGTCGTCGTTAATTTTTGGTGATTTTTTTCCTCTCTCATTGAAAAGCATTGGACCGTCCGTCCAATGCTTTTCAATGAGAGAGAGAAAAAATCACCAAAAATTAACGAAGACTCAGAACAACGCCAAATTAAGTTTGCGTAGGTTTCAGGAGGTGGGCTAACGATTGCAAGCATTTAAAACAGGCTTCAAACAGTTTAAGACACTTTTACAGGAGCGAGAAAGGGACATCGTTAAGTGAAATTCCCCCATATAGAACATCGTTAAACGATGGGGGAAATTCCTCAAAGAAACCCATCGCTGTGTGAATTCATCGTTGTATGAAGCAATCGTTGTGCGAGGCACCACTGTATGTTCATTATAGTGGTGGCTCGCTTTATGATTGCACAGTTTAACGACGAAACCGCATTACGATGAAGTTTTTGCGATCGCAAAATAATGTTTCCTATGGGGGAATTTCGCTTTGTGATGATCGGTTCCCTGCTTCGGGAACCGATTCTTCGCAAAACAACAATTTTCCAACAGCTGATCGGCTGTTTCAAAATGGCCACTGGGTAAACAAAATGCCCCCCTGCTGTTTTCTGGGACGGATTCCTCACAAGACAGCCACCGAAAATGGCTGCCCTATGGAGGATCTTCGCTGGACGGTGAGTTTACAGCCCTTTGGAACGCATTAAATGGGTTTTAATCCGTTTCAATGGGTTTTTTCTTTTCGCATTACGTTTTCGTTCTACAGCGGTTTCGCTGGAACGAATTAACGTCGTAATGCGAGGCACCACTGTAATTCTTTTGCATGAATTCTTTTGCATGTATTCAGAATATATCATACAGAAAGCCAAATTAGATTCAGATGAAAAAGGAGTCAAAATTGGGAAGAAACATACTGTAAATAATTTAAGATATGCAGATGACACAAAGAAAGCAGCAATGGCTTGAAATGGCTTTTAGTGAAACTGAAAGTATCAAAGTAGACTTCAGCTGAACATTAAAAAGACAAAACTCATGACTACAGAAGAACTAATTTTAACACTGAAAATGAAGAAATTGAAATAGTTAAAAGAGATTTGTATACCTTGATTCAACCATCAATACAAACAGAGTGCAGTCAAGAAGACTAAGACTCAGAGGGGCAGCAATGAGGGAACCAAATTAAGGATGTGTCACTGGAGACGAAGACCATCCACACTATTTTATTTCCAGTCATCATGTATGGCTTTGAAAGCTGCATGGTCAAGAAAGCTGACAGGAAAAAAATGAATTCATTTGAAATGTGGTGCTGGAGGAGAGCTTTCTGAATACCATGGACTTCCAGAAAGATGAATAGGTGGGTTTTAGATCAGATCAAGCCTGAACCATCCGTGGAAGCAAAAATGATGAAACTGATGCTGTCCTACTTTGAGCATGAGGTAAGACAGGTTTCTCCGGAAAATACCATAATTCTGGAAAAGGTTGAAGGCTGCAGGAGAAGAATATTAAATATGAGATGGATTGACACCCTAAAAGAAGCCCTGGGAGTTTGCAAATTCTGAGCAGGGCTATTGAGGACAGGACATTCTGGAAGACTTTCATTCATAGGGTCAGTATAAGTCAGAAGAGACTTGACAGCACAAAATATCAAAATTCTTTTGCAAAGAAATTGTCCTATGCGTAGTGCAAAGGAGCAGTGATCGAAAAGGATGGCGTAGATCAGTGGTTCTTAACGTGGGTGATAATGCCCCCCAGGGGGCGATTTCATTTTTCAGGGGGGCGGTGTGGGGGCGGTGGAACAGAAGGAGGGCGGTAGGGGGGCGCTGCAGCAAGCCAAACCTGTGAAGATGGCTGCAGCCTTTTTACAATGTGCATGAATATATATTTTCCTCCAATCTTAATTTAGTTTCAGAGTTTTCGTCTTGAAATTTTTAGTTCCTGCATTGCGGTTTGTTTTATATATTTCTTTTTGCATCTTAAAATTCGCTTGCAACTAAATCATTAAATGTTACTTTTGGGGGGCATTTCATTTTCTTGGAATTGAATTTTGTTTTCAGGGGTCATTGGATTTAAGTGTCTTAAATAAATAAATAAATAAATAAATAAATAAATAAATAAATAAATAAATAAATAAATAAATAAATAAATAAATAAATAAATAAATAAATAAATAAAAAGATCTCATCACCGTGGGGAGGGGGGCGCTAATAACTTCCTCAATGGCTCAAGGGGGCGTTTCTTTCAAAAAGGTTAAGAACCACTGGCGTAGATCACATTAGCAGCGGAACAAATAAACAGTCCCTAATGTTGTGTGTGGCATAGTTGGGGCCTGTAATTGTGTTGCCAGAGTAGATGTGGAGACAGAGCTGATTATCTGTGTTTCTAGCATGATGTAGTCTGGGAGGCAGGTGGCTGTGGTCAGTAAATAGTTCCTCTTTATGCTGTTGGGATACTTCTTCCTCATGTGCTAGAGAGTGACACAGCTTGTATGTTGTTGTCCTGGCTGTTGTCAAATTGTGGAAGTAATCTTTGAGTCATCATCTGCAGAAAAAAGCCTCCAGGTCACCACAGAGCTGTATCATCTGTGCAGGTTTGCTGGGAGAAAAGGACATGCCCCATGACAGGACAGAGACGTCTGCTTGGTTCATCGTGTGGCTGGATAGATCTTTGTCGTTATTGTGTAAGCTGAGATATATTACAGATATGGGACTCATTGTCAAGCAGTTGCGAAAGGCTACCAACAGTTATAGTAAACTTAGCAAGACAGAATATGTCATAACTAACTCAAAGAATGTTTCATTAACAGTGTTTTCAATTACAGCTACAACAGTAGAAAGCGAATGCAAGTTGAATGCAATATAGGAAAGAGAAGTAATGCTTAGGATGACTAGGCAGTGAAATAAATGTACTTAACAGAAGGGTTGCAGTTTAGAAAAAAATTGCAAGTTTTATTAATAAAATAGCAAGCACACAGATTTAAGTGAAGAAAATTAGATTTATGTAAATTAGAAAAATGACTTGTTAGAATTTTGCTCTGGTGGCTAATTCTGTACAATTTACAACAGTATGTACAAAATTTATAATAAAATACAATACCCTCTTCCTGAGAATCAGTTCTATATATTTTTTAATTTTTCAGCTAATTGTTAGATAGCAATACTATAATTGTCTGAGCACTTGCTTCAGGTAATACTGCCATTTAAAAGGTTTGTTGAAATATTAAAGTAGGAGTTGAAGCAATCAAAAGCTACTGTACATTTCTATATATTACAACATGATTCACTGCTTAGAATGTACCCTTTTGTTCCATATGATTCAACAACTGAAGATAATCCAAGCCCAGTTCAGTAACTCTTGCCTTGCCCTTGGATCAGGATATATATTGTACATTGTCTATGCATCCATCAGTTTCCAAGTCAATCTCATGAAATGGATCAGGATACAAAATGAGATACTTTATGTAGAGGCACAGTGTGTCAAAACAGTCCATATATTCTGAGCAAGAGATGTAAGCTTCAATAAAAACTGATATGTAAGCTTTAATTGTTTACTTGGCAATGAAAGATTTATTTACTGACTATGTGGAGTTTTGCAAGGAGCATAAGGCCTCAATATTGTAAATCAGTCACAATATGTGCTTCATTTGGTAAATACAGATCCTCCAAACAGTTTCCTGAGTGGAGTTGTATCATAAAGCTGTTAATAGCTTTATGTTTTTATGAATTCTAAGGATATCAGTTGTATCTTAAAGGTAGATTCAAGATACTCAGTAATAATTACACTATGGACTGCAAAAACATCTATTATTTTTACTGTATGATCTCACTTGCTATACTAGCAGTTAGAACATTACTGAGTTATAAGAAATTCATGGATTAAAATTACAATTAAGTTGTGATGGCATTACAATGTTTTTAACAACGACTCACAGCTTAATGTGAAATCTAAATGGCATCCCACATTTATGTATTCATGCCTAGATTCCCATTTTACATTCCAGCCTGCAACTGTAGTACATCCACTGAATGAATGCCCGACCACATTTGTTACCACAATGAACTAGTCATCCATTTTGTGCCATTAACTCTAGCAAATGAGAGAATTTGCCCTCCTAAGATTCACCGTACTCCATGGGAGCCACACATGAGAACGTACTGAGTGATTTTTAAGGTTTTTCTTCTGAAGCAGCTCACAATACTTAATTTGCAAACAACTTGGAGCATTCAAAGTTGTACAGTATTTTAAAACATTTGATTGTGCAACACTGTGAGGTTGCTGCACCAGAACAAACAAACATAAATACAGGTGCATAGATACATCTGGCATGTGTGCATTGAAAAATTGGGCATTAGTTCATTCTCATGTATTTGTGCTCATAGCAGAATGTGAAACAACTATGTGGAAACATTAATGGAAGCATATGAAGATTCAAACATACGTTATGAAATCAGTATGTTTTACTTAGAATGCTGCTATGCGTTTAGAAAGAAACAATGCAAATAGTAACACTACTTAAAAAATTATAAAGTAAGCACTCAAATTGAGCAAAAGGGTGTCCCTTCTGAAATGGGAATTGTATATGCAAATAGATACAACATACTGTACTAGGTTCCTGTTTCACACCCAGAAGCCAAGGCTTTCCTGCTACAGTCTTACTGGTAAAGAGGTATATGCATGCTAGCCTCTGGAAGTGGGTTTTAATGTGCTTTCAAAGTTCCACAAAAACTAAACTGATAATAAACACCCTTTATCATGATGAAAACTACTAGAAGGAAACAAAACTTTCTGCAGTATCATCAAAGTGCTTAAGATTTCAAATATAATTTCACAGAAAATTGGTCTTTAGTTGAATACTTGAGCTTTTCCCTGGGTTCTTTGAATGCCTAGGTGTTGTTTTGTCCTTGATACTTTCCTGATTGCCCTTCACAGCTGATTCAAGCCTTGCTTTCATAGATGGAGATGAAGCCATTAGTTTTTTAAAGACTGAGGAATACTGAGGACCAATCTGCATCAGATATTGCAAAGCAAACTCATGTAGACACTTTGCGGAACTTGTAGCTGATCCTAGGGCATTCTCATCCAAAAGAAAAGAAATGAGGATGGGTAGGAAGGAAGCCACTAGCTGAGTTCCTGTAAAGTAAAGAACAACCACCAAGTTTCTCAATACATACAAATACTAGTAATTCCACAAAAAAACTTCAACCTTGAATGCACTTACTAGAGGGTAAGTCCCACTGATTTATTTGCTTCTGAGTAAATACACACAAGACTGCGCTATCACATTCCTCTCTATTAGTTATTCAGACGATTATTACACTGCTGTTTCTTTCCAGGGCCAGCCTTGTTATGAGTCTGTACAGAAATCTTGAATCTCAACTCTATGAGAACTCCCCACCCTCAGAGAGATTGCTGTTCCCCAAATTAGCAAAGTTATTGGTGGCATCACTCTGCTTGGAGGAGCCTCATGGCACAGTGGTTAAAAACTGCTAAACTGCAGCCTAACTCTGCTCACAATCTGGGGTTCAATCTCACGTAGCCAGCTCAAGGGTCACTTAGCCTTCCATCCTTCTGAGGTTTGTAACAGGAGTACTCAGCTTGCGGGGGGGGGGCTGAATTGTAGCCTGCATAATTAATTTATAAACCGCCCAGAGGGTGATTTAGGCAATATGGGACGGTATATAAGCAGCACCCTTTGCAGTCTGCAGCCTACTTAGCCTGATATACAATATCTAAGTGATCTCTCTGATTTCACTGGAACCAAACTAATTAGAACTGATACAACATGAGCAGAACAAACTCTTGCACCTCAAATTAAAATTCTGCATTGAGATTTATAACCCATGTTGCTTACAGTTCAAAGCCTGAATGGATTGATTGTTAAATAGATGGTTAAATCCAGGTCCTGCAAGGTTTCTTTCTCTGAAAAACTACTTCTTCCATACATTTTTTTTCTTCCAGGAAGGCTGCCATGTTAATCTGTTTCAGCATATATAACCAAAACAAAAGCAAAAGAATTGTAGCACCAAGCTGACAATGAAATAAACCTGTCCTGTACACAGTGTCAGTGCGCGTGAATGAGGCATGCCTATGCAAAACAAGACAGGCTCCACAAGAGCAGAAATGGCATCCTCCTCATACTCAAATCAAAAAGCTGTCACTGCAGCTTTTAAACAACCTTGCTCCCTCGGCTGTGGTGGGGAGCTTGGCAGCTGAGGAGCCTTCCTAGTAGATGGTGAATAACTTCTGATTCTCAAAATGGAGACAACATAAAACTCATAGTCCAGGCCAGAAGCTATGGACGCAGCGGTGCGCTTCGCTAGTAGCTAGATATGTTTTCTCCCTCCTATATGGCATACTATCTAGAAGCGTGATCATGTGTAAAAGCCTACAACTGCCTTTGCTAGACTAAGTAATCTGTTAAATTAATCAAAACATAAATCTTTTTATTCAGGTAAACTTCTGGAACTGAACTGGCAGCTTTTAACAGACTGGTGTTGCACTTATTAAACAATGTGTTTTTGCAGTGATTTTTTTAAAACTATAGGGTTTTAATATTGTAAAAATTCATAAGTAAATCAAATATGCAAGTAATTAAATGTTAAGTGCTGTTCCTCAATTTTCAAACAAATGAAAAGCATTAACTGCAAAAATGTCACAGAATATCATTTGTGATCTACACTTATACTGTCAGAATCGAAGGTGCAATATTGCATTTCCATTGCAATCTGTAATTCTTTTTTGTTCATTAAATTTCTTGGGCTTAAAAAAAGGGCACTTACGATGTTCTTCCTCAGAAAGGGCTATAACAGCAGCCACAACCTTTATCCCTTCCTGAATAACTTGAAGTTCAGCTGAATTTTCAGGCTTAGCTTTCTCTGTTGCCTGCAGTTTGCCGACAACTGATGGGGCTAATGAATTAATATAAGGATATGACACCACACGGTTTGGATACTGAAAAATAGTAAGCAGCAGCTGGTAGCATTTAAGTTGCACCTAGATGAGAATTAAGAAAATTCAAAGTTAAAAACTAAACATTAATATTAGACTCACACAATAACCTGCATCTGTGAAGCGGTCATGTGTCCTACTACAATTACAAGAAACGAAGGACTGCCCCAAAGTCAGTAAAATGACCTAATCTGGGACCCAGAAGGAGAGCAGAAAATGCAAGAGAAGGAACAAGGAAAATTAATAGAAATATTGAAATTAATATGTGCTACTGTTGAATTCAAGATTTTTTTGACTAAATCACCAGGTGTGATGGCACTGACTTCAGTGTACATGTGGAATTCAATTACAAATGGCTGATCTAGTGCTTGTCACAAACAGAGGATGTAGGATGAATGAAATGAAACCAGTGAAATAAAACCTTTCACTTTTCCTAGTGGCAATGTAAAATGCATTAAAAAATCTGGAAATAGCTAACAAATAACAAATTTCTACACAGGATGTTCTTAATATCACACAACTGGCTCCTAATTCTTGCCACCTTTTTAGAACTTCAAAATGTAAAAGATTTGATGTAAAATAACCATTTAAATTCAGTAATTATTTTACATACTTCCATACTGTTCTTCAATTCATATTTTCAAGGGCACAAAAGAATCACGATAGGGAAATAGATCTTTAGATAAAAAAACTGGAAAGGTGAGATTACACCACACAATGCACCACAGTTCAGAAGCCTTTTCCCTCTATATTAACCTGCCTATTTCAGATGGAAGGAATACCCACTGTTCAGTACGATATGTAACAAGGATAGCAGATTTTTTAAAGAAGTTAAGCAGTATGCATGACTTACAATAGGATCTTTAGATTCCATTGCTGATTTAAACTTCTCAATGCAACTCGACTGAAGGTATTCCATGGTGGTAACTTCGGGACTTGTAGACAAAATAAATACTGTGATTGCACCCAGAAGACTTCCTTCATCTAACTCTTGGTGAGCACCATCTATCAATGATAAAACATGAAAGTTATGTATTCTGAAACCAGATTTATTTATTTTTAAATTGAACCTATATAAAGCTGCTAAGATCAAATCTACAATGTGAATATGATGTTGGGTCAGAGTAAAAGTTAATATATATAGCTTTTCAGGGAGGCATTCAGAAACATCCCCTCCCTATGATTTATCTCACTGTCCCATATGAATGTATTTATATTAGTTTGTCATTAGTTTGCCTTTGAGGGTTTCTTTTCCCCCCCCCAATCTTTTATGAATTGGGTGTTTCCTGTTGTTAGGTGGGTGCATAGGTGTTATTAGCCACACACAGCGGCTTGCCATTAGATGGGCTGGATAAAAATGAATGAATGAATGAATGAATGAATATTTAAGGTTCTTCTATTACAATGTACTTCCCATAAACTGCTACTGGGGAGAATTTGATGCTTCCTATAGAGTAACACTTTTGAATCTGCATAGACTTGTTAGTAGTACCCTTCACAAAAATACCATAAGGACAAAGTTAGGGAGGAAACAGCAAGACAGAGAATGTGGAGGGACAAAAAACAGCTCACTGAAGGTGAGGTTCAACAGAAATGGAAGAACAGCAATGAAAGATTCCTCCAAGAGAGAATGAAACTGATGGAACAGGGACCTGTCCTACATAGACAAGAATGAAACTGGGAGTGCATGATACATATGAAAGATCATAGCCCCATGATCCCTGTTTTTCTGAATAATGAAGAAGACAGCCCATCCTTCCAGATGTACCAATAATGTGATAATTAGCACCAAAATTATTGTTCTTGTATGGGTCACTTTATTGGTTACCCCTGATATTTCCTGCTTCCAGCTTAAAGACAAATATTTTTTGTTAAAAATATGTTTGCTCAAACTGTGGGCTGTCCCTTTGTGAAGCAAACTACATTCATGCAGACACACACAAAGGAAATATTAAAAAACTCTTGCCGGTTTATCAAATACAGTAGTCTCAAAGAAACCACTTAATGCTTTTAATTTTTAGATGTATGTGCAACAAGTCAGCGACTATTGCAATTCAGGTATGCAATCTGCACAATTTGAATGATTTTTTCAAAAAAGGATTCTTCCAAATGTGAAAACAAGTACCCGTATTTTTCGCACCATAAGACGCACCTTTCCATAAGACGCACCAATTTTTAAGAGAAGAAAACAGGAAAATATAATCTGTTTTCTTCGCTCCATAAGACACACAGACTTTCCACCCCCCCTGTTTTGTGGGAAAAAAGTGCGTCTTATGGTGCAAAAAATACGGTATCTTACTGACTCAAAGGCAAGACAATGATTTCCACCCCTATCTAGCACAGAACGGAAACCACTTACGTTCACCTTATATTGAAACTCAAACAGGGAAGAAAGCAGAAATATTTTTAAACAGATGGACAAGGAAACTATCTGGAAACTAAATGAAGACCGGAACAAATGCAAAACCTCATGGGACAAGGGAAAAGGATTCTTGTAAATATAAATATATTCTAATTCCCTTACCTTGCAACCTCAGGTTCACAGACTAGCAGGATATCAGATTAACTTTGTCCATCATGTCACTGACTAAAATAATGTTTGTTTGTTTGTTTAAATCACCTCAATTAGTGACTCCCACTACTCTGAGCAATTTACAAATAGAACTCTCACCATCATCACATTACAAATCCAAACAATACAGCCATGATGACTAACTTAAAAAAATATCCCCCTAAATTAAAACATTAAAAATCCACAATAGCAGGGGATATGTTTTCAAAGGCCACTTTATAAAGTTCTGTCTTCAGTAATTTCCTAAAAGTCATGAGGGACAGAGCCTGGTGCATCTCAGATGGCAAACAGTAAAAAAAAGGCGAAAGGATAAGAAACTCCGGTCTAAACAATTTCTTGTTGGACTGTATTACACATTATTTTTGAAGCATCATTAGTTTGGTATAGTGTATATATATCCAATTGCCAGAGAACCATCTTTTCCTTATATTGAGTTACATTCAAACACATTCTTCAACTTCATGTACCTTGATCCCAAAAATTAAGAATAGTGACCAAAGCACTACGAAGCAATTCGTTCCAAGCAGTTCGGCTCTTCTCTGCCCGAGCCATGGGAGAAGATAGCACTCCTTTAAGAGCTTGTAAGGATGCAGCAGCAGTCAAAGGTAGTTGGCCAGTAGGTAGTTTGACAGCAGTTTCTCGGAGGACTCCAATAATCAGATACAAGATAGTGGGAAGAACAGCAATGCTTCCTGCAGGAGAAAGTTGTGGCATAAATGCCATTCTTAATTTAATAAAATAAAATACACATGGTGCACATTGGGGGATATCCAGTGTGGTGTAGATTGGCTAGGACTCAGTGGAGGCCAAGGTTTGAATTCCTGCTCAGCCATGGAAGTTTACTAGGGGTGTGGAACTGGTAAGACTACTTAAACATCTCATTTAATTTGAAAGAACTATTGGGCCTGCTATAAGTCAGTTCAGACTTGATGGCATATAATGTAAGTGCACATTGAACCAATGAAAGATTCTATTATGCATTCACTGAACCAACACAATCCAGACTCAACATTCTACTTAGCAGGACTACATATGAAGAACAATGATCATATTTTACATCCATTTACTACTGACAATTATCTCATGACAAAATAATCTAGGGAAAATGCCACAACATTAATGAGATGGCCAGACCCACATTGCTATTAAATTAATGCTTGTTCATCTACTGATCAGTGAGGATTTTTTGTAGCTAGTCTGTGGTACAGAAGTAGGTGCAGTTTCCTGCTACTGGCAAGGAGCTTTCTTCTACCTTTCTATCACAAAAGCAATGTGTAACACCTTTCTGGGATTGGTGGAGTATTGCTTCACACAGATACTCACTACACCACAAACCTGAGAGACCTGGTCCCCATCAGATGTACAAAGGCTTTTTCTTGTATAATACTTTAATTTTTATTCCACTGAAAAACAGCTTAGGTCTTTGGCCTTTGCTCTTACTGCTAGGTTTTAATGCTATCTCACACCAGAAATGCTATCAAACATGTAGCCTTCCAAGCATGGCATGGTCATCATGAGAGAGAATATTTCTAATCAGTTTATGTGCATGTGAATTAGTTATCAGTGCCTAGAAATTGGAAAAGGTGAGGCATTGCATCTAATTGAGTGATAGACCCTGGAACCCATGAAAAATTACTGGTGTGTGACACACACCAAATTCTTGACTAGAGGTTATTGAAATTTACACCACTGGACGTAATGCTGGAGGGTGCAATCAATAAGATTCTGGCCACTGCTTAATCATTGTATTACAAAAAACATGACAAAAGAAATCTATTGTTTACTATATGAATAGATGAATTCCAGATACAGAAATATTTATAATAAAATACATATAGTATTGCATTTTTTCTGTATTATACAACATTTATTGTACTGTATGGTGACTACAGCTTAAAATTTTTATAGCTATACAGAAATGCTACAAGAACATAATTCTGTCCAAATGCTTACAATCTAACAAGCACAATCAGAAACAGAAGATAGAAAGAAATAAACGGAAATACTGATTTTAATTAATACTGGCTCTGACAATATGCTACCAAATAACCTGTCTGGAAAAAGAAATTCACTGGGTTATTTACACCAGTAGATTACAGAAGAGCTGTGACCTCTTTGCACCACTTCTACAAGTAGATTGTTCAAGGGTTGTGTTGTTTTAAAGCATGTTGTTTCAAAGCATGTCTGCTTGCATATTTTCTAAACTGTTAATCTTCTCTTGGATCAATTATTCATTCATTCATTTATACACTGCTGACTTCGTGTACAACACTTCTCTTTATGTACACATAAAAGCAATAACCGAAAACATCAACACATATAATAACTAAATAATTATGTTCAAGCCCTCAGTAAGTCAAATTACAGATTTTTTCTTGGTGTAGATCTTGTATCGAAATATGGTCTAAAAGTATCACAAGAGACACTTCTTTCTTCAGATTGCCTATTTATTTCTCTCGACAATAAAATAGTATCTGGGGAGTTCATCCTACCTTCTGGTGAACAGACTGCTGGAACATCAGAGAGGATTCCTAATGCTGCTGATACCAGGCTACTTCCATTCTCTGATAACAGCTGAGGTTTTCTAGCTGTAATACCAGGGCTACATGTTATCTTTGGGTTCAGCTGAGGCAACTGCCTTACAAGGATACACATACACATCTCTAGTGTTGCAAAGACCAAGGACTTCCCAGGTATGAGTCCTCCTGTATCTTTGCCTTCCCCAAATTCAGGTAATGTTTCCTTTTCTTCAGCCCCATCATCAACTAAAATGAAAAAAAAGGAGATACATAAATGGTCAAACTCCTGTTGTTGTTTTTTTGGGGGGGGAGGAGCTCCTTGAAGCTTTATAAACAACAAATGATTTCACTGTTTTAATTTCAGTTTATACATGAACCGAATGAAACCGATTGTAATCTCCAATGTGTGAAGAGAAATTCATACACAGAAAATGGACTTTGGTGGAAACATTTCCTTTCCCATAAATAGCAAAAAGAGGATAATGCCTTTAATCTAGCACACAGGACCCGTTTGTTTGTTTGTTTGTTTGTTTGTTTGTTTGTTTGTATGTATGTATGTATGTATGTATGTATGTATGTATGTATGTATGTATGTATGTATGTATGTATGTATGTATGTATGTATGTATATGTACTGCCCAACTTAGTACAAAGTACTACTCAGGGCAGTTAACAACTATATCAAAACTCACATCCACATTCCCAACAGTAAGATATATTAAAGGGAAAAAACCCTGACAAAAATAAAATTATAAGACATGACATTTCTGTATTAGTGGAGTGTTATTGGAGAAGTACTATGCACTGTCTGAACTAAGAGCAATGATAATAATATTCATAGACAAATTCAGAGGAAATTGAACTGTTGTTGTATGTACACTTCCTATATATAGGATATATAGGGTGGTGGCCGATCAGCTCCAGGCCTACCTGGACGAAACAGATGCCCTGGATCTGTTTCAGTCGGGCTTCAGGCCGCGCCATGGTACAGAAACGGCATTGGTCGCCCTGTGTGATGACCTATTGAGGGAGGCCGGCAGGGGGAAAGTGTCCCTGCTGGTCCTCCTCGATATCTCAGCGGCCTTTGATACCATTGACCACGGTATCATCCTGGGGAGGCTCTCTGAGTTGGGAATAGGCGGCCTGGCTTTGGCCTGGCTCCGTTCCTTCTTGGAGGACCGCCCCCAGAGAGTACAGCTTGGGGAGAGTTTCTCGGCCCCGTGTAGTCTCAATTGTGAGGTTCCACAGGGGTCGATTATCTCCCCAATGCTGTTTAACATCTACATGAGGCCGCTGGGAGGGGTCATCCGGGGGTGTGGAGCTCGATGTCATCAGTATGCTGATGATACTCAGCTCTACATCTCCTTTCCACCTTCTGCAGGAGATGCCGTCCTGTCCCTCCAGCGCTGCCTGGCGACTGTACTGGAATGGATGCAGGAGAACGGGCTGAGGCTGAACCCGGACAAGACGGAGGTGCTGAGGGTGGGTGTCCCCACACCGGGGGGTTTGGGAAACTCCCTCTCTTTTGTGGGGGGGTGACCCTTCCTGCCAAGGATGGGGTACGCAGTTTGGGGATCCATCTGGACCCGGCACTCACTATGGAATCCCAGGTGGCGTCCGTGGTCCGATCCGCCTTTTTCCACCTTAGGGGGGATAGCCCAGCTGCGTCCCTATCTTGACGTGGGGGCCCTCACTACCTTGGTGCATGCGCTCGTAATCTCAAGATTAGACTACTGCAATGCGCTCTACGTGGGGCTGCCTTTGAGGCTGCTGCGGAAACTACAGGTGGTGCAGAATGCTGCGGCCAGACTTCTCAGTGGTGTGAAAAAATATCAACATATTTCACCCACTCTGGCTGCACTGCATTGACTGCCCATCCGATTCCGCATCGACTTCAAAGTGTTAATGCTTACGTACAAAGCCCTAAACGGCTTGGGGCCTCGTTACTTGGCGGAACGCCTACTTCCACCTAGTTCTACCCGTGTCACTCGCGCGAGTCGGGAGGTGAGGCTGAGGAGCCTAACGCCGAGGGAGGCCCGGAAGGAAAAGACAAGAAATAGCGCCTTCTTGGCAGTGGCTCCTCGCCTCTGGAATAACCTTCCCCCTGACATTCGCGCGGCTCCCTCACTGGGTACTTTTAAAAATCAATTAAAAACACTGATGTTCCGGCAGGCCTTCCCCTCAGCCAATCCCTGACCTTTCCTATTGTGTTGTTGTTGTTTTTTGTTTTTTTCCCTCTCCTTATTTTCGTTTCACTTTTTCTAAGTTTTTCCCTTTACTTAAAATTGTTTTAATTATATTGTATTATCCTTGCTGTAAGCTGCCTAGAGTGGCCTTAAGTGGCTAGATAGGTGGGATATAAATAAATAAATAAATAAATAAATAAATAAATAAATAAATAAATAAATAAATAAATAAATAAATAAATAAATTTATTTATTTATTTATTTATTTATTTATTTATTTATTTATATCCCACCTATCTAGCCACTTAAGGCCACTCTAGGCAGCTTACAGCAAGGATAATACAATATAATTAAAACAATTTTATTTATTTTATTATTTATTTTATTATTTATTATATTTATTTTATTTATAAATTTATTGATAAATTTATTTATTTATTAGATTTCTATCTTGCACATGTAGACCAAGGGTCTACTCTGAGTGATTAACACACCTGTCTATGCAGGATAGAACTCTGAAGCTTTTTTTTTTTTTAACAAAAAGGAAGATTATTTATTTATTTATTTATTTATTTATTTTATTTATATCCCGCCTATCTAATCAACCAAGATTACTCTAGGCGGCTTACAACAATAAACAACAACAATACGGTTAAATAAATCATACAAAGGAAAAATTACAACAAGATGAGAGGAAGCTAAGGAAGAAAAGGAAGGGTAATCAGGAATTAATATTATTCAAGCAAGCCATATCCATGTCATAACTATAGATTTAGTAATATAATAGACTGGACAGGAATAGATTAGGAACTATTAAATAGCATTGTTTGGGAGGCTTAAATCCAAATGTTAATCCTAGCTACAGTAGAGCTGTTCCAAACCTTGCATAAGGTACCATATTTTTCTGTGTATAAGACACCCCCATTATAAGATCCCCCCTTTTCTAACCCCAAATTTCTTTCTTCACAAGACAGTGGAGGGGGAAGGCAGAAATCATCAAAGCGCTTTGATAATTCCTGTTTTCCTCCTCTACTTTTTGTGAAGAAAGTGGATGGGAAAAGCACTTTCCTCGCAAGAAAGTGGAGGGGAAAATCAGGAATCAAAGCACTTTAATGATTCCTGCTTTCCCCCTCCACTTTCTTCCGAAATCCTGTTGCATAATTCCATCCACATAATCGGAATAATGTCACTGTCAGCAGCAGATTGCTACCGACTAAAAACTTCTATAAATATCTTGGAATGTGCATTTTTCACAACCAATTAGATGAAGTTCCGAGTATCTGGAAACTCAAAAAGAAAGAAAGAAATCAGGGCAATAATCTGCTGCAGCTACGAAGTCATTTCTGTTGCACAGGCAGAAATCACCTATCAGGATTTTGGCCATATTATTCAGAGAAAGAAAATAAGTGCACTACATATATATTGATTTTATCAGGCATGTACTATATTTGATGGAGATGCTGATCATGAAAAAGAAGAATAATTTAAATTAAAACTAACTAAGGGACGTTCCATATTGACCCACACTATGAGGAAAAACACCTCAAAGCATTTTTCAATACAGCACAAATGTTCAATTGAATCAAGAATGCAGATTCAAAGTATATTGCATGTAAGTTGAATGAATGAATAAAATATTGTTAATATAGTGCCACTAATGAGGAGAAACCCAGCATTTTTTTCACTAACAATGGAATTGTGACCTTAGCACACTTGACCAAGTCTACCTTCTGCACTCCTTCGTTTTTCCTTGACGTGCTCCTGTGCTGCAAAAAGAATCTGTCGTACAACTCCCAGAGCAGCAAGCTGAATGTCAGGAGATTCCCGAGTTAGTATAAGTCGATGTAAAACATTCAGCAGCTCTACACTCAGTTCCTGTACATAAAGAGAAATAGAACAAGACCTTTTAAACTGTTAACATATCATGATTGATCCTTAGAGTAATTTTAACAATAGATTGGTGGTGTTTCTTATAGGAACAATGCAAAATGAAATTGCCCAGTCCTGGAAATATGCTCAAGATCTCTCCTTGCAAAGAAAACTGAACAGAATACGGGCAGTTACGCTGATGAAATAAATTGACCAATCAGGTTAGACTATGGGGTTTCTGATACAGAAACAAAAAACAGAGTAAGCAAAATGCACAATGGGCTGGACTGCTGGTTAGTTTAAGTGATGTAAGCCAGGTATAGAAATTCGATAATAAGCCGTGGAAGATACTGAGGCAGATAAGGAGATAATGTTAATACTGTACATACAGATATGAATGTATGATGTTGTTTAGTCACTAAGTTGTGTCCGACTCTTTGTGACCCCATGGACCACAGCACGCCAGGCCCTCCTATCTTCCACTGCCTCCCAGAGTTGGGTCAAATTCATGCTGGTAGTTTCAGTGACAATGTCCAACCATCTCATCCTCTGTCATCCCCTTTTCCTCTTGCCTTCACACTTTCCCAACATCAGGGTCTTTTTCAGGGAGTTTTCTCTTCTCATGAAATGGCCAAAGTATTGGAGCCTCAGCTTCAAGATCTGTCCTTCCAGTGAGCACTCAGGGTTGATTTCCTTTAGAATGGATAGGTTTGTTCTTCTTGCAGTCCAGGGGAGTCTCAAGTATCCTCCAGCATCACAATTCAAAAGCATCAGTTATGAATATATAAGAGTCTACAAATGATGCTTACTATGATTGTATTATAATTCATATAGTTCTGTTATTTTGAATGGATTGTCAAAGTTTTTTTAAATTCTTGTTTAGAATAATTTTCTGCTGTTGATTGCAGTGCCCACTCATGTGTCTTGCTCTTAGGTAAATGTGATGCAAGATGCACCACTTCCGAAGTTCCATGATCAAAAATAGAAGAAACATTAAATGTGTTCCTTCCTTCTTCTTCAAGTAGTACATTGCTGTTGTATCTTGCAACTTGGAAAACAATATCAACAGAATTAGAAATGCTTTCAGTGCCTTGAATATAATGGAAGCTCTAAGTAATTTATGTGTCTTTTCTTCTTTGAAGGGAGCAAAAAGCTTTAGCAGTGCTGCCTAAGCTATGAGCCCCCTGATCCATTATACTTGTATATGTCATAACTAATGTTGTGGGTTGTAACTGCTTGAGTGGAATTGAGAATAGGGTGTGGACAACCATCTTTTTGGTATTGTAAAATAAAAGGAATTATAGCTATTTTGAATGTGCCTGAGATACAGGTTCATAGAATCACAGAATCATAGAAAAATGAAGTTGTAAGGGGCCTACAAGGCCATCAAGTCCAACCCCCTGCTCAGTGTAGGAATACAATTAAAGCATATCTGACAGGTGATTATCTAAGTTTTTCTTGAATGCCTCCAGTGTTGGAGCACGCACCAAGGTAACTGGTTCCACTGTCGTACTGCTCTAACAGTTAAGAAGTTCTTCCTGATATTCAACTAAAATCTGGCTTCCTTTAACTTGAGCCCATTGTTGTGTGTCCTACACTCTAGGATGATCGAGAACAGATCCTGCCCTTACACTGTATGACAGTCTTTCAAATATTTGAAAAGTGCTATCATATCACCCCTCAGTCTTCTTTTCTCAAGGCTAAACATGCCCAGTTCTTTCAGTCTTTACTCATAAGGCTTGAGTTCCAGCCTCCTGATCATCCTTGTTGTCCTCCTCTGAACTTGTTCCAATTTGTTAGCATCCTTCTTGAAGTGTGGTGTCCAGAACTGGACACAATATTCAAGGTGAGGCTTAACCAGTGCTGAATAGAGGGGGACTAGCATCTCACAGGATTTGGACACTATACTTCTATTAATGCAGCCTAAAATACCATTTGCGTTTTTGTAGCCACAGGTTGTATTGTCCCTTTAAATTGTAACTTCTTCCTCTAGGATTTGAGACAAAGCAGTAGTATGAATATGGCTAGTTGGAGGATGTCTTATGAACTCAGTGGTGTGATCATAGATGACTATGGACAGCACCAAGGAATCTGAGGTACAGTAATTATATGCCATATATCAACGTGAGATGCCAGTGGTTTTTTCTGGTGTTGAAAGAAGGGAAATTATAAACAGGAGATGTCTGTTGTATCAATCTCAACATGCAAGGAGTCAAAGATGCTGTTTGTTCTTTTTGTCTGGTTTTTAGATGATGATAAAGACCTGTACTTTGAATATCTAGATTTGTGCCACAGAGTAGGACCCCTGTATCTACAGGATCTGTATCCATAGTTTCACTTATCCAGTTTGCCACAACCCTATATTTATTTATTTATGTATTTATGTATTTATGTATTTATGTATTTATTTATTCCATTTATACCCCGTCTACCTGTTCGTCGCGAACACTCTAGGCAGCTTACAACATAACATATAAAACAAGCATATATATATATATATATAAAACATAATTAGAAAAAAGAAAGAAAGAATTTTTTTTCTCCATGATGGCGAAAAAACAAGATAAATTATAATAGATAAAAAGGGAAGAAAAATTAGGAATTAACTGGAAGGGGGGAAGGCCTGCCTAAACATCCATGTTTTCAGTTGTTTCTTAAAACTACCCAGCGAGGTAGCCGCACGAATCTCAGGAGGTAAGTTGTTCCAGAGGCGAGGAGCCACCGCCAAGAAGGCCCAGTTTCTTTTTTTTCCTTCCGGGCCTCCCTCGGCATCAGGCTCCTCAGCCTCACCACCTGGCTTGCACGTGTGACACGGGTAGAACTGGGTGGGAGTAAGCGTTCCGCCAAGTATCGAGGTCCTAAACCGTTTAGGGCTTTAAACATAAGCATCAAAACTTTGAAATCAATGCAGAACCGAATGGGCAGCCAATGCAACGTGGCCAGGATAGGAGAAATGTGATGGTGTTTTCTCGCTCCACTAAGGAGTCTGGCCGGCATTCTGCACCACTTGGAGTTTCCACGTTAGCCTCAAAGGTAGCCCCACGTAGAGTGTGTTACAGTGGTCTAATCTCGAGATTACGAGCGAAGGTAGTGAGCGCCCCCACATCAAGATAGGGTCGCAGCTGGGCTATCCGCCAAAGATGAAAAAAGGCGGTGCGGACCACCGACGCCACCTGTGTCTCCATGGTGAGCGCTGGGTCCAGATGGATCTCCAGGCTGCGAACCCCACTCTTTGCAGCAAGGGTCACCCCCCCAAACGAGAGGGAGTCACCCAAGCCACCGACAGTGGGGGCACCCACCCAAGCCGCCGACAGTGGGGGCACCGTTTCTGTACCGTGGCGCGGCCTGAAGCCCGACTGAAATGGGTCCAGGGCATCTGTTTCCTCCAAGAGAGCCTGAACCTGGTCAGCCACCACCCTCTCCACCACTTTGCTCATGAAAGAAACATTGGCGACGGGCCTATACTTGCCAATTTTGTCTGCCGCCAAGTTCGGTTTCTTTCTGATGGGCCTAATGAGTGTCTCCTTGAGGGCAGATGGAAACCTGCCCTCAAGGAAAGACCCATTTATTATTGCAGTGGCCCATTCTGTTGTTTTTGGCCTGGCTGCTTTGATTAGCCAGGCCGGGCAAGGGTACAAGGAGCAGGTGGTGGCTCGACAGTGGTCAAGCACCTTGGCCACAGAATCAGGTGTGACAGGCTGAAAGGTGTTGAAAGTTACTGGGCAAGACGGAGCGCTGGACATCTCTGCTCGACTCACTGTGTTCAAAAAAGGAGAGAGGTCCCGGCGGATGGCCTCCACTTTAGATTTAAAAAAAGCTGCAAACTGGTCAGGTGAAAAACTAGGGGGAGGCCTATCACCCGGACCAGTTCCAGATAGGTCGCGCACTATACGGAATAACTCTGCCTGTTGGTTGGATGCTTCGCTTATCCGGTTAGCGAAACAAATTCGACAAGCAGCCTTTACCTTAGACAGGTAAAGACAGGTACATCATATAAAGATGCCACCTTGTCGTCTTTGTTCCATTCCCTTTTATGTTATATATATCAGTGGTCCCCAGTCTTTTTCAGTCCACAGAACGGCTGGGGAAGGTGGGCACCCCCACGCTCACCCGCATGCGCGAACAATATATATCTCTCTCATGCTCGTGCACATGCGCAAATGGCAGCACTCGCATGGGTGTGCTGGAGCGGACACGCAGCCGCAAACGGGCTGTGCAGGGGTGAGTGCAGGGGGGGGCAGGAGGTGTATCTCAGCGGCCCAGTCCAGCTCAGGCCACGGTTGGGGACCCCATATATATATGATTGTCTTGGATATGATGTGCTACCTAGGAGCAAACTTTTTGTTGAAAAGATGCCACCAAACATCTTTTGTTCTCAGGTAGACATGCTGTTAGAAGCTCGAATTTATCCCAAATACATAGATTGTATGCAGCCACAGTGACTTGGTAATTAAAAAGTCTCATGTCTAGTCCTGCTATAGAGTAGATTTTACTACCCAAAGGATCTAATTTGTGGCCCTCTCTTTTAACTGGAGTAGTGCGAGAGCACTCTCTAGCCTTCATTTGTGAAGTCTCTACAATTATAGCATTTTGGAAAGTGTGCTTGAGAAAGAAATTGACCCCTTCTTCTTCCATTCTGAATACATTTTCAACGTGTCTCGCAGTTGGGGCTTTTGAAGAATGCTACTGTCATGACTGGCCAATGAATTCTTCAACATATGGAACATAAGCAAAGGAACACTAGCAGTAGACATCACTCTGTTAAAAACTGGGTCAGAGACTTCTAGTTCTGGCTTCATTAATGGAAGTTCTAAAGAGTTAGCCATCTTCCTCATTAAATCAGAGTAGGTACATATATCCTCCACATCAGATGAGGAGACAAGCAGAGAAGGTGAAGCAGATGATGCCTCATTGTCACCATCCAAATCATTAGAGTCATCATAACCAACAGGTGGAGAAGTGGTCTGCCGTACGGCCTCTATGGATGTTCACCGAGAAACCTATGTGTGTTTCAGTATCTGTGATGGGCAGCCTCATTCATTGTCAGCAAAGAGAAGCTGCTTGGCCGGGGCTGAGCTAATTACAACTTGCTAGGTGGGTTCAAGGGAAGAAAAAAGGAGTTGGAGAGTTTTCAGTTGAGAGAGAGTTAACAGTCAAAGAGGGCTAGAAGGAGGTTGATACATAGTTTGCTATGTGGGTTTCCAAAACAGAATTGCCTATTATAGTTAAGGTAAAGGTTCCCCTTGACATTTAGTCCAGTCGTGTTCGACTCTAGGGCATGATGCTCATCCCCGTCTCCAAGCCATAGAGCCAGTGTTTGTCTGTAGACAGCGTTTGTCCGTAGACAGTTTCCATGGTCAAGTGGCCAGTGCAACCAGACATGGAATGCCATTACCTTCCCACCGAGGTGGTACCTATTTATCTACTCGCATTTACTGTATATGCATTCAAATTGCTAGGTTGGCAGGAGCTGGGACAAGCAATAGGAGCTCAGTCCATCACGTGGATTCGATCTTACGACTGCTGGTCTTCCGACCTTGCAACACAGAGGCTTCTGCGGTTTAACCCGCCACATAACCATTACACTTCATAAAATAAAATATATTATTGTTTATTTTACAAATGAATCCATTCGGCTCTTATATTTCGGGCTCAAGGATAGCTCAGCAAAAAGGACTAGAGAGTTGGAAAAGTGATTAGCCAGGCGGCATGGTCACGGTATCATTGAAATTGAAGCAGAATGTGTCAATTGTAAAACAGCTGGGTTTGCTGGAGGTAGCAAATGAATATCAGAAGACTCAATTACTTTGTGACGTAACTGTTATGTTGTGCCTTGAAGAGCTCAAGCTCAACCTCATTCTGGGAACTGACATTGTAGGCACTGGGCATGGCAGAGAAATCTTGGTTATCTCTGGTATCACAGTTTGAGATGATTCACTCCTTGGCTTCCCTTCAAAAGCAGACCCTGCACCAGTTATATCACCTATATGTCCAATTGTCTGAGCAGAGGCAGGGCAAATCACTACCAATGACATTTGTAGTTTCAAATGGGTCCCACCAACATAAAAAAACATGTGATGCACCATATCCTTAGGTTTTGTAGGTGCTGAAGTCAGGTTTGAAGATTAAGCTGTCATGTCTGAGCCTGATGGAATAGAAATCAAAGCAACAATGGATTGGTCTTGCCTTGAAAGGGTAGATTGAGGTAAGCTAACATCTGTTTAGCGGTTGAAACAGAGTCCATATGTGGTTGAGAGTCCATTGATATAGAATGTACTGCTTTCAGTGAGTTCTCCCAACAGCTTTAGTCAGGACTACAGCTGTCAAGTGCTATTTTTGTAAATCCTTTACAGACAGAACAGGTCTCCACTAAATGATCCTCACCAAGGAAGTAGAGACATTTAGAATGCACATCAGCTTGAGGGATTTTTACTCCATAGTGAAGACACTTTTTCATTAAGTCTGAAACCATAAAAAAGCACTGTGTATGTGGGAAAAAGCACTGAGGAGAATGAAAGGGGGGTTGTTGTTGTTTAGTTGTTAAATCGTGTCCGACTCTTCGTGACCCCATGGACCACAGCACGCCAGGCCCTCCTGTCTTCCACTGCCTCACGGAGTTGGGTCAAATTCATGTTGGTAGCTTCGGTGACACTGTCCAACCATCTCATCCTCTGTCGTCCCCTTCTCCTCCTGCCTTCACACTTTCCCAACATCAGGGTCTTTTCCAGGGAGTTTTCTCTTCTCATGAGATGGCCAAAGTATTGGAGCCTTAGCTTCAGGATCTGTCCTTCCAGTGAGCACTCATGAAAAGGGGGGGGGGGAATTTAAATGACAAAAAAAAACTCTTTTTCTTTTTTGGAAATAAAAGGAGAAAGGGTAAAGAGAAAATAAGTAATGAAGAAACAACTAGAACTAGGTGTAGAATAGTAATTTAGAGCAGACTCTAGGCTGCAAGGTGTTGTTGTCATGGTGGACAGAAACCGACGGGAGGTGATGGGGATGGGCATGCGCACTAGGAATGGGAGAAGGAGAAAGCTTGGGGCTTGCAGGCTGTAGAAGATTCGAATAGTGCAGGTGCGCTAATGCAGGTTTGTGAAGCCTCTTCCTGGAAGAGAAGGTTTCACACCATTTTCATCTCTTATTTACCTGAAAAATACAGTAATCCTTAAAAATAAAGTTCGGATTCGTTTGGATTTCCCATCCAAATCTTATAATGTTCCCAATATATGGTCCTGTTTAGTTCTACAGAATGGGAGAATGTGTGGATTTTGCTGTGAAGAAGAAGACAAAGTCTGACCCTCAAAAAAAAGACAAGGCAAGGAGTTTCTCCGCACACCTTGCTTAGGAAAACTAGCAATTAAGAAGGGGGAGCTATTAAAATAAACAGAACCATCAAATAGTAGAAACATGTAGTATAACACAGTAAAACCACATATATATCCACTGTGTTTCCCAGGAATGAAAACAGATTAAACATGCATAATGGTGCTCTGCAAATAACCTCAGGGGACCTCATATTCTGAGCAAATAAGGGAAATAAACAGTTTCCTAGAACTGCCAGGCAAAAGCAATAATTACAACAACTACTGGTGAATATCCTGTGATGATTTACATGTCCATATGTTCAACTACATATTTCACTATAGTGATCTATCTCTAACTATCAAGGCACCATATAAGGTGTGAACACAACTGCACATCAGGCACGTGCCTGGCTTAGTGGTGGCTTGCTGCAGAAAGTTAATGCAATTTAACTTCTAGCAAATCAAATTCAAAATTTCCAGATTCATTGTTACCTGATCACTACCAATCTTTGACCTTGGCCAAGGAACATCAAGCAGTGAGTGGAGAGCATGTAGACAAGCAGTAATATTCTCCATTGCAGCATCTGACCGTGGAGAACAAAGGAATTCCACACTAATGCCTATGGAAAAAAATGGAAGAACCACCCTTAATTGTGAAAACTAAATTCTATATACAGAACCAAAGTGAAATTAAGCGCTGGATAAAATCCAGTGCTCCTGGTCAATCAAAAGGCAGATCAAGGAATAGGGGTGCAGCCTCTACTGGATGGGGTTACATTCCCCCTGAAAACACAGGTGCACAGCTTGGGGGTGCTCCTGGATTCGTCTCTAAGCCTGGATGCCCATGTTTCAGGGGTAGCCAGGAGTCTATCTGCACCATTAAAACTATTATGCCAGCAAAGTCTGTTTCTGTAAAGATCTGACCTGGTCACTGTCATACACACCCTAGTTACTTTCCTGCTGGATTATTGTAACTCGCTCTATATGGGGCTGCCAATGGAATGTGTCAGGATATTTCAGCAGGTCCAAAATGCACTAGACAGATTGGTAACTGGGACTGGTTACAGGGATCACATACCCCATTACAGCAGTTTCACTGGCTGTCGATCAGTTTCTGGACACAATCCAAACTGATGTTTTTAACCTATAAAGCCCTAAATGGCCAAGCTATCTCAAAGACCATGTCACCCGCTATGAGCTGGCTCAGATGTTAAGATCATCAGGTGAGGCCTTTCTCTTGGTGCCACTACCTTCACAGGTATGTCTGATGGGGACATGGGGAGAAGGCTTTCTCTGTTGCTACTCCCAGACTTTGGAGCTCCCTCCCACAAGAGGCCATGCAGGTCCCATCTTTGCTATCGTTCCACAAGCAGGCAAAGATCTTTCCCTTCAGGCCAGCTTTATCTCAGCTTACATGAGCGACTGTCTACACTGGTGACTACAAAAGTGACTTTTAGATGGATTGTTATACATTATTGCTGTGACTGGGTCTTTAGCACTACTTGTGTTTACCATCTCTAAGAGTGGTGTTTGGTCCTTTTAAGTATTTGCATAGTTATTGTTTTAGCTTTAAATATTATCTTTTAATTATGTAAACAACTGTTGTATATTCATTGTTTTTCAGCTTTAAATATTGTATTTCAAGGATGGAAGCCTCCTTGGGTCCTTCTTAAGGAGAAAGGCAGGGTAAAATATTTTAAATGATAGATAGATAGATAGATAGATAGATAGATAGATAGATAGATAGATAGATAGATAGATAGATAGATAGATAGATAGATAGATAGATAGATAGATAGATAGATAGATAGATAGAGAGATAGAGAGATAGAGAGATAGAGATAGATAGAGAGAGAGAGAGAGAGAGAGAGAGAGAGAGAGACAGACAGACAGACAGACAGACAGACAGACAGACAGACAGATATTATAAAAGCAATTTAAATAACAGCAATGGACCATAAACCCTGGAGAATAGAAGCACTGGGTTTCAGACTATCACTGGGCTTTAAATGTTCTCTACTCAGATGGTCCACTGGCCTAATTCAGAATAATAAAATGATATTCTATACTTATCCTGTACAAAAATGCTGTTTACCATGCATGGTATATTAATCATTGAGACATATACCTAACAACCCAAACTGGCATTTCCAAAGACACTACCCAAAACCAATATTTGACAATAGCAACAAGAAACATCTTAATGCTCACTAACCCAAAACAAGATGAAATCTATCCGTGTTTACATCCTCTGGTGATTTTACAGGACCCCTAGATGTAGAATCTTGACACATAGTAGTTGGAGTGACAGGTCGAGAAAGATTGGTTAAGCCTTCATCTGAATCACCAGCAAGGAAACCTGTGCTAGTAAGCCACAGCGCTGTAGCATGGAGGATCAGAGCCCATGCATTTTGGTAGTGTGGTCTTGCACTTTCAACTGTCTCTGCAGTATAGAAAGCACCACCTGGAAAGAAATACACATTCATACTTCCAAACATATTGTTTCAATTACATTTCTTCCTTGCAAAATTATAAGAATGATCTAGCAAATTATTCTTTTAGAATAATACTATTCATAACATTTCAAACACAACCAAGCTTATTTGGCTTTCTTTTGCAGTCTTACCAGCATCTTATTTCTATATCCACAAAATAGTAGTCCATTTATCTGCTGGCAGAACATTAACATGTCCAAAGAAACTCTTTTTCTTTTCTTTTTTTCCTTATCTGGCCTCCTACCTTCAGCAGGAAGTTGAGAGCTGTATTCCAGGGGCAAAGTTAAGAGAGCAAAATCCTGAAGTGCAGCAAGCCAGAGTTTGCTCAGATTCCCCAAGTCTGGCTGAACTAGCTCCAGAAGTTCATCGGCTGAAGAGGGCTGATCTCTAAAGCTCTCCTCTATTATGTTTATGACAAAAGGTTGTCTACTGATGTTGCTTTGTTTTCTCTGTCTTTGAACTGCAGCTATATAAACCTGTGTAAAACAGCAAGAGTGAATGGACAGTCATGGCCGTAGCTCACTGAATAAGAATTTGGATAAAACATGTCAAACATCAGTTATAGCTCTCAACTTCCCAAAGCCATACAGACATTTAACACCATCATACCATTACTTAAATTTTCAGTACTATTTTTGATGCATGTGGATAATGCCTATTATTTGTGGCATATTAATGGGAATATATTCTACTGTACGAGAAATGGTACATCAGGTTAGTCCTTATGAACAGCAGTCACACTTAAAACTACTTTAAAAGTTGTGTAATAGGACTTGTGGATAATAATAATTTGTGCAGGTGATTAATTAATCCCCCATGCATACTTGTATCAGACAAATCACCTTTTACTTAAATCTGAGTAGCAGCAGCTAATAATATACATAGACTATAGTAATCTTAAACTTTAAGAAGTGGAGCATAATTAATGTGAGTTACTTCACATAACAATTTTTTAATTCTGCTGACCCAAGATATATAAAATGTCTTAAAGTCTTTAAAGAAAAATTAGATAAATTACTAAAGGCAGGTTCATCACTCTTAGCCAGAATGGCTCGTGCTGGACCTCCATGTTGTGAGATAATCTGTTTTTGACTATATTACTAGTAGAATTAGGGGGGAAAGTGGGAGAGAATATTACTTTCAAGTTTCATTTCTGGGTTTCCTTGAGATATCCCCACTTTGGATTAATGTTAAAGCTTTGTTGTTGTTGTTGTTTAGTCGTTTAGTTGTGTCCGACTCTTCGTGACCCCATGGACCAGAGCACGCCAGGCTCTCTTATCTTCCACTGCTTCCCGTAGTTGTGTCAATTTCATGTTGGTTGCTTCACAGACACTGTCCAGCCATCTCATCCTCTGTCGTCCCCTTCTCCTCTTGCCGTCACACTTTCCTAACATCAAGGTCTTTTCCAAGGAGTCTTCTCATGAGATGGCCAAAGTACTGGAGCCTCAGCTTCAGGATCTGTCCTTCCAGTGAGCACTCAGGGTTGATTTCCTTTAGAATGGATAGATCTGTTCTCCTTGCAGTCCAGGGGACTCTCAAGAGCCTCCTCCAGCATCCCAATTCAAAAGCATCAATTCTTTGGCAGTCAGCTTTCTTTATGGTCCAGCTCTCACTTCCATACATCACTACAGGCAAAACCATATCTTTGATAATGCGGACTTTTGTGGGCAAGGTGATGTCTCTGATTTTTAAGATGTTGTTGAGTTTTGTCATCGCTTTCATCCTAAAAAGCAGGCATCACTTAATTTCGTGGCTGCTGCCACCATCTGCAGTGATCATGGAGCCCAAGAAAGTAAAATCTGTCACTGCCTCCATATCTTCCCCTTCTATTTGCCAGGAGCTGATGGGACCAGTGGTCATGATCTTAGTTTTTTTGATGTTGAGTTTCAGACCGTTTTTTGCACTCTCCTCATTAAGAGGTTCTTTAATTCCTCCTCACTTTCTGCCATCAGAGTGTTATCATCTGCATATTGGAGGTTGTTGATATATCTTCCGCCAATCTTAATTCCGGTTTGGGATTCCTCCAGTCCGGACTTTTGCATGATGTATTCCGCATATAAGTTAAATAAGCAGGGGGACAATATACAGCCTTGTCGTACTCCTTTCCCAATTTTGAACCAATCAGTTGTTCCATATGCAGTTCTAACCATTGCTTCCTGTCCCACATATAGGTTTCTCAGGAGATAGATAAGGTCAGGCACTCCCATTTCTTTAAGAACTTGCCATAGTTTACTGTGGTCCACACAGTCAAAGGCTTTTGCATAGTCAATGAAGCAGAAGTAGATGTTTTTCCAGAACTCTCTGGCTTTCTCCATAATCCAGTGCAATTTGGTCTCGAGTTCCTCTGCCCCTTCAAAATCCAGCTTGTATTTTTGGGAGTTCTTGGTCCACAAACTGCTGAAGCCTACATTGGAGGATTTTGAGCATAACCTTGCTAGCGTGTCAAATGAGTGCAATTGTACGGGTAGTTGGAGGATTCTTTGGCACTACCCTTCTTTGGGACTGGGATGTAGACTGTTCTTTTCCAGTCCTCTGGCCACTGTTGAGTTTTTCAAACTTGCTGACATATTGAATATAGCACCTTAACAGTGTCATCTTTTAAGGTTTTAAATAGTTCAACTGGAATGCCATCACCTCCACTGGCCTTGTTAGCCAAGCTTTCTAAGGCCCACCTGATGTCACTCTCCAGGCTGTCTGGCTCAAGGCCAGCAACCACACTATCTGGGTTGTCTGGGATATCCAAATCTTTCTGGTATAATTCCTCTGTGTATTCTTGCCACCTCTTCTTGATGTCTTCTGCCCTGTTAGGTCCCTCCCATTTTTGTCCTTTATCATGTCCATCTTTGCACAAAATGGTCCTTTAATATTTCCAATTCTCCTGAACCGATCTCTGGTTTTTCCTTTTCTATTATTTTTCTCTATTTCTTTGCATTGTTCATTTACGAAGGCCCTCTTGTCTCTCCTTGCTATTCTTTGGAAGTCTGCATTCAATTGTAACTTTCCCTATCTCCCTTGGATATTGTTTCCCTTCTCTTCTCTGCTACAGTGGTGCCTCGCTTAGCGATCGCTCCATTGAGCGACGAAATTGCTTAGCTACGGGGTTTTGGCCATTGCAAAAGTGATCGCTTTGTGATGGTCCCTATGGGGAAAAATCGCTTTGCGATGATTGTGGGGAAGCGATCATGGCAAAGTGACTCTTTTTAAACAGCTGATCGGCGGTTTCAAAATAACCACCGGAAAAACAAAATGGCCACCCGCTGTGTGTCCTTGCTTTAGAGGCACCGAAAATGGCCGCCCCTATGGAGGATCTTCGCATAAGGTTAGTTTTGAAGCCCATAGGGATGCATTAAACACGTTTTAATGCGTTTCTATGGGCTTTTAAAATTCGCTTAGCGATGAAATTGCTTAGGAACGTTTTTCCGGGAGCAGATTAACGTCCCTATGCGAGGAACCACTGTATTTGGAATGCCTCATTGGACAGATACTTTGCTTTCTTGCATTTCTTTTTCTTTGGGATGGTATTTGTTGCTGCCTCCTGGACAATGTTACGAGCCTCTATCCAAAGTTCTTTAGGCACTCTGTCCACCAAATCGAGTTCCTTAAATCTGTTCTTCACTTCCACTGTGTATTCATAAGGAATTTGGTTTAGATTCTACCTGATTAGCCCATTGCTTTTTCCTACTCTCTTCAGTTTAAGCTTGAATTTTGCTATGAGAAGCTGATGATCAGAGCCACAATCAACTCAGGTCTTGTTTCTGCTCACTGTATAGAGCTTCTCCATCTTTGGCTGCATAGAATATAATCAATCTGATTTCGCTATTGCCCATCTGGTGCTGTCCATGTGTAGAGTTGCCTCTTGTGTTGTTGGAAAAGAGTGTTTGTGGTGACCAGCTTGTTCTCTTGACAAAACTCTATTAGCCTTTGCCCTGCTTCATTTTGAATCCCAAGGCCAAACTTACCTGTTGTTCCTTTTATCTCTTGACTCCCTACTTTAGCATTCCAATCCCCTATAATGAAAAGAGCATCTTTCTTTGGTGTCAGTTCTAGAAGGTGTAAGTTTTCATAGAATTGATCAATTTCAGTCTCCTCAGCATTGGTGGTTGGTGCATAAACTTGGATTATTGTGATGCTGAAAGGTCTGCCTTGGATTCATATTGAAATCATTCTATCATTTTTGAGATTACAGTGGTGCCTCGCATAGCGAGGTTAATTGGTTCCAAAAAAAACATCGCTATGGGAAAACATCGTTAAGTGAAACGTGTTTTCCCATAGAGATGCATTGAAAACCGGATAATCCGTTCCAATAGGAATGGATTATCCGGTTTTCTCCCCCACTATCGGGCGCAGCCCTTTGGGAGAAGCCTCGGGGGAGGGGGGGAAGACGGCATCGGCTCCTGCCTTCTCCCCCACCACCTGGCTTCTCCCAAAGGGCTGCCCCGACTGTGCTTGCAGCAGCGGAAGAGGTGCCCGGTGGAGGAGAAGGCAGGAGCCGATCTGTCATTTCTCCTCCACCGGGCACCTGCTGCTGCAAGCACAGTCGGGGCAGTCCTTTGGGAGAAGCCGGGCTGCTCCGAAGAAAGGCAGAAGCCCATCCGATCTCCCCTCGCAACCATCGGGAGCAGCGGGAGAAGCTGCCCGGTGTGGAGGGGGGGGAGATCGGATGGGCTTCTGCCTTTCTTCGGAGCAGCCCGGCTCCTCCCAAAGGGCTGCCCCGAAGTTGCTTGCAGCAGCGGAAGAGGTGCCCGGTGGAGGAGAAGGCAGGAGCCGATCTGTCATTTCTCCTCCACCGGGCACCTCTTCTGCTGCTGCAAGCACAGTCGGGGCAGTCCTTTGGGAGAAGCCGGGCTGCTCCGAAGAAAGGCAGAAGCCCATCCGATCTCCCCTCGCAACCATCGGGAGCAGCGGGAGAAGCTGCCCGGTGTGGAGGGGGGGGAGATCGGATGGGCTTCTGCCTTTCTTCGGAGCAGCCCGGCTCCTCCCAAAGGGCTGCCCCGAAGTTGCTTGCAGCAGCGGAAGAGGTGCCCGGTGGAGGAGAAGGCAGGAGCCGATCTGTCATTTCTCCTCCACCGGGCACCTCTTCTGCTGCTGCAAGCACAGTCGGGGCAGTCCTTTGGGAGAAGCCGGGCTGCTCCGAAGAAAGGCAGAAGCCCATCCGATCTCCCCTCGCAACCATCGGGAGCAGCGGGAGAAGCTGCCCGGTGTGGAGGGGGGGGAGATCGGATGGGCTTCTGCCTTTCTTCGGAGCAGCCCGGCTTCTCCCAAAGGACTGCCCCGACTGTGCTTGCAGCAGCAGAAGAGGTGCCCGGTGGAGGAGAAATGACAGATCGGCTCCTGCCTTCTCCTCCACAGGGCACCTCTTCCGCTGCTGCAAGCACAGTCGGCCATGCCTCCCACCCTTCTCAAGCCGCAGGAGGTGGGTGGTGGGTGGGAGGCATAGCCGGACTCCTCGGCAGGCACCGCGGCTCCGATCCGATCTGAGCCGCGGTGCCTGCCAAGGAGTCCGGCTATGCTTCCCACCCCCACCCCCACCTCCTTCGGCTTGAGAAGGGGGAGGCATGGCCGGACTCCTCGCCAGGCACCGCGGCTCCGATCCGATCGGAGCCGCGGTGCCTGCCAAGGAGTCCGGCTATGCTTCCCACCCCCACCCCCACCTCCTTCGGCTTGAGAAGGGGGAGGCATGGCCGGACTCCTCGCCAGGCACCGCGGCTCCGATCCGATCTGAGCCACGGTGCCTGCCAAGGAGTCCGGCTATGCTTCCCACCCCCAACCCCACCTCCTCCGGCTTGAGAGGGGTGGGAGGCATGGCTGGACTCCTCGATCTGAGCCGCGGTGCCTGGCGAGGAGTCCGGCCATGCCTCCCCCTTCTCAAGCCGAAGGAGGTGGGGGTGGGTGGGAGGCATGGCCGGTCTCCTTGGCAGGCACCGCGGCTCCGATCGGATCGGAGCCGCGGTGCCTGGCGAGGAGTCCGGCCATGCCTCCCCCTTCTCAAGCCGAAGGAGGTGGGGGTGGGGGTGGGAAGCATAGCCGGACTCCTTGGCAGGCACCGCGGCTCCGATCCGATCTGAGCCGCGGTGCCTGGCGAGGAGTCCGGCCATGCCTCCCCCTTCTCAAGCCGAAGGAGGTGGGGGTGGGGGTGGGAAGCATAGCCGGACTCCTTGGCAGGCACCGCGGCTCCGATCCGATCTGAGCCGCGGTGCCTGGCGAGGAGTCCGGCCATGCCTCCCCCTTCTCAAGCCGCAGGAGGTGGGGGTGGGTGGGAGGCATGGCCGGTCTCCTTGGCAGGCACCGCGGCTCAGATCGGATCGGAGCCGCGGTGCCTGGCGAGGAGTCCGGCCATGCCTCCCACCCTTCTCAAGCCGCAGGAGGTGGGGGTGGGGTGGGAAGCATAGCCGGACTCCTTGGCAGGCACCGCGGCTCAGATCGGATCGGAGCCGCGGTGCCTGGCGAGGAGTCCGGCCATGCCTCCCACCCTCCTCAGGCCATGGGGGGAGGGTGGTGGGATCCATCCGGATCCCCCCACCCTCTCCCCGCGGCTTGGATCCCACCCGCGGCAGGCTACCCCATGCATGGTCGGACTCCTGAAAGTCCGACCATGGCCGGGGAAGCCAGCCGCGGGGAAGGGGAATCCCAGCGGTGGCCTCGGAAGGACCCTTTGGAAGGGTCCTTCCGAGGCCACCGCAGGCATTTTCCCCCAGCTGAGCTGCGGGAGCACTCCTTCGGAGGCTCCCGCCGCTCAGCTGGGGGAAAATGGTGCCTATGGGGAAAACATCGCAAAGCGATTTTTCCCCATAGGCAACATCGTTATACGATCGCAAAAGCGATGGCAAAAATGCCATCGCTATGCGAATTCATCGTTAAACGGGGCACTCGTTATACGAGGCACCACTGTATATCCCATTACAGCTTTCCCCACTCTTTTGCTGACTATGAGGGCTACTCCATTCCTTCTACGGGAATCTTACCCACAATAGTAGATATAGTAGTGGTGTTGTCCAGTTCTACCTTGGGGAAGAGCACCTCATTTCGTTGCACCCACTTGTGAGTGCAATGACAAATAAATTTCTTATGTCTTATGTCTTACATCTTATAATAGTCTGAATTGAATTCGCCCATTCCTGTCCATTTTAGTCCACTGATGCCCAGGTTATCAATGTTTATTCTTGCCATCTCCTGTTTGACCACATCCAGCTTACCATGGTTCATAGATCTTACATTCCAGGTTCCTATGCAATATTTTTCTTTGCAGCATCAGACTTTCCTTTCACTTCCAGGCATGTCTGCAGCTGAGCATCCTTTTGGCTTTGGCCCAACCACTTCATTAGCTCTGGAGCTACTTGCACTTGTCCTCCTCTCTTCCTCAGTAGCATGCTGGAGGCCTTCCAACCTGAGGGACTCATCTTCCAGCGTCATATCTTGCAGCCTTTTGTTTCTGTCCATGGAGTTTTCTTGACAAAGATACTGGAGTGGCATTGCCAATTCCTGCTCCAGGTGGATCGTGTTTAGTCAGAACTCTCCACTATGACCTGTCCATCTTGGGTGTCCCTGCACGGCATAGCCCATAACTTCTCTGAGTTACTCAAGCCCCTTCACCACAACAAGGCAGCAATCCATGAAGGGGGCAATCCACAAAGGGGTATGTTAAAGCTGGTATAGCCCAAACAAGAAGCAAATGTTCTAAAAGGTTGCTCCTGAAGAAGGCCACCACTGAAACATACTGAGACTGATTTTTAGATAAGAATAAAATCTGCATTGCCCACATTTTTATACATCTTCAGACTCAGTCACCAGTGGATGTACCAGATCCCTCTGCTTTGCTTCAAACATGAATACCTGAAGGATGAGCCAGGCTTAATATATATTTTAAAGCCATCTGTGCTAGAATTATCAAGTCATGGTTGGATAGTGTATAGTTCTGAGCACTTCTGATAAGTTCTGTAGTAATATGTATTCATGTGTCCAACATGACAACTAATGACGCGGAACTTCAGATCTCAACACATGCACAATAAAAGAGAAGAAAGGGCCAAGGTGGGAAAGGAAGCAAACCTATTTGTCCAGAAAAAGCTATCTAGAACACATACTTAATCTTAGAATTTCAGAAAAACAGAGATGGAATAGACCCTATGGATCATCATGTCCAGAGCCTGTCAAGGAAGCATAGTGGGGAATCAAATCCCCAACTTCTGGCTCCATAGCCAGAGACCAAAACCACTGTGCTATGCAGCAGTAATGAAAGAAAAGTTACTATTCAATATATAGAGGTAATATTTCTAGGAAGAAAGATGTTATGTGCTGTCAAGTTAGAACTGACTTATAGTAACCCTAATAGGGTTTTCAAGGTAAGAGATATTTAAGGAGTGGTTTTACCAGTTCCATTCCCCAGTTACCTTCCATGGCAGAGCTTGGGGATCAAATCCACGTCTCCTGAGTCCTAGTCTATTACTCTATCTACTACATGACAATGAGTATCACATAGGAGAATATCACATACAATTCAAGAAAAAAAATCTCTTGCTAAGATTCTTACTATAAATTGCTCTGTTTAAAAAAATCCTTCTAAACAGCAAAGCTTTCCAGCTTGGATTTGTAGAATGCTTAGACCATCTGATTGAAATAAATTAGATCCTTATTCTTAAAACACCACTACCCAAGAATTTAACAAAATTCTTAAAACATCATACCCTATAAGGTCCTAATTATAAGGACAATAACCTTAATTTTTAAATTCAAATCACTGATCCAGAATAATAATTCAAAAACACAAGTGCAACTGAAGTACCTCTGCCCAAGCTTTTAGCACAGCCAGTATCTCCATAGTTGTTGTGCCTTCATTATAAAGTTGATTTTGCGCTTCTTTTCCAGCCTGTACTTTAGTCAAGGATGTTACAAGCAGCTGATGAACTCTCTGAAGGTCATGAAGGTCACTTACTACACCACTTGCTATCCAGGCACTGCAAACCTAGTATAAGAGTGAAGAGTATATATCTGTGAAGATTCTCAGTCATCCACGTGAGGTTATCTAGAAGTTGAGTCATGGCAAATTGACTTCTTTCTTATTAGGTTGAAACGTTTCACTACTCATCCAAGTAGCTTCTTCAGTCTGATGAGAGTTGGTAGGAGACCCCTGATATATCCTCCACGTTGGTTTCACTTCCCCCTGGTCTGAATACAGTAGACTCGTTAGATTGTCCATCTAATAAGAAAGAAGTCCAGTTGCCATGATTCAATTTCCAGATAAGAGTGAACAATGTGAAAAAAATTTAAATACTGCAAAGGTTTTTCCCAAGAGAAAGACAAACAACTATATTTGCACACAGTGATTTATGCGCTTAAATTAAGTTTTTAGGTTGTCTAACAACAAAAATCCTTTAGGTAGCTACAACAAAAGGAAAAAAAATACAAATCATAGTTGTGAAAAAAAATACAATAAAGGCAACAGATAAAATGCAAGTGAAAATCAAAATCCATGGTTTAAACACAGAGAACCTAGAAGTACAAATGTTGTTATGTGCCATCAAGTCGTTTCTGACTTATGGCATGCCTAACAGGGTCTTCAATATGTGAGGTATTCAAAGAGTAGTTTGCCATTACTACACTGTTTCCACAGCCAAGCCAGGACTACATGTAAGAAAGATCTTGAACATGAACTCAATATGAGCCAACAGTGTGATGAAGCTGCAAAAAAGGATACAGTGGTGCCTCGCTTAACGATTGCTTTGTTAAACAACAAAACAGTTATATGATGACTGTTTTGCGATCGCTTTTGCGATCACAAAACAATGTTTTAATAGGCAAAACCCACTTTGCGACGATTGGTTCCCTGCTTCGGGAACCGATTCTTCGCATTACGACGATTTTAAAACAGCTAATCTGCGGCTTCAAAATGGCCAACCACTGTGTAAAATGGCTCCCCGCTGTGTTTTTGGATGGATTCCTCGCTATACAGGCACCGAAAATGGCCGCCCCTATAGAGGATCTTCGCTGGACAGCGAGTTTTCAGCCCATTGGAACACATTGAACGGGTTTTCAATGCATTTCAATGGGATTTTTAATTTCACCTAACGAGGATTTCGCTCTACAGCGATTTCGCTGGAACGGATTATCCTTGTTAAGCGAGACACCACTGTATTTTAGACTGCATTAACAGAAGTATAGTCTCCAAATTACGTGACGTACTAGTTCCACTCTATTCGGTACTAGTAAGGCCTCATCTTCAGCACACTGTCCAGTTCTGGACACTGAACCTTAAGAAGGACGGCAACAAACTGGAACAAGTGCAGAGTAAGGCAACAAGAATGATTGGGGAACTGGAAACCAACTCCTGTGTGGAAAGACTGAAAGATCTGGGAATATTTCACCTTGAGAAAAGAAAACTGAAAGGAGATTAAGACAGCACTTTTCAAATACTTAAAACGTTCTCATACAGAAGAGGTGCAGGATCCTCTCAGTCATTCCAGAGGGCAAGACACATAATAATGGACTCAAGTTGGAAGCAGATTTTGGCTGAGTATCAGGAAAAAGGTCCTAACTGTTAGAGCAGTATGAAAATGGAACCAATTACCATGAGGGGTGGAGAGCTTTCCAACACTGGAAGCATTTGAGAGAAAACAAGACAGTAATCTGTCAGACAAGATTTAACTTGGATTCTTGCATTGAGCAGGGGGTCAACAAATGCACAGGCCCCTTCTAACACCATTATTCTATGATCCTTTGACTTTGCTTTCTTGAATCTGTCTCTGTCTCAGTGGTTCCCAACCTTGGGTTCCCAGATGTTCTTGGACAACAGCTCCAGCATAGCTGGTAGCGAAGGCTTCTGAGAGTTTTAGTTCAAGAACACCCGAGTACTTGTGGTTTGGAGCCACTGTCTATACCACATAGACTGTCCGTAAATATAAACACCCACCATTAAACTAGCTCAGTACAGAATGGAAGAGAAAAATCCATTGAGCTATACCAATCTCAGAACTAGAATTTAATGGAAAAGACCTGGAAAAATAAACAGGTCTTTGCCTGCCACCAAAGTAATAGTAACACATATGTTAGATGGGCTTTTCATCTTGATACAGGTGAAGACTGGGGGTAAGGGGTATTAATGACTCTTGTTTCTGCTGGATAGCTCAAAGGTTTATGTATCTGGCGGCAGAACCAGAGGTTGGGGATGCTCACTGTGGTTTGTTAAGGTCGAAAGGACCCACCCACAGATCAACAGGGCTTTTACTGAACTGAGATTTCAGGCAATGCAATCTCCTTATCTAGAAGGAAGGTTTACCTAAATGACAAAGAATCTATGCTTATGGTTATAATCAGGTAAGGATATTGGCCTGAACTCCCCATTATATATAGGAACCAAATATTTAATTTCTTTTTTATATTATTGCCCAGTATACTAACAAGTTGCCCAAGAACGAAGGATCACAGTTCTGTGATTTTCAGATCATAAACTATCTCCAGACTTAAGCCCCTAAATTAGCAATTAACATTTAAGCTTTCGTAGAGCAAAAGACATAATCCTTTACAATCAGCAATCAAGATTTAAGGAAGAGAAATCCTGAAGAAACATCTGGGAAGTAGATGATAATGCAAGGTGAATATCCACTCACAGTATTCCTGCAATCTGTCAAGCTAACAGGGGTTCAACAGAAGTGTCACTTGTACCAGTACAAAAATGGCCCAGACACTTTGGGAACATATTACGATTATATTGCTATCCATGAGAAAACCATTCTAATTGCTTTTCCCATGTCTTCAGAGGAGCAAAGTTACTGTCACTATAAATGTCAACAAGAAGTTATCTAAGCACACGATCCATAAGAAATCATTTATAAAGAAATGTTATAAACAAAGATATGAAAGTATATCAAGAACATTCAGGCAGCCTGCTGTTCACATGCTTCACTCAGAGGTGTAGCATTCTCAATATTAATTAGTAAAAGACTGCACAAATATATCAATCTATATTCAGTGTCACATTCAAAGGCCAGAGTGCAAGAACTTACCACCGCTGTCCCACATATCTAAAAACCATATCCAAAATGTGCCCCAGGCTTTCAGAGATTTGGGTTATACACTACGGCTGTAGTAAAAAAGAACCACTCTCCTGCCAGTTCTGCTGGTGGATGGTATTCTATCAATAGAAGTAGCCATCACTGTTTACTTTATCTAGTTTTACCTGTGGTTGGTCAAGATCTGACTGAACGTGAATTCTAGACATTGAAAAACAAATTACCTGACATGCTTTTGCAGTTACATCAGGGGGTGTTTCTGGGGTAAAGGCTGGTCTAAGTGCTGCACCAACCTAAAAGAAAAAAAAATGATAAAGATTATCAAGAAGAGTAACTCCCTAAAGAAAATGATTTGATACATTGCAAACTAAGCCAATATCCTTAATTTACAGTTAATGTATTTTAATCAATGGATATTGTCATTGAGTATGATGCCTTTTGGAACATTCCAATAAAGAGTGGTCGCAAGACCAGATAGGCGGGATATAAGTAGAATAAATAAATATATATATAAATAAAATTAAATATGAATCTCTGCAACAATTGACAGGATACAAGATAATTTCCTAACAATTTTCCAAATTGTTGGATGTCTCGGAGCCATGATACACATTTCAGAAGCCACATATGCCATTTAAAAAAAATACTGAGCATGGTGAGCTGCTAATGTATAGTAGCTTTTCATAAAGAGCATGATTTTTACTATAAAATTATGATGGTAATGGATATTATATTTTACAACTTGTGTAATAAATATATCAGTTTGTACCAATTATTAACTTTTTTAAAACTAAGACTATGCAGGTAAAATACCAATAATGTATTATTTCATAATGTTGCCTTCTAGATAATCATTTCCCCCCAATTATTTTAGAATCAAAAGGTTACTTACATTTGCTTGATACTGCTCCAAAATTAGGTGACCCGGGAACTCTGGTTCTGGTACAGCAGCAAACTTTTGAACAAGAACAAGTAACATCTGGAGGCCAGAAAGACGAAGCTGATCGCTGTGATCAGTGGCAGCCATAAATGCCATGCGGATCAAGTCAGCTAAATGCAGTACTAGGAAATCATCTGAGTAGGACAGACAGGAAAACATACGTTTGTTATAATATTGATAGAAAGATACAGAGATTATAAAAAGAAAGCGAGGAAGCATTTTTAACATTGACTGAAATCTTGTTGCTTTAACTCAGGTTGTGCAAGGCCTAGCTGGGCTCACTTGGGAGTGGGGACTGGGACAGGAGTTTTTAATTTTCAAAAATCTTTGCCAGTGGTTTTAACTATGATGGTCATGTTTCAAAATTAAAAACCTTCCCCATCCCCCAACCTCTTCCCCAGGATGAAAGGGATCCCAAGAAAGCCTTTGGACTTGGGGGGGAGTGCGGGATCAGAAATGTTAATTTTCAAAGAATTGCTATGGTCCTCATCAGTTTTACATGGCATAAGATGTACAACAGGATTTCAGCTATTGATGGTTACCTCAGCAGCTTTGCCTTTTTTTCCTCACCCCTCTTCTTTTCTTTCATTCAAAAATACTTTTATACCCACATTAGAGTTACTTCAAACTGAGGTGACAAACTGTTCTGAATTTATAACTCCCATCAGCACTAATCCGCATAACCAATGCAGAGAGATTATGGGAGGGTCACAGCTGCCCTATCAAGACGTCATAAATAACAACAATGGAGTGGCAGCATTTTGTGTAAAACCAACAACTTCCAGCTTATGTCTTGCATAGTAACATCTTGAAAAGTGTGCCTCAGTTGCATTAATTCCCAGAAAATCAGCCGTGTCAGTCTACGTAAGCATAAGCCAAGAAAAGATTTGATGGAACTTCAAGACCAAGGCCAGAATTCTGTTCCATTCAGAATGTTTGCAGAAGACTGCACAAGTTGAATATTAGCACCACCAGATGGGCATCCATTTATGTACGACCATGCTTTCATATGCAAGTTCAGAAAAGTCCCACTACTTGTCTCAATGAAATGCAGTGCAAGCAGAATGGCCCAACATATTTATTACAGCATAAACTTGAAGGATTACAGTTCAGCAGATGCAAGAAATGTTATGCTCAGTTGTCTGGTGCATGGATGTGTGTATGCATGCACATATACAAACACATGTATGAATGAGTGAGGGACAGAGAAAATAAATGAAAGGATGCGTGTAAACACCGAGAGAGGTCCAGAAGGAAAGTAGGAGGAACCGGACCTTCTTGGCAGTGGCCCCTTGCCTCTGGAACAACCTGCCTGTTGAGATTCGCCTGGCTCCCTCTCTGGGTGTTTTCAGGGGTAAAATTAAGACCTGGCTATTTTGGCAGGCTTTCTATCCTGCTGTATCTTAAATTTTGACATTTTTGCCACCTTGGATTCATAGTATATGTTTATTGGTTTTACTGTTTTAAAAATTTGTAATGCCGCCTAGAGTAGACATTTGATTTAGATGGGTGGGGTAGAAGTTTAATAAATAAATAAAACGAATAATAAACAGTGTATTCAAATAATAATGAAATAGAAATCCCAAGCCAGAGTGCTGCTTAGGAATTGTACTGTCTGATTAAAAAGAGCACCTGTTCAAATTAATGAGGCTTCTGCTTTCACAAAGAGTTACTGGATACCTCTTCACGCTGACTCCTCAGCTTTGTGCAAGCAAAACAATGGAAGCCGATCAGAGACCCATACTGTAGCAATTCAGACTTTAATGTAAGGAGATAAAGGATAGTGGGGGGAACTATCCTTTCTGGATACATCTGGAAACACCCCAGATTTTCTATGTCAGTTAGCACAGATGGGAAACAGGATGGGAAACACAAATTTAGGTGGTTTAAAAATATTATACTTATACATGATGATCATTTGGACCTATGTTAAATTTCAAGTCCCTTTTCCTATGTATTTCATCTATTTTTATATATCTGGCCACTGAGGATAACTGTCCATGCATCCCTTACAAAGGATTAAAGAACGCAAAAGTCATAATAAACAAATAAACAAATGTCTTTATTCCTCAACAGTATTGATTTGTTTCTATTACAAATACACACATCCACCCAAACCTATACAGAGGGTGATGTAAGTGATCTGTACGTGAATGTGTACAAGATTAACATGTGCTACAGTAGTTATTGATGGCATAAAGTGAGGAGGAATTAAAGAACCTTGTAATGAGGGTGAAAGAGGAGAGTGCAAAAAACGGCCTGAAACTCAACATCAAAAAAACTAAGATCATGGCCACTGGTCCCATCACCTCCTGGGAAATTGAAGGGGAAGATATGGAGGCAGTGACAGATTTTACTTTCTTGGGCTCCATGATCACTGCAGATGGAGACAGCAGCCACGGAATTAAAAGACGCCTGCTTCTTGGGAGGAAAGCGATGACAAACCTCGACAGCATCTTAAAAAGCAGCGACATCACCTTGCCAACAAAAGTCTGCATAGTCAAAGCTATGGTTTTTCCTGTTGTGATGTATGGTAGTGAGAGCTGGACCATAAAGAAAGCAGACTGCCGAAGAATTGATGCCTTTGAATTGTGGTGCTGGAGGAGGCTCTTGAGAGTCCCCTGGACTGCAAGGAGAACAAACCTATCACTTCTAAAGGAAATCAACCCTGAGTGCTCACTGGAAGGACAGATCCTGAAGCTGAGGCTCCAGTACTTTGGCCATCTCATGAGAAGACTCCTTGGAAAAGACCTTGATGTTAGGAAAGTGTGACGGCAAGAGGAGAAGGGGACGACAGAGGATGAGATGGCTGGACAGTGTCTGCGAAGCAACCAACATGAAACTGACACAACTACGGGAAGCAGTGGAAGATAGGAGGGCCTGGCGTGCTCTGGTCCATGGGGTCACGAAGAGTCGGACACAACTAAATGACTAAACGACGACAACAGTAGTTATGAAGAGACTCTACTCAATTCTGTTAAGATACTATTTGTCAAAATTAAAATTGGTTGCATTGGAAAAATGTCTTGCTCTCTCGGTGTCAACACCAGCACGTACCTCTTGAATCTCTTTGCTTCATTTCCTGTGCAAGAGCTAGATCAAAGTGAGTGTTGTCTGCATTCTCACATTGATTGATAATTTTACAAACACACTCGGCAGCAAAAACTCTAGTAGACCACCGAGGGTGGGGAAAGGGGTGCAAACTTTCATCATTTTCCAAACCAAATGCCAATTCATCATCTGCTTGAGCACCCTCTTCTTCTTGGGTTGTATCCACGGAAGCCACTGTTAAGATATCTACATTAAGACAAAGATACAAATCATTTTCTGAGTTGTCAACATGGATCACAGTGATGCTGGAAATGTTATCTACCACATTCTCAACATCCCTAAGAGAGCATAAGTGGAAGGAAGTATATGCCAGGGAGGAGTAACTGACAAAGGGACTGAAAGAAAAAGGAGCTGGGTATGAGGTATGAATAACTATTACTTGTATTTTAAACCATCTATCAATATAAATATTATCAGGTCAGCTGGAAATGGTAAATGATGATGATGATAAACAAACAACTTAGAACTGTAGAGCTGGAAGGGACCCTATGGCTCATCAAGTCCAGCCCCTGTCACGGAGGCACAGTGGGGAATCAAACTCCCATCCATAACTAAAAGTCAGCAGAGAGAAAATGGCAGCAATAATAAAAAGAAATCACTTCACCAGCTAAAACCCAGCAATAATAAAAAGAAATCACCAGAAAAAAACATTATCCTGGTGCTTGAAATATAGCGAAATACTAGCACCTTTCAGAAGCCTCCCCATGGCATCACCACTGAGAAGACCCGCTTGCCACTGATGTCACTTGTGACAGGACGGAGGTACATGTGGAGGAGGGCTTGTGATAATGACTAGAGATTAGGTTAGTTGTATTTGTATATGAATATGAATACCCCCTGCACAGATGGACTTAACAAGGGCTCGGCCTACAGGCCCAGATCATCCGCTCATGCGTCCGGCAGCGGCGGCAGCCTTCCAATCGCTCCCGGAGTGCCGCTCTCTTTCCGCTCATCTAGCCAACCCCAGGCAGGGACAGGGAGGACGAGTCTCCCTGCATGGCTGCTGAGTGGCTAGATGAGCGGAAAGAGAGCGGCGCTCCGGGAGTGACTGGAAGGCTGACCAAGGCTGCCACCACCAGCAGACACATGAGTGGACAGTCGGGCCCTAGAGGCCAAACCCTTGTTAAGTCCAGCTGTGTGTGGGGGGTATGCGTATATGAATACCCCCCTCTCTAATAAAGACCTAAGCAGTCTCTCTCTCTCTCTCTCTCTCTCTCTCTCTCTCTCTGTGTGTGTGTGTGTGTGTGAGAGAGAGAGAGAGAGAGAGAGAGAGGGAGGGGGAAAGCCTTTCCTTTAATAAATTTGGTCCCAACCATGAAGGCCTATTTCACCCCCGTTATTTTCAAAAAAACTTAAACCTCCTAATATAATTAGAGGATTCTTCCTTGATAAGACAATATGTACATACGTACAGTCTTCCATGAACATGATCTCAGCACATACCAACAGAGGCAACTAGGACATCCTTGCAGAGTTTCAACCAGAAAGAGAGTTTTTCCACAGCCATTGATAGAAGCATATGGCTCAGGGTCTCTCTGATATCTTGGCACAGTTTTGGATCCAGTTCTTTGTCTAATAAGCTTAACAATGCACCTTCAAGGCCTACTTCTCTTATGTTAATGCCTGTGAAAAACAAAGCAAGTAACACACAACAGGATCTGAGTGTTTTTATGTATGAATTACTGTGTATCATCACACATGAAACTTTCCAATAGCAGCGTACAACAGCAGTGTGCTTTAAGACAAAATGTTAACCCTGAATGTTAAAGGCCTGATTTCACCTCTCTCATATCTATCCAAGATAAAGCCAAACAAATAAATATAGTGACTCCAAAGTTTCCTCAATATTCCAGAAACTTAGGAGATTTTTTTGGGGGGGGGGGACATATGACTTTGCAACATCTTTTCTTTTAAAAACATTCATTTTAGTGCCAAATAATATTCCATACTGATTTATTTTGCATTAGCATTTGATTGTCTCTTTAATCCATTCCTTTTATAAGCTGGTTTTTACATACAGTATATATAAGGACTAAATCAAAAGGAACTTTAACACCACTGATATAATGCATATAGTTCAGAATCACAGTCAAAATAATGGAACACAAGGAATGGATGCAGCTGGTACATCATCAACTATGGCCATTACTGAAGCTTGTGCATACAAGCTCCAAATTGAGTCCATGAGCACACTCAAACTGTGAACCTGACTTTTCAGGTGGACTGTAACCCCACCCTGGAAAAGTTGAATCCCTATCTCTTGATTTACCTTTTAACTGATCAGGAACACCTCTTTCTTATCAGGATTAAGTTTATCAGCCCTCTTCCAGTCTATTACTAACAACAGGCATTGGCCCTAGATACAAAACAGCTTCCTTGGAAAGAGGAATACTTTTATACAACCTCAGAATTTATTCCACATTTGCAGTTTCTTTCCATTTCCCCCCACACTCACACCTTTATTTTTGTTTTTTTATTTCCCTAGCACAAAAGGAAGTAGATATGTTGTTTCAATATAAGAGTTGCATGTCAAGTTAGACTCTGAAACTGCAAATATACTACTTCAAACCACTCTTGAGTTTCAAATTATGCAACAAAATGAAAATATTCTAAACTAGTATATGCCAGAGAAGATTGTGCAGTAAAGTTTGTGAAGCGGCACCAAAGCCTACAGGAAGAGGGAGGGAGGGATTGGCACGCTTCTCACTCCCATGCCAGTTTGTATAAAAACAGAGGTTTTGATGTGGCACATGCTGAGACTGTTTCCAGATGAGGCTTTTGTTGTGCAAACATCATGCTTCAATCCTGATGGATTTTACAAGAGGGGGAGGAGCTAACATTTTAGTTTATAGCTTCTTCTACCTTTTTTCTTTTCAGAAAAAAAAATCTAGTCATAAGGTATCCATTGTGCAACACAAGAGTCTGAAATTCTACATGACTGTGCAATATAGAATTCTGCATTCCAAGGTAAAGCCTCCATATAAGCTAATGTTTCTTTAGGAAGGAAAAACATGACAGCTTTATTAATTTCGCAAAGGTTTGCATTTTAATAAGGCTCAACATTACCTGGAGTAAAGTCTTCCCTACTGTCTTTAGCAAGGGCCACAGCATGTTCAGATACTTCAGCTGCCTCTCTCTGCACAAGCTGATGTAAACAAGCAAGCACTGCTCGCCTCAACAACAGATACGAACTAGAAAGATTCACCTGAAATGCACAGAGAAAGGATATGGACTGGGTTATGGTTTTATAGATGGTAACTTAAAGGTAGGTACCTAAAGCTCTCCAAGCAATACCTCTTAAACAAAATTAAAAGTCAGTTAGAAAAGACGGGGGGGGGGGGGAACCAGACAAAAATTATTTCAGATAAGTATTGGAAATGGTTGTGTACAATATTTCACATGAACAAAATGATCTGAGCTGATTCAACGGCTGAGCCAATCTCTATCATCTTGATTACCAATATGATGTATTTTTCATCTGTTAAATCTTGCTCTTGCCATCTACTTTGAATAAATATAAAAGAAAACTGGAAAACTGATTTTTTAAAAAGAAATAAACAGCAGAAAGATTTCAACTATGTTAATCTGAACTAAGTTAAATCCTTGTAAAATTTCAAAGAATGGGTTGGGATCTAAAGACTAAAGCTTTTTTTTGGTTAAACTGCAGTACTGAAGTCAAAACTCTGCTCATGACCTGCATTCAATCCCAGTAGGTTCAGGTAGCCAGCTCAAAGTGACTCAGCCTTCCCTCCTTCCAAGACCAGTAAATTAAGCATCCAGCTTGCTGGGGATGACGGCAGTATGTTGCCTGCATAATTAAATTGTAAACCACCAAGAAAGTGGTTTATTCGCTAGGGGGAAGTATATAAGCAGTATGCTTTTCTTTTCTTTTTAAGCTAAGGCTCTTGTTGACAGAAGAAATCAGAATTCAGACTCCCTGCTGGAGGAAGGGGATGGCATGACAAAGTTTAGCAATTTCTCCTTCATACAGTAACCCACCCTCACATTGTATATATTATTCTAGAAATTTGAACAACTCAACTAAGCAGTTTTCAGTAGCACAGGGTGACTGCAAGGGGATGGGAGCAGAATTAATGGAAAAAATTTCCACCCTTCTGTCCATGAGAACATTCCAGAGTTCCACACCGACACTAAGGAGCCAGCCCCAGACTTTGGTTTTGGTTAAGCATTCCGCATGATCAAATTATAACTCTATTCACATCACAACCAAATAAGAATAGAATATTAAGAAGATAAGTAAAGAAATATGGTAGAAAAGAACATTCTACACAGAAAGCTTCTGACTTCTATTAAGTTAGACCACTGGTCTGTTTAGTTAAGTACTGTTTAGTCTAACTACCAGTGGTTTTCAATGGTTTCAACTCAAGGCACTTTCAAAACCCTACCTGGAGATGCTGGGGATTACCCAAAATCTGTGCAAGGAAGTGAAGTAAAGGTGATACATTGCTGACAAAGGTGAATAAATTGTTATAATGCAAATGTGAAACTCAAAGAAAATATGTTTTTTACAGTCTGATCACTTAATATTTCAGGGCCTTAAAATTAAAAGACCCATAGAGTTACACTAATAGCTGCTCAAAGCTACTAATGGATGCTTAATACCTGACAAGGTATATTGTGTATGACAGGGGTGGGCAATTAATTTCTATAGGGGGGCCACATGAAAAATCTGAACTGTGTTCAGGGGCCGTCCAAACTTTACTTAAAAATAATATGAAACAGTGGTCTTATGATAGTTTTTATTTTAAACTTGTTAATCTTCAAAAATACTAAAAAGGTTTTTTGCGGTATGTTAAAGATAAGCAACTGATCAACTTTAGACAAAAAGCTATAAATGGTTTTGATGTCTGGTGGGCTGGAAAGGAGCAGCTCGCACTTTGCCCAGGTCTGGTATATGACAAACATCTACTACAGCAAAAAGTATACTGTTCTCTTATACTGGTTTCCAAAACATTGCTATTTCAACATTACTGTTGAAGAATTTGGTAATCTTATTTTACTAATGTCCAAATCAACATTAATAATTTGGTACAATTCACTAACAGTTCCTCCTCATCTCTAATTTTTGGACTATTTCTAGAACAAATCCACAGTAATATGAAACTTGCTACCTTACACAGCAAGTTATGAGAATGTATATTTATATCCTGGGATTGTAAAAATGATAAGAGAAGGAACTACTAAATGAGCAGAAAATTGTACAGAAAGTTAACAAACTTCTGTATAATTTTGTTTTTCGTTATTATTATTTACTTTCTTGTATTCCTAAGAGCCAAACATTAGAAACCTGAAAGATGAGGCAGAGCAGAGTGGCTAGTGCAAAGAAATCATCTACCTCATTTGGCAATGAGAAGTAAGGATGAAAAGGGATAAAAAATGGTACCATGGAATCACAGTTCTAAAACCAGGTCTGTATGCAATATTTTTATATGTTGCTGCATGCACACTAAATTATAGAAATAACTTAATGCATATAAACAGTATGACTTGAACATTTTTAAGAAATCAAAATAAGTTGATGCCCAATTTTTTTTAAAAAAATTAAAGTACAGAAATGTCAACTTTATGCACCCAGGATGATCTCACATTGTCTTGAGATTTAGGCATGCTTACAATTTTTTTCCAGTCCTATTTGTTATATGAAAAAGCCAAAACACACAAGCTTAACAGCAAAGCAAAACAAAATGCACATTTCTGACCTCTGTCAGTCTTCCATATTTTAAAAGGAAGAGGAAAATGGCAGAAATGAACACAGGAAGTGCAAGCAAAACATAAAAACAATACACATCCTAAAAGGTGGTCTCCTTTGTGCACTTAAAATGTTTTACATTAAACTGACGCAAAAAGAAAATATGCATAACCAAATCTGAATGCCAGCGATAAAGATGTTAAAAGACAATTTGGTTAGGCTGAAATAAAACATCACTCAACATGCTAAACATATTTTACTTGACATTAAGGGTTAAATACAAAAAAAGAGAAATTAAAACAAAGACACACACTGAAAATTGCTGAAATTTGAACAATGCACAGAGACCTACCAACACAGAATTTTCCAACAAGATCTCCTGCACAAAAAACAAATGATAATCCAAGTCATGACAAAAGGCAGGAAACAGAACCTGCAGTGATCCTGAATCCAACAATACAAAATAAATTCACTGCATGGTTACATTGCCAAAAGATCGCTTTTACAAATATATGCTTATTACAATTTTGTTGCTTAAAATTAAAATTAGTTGTCCAGTGATGCTCAATGCCACCAATGAATTTTTAATCTAAAATAACATTAAAACAAATACAAATTTAAAGTTATACCAGTGGGTTTATTTCTTTAAACAAAATAAATGTTATGGTTAGTTGACAGTTCATGGAAGCCTGCATTCACAAAATTCAATGCACTACGGGGTGCAACTGGCTTTGAATCTTGACCGTAATGGTTAGGAACAATTCAGAATTACAGCTGTAAAATCAGAAGATGGATTCACCATCATTATGGCTGGCTATTACCGTTTTTTTAGATCCTAGTATTTGCTGACAGAGCAAAGCTAGTCATCATGGAGTGTGATATAAAGCTGTTTGAGCCAGATCTCCAAATGAGAAGTCCCAAAAGTAGTTGTGGAAAGAATTTCTTGGTTTATAACACTACTAAAGTTTATACATTCCCATGGCTCACTCATGCAAAGCCATGTTTTAACATTAAAAATAGATTACAATTTCAGTGTTTTAGAAATGAGCACAGGCAAAAGCAAACACCATTTTTTATGCTGTTTTATCTGTTCAGAGGAAACCATTCAAGGGGTAATTGACTTGCTCATATTCCAGTTCCAACATATCACATAAAAGCCACCGCCTACCAACAATACCCTTTTGCTGTCCACATAAGACAAAGAGGTCAGTGTCTACATGAAAGAACAAACATAAACTGGATATCAAATGCCAATTTCCAGAAACCAGTAAGAGAGATCATTTCAGTCTCCCAGGAGCTCTGTGAGTGAAATGAAGCCCAACATACTTTCAAAAAAAGAAAACATACCAAGGGAGAATCCAGCATGAAATTGATGAATTATTCATGACTACATTTCAAAAGCTGAACCATTTACATGACTGTGAAGAGACTCTTATTTTGCATACATTTGAGTTTTCTACAGCAATAGTTTGTATTTCTTCATCTTCTACCTCTACATTTTTTCTTTACTGGGGGTGTTGCAAAATGCCTTCTTCAGTTTGCAGCCTCTTGTGCAGGGGCTGAATTGGAGGAATTCATGTCACCAAGTTTTTTTGGGGAATGGGGCACAAATGTATGGGTTGTTATAGGAAGACTTTGAAAATGAAGACTTTGAGGGGGTGCTTTAAAATGTAGCATTGGGAAGGAACTCCTTCCTTTTCCCCTTCGTTTCCTGTCTCTGTGTCAGAGCAAGCAAGAACTATGAAGCCAGCCAAAAACCAGATGGTCAGATAATCGGGGAACAGGATCTGCTGCAGGCTGACTACTTGCCAGGTTACTTGATCACCACCGCCAGAAGAGCATCTCTGCTGTACAATAATATAGCTAGAGAACTTGTTGAAAAACGCTTACTTCAGATACCAGGCAATGAGAGTGGAGGTGAGCAGACAAAGAAACAACGAGTCACTCTGCCGTACTTTTCTTCTTACCCCCTAATAATTTGCTAACTCAATCCCCACCCCTACCCTTATCTGTGATTCTTTCTGCGCTTAACCAGGAAACAATCCTTGTGTACATGTACCGTCTCACGTTTGATAAAGTTCTAATATATGAAAAATTATACTACGATAAATCTGTTCATCTCTGAACCAAGCAGTACACTCACTGAGGCATTTCATGTTATTGAAATATAGCAATTCTACACGTCAAAATATTTTATTATATTTGATCCAAAGTCTGATTTTCATCAGATTTTTGAAAGCACCATTCCATACTGTTCTGGTTCCAAAATATACATTTATTTATTTATTTATTTAACTTATATGCTGCCCACTCTACCCAAAGGTCTCTGGGCGGCTTACAACAATTAAATTCAATTAAAATACATTAAAAGATAAAATGATTAAAATACAATCAAAATTGCCATCAGGACCCACAGTTGATGTTATTTCAATTAAAAACCTTCTGGAACAGGAAGGTTTTGACCTGGCGCCGAAATGTCATCAATGTCGGCGCCAGACGAATCTCAGTTGGGAGGGCATTCCATAGTCCGGGGGCAGCTGCCGAAAAGGCCCTTTGTCTACAAACCGTCCCTCTTACCTCCTTGAGGGACAGCTCTTTCAAAAGGGCCCCCTGGCTAGATCTTAACTACCGGGTAGGCTCACATGTATAGAAATATACACACATACAAATACTTACACAAAGGCACCTTACGAGGCTGGATAAGTTCACATGACGTGGAGCAAACATATGAAGCTGCTGAAGGCAAGAGATGGCTTGAGCTTGGACAAGGCAATCAGGATTATCCTGCATCACTGCACAGCCCAGGAGACAAGAAGCCCTTAAGGCTGAGATTGTAGAGCTACTGCCTTAAAAATGGAAGAAAGGAGGGAAAAACATATTTCACCAGTCTCTTTATTAATCTAATAGCACTGAACACATCTGGCACTAAACTACAGCAAAGAACATGTTCATCCTATTATGAAGAAGATGTTAAGGGTCCTAGCTTATGAAAAAAATAATTCATTTCAATAGTAGGGACTTGAAGGGATAACCCACAGCTTCTATGCTTGCTTAAAAATGCATCTGTTTATATGGCCCCTTCAATGCCAGGCAGATTGCTCCCCGTATTTATGCATACAAATCTTGCACAGAGCACAATGCAAATCCCAAAAAGAAAAAGGCACACTCATCTTTTGACTTAATCATACAGAGGATTACTTTAGTTAGATCTTTTAGGTCTGCAGACCAAGAAACAGGCACCTGCATCACATAGACAGATTATTATTTTTTTGGAATACACTTCCCAGAACACCACAGGCAGCATGCCTATTCTAGGAATTATAGTCCAAAAAGAGGTCTCTTTTCCAAGTTCTGCCTCTATTAATTTGGAGGATATAATGCCAGGGGAAAAAACGCTAGGAATTCTGATTAGAGATGGGGGCACAATCTGTGCTTCAGCACTTTGACGTGGTTTGGTGGATCAGGCCCACAGGTGTTACACAGGTGCCCGAGATTCCCCACCTTGCCTTCTCCTGCAGGCATCCACTCAGAGGCAGCAGCCCAGGATTCCCTGCCCCGCCCCTCCTCTGAGTGACAGGGAATCTGGGGCACACATGCAACACCAGTGGGCCTGATCCACAAACAGCGCCAAAGTGTGGATTGTGCTAAGTTCTAATTGATGCCAGGGGAAACAAGCCAATGGTTTCTTTGAACCATTCAGAAAAAGTCATATGCAAATCACCACTCATTTCACCACCCTTTGAAGGTGCAAAACTATCCAAGGCAAGGCTCTGGATGTGTAAATATATAACATTCAAAAATCTGGCCGGAATTATTTTGCTTAATCTGCCTGCACAACACTTCATTTCACACAGCAGCACTCTACCAGAGGTTTTGCACTGATGTGCCCAGCACCCCCTACACAAACATAAGACCTGTGATTTCTGGAGATGGCAGGAACAGGATTTTGGCCTTTTTAGTTAATTCTTTCAGTCCTCTGTTCACATGATGATAGCAAATAGTACCATGCTTCCCTGAAAATAAGACAGGGTCTTATATTAATTTTTGCTCCAAAAAACACATTAGGGCTTATTTTCAGGGGATGATTTATTTTTTTCATGTACAACAATCTACATTTATTCAAATATAGTCATGTCGTCGTCTTCTGGTTGCTGCACAATGGTGGAGGGCGGGGTTTCACTTAACTGGGGCTTCTTTTTGGGGTAAAGCTTATATTACGAGCATCCTGAAAAATCATACTAGGGCTCATTTTCAGATTAGGTCTTATTTTCGGGGAAACATGGTATCTCCAGGATTTCTAGTGTTTCTTTTAAGTCTCACCATGATGCAAATATGTGCATACCTTGCAACTCGGGACCCAAACTGGCGATAAGAGAATTTAAACAGCAACCAAGGCTTTGATGTACTTCAGCATAAGCAGGAGGCACAGTAAGCAACAACATGAGAACAAGAGAAAGGGTAGGTTCCACATGCACATGATACAAAGGGCCAGCAGAATCAATGACCAGGGACAGGGAGTGCAGTGCCCACGTCTGTAAAACACCAAAAAATGTAATGTGGTGTCACTCTCTCACACACATACATATGAACATGAATTAACTTCACAAACTGTGCTCCAAAATAAAATTGCAGTGTAATAGGAATGTACTTTTGGTGGGATGGTGAACAATAATGCAGCAGTGTAATAAGCTGACTGGAAACTGCAAGTTTAACATTAATGCTCTCAAAATGTGCAATTGTTCCTCCTAACCGAACTGTGAAAGAGAAAAGACAATAGCTACAGTTCTGGACACACAGATGCACTTATGGACACACCATGCGATAAAAATGATGGGATTTTTTTAAGAATAAATAGTAGTATAAAACATTTGAAATAAAAAGATCCATGTAATCTTGCTTGCTTTGCTTAACCATAAGAGTGGCTAACTTGCTCACACTTGAAAGGAAGACGAGATGGATGAAAATAATAAAGGAATTAGGTGTAATGTGTGAGCCTCCCCCCAGCTCCGTACATTCAGAGTCAACAGAGTACATCTCTGCCAAAGAACTTGGGGACTGACAAGGAAACTGATCTTGAGTTCTACATTCATTCTCATTTTGCTAACTATAAGTCCAGGAAGGAAACTGTCCACTGCTCCTCTGTGTTCCTGTTTGGGACATGGAGGGGACAGGGTGATAGTAACTAGCAGAACTGTACGTAGGAAGGACGCATGCCTAGAAACAGTTAATATGCATGGCATAATGCAGCTCTTTTCTCTCACCAATAATGATGAGGATATAAACAGCAGCAACAACAAAAATCTCCCCACTGTTAAAAAGCTTGTACTGTAGATTGTTTTTAAAATGGATTGTACTCTAGAGAAAGAAACATACTTTTCTATTATTGTTCTGCAAAATAAATGCACATTAATACTTAAAGAACAACCAGTATCCTGTTGTGCAGCTCCACGTGTGCAAAGAGCAATTACATCAAAATGAGCAGCAGCAGACTGTGATTAATTAAAGAGAACTTTTTATTTTAGGGTGTGCACCACTCTCATACAATGAGATGGGAATCATGTGTAAAATCAAGAAAGGAACTCTTTAATTAGCGGTAATCTGCTTCTGCTTCTGATATCATTCATGTCGTGCAGGCAGAGCTACATAACAAGATACTGACCAACGCATTTTTATTTCTTCATCTTCACAGCTTCTTACTCCCAAAAGATGTCAAGATCACTCATAGAATCAAAAAGGATAACATCCAATACACACCTGGACTTCAGGTGAAGTACTATCCTGAGACAATGTGTAAAGTATTCCAACACATGCATTCAGGTGCTGAGTAGAGCTTATTCCACCCAGGTATCTATACAGAGATCCAAGAGCCAAGGAATGCCCTGTTCTTGATATCACATCTCTAGCAGATTTTAGCCTAAGAATGATTAAAAATATATACTTCAAAATGTACAGGAAAACGATAGAGAAGCAAAGAACAATATTCTCAACTTTCAGTTCTCAAATAAACAAAATGAAAAAGGATGTGCGGAAAGCTGTCACAATACATTTCTAGCACTGACCTCAAATGAATGGCTACAGAAACAATATGATTGCTTCCTCTACAGTTATACCAGTGAGGTTGACTTAATAGTTTTTATTAAGTGGAGAATCCCTTCTGCCTTTATGCCACTAGAATATATTAATCAATTTTATATTTCAGATGCAAAAGTATGTGTTTCGGATGCAAATGTGTGTGTGTGTACTCTGACACACAATACAGAATTTCCATAAAAGCAGCCAACTAAACATGGAGTAAAGAATATGTTACTAGCTGAACTTTTAATCACTTTGCACAGAACATTAAATCCTATACATATTTTACTCAGAAATTAATCCCACGACTCCCTTGTAAATACATCCAGAATTACTGCAGGCATATTCTCCAGGCACAAACTACACAGAAGACATAATGACGATAATGATAGAAATGACAACGGTGTAATGTAATATAAACCACATGAGAAGTAGCTTACTTGTCAAAGCTGATTTGTGCCAATCCAGCAGTGAAGGTGCTGTCTGCAACTACCTGTGCAAGCCTTGCTAGGGAGTCAGCAGCAGAACATCTCAGAAGGGGATTACTGCTTTCCAAGGCACTCAGCACTAAGGTCAGGGCACAGCTTCGGACTTCCTCAGAACCTAAATTTCCCTTGCAGCTAGACAAATGCTAGAATCAATAAAAATACCAATTTTTAAAACAGCCATGATTTTCTTTTACATTACTATATTGGTTGAAGACACAGTATTGTATCACTAAATGAAAATCAAGAAATGTAATGTTTATATTTTATATGGATAAATGTTACCCGTTGTCTCTCTAACAAGGGAAGGTCAAAATATAAAACCATTTTGAGGTGTATTATCCTCATAAGGCTATAGCAGAAGAATGGTTTCTTCAGCCATTATTGGGCACCTGAGATCAAGAGGATTTTGCCCATATGGGATCAAACTGCCTGATGCTTCCAGTTGCATAGGAGGAATTATTATGCTGCCAACATGGGCAGAAACCTACAGCTATAAAAGTGCTACTTTCATCAGACCAGGAATACATAATCTGCAGCGTGGGGGCTGTATACAGCTCCTGGGGAGTCTTAATTGCTCCTCCTTATTGATGTCCAAATTCCTCTTACCACTCAGTACACTGTAATGGCTCTTTATCCCCTCCTTCATTAATCATAACATCAAATTCTTATTCCACTGTCCTCAGTGGTGAAAGAACAGTGATTTGTATCAGGATTGGTGGTGCATGTAGGTGTACCTACATAATGAAGTTTGTGGCCTTTGACCTTTAAACTGACAATGTGGTCCTCAATGCTGAAAAGCCTGTGAATCCCTGGAAAGGGTTAGTAATAGAAATCAGCATCTTACATTACCACAGGTTTTATGTATGTCGGTAAGGCACAATAAGACACATTAAGCCAGGGGTCCCCAACCCCCGGTCTGTGACCCGGTAGCAGTCCACGGCCTAGGCAGGACCAGGCCGAAGACACAGATCTCCTGCCCCCCCAACGAGCAGCCACCCCCTGCGAGCGCCGCTGCACTCATGTGCGCAAGCGCGCTCTGCCCCCTGCGAGCGGGCCACATGCATGCATGCAAGCAGCCCCCACAAGCATGCTCCACTCCCCTGTGGGTGCGCCACATCCCCACAAGCATGCCACGCCCCACAAGCGGTTCACGTTGGGAACCATTGCAACAATGTAGCAGGAAAAACTACATACAGAAATACATGGGCTTGTGCTCCCTATCCCTGATGACTGGGAAGAGATTTTGGAAGCTTTCACTCTCACTCGTGGTCAACCACATTTTATTGTGCCAATGAGTGAAATCAATTTTGTTAGAGCTAACTGGGGATGTTGGCAAGCCTTTGGGTCTGAGTCTCTAGTCCAAGCCAGAGTCCTTGGTACGAAGTCCTGAGTTCCACACCCCAATTAAAAATAAACATTTTTTCTCCAGAAAAAAAAGGGAGGTGAGTGGATTCTGAATTGCAAGTCGAGTCTGAGTCACTGAAAAAACACTCCATCCTGTGTTGACTTAAGTCTGACTTAACAAAGAGTTCTGTGACTCAAGTCCCCATCCCTGGTGCTAATTACAACGAACCTTCACTCCCTCTGTCTTTCCTCCTTCCTTTCCAACACATTTGAAGTATGCTATATTTTTACTGGTTTTGTGTCCCATGCACCAAACTGAATAGAAATTTTGTTGAACTATCACAATGACAGAGTTTGCTTTTTAAATGTTTATGATTCTAACAGAAACCACACAAAGGTTATTAATAAAAATGTTAATTTCATAACATGTCACTACAAATCACAAGTTCTGAAGTTGCTCTGTTGTAATGATTCACAGTGTTAACCACATTTCCTGGTTCAGGCAATACACAACACAATGGTTTCCTACAACAGAAATTTCCAAACGTCTTCTTAAATTGTGCAGGTAGAGGAAACAATCAACATTTGGCCAAAGAACTAAACATTTTAAGAAAAAGAGGGAAAGATTCTCACCTTCAGAACATTAGAAAATGCCAACATAACATTTTGTTGTACAATGTTCTGCCGTGATCCCTTTGTTTGTTTTACAGATGTCAGTAACTGTTCTAATATCTGATGCCTTAAATCAACAAAATAAAGAGGAAAAAATTGGATAAAGTTATCATGTAGTTTATTCCACTAAAGTGTGAGATATGGGGTTAATTACATTAGGCATATTATGCTTTCTATCTCAGCCCAGATTTTACTTCCTAACAACAGTATATATAAAATACTCATCTAACAGTTACAAAGAACATACACATACTATTGCCATACTCTCATATAGTATTCTACCAAGTTTCATGTGCCAATTAAAACAGGCACAACTTTTATTATGCTTCCACAGGTCACATGTCAGAGGTGTGACAGAGAATGTTCAGAGCTGATTATTAATAGGCCACTTTCTATATTGTGTCAGTAATCTGATGAGAACGAATTCTGTGTCATTAATTTTGTTTACCTTTGGGACTCTGCAACATGAGGAAATACTACACCAAAGAGACGGGTTGCTGCACTGATAATGGATAAATTTGGCGGTAAGGGCTTAGGCACTGAATCGCCTTCTGCAGACTTTTCACAAACTGAATATGGATCATACTCTAGACTCCCACCAGCCATACTGTTAACTAAGAGCAACTGCAAAGATAAAAGAAATGCAAATATTAATCAAAGCGCTCTAGCTTTTCTTTTCTGAGTATGTGAGTAGAGACTAAAACATAAGTATATACCTGCTCTTCAATGAATCTGTGTTCTGTCTCCTGCAGTATGGGGCCAAGTAAGGCAAGTTCATTCTGGTGTGGGAAAGATGGAAGATAACCAACAGAGGTTGCTATCTGGCTATCAGGTTGAGTCAAATCAAGCACCAGTTCTTTGAGAACTGCAGAAAAGCTTTCTGTAAATTGTGGGGATAGAAAAATAAGTTTTATACACAATGTGTATCAAAAAATATTTTAGCAAACATTTTAAAAAGCAAACTTATCGTTATTTAATATTGTGACACTAAATTCTCACATGAAAGATTTTCAGCAATGAAAAGATAATATTTTTTAAAAATCCCACAATTTAAAAAGCTTCATAGAATTACAATGGGTGAGTTTAAAGAATGGTACAAGGACAAAAATAAATGCTAAGCTCTCCACTTTACTCTATATCTAAAACATATCAATATGACAAGCTATTGCTGTAAACAGAAAACATAGTTCAGGCACTGCAAAATTTAATGAAGAAGGTTCTTTCTGCTTGTGTATGTTGCTTTGCTACAATATACATTTTATTCTATTAATTACAGAAGTAATTTCAGTTGTCTAATAATCATCATCATCAAGTGCCATCTAGTCAATTCTGGGTTTTCTTTGGGTTTTCTGGGTAGAGAGAGTACTTAGAAGTGGTTTAGCATTCCCTCCTTCTAGGGGCTCCTTGGAATGTACAGCTTGCTCAAGGCTGGCTCAATTCACTGGAGGCCCAGTGGGGGAATCAAACTCCCAATCTCTGGCTCCTCAGCCAGATACCTAATCCACTGACCTAATTATCTATGTGCTGCAAATTTCAAACTAAAATTTCATTAGAATTCAGTTGGGATAACTGCTTTCCAGTGCTGATAATAATAACAACAATAATGACTAATGTACTATAAGCAAATTTGGCCAGACATGAAATTTAAGGTTAGACAAGCGTATGTGACTTATGACTTCAGAAATGATGATGAATAATAATAATGGATGTTTTGTTTCTAAGGCATGTATATGGAAATATCAAATATGTGTGAACTATAAGAGTGATTATGCTGACAAGATTACACATAGAGTTTTCTGTTTATAAGAATGGAGATCATTGAGGAATGAACAGGCCTGTGTGTATATTATGGTGGATAAGTAATTTTAAAGAGGAAATGAGGAATGTTCATGATGAGAGTTAGATGGATGGAAATGCAGATGAGAGAATTTACAAAATTTATTATAAATTTAGGATGTTAGATACTTAATTAGATATACAAAATAGGGATGTGTAATATAACATGTGTAGATGCACACGGATATATTATTTCTGTAGTCAGAATTTATATAATAGATAAGCTGGTATGGGAAATACCTCCCCGCCTGTATGTTTTGTTAGTCTTATATGTTTTGTTAGTTTTATGTGTTATTGTTTTGTAGGTATTTCTTTTTTTATTTTGTAGGTATGTATGTTATAAAAATAATAAAATGTTTAAACAACAACAACAACAACAACAACAACAACAACAACAACAACAAAAGGTGGTAACAATTATAGTTCCTTGTGGTTGCAGCCTTGAAAACAACGTTCCTCTGTCATGTTAAGAGGTGGAAAGGCATGCAATGGAATCCATGGCTATTTTGAAGAGAAAACATCAATCATGAAAAGTCACAAAAATTGTGCCTGCTGAAACAAGGAAGCTGACTGAGAAACCATTTGTTACCCAACTACTCCATTATCTCCTTTACAAGAGTCACTGCTATGGACAAATGATGTGATTCTCCCAGGTTACTAGAAAGTATGCTCTCCTCTTGGACCACTTGAGACCTTCAGAGAGTACTTCTATGCTATGGTGAAAGGTACTACTAATTAAACCTGCAGATGCTTTTACTTTTTAAACTTGCAGATGACTGGAAATCAAGAGTCAGGTGTATCATCAGGATTTCTAGAGCAGTGGTTCCCAACCTTAGGTAACCCAGGTTTTCTTGGACTGCAGCTCCCAGCAATCCCAGCCAGCACAACTGGTGGTGAAGGCTTCTGGGAACTGCAGTTCAAGAACAACTAGGTTACCCAAAGTCGGGAACCACTCATGTAGAGGATTAGTATTCCCTTTTGCCAACTACCTTCCTTGTACGGTCTACAACAGAAAGGCTGGGAATTACAAAACCATACAGAATGGCAACAGTTGTAATTCTGTGGCAAGCCTTTCTGATTTTGCCAGGGAACAAAATCAGGGAGTCTGGCATCTGAATACAGTATTTCCCTAAGCGCCCCATAGAATTGCATAGACCTTGGGGGAATGGACAGAAGCCATGTTCATTGCAGCTGGTATTTGTCCCATAAAGGTTAACCCCATAATGAACCAGAATATTGTGCACCCTATACAATTTGCTGCCTTCTTCTGAATATTTTTTAAAGTTCTTTGACCTATGCAAGGCAGATAAACTGAATATAAAAGAAAATCTTTAATTTTCTTTTTATTGAACAGGCACATGCAAGCAAATATAGATGTATTATACTGTCGTCTATCTATTGACTATCCAAATTTTTTTAACTTTAAACAGAAAACTCAGATTTGAGATATTTAAAGAGTGGTTTTATCAGTTGCACATCCCCAGTGAGTTTCCAGGCTGAGTGGGGACTCAAACCTAGGCCAGTTTGTCACTCTATTTTTGTCATATACACTGAAACAAACTAATATGGCTATCTCTTTGAAAAATGTTTCTGGCAGTTTCATGAACACAAATCAATAATATTTTGTATACATGTAAGATCTGGTAGGCCATCTACCAATAAAATACAATGGGTAAAAAGAAAAAAAATTAGGAGATGTTTAGACAAATAATGCTTGAAGAAATACATACCTTCATATGTCTTTGGAGGTAATAAACTAAGCAACTCATAAAGTCTTTTTCTATATGTCATTGATGCTGATTTTAGAGGATTGCCATAGGTTTTATTTAGTGAAGGAAGCCTTTAAAACATACAAGAATATAACTTGATGTTAAAAAAAATTATATCCAACAAATGTTGGCAAGCATTTTGCTTTGCCCCTTACCAGAAATTTATTATTTGGAAAACTACACCAGATTCAAACCAACACCAAGCAATACAGTGGTGCCCCGCATAGCGACGTTAATCCGTTCCGGATTAATCGTCACTATGCAGAAACATTGTTAAACGGAACGGAAAAAGCCATAGGAATGCATTAAACTTCGTTTAATGCGTTCCTATGGCTCCCAAACTCACCGTTGAGCAAAGTTCCTCCATAGTGCCGCCATTTTCACGCCCTGGTAAGTGAGGGCGGGGTGCAAAAACACTTGCGGCGGCCATTTTAGGCACCCGGTGGCCATTTTGGAACCGCGGCCAGCTGTTTAAAAAAACATCGCAATGCGAAGATTGGTAAGCGAAATGCTTACTGATCATAACAATGCGATGTTTTACCCATTAAAACATCGCAATGCAATCGCACTGCGGATTCGTCGTTAAACGGTGCACTCGTTATGCGAGGCACCACTGTATATATGTACACATATTTTCAAAACTTCACGTGCTCTGGTACTGAACTCAGGTGGTTATCAATGACAGAAATGGAGGTATCTACGTCATCTGGGAACCATCTCCCCAATACAAAACCTCCGCCGAGCGTGGATTGCAAATGGTAGTAAGCCAAAGAATACTGAGTGTTGGTGGCAGAATTTGCAGAAGTTACTTTTCTGGATTATAACTCTCAGATGCTGGTATCTGTAGTCCAAATAGTAACTCTTTCATAATCTATCAAAAAGCAAACCAAACATATTGGCCAAAGTGCTGTCTTTAAACTCTTGACACATCTTATACTGTACCAGAAGAGGGAATGGTTGCCTGGCTGAACTCCAGAACAGAAGCATACTTAGGAGGAAGTGTGTTGATTGTAACATGTTATTGTCCGACCCCCTCTTAAATCAATGTAGAAAAATTGTGACAGAGATTAATCTTCAGAAAAGGAAGAAATATTGTTTGGTTTACAGAGAAGACATCCAGGGCTGTCTGAGGATGTTAGCTGCCATCGTTCCCAAAATGCTACTAGGCAAGGGAGAGGGACAAGAAGGACTTATCCTTCCCTCCTGCATTGCTTTCAGAGACCAGGACTCTCAGGGCACCCTGTGGCTTTAACAGGGGGACACTTTTGAAAGGATATTCCCTGGGGTTAGTGCTGGAAACTCAACCCCCCAGGAAGCTCCCAGAGGATGAAAAGGACAGAGCTCCTCTTTCTGTTGGTTCCTTAGTTGCAATAAAATCTAGTCTTATTCTTTCGCTCAATAGATTATGGAGCGCACTCACTCTCAGTTCTGCAACTATTGTTGTATGAGTGGAATAACCAAATAGTCAGTTTGAAACACAAGTATGTTAAACAGCTCCTATATCAGATATAACCTTGCACTGTCTGAATAATGGTTTCCTAATTTATAAATTCTTCATTTCTCTATGCATAAAATGCCCCTGAAGCATTCTGAAACCCTGCACGGGACAGCTGAAAACCTTCAAGAGGATGTTACTGTTGCTGCTAGAGACATCTGTTGGTGGGAAGGAGCCAAAAATCCTGAAGTCCCTGTAAATGTTATGCTGGATGTCAGCGTATGAAATCGCAGTTCCAAATTTACATTTTAGTTACTTAACTGGGATTAACAGACCTCCCAAGTCAGCAAATCAGATACTTTTAAAAATAGTACTGTACTTACTGTGTCAATAAGTCTACAGCACATGGGACAGGAGGAAGGAGTCTCTGAATAACTTCATCTGTTAGGAGTCCCCCACAATGGAGAATGAAACTTTTGATAGCTAATAATAATAATAATAATAATAATAATAATAATAATAATAATAATAATAATAATAATAATAATAATAATAATAATAATAATAATAATAACAACAACAACGACAACGACAACAACGACAACGACAACAACAACAATAACAATAATAATAAAGTAAGCTGACTATAATAAATAGAGCTCTTCATTTTTTATGTCTGAACAACTGGATTTGGATCCACAGAAGATCACCCCACAAAACGCTTGTTTCTTTAAAGTGGTATTTTGCCCTTGTTTTTTCTTTCTTTTCTCACCTTTAATTTTGCCAGCTTTACTTTTTATTACACTTATAGACTTACAACAAAAAAGCCTTAATAGAATTGTTTTACATATATTAACAATTTTTAACATGATCAGAAGTTTAAAAAAAAATAATAAAGAGCAGAATGCAACTTATTTCTTTCGTGTTTAACTGGTAATATTTAATTCTCAGAAGGCTCAACAGAGTGATCAACCTGCATTGGTAGGTTCATAAGGGCACCCAGACTAATTTCAAAAGCCAGTGTGTAGTCAGTTTCGACCTTTGGCAACTTTATGAGCAGAAAATTGAGTGAAAAATAGAGGAAGGAACGAATAGCAGAGGGGCCACAATCCTGTTGACCATCAACAGACTACAATATTCTGTCCTAATTTCCACCTAACCTCAGTTGTGCAAGCAGAAATTATAGAATGCACCCACACTCAGTTCTGCAACTGCTGTTGCATGAGTGGAATGACAAAAAGTATTCTGCCCCAAGTCCCTGAAAGATTATCCCTGAGGAAATGCAGCCAGTCAGAAAGAAAATTTTCCCCATTCCAATGCTTATGACAGACTTCCCATTGTTTTACTCTAGTATGTTAATACCACATTTCATGTATTTTCTATGTAGATTTATTACATTTAGATATAAGGAAGGAAACAGTGCAGCACATAGAAATCTTCAGTATCTGGCTACTGAATTATATAAAGAGCTCTCTTCTGTATTTATATAGTACCATCAAGGTTTTGGAGCACCACATTATCTCCAGTGTAGATAAATAAATGCATAATAGTTAAATGACTGAAACACATACATTCCATATTGAGAATGAAAGAGAAATCTGGCCAAAAACTGGATGTCAGCATAGATAATTTAAGGTAATTAATCTTAGTCTTATAGGACTTCATCTACTTGTCAAATGTACTGTCATATATAATGTAGCAAGAAACAATATCCTGTACTCACAATCTTGTAAACTATTGGTTTTGCACTGAATACAATACAACATTCACATTTTAGGTTTCAGAATTATGTATGTGGTTTTTTAAAGTTCAAAAAGACGTACAAAATAACAATGACAAATTCTACCTACCACAGAGAGCACCTGCTCGGCTTTCCAACGTCACTTGCCACGTAAATGAATCACCTCGGTTCTTCTCAGTTTCTAAATCTTTAGGTGATATGGGGAATGCACACTTCCAGAGCAGAAGCATTCTTGGAAGATGGTGCTGGACAACTGCAGGACCTATTATTTTTAAGATTGGAAATGTTCTTATATGATTAATATGAACTGGAATCCTCAGGACAGAAGCAAGAAATGTTTAATTTCCAAAGCACAAGGAAGTGTAGTCAATGTCTTTTTATTTAGTATAAATAAACATAGAATGATAAATAGTCTTACCATAAACATAGGATGATAAATAGTCTTACCCAATGTCATTAGGGCAGCTATCAAAAGCCATCCAGATTGCATTCTTTGTACCGAAATGCGACTATTTTGAGAAGCAGTACGTAATAAATCCTCAGCGACTGTCATGATGATCTAAGCAAAGATAAACAATCACTATAAGAACAATTAAAATATAACACAATGGATTGAAAATGAAACATATTATATATATACTCATGTGTGCGTGCACACACACATGCATACATTAAAAGCCTAAATAAAAAAATTCTCATGTAGAAAAGGCATATTACATGATTTTAAAAAGGAATGAGGTATCTGATTTCACCACATAGAATTCTAAGTCTTGTCACTGTGTGTTGGCAAGAAAGTCTTGCAAAATCTTGGAAATGTAACAAAAATCAAATGTATCACAGCACTAAAGCATGGAGGCTAAATTCCACTTTGTAAATTACTACAGATAGGCCACCAGCAGTTGATCATTGTTGTTCTTATATGCCCTCAAGTTGCCCCCAACATATGGTGACCCTATGATCCCCTAAATGTTATATCCTCAACTGCTCTGCTCAACTCTTGCAAACTGAAGCCTGTGGTTCTTTTAGGGCATCAGTACATTTGGTATTCCTCTTTTCCTACTGCCTTCAACCTTTTCCTCTTGTCTTCTTATATGTACTCAAAGTAGGACAGCTTCAGTTTCAACATTTTTGCCTCTAGAGAAAGTTCTGGCTTGATTTAATCTGGGTCCCACTTGTTTGTCTTCCTGGCACTCCAAGGTGTCCATAAAGCTGTCCTCCAGCACCGCATTTCAAACAAATCAATTTTTTTTCTGCCAGCTTTCTTTACTGTCCAGCTTTCACACTCATACATGGTGATCAGAAATACAAGAGTGTGGATGATCTTGGTCTTGGTCTCCAATGACAAATCCTTACACCTGATGATCTTTTCCAGTCCCTTCATTTACGCTCTTCTGAGTCTCTGTCTTCTGATTTGCAGTTGACAAATGCACAATGATTTATATACATTTATTTAAGATAAATATTTATATCACCTATCTATAACTTTACCAATAAACAGATACATAGGTAAATATTGTCTTACAAACTGCTAGCTGATAATTTCTTTGTTAGGCAATAGCATTTTGTTTTATGTATTCATTTTATTTTTACTGTAACTTATTATTTTAGCTTGTTTGTACCTTTTTTTGCACACTATGAACGTCGTGGCGCAGTGGTTAAACCGCTGTACTGCAGCCAAAACTGTGCTCACAACCTGGGGTTCAATTCCAGGTATCCGGCTCAAGGTTGACTCAGCCTTCTATCCTTCCGAGGTCGGTAAAATGAGTACCCAGCTTGCTGGGATGGGGGAATGTGCAGCCTGCATAATTAACTTGTAAACTGCCCAGAGAGCGCTTGAAGCGGTATACTGTATAAGCAGCACGCTTTTTACCTAAAGAATGTCCATTATATGGTAGCTCAAGAAATAGTGAGTCATGTATGTTTGCCTCCCTGTCATTATTTGCCATAAATAAATTGCTGGTTGACAGGCGCAGAATGGTAACCTCAGGGAGAACAGGCTTGGATAGATATTAGGGAATTTGTCACTTAATACTGTATATAATTCCTTTTATCTGTCCATTTAGCTTCAGTGCCTGATTCTGGGTTCTAGTAACACAGGAGAGGGAGAAAAACTTATCTCTGTCCACTTTTCCCTTAACATGTTTGATTTTACTCCTAATCATGTCTGACTCTACTTATTTGTTTAGTTTTACAGCTTACCCTACACTGCAGGCACTGAACACATATTCCCATTTTAGACCTAGTGCAGAGCAGTATCATGTTAGTCCCAGACACATGTGGAATAGTCTATCCTGCATCAGTTTGTCTCTACCCACTACTTCTGTAAGAGGGAATCCACCAATCCCTTACACAAGTGGAAAACACCCTTTACAGCAGTGAGACTATCTATAAAGAGAAACAAATGCAGAACACTCTGACCATAGCTGCAAACATCTGCAAATAGCAGATGGCATCCAAAGAAAGTATCAGGCATGCAAGTTATTCACTCCAGATCTAGGGAGGATGTACTGAAAACACAACAGATTCTGGCCTGAAGGCTCTCTGTTTCCATCGCAGATATGCAGTTGATCTGTGGATGTACTCCTAATTAGGCATTTAAAAAGAAAATCTTTTCCTTGGCAAAGCTAAATAGATTTCACTTCCATTGTCCAGGAACACAGACACAGATTTTTCTCTGCCACTGACAAAGTTGTGATGTCTGTGGGAAAGTTGTGAGCTATGGAAATGGACTAGTTTCAGCTAATAACAAGAATCTTTCAAAAATAATTTGTTGCTTAAAATTTCAGAGTAACTTTATCGGTTCCAAAGCATAAAGAAACACCTGGAGATAAGAATTTTCTCATCACTCGCAATTATGTTTCCATTATTTAAAAACTGGTACTGTTTTTTTTTTCACTTTTCTTTTATGATTTTCTATGAACAACAATGAATATCTATAACTATGGAACCATATACTCTTTACTTCATTATGCCTTTGAGGATATTTGTAACTCAGTTTAGTAATGAACGCACCCTTGCAACAAGAATTTGCCTGGAAATTAATGCACAAAATTCCAAATGTAGTCCATACTATAAACAGGACTGGGCTGCCCTGCTAATTATATATGCAGCTTAGGCTCTGAGCTATATAAATAGTGATACACAAATATAGACAAATGATATACAGAAGGAATAATAAATTTAAAAGAGATATGTTCAGTTAAAAAAACCTAATGGCTGTGTTTCAATGGATCCATGAACTTGTTGACTTAGATGTGGACAAATGTCAGCTGCTCCCTGCAGAACTTGATGGGATATTAAAAAATGAGTCACATAAATATGCAATGAATAAGTAGTTTTCTTGCCAAACCACTAGCAACAGCACTGCATTCAAGTACTCAAGTTCTGTGAAGCAATATCAAGCACAGCTAACAAGCATAGTTTTGATGCAGCAATGAATATGAAAGATAACTACCTTTCCTTTGCAATGTGGAATTCCTAGAGGACATTGTCTGACAGCTCCCAATAAAGCTGCAATAGCAAAGCTATACCCAGTCACTGCTTCAGGGGAGGATTTCAGCGCGGTGAGTCGCTCAATACAGCGATCCAGAAGTGGGGAGAGGAAACAGGGTAACGCTACAGCAATGCAGCGTAAGCACCATGCTGCTGCAAGCTGAACTGCAAGGCTTGGGTGAAGGATGACGGAGATGACTACATCCAAAAGCCCTGGAAAGTTATGGAAATGTTGTATCATGACAAACAATTTTTTCAGGTCAGTTACAGAGAAGTATTCTATCTATACCAAGAAACAGGAACATTAAGTAATGTTAAGAAGTAAGCCACATTAACATTTTATCCTGCCCTTCCTCTTGGGAAAAATAGTATTTCTGCTCTTGTTCAAAATCTTGAAATGCTTCTCATTAATCTTTTCTCTGTATATCCATGGTCTTTCCAGGCTCTCCCATTTTTACAACAACAATATATTTAGAAGCCTTTTCTTTCCACAAACATTTACAAATGGCGTATGTTACATTTTACTAGTCTTCTTTAAGCTCCCGCCCACCTAATTTGTGTGTGTGTGTGTATACGTCCTTGTCCCACGCTTTCACTTTTATCTTCTTTCTCATCTTTCCTCTAAGCTTCTTCTATTTACCTTTAAATTTCTCCACAGTCTATATCTTTTTTCATTATACCATGGCAGGTGTGCATAACACACAGCCCACCTACGGCCTTTGTTTGCATGCTGTGTGCCCTCACCAACTTTCATCTGCAGCCCAGCTGATTTGCTGGTCTACAGGAAAGAAGACCACTGCTGAAATGACCCAGATAAGGGTCCTCTTGGGCAGGGAATGCTTATCTCCAATCAAAGCAGGAATAGAAGTGATTCAAAGGTATTTAAATGGTTTCCTTTTCTTAAAACATCTGTACATTTTAAAAGTATAGTGGTGCCTTGACAAACAAACTTGCGACCAATTTGAGTTACGACCAGCTCCGGTTGCAAAATTTTGCTTTGACTTGTGACCAGCGCTTTGAGATACAACCAGAAAAAGGCCTCTTTTCCCCATTGTTCCCTTCCTCCCCCTCCCTCCTTTCCTGCCCATTTTTTAACCTTAGAGGTAATCTTAGGTTAAAAAAAAGTATCCCCCTAGTGGATGGATTAACCGCTTTTGCATTAGTTCCTTTGGTAACTAATGCTTAGAGATACAACCAGAGCCTTGAGACACGACCAAAAAACGGCCCGAACGGATTAATCACATTTCAGTGTATTCCTATGGGAAATGGTGCTTTGAGTTACAACTAACTTGAGTTAAAACCATCATCCTGGAATGAATTAAGTTTGCAATTCAAGGCACCACTGTATTTGAAGAGCAGAGTGTTTAAATGTATTCGCGAAGGCGAGTGTTTAAATTTCAAATGCAAATAGTTCTGTTTACTATCTCCAAAGCCTAGTGCAGCAGTTCTCAGTTTTGAGTAGGAAAGCATGGATTTAAGCTGTGCTTACTGGAAATATTCAGATTGGCAACAATTACCTTTATACATGTGTCCCGATTCCCAGCCATAATGGCTGTGATCCACAGGTCTACTGGTACTGATCTCCAGATACATGCAATCTGGGTTTATTTACTCAACAGTTATTTTATACCAAAAATCTCTTTCATCATGGAATAGAATACCATACAGCATGGGGGTCTCAAGTGTATTGGGACTTTCTGCAGTATTAAACATCTGTACAGCTGCTTAGTTTCAACAAGCTGACTGCATCATGTGTCCTTATCAGACTATGCTCATCTACTTGATGCCCTACTTTCCTCTTCTTTATTATTACATTTAAACACCACAGTTTTTACCTTGGCCTTCCGGACTGCCTCTTCATCTCCATTTACTCTCTTTTCCTTTCCACCTAATCATGCCTTTTCTTTGATTAATTTTAGCACTAGATAAAACTCAGATTATTTTTAGTTAGAAGCATTTTCGTTCCATAAAAGAGTGATGAACCAAAAACATTGTGCTCAAAAACATAGAATCTCGTTGGTGGAACATAATTATACAGAGCATAGTAATGTAGGCTCTCTCACTTGTACAAGCTTTGGTCTTAGGAAGCTGGAGATCCCCATTACAAACAATCAATTTTAGCTTGTTTAAGGTGATCCTGGATACCTCCTAGTGCAGGCTATGTAAAAATTAATCTGCTTATCACTACTATGTCCTTTGACTGAATGGATCCTAGAAACTGATTTTTTCTTCAGCACTATGAAAACATATACTAAAATGCTATTTACTAAATATTCTGCACAATTCTTTGACTCAGTAAAAAAAAACCTTCCTAAAATAGGTAAATTCATAAGAAACCTCCAATAGGGCAACTTGAATCTTTTGCTGTTGATAAACACACCTCCAGCATTAATTCTGTAGCGCATGGATCGGTCTAATGTACACTATCATCCCAAAGGCTGAAAGATACTTCCACCACCCACCATTCATATAACCGTGAAGAATGCTTACCTGTACTTGCATCCTGCATTACTGGTGCAGCAGTAGTACCTAAGCTATATATGAGGTTTCCAAGCTCTTCCAGGGCACATATAAGCATATGTTGGCTTCCTACTACAGCTGTTTTACCAACATGGGTTTCCATATTAGAATCACTTGTTGCAGCATCTAGTGATACAACAGAAGATACTATGCTAAGTAAAACAAAGGGGTGAAATAGGGTTGAAAGGGAACAGATTGACACGTACTGTATCCAGTACAATTCTGCATTGAAAGTAAGGTTTAATGAGGGAAGATGAAAACGCTAAGAGTTCAAAAGCTAACACTGAAGTAGTTAAGGATAAAATAATGAAATATATGTGGACATATTCTTTGTGTTTTCAACAATTGCAGTAGAAAATGAATAGCTTTCAAGGCATACTTATAGATTGGCCCTAGAGTACAGCAAGTTAATTCTTATTTAGCTGTCTAGTTGTATACTGTTTTCTATACATTCCTGCATAAACATCACCCAAGATTCTGAATCACTTAACTGGGGTCTAAAATGACCTTGTAGCCAATGCACATCTTTAAGAGTCAATTATTAGACCTAATTCTAAATTCCCAGCTAGAATAGATGCATTCATTCAACGGAGTACTGTATACGTAAGTGCTAAGTTGCCAAATTCCCATTCATTCAATGGGTCTACTATATTTGGACTAAAAAATGGATTTAGACCCTAAGCTCTGCAGTTATCTAAACAAAACACATATGACTGGGTGAATATTTAGGAATATTTTATATTAAGATAATAATGGGGTGCTTTAATTATTATTCTATTTAAAAAAAATCCAAAGGAGAAATGAGAAGTGTTCTAGAATGACAGTACAACAGTGTCAGAAACACGAATACACAGACTTCACAAGCAGATTAAGAAATGATATAAAGTCCTAGTGAAAAGGAGTGGGGAGGGAGAGATAGCAAATAATCTTGTTAGTTCCATACCCATAACTTTCTTCAGCTTCCAGATGGCTTGACAAATCTCCTTAGCAGTTGCAATTTGAGCTTTTTCCCCAAGAAGGCCTCCTACTGTAGCTTGGAGGATAAATGAAATACAACGGCGGCAGCAGATAGCGTCCATCTGAGTCTGAATAGCTTTAGGGTGAGACTGAGAGACAAGGTCCAGAACATGGGAAAGCAAGGCAGAGAAATTCTTTTCAAGCCACTGCCCTCCTAGAGTGGAGATAAATACCACATACGCCTGAAAAACATTTGATTAAATATTTATTTATTTATTGTATTAAATCCTTTTTAAAAAACAGCACACATTCTTATAACAACTTCAGTCGCATCATGCTGGCAGTAATTACTTAAGATAGCGCAGAAACAACAAACCTATTTCTTTGAGATATTTAAAAAGCAACATATTTACTGTTTCCCAGCATAAACAGAGAGATAAAACAGCCAGGCTTACATTTGTACAATGCACCTCATTAGTTAAATTTACGTATCGCACTGGGGGAAACCTTAATTTCAATTAACACAGTAGCAATACTGAGAGTGGATTAATTTCCTCTCTGTCTAATTCCAGAGCAAGAGAAAGGGGCTAATACTTGTTATGTAAAAGACTGAATCTGTCCTCACTGAAAAAGAGCTTCAGCTACTTAAGATTCTTTATGTAGAACCCACATTTAGAATTCATCTTAAAAATTATTAAATTACCACACAGACAGCCTTGTGAGCAACTGGGCATTTTCACTCCCACTGTCCAGGTTTCAATCAGAAAACATTTGAAATGATTAAAACGGTTCTAATTGCAAATTAATTTTAATTGTTTTATAGGTACAGGAATCATTCCCGGAAACAGAACACAGAACTATTTAACAAGTATATTCAGCAAGTCATTCCTCTTTCAGCAAATTAAAACCACCACCACCATGAAGTAATGAATACGTTTTCTTCATAAATACTACATGATAGATGAACAGTCACAATGGGGAGTGTACACACCAAGTTGTGCCCTAGTTATGAAGAGAACGAAACATGTTGTGGCCGAGTATCTATTTTTGAAAATCTAAAATTAGTTTCTAAATAATGTTATATTAAAATAGGGGGTGAAATGATCCTAATTAGACAATATTTTGTCCTTACATACATGAACCAGAAAGCATATTATTTACTATACTCTCTCTCCCCGATATTAACAAAACAAGCAGCTCTAATGATTTTTTTTCTCAGTAACCAGGTCCTAGGATCTTGTTTACACAAATCTCTTTGACACAAAAGAAAATATAATATATTAATTTTTTTGTAGTTGTGATGCTGCTGAAGAAATGGGATGTTGTACAGCAAGGTCACCTATTTCAGGCAGCACTTTAAGAAGGCAGAAACTGGTGTTACAATGGAGCAAGCAAGACTTTTGAGACAAGTCTTGACACTAGTAGGAGGATGACACCATTTTGACCCTGCTTTGGGCAGCAAAGTAGTGGCATTGTCTGAAAGATATTAGCATGTGACTTATTCTGCCCTGAAATGCAAGATTTTCTCTTTGCCTCAAAAGTAATGCCATACACTCACAACTGACATATAACACAACAGATTCAAATGTTTTCTTGCAAAACATGAACATCTCTATGGGAACAGTTATTTCTTCTTTTTTCCGGTGATAACCTCCTGAACAGTTATGCAATTGTCCCTGCCAGTCACTGAATGGGGAAAAATGTTTTGCCATGGGCCTAACAAGTGCTTACATTTGTGCTTAATCAAGGAGCAAGTTCTTTCAGACATCAGCTGAGAAAAAGTAAATGTTCTGAAGGAGAAGAGCCCTTTCGGCTACTTTTGTGATCCTGAAAAGGGCATAATAGTGCAAGACAATGAACATCACAGCAGCTGGGATTTGGTTACTTAAGATAATAGCCAGGATCCAGAATGTAAACTGAAATTATGGAACTGGTACCTGTGATCATTCTAGCTATCTGTCATATTCACAGTCATATCTGGATCATGCACTCAGTTGGACACTCAGTAATGCAACCAAGTCCATGACAGATGACCAGAAAATTGCATAAACTCCTTGCATGATTCCTTTTACATGTATGGTATTCTGCAACAAGATTTTGGCCGATGGATTTTTTTAAAACTTGAAATTTTAAAATCTACTTGTAAAAGGAAATTTATATGTCTTATAATATCATGATGGACAGTGATAAATAAACATCTAAGAGACAGACCGGAACACTCATGTCCACATAACATTTGAGTAATTTACCACAGTTATCAGGTAAGGTGCAGTTGAGCTCATAAGGCCTCATTATGAGCTCAACTGCAGAAGTGCAAATTGCCCAGCATCTTTCAATTAGCTTAAATTAACTATGGAAAGTTTTGTAAACCTTATATGAACACCATATTCTTATCAGTAGTTTTTGAAACAGAATATTAGGAAATATTAGAAGCAAGTCATGAGTTTTTACTATAAAATACTATAAAAGCTCCTAGTAAATTCAAGTTCTAAGCTATTATACATTATTATGCAATAACCATTCATAAAATTATGGAAAAGAAAACCACAAAACATTAAATCCTACTTTTGTTTTGGTTTTTAATTCTGTAATATAAACCCAACCTGTGTGACTCCAACTCTAACATCCCTGCTGACTGAACTGGTCCCCTTCAGGATATCACCACTGGCTCGGAGAAATCCAGAGCTGCCGCGAAGGAAACCTGTTGCCAGGAGTTCCAAACCTTCTTCAAATGAAATTTTACGAACATTTTGTCTTGCAGATGCTTTCTCATTGGGAAAAAAAACACATATGGTATTTTTAATAAAACACACACATACAGACACACACCAGTAGCATTTCATTTCCTGTTATGCCTCAATAAGATCTTTTTGGTAGCATGTCTGAAACCAAATATTGATCTGAAGTCCATTCAGCCTAATGCTTTGTATATTGCCTAAGAATAAATTTAAATTTGCTGGACATAATGCTATGTAAGTATTGTTATTACATGCTGCCAAGTCGGAACCATCTTATAGAGACCCTAATAGGGCTTTCACTGTGAGATATTTATGCAGTGTTTTTTTTTACACTACAAGCAGCTTCCATGACTGAGCCTAGTCCTGAGTACTAGTCTGTCACTATTCACTACACCAGTGGTTTCCAACCTTTTCCAAACCACGGACTGTTTGTGGGGATTCTGTGCGTGGGGCCACCCCCGTGTTCTTGGGTGGGCGGGGTGTGCACACATGCACGCGTGGGTGGGTGCTTGTGGGAGGGTGGGGCGCACACGTGCACACGTGCAGATGGGGGTGTGCGCATGTCAATAGGCAGGGCGCCCTCACGCATGCACGGATGGGTGGGTTGCATGCAGGGATAGGCGGGGCACCCATGCGCGCATATGCAGTGGTCAGGTCACGCATGCATGCGGGGGGGCGGGCTGAACCTGTGGGTGGGTGGGTGGGTGGGGAACCCCTGCACTACACCACACTGGCTATTCTCCAGGTAAGTATACATAACATTATAAAAATCCTCTGCTTAAATCCAATTAATATTCCTAACCAGAGTAGACAAATCGAATCAACAGGACCTTGTAAAGTTACTCATATGTAGCTCCCATTGATTCAGCTTGCATATTCTAGTTGGGGTGAACAACTGGATTTATTCCTGAGAATCAGAACCAGTGGAGAGTGTTCATTTTTAATCCTCATTTTATTTATGCAGTGAAGATAAAAGTAATAAGATCCTTATTGGAATCATTAGATGAAGGTACTTATGGGTCCAGCCACTTATATATCACCAAATAAGGTATTCGGCAAGAGGTGGTGTTTATGCTACGTAGCTTCTGCTAACATTAGAGATATCACTATGCCAGACTTAGAACAACACTGTAATAGCACTGCTAGCACAAGCACTCAAAGAAATGTTTAGGTTTGGTTTCCTGAAAAAGGAAGTTGTGTTAGCACTTTCCATCTGCATTACATAGCACAATCTATAAATAGCATGATTCCTGATACAGGCAAATAACTTTTTTTTACCATAGTGCATTAAGCAAGCAAATTTTATAAGTACTCCCAACCTAGCAAATACTATTAATACCAATTGTATTTAGAAACGGTTTAGATATAGAGCAGGAGTGGGCGACATGTGGCCCTCCAGATGTCAGACTGCCACTCTGATCATCCCTCACTACTAGCTGGTAGTGTTTGGTGAAGTTGCCACCCAGCCCTTGGAGGCTTACTCACTGGCCAACCTTTACATAGGGCATTAATATCATGAAATCTTCCAGTTGTCAGCAACATGAGAGCTAATCACACTAAACAACCATAGGTCTTGTAGTTGGCACAAGAAGAAGCTGAAGAGTGCTCTGACTGGGGAGAGAGACTGGGGAGAGAGACATGCTCCCAATAAAATTCTCCTCAAGTAGCAACTAGCATTTCTGCTCCTGCCTCATGTTGCTCCTTGCTTGCTTTCTTCAGATGATTTCTAATACTTCTGATTGCTCTCTCTTTGCCCTTTCGCCACTGCTGAATTCTTTCCATTAAAGAAAGAATTAGAAAACTATTTTGTCCTATGAGAAATGTACAGTAAGCACGAAGGCCTGGTTCACATATTATGGACTATATTCAGTTATTAGTCTCAGCACTTACATAAACCCTATTGATCCAATGGGTCTAATCTATCTGGAAGTGAGAACTGGGTTTAGTGCTACGTTTTCTCATATATGGCATAGCTTTGAAGTGATGTAGGACAAAAAAAATATAAACACCATTGTACAGTATATTCTAATATGTTTAAATCACACTATTAAGGTTTGGAAATAGTGATGTTCTTTATTTTTCCCACTGCATCAATACAGACAAAAATCATTAATAAAACCAACCTGTGCCTTGTTTAGATGTTACAGCACTGACTAACACACAGCCTAACAGCTTAGAAACAGCCATTCGCACATCATAATTGGATCCTTCAAAAGACTTGAAGCACAGAGTCACAATGCTATCCAAGTCTGTACTCCATATAAAGGTTGCTTCACTCTGAAGTTCAAGAAGACACTAAACAGAAGAGGAGAAGAGAGCAGGAAGAACAGGCAAATGAAACATTCTTGTGTCTGTAAACACCATGTAAAGCGAAATACGGTACCTAAAAACTAATGCTCTATCTATATCCAGTGTTGTCTGACTACGAACAGAAGAAACAAAGCTGGTGGAACAGTCTCCTTCACTGTTCTGTGCCCCCCCCCCCCTTCCCGATCTATTCTGAACAAGTGGAATAAATCTGGGGGACATGCAGGTTGTTGCAGAAAGGCATAGGGAAATACAAGTTGAAGTTCAATTGTGGAACACTTGTGTGGCACAAGCAGAAGGTTATTTATGTAACACTGGATATAGCTTAATGTCATCAGGGTTCCAATTCTATACTCATTTACCTGGCATTAAGTTCCATTATGCTGAACAGAATATATCTGAGCAAGACTGTACTGCACAGGATTGCACTATAAGTCTGAAAGTAGGTCTAACACATTAACGTAAGACTTGTAAGTATAAGAACATAAGAAGAGCCCTGCTGGTTCAGACCAAGGGCCCATCTAGTCTAGCTTCCTGTGTCTTATGGTGGTTCCACCAGATGCCTCTGGGAGAACACGAGTCAACTAGATACCTGTCTCCTGATACCCCTGGAAGGCAGCCCATCTAGGAGAAGGAAAACTCCGATTTCAAACCTCCACTGCCTTGTGGCTATATCCACTCATGGAAAAGGCTTCAGGAGTTAACCTAGAGGCAAAATCCGGAGCTGGAGTCCCGAAGGCAGCTCGTGTCGTTCTGCCAACTCCTGTGATGTTGCTGGAACCAGTCGTATTGGCTCTTGCCTTTCCATTGGACCATTTCAGCAATGTGGAGAGGAGAGATCTGCTGCTTGGGTAACAGCTTATCCTCCATATTACTTTACCCGGGCTTCATGCTCTGGAGAGGACACTCCTCGATTCAGAGCATGTTACGATAGTCTCTCTAGACTGAAGGATGCCTATACTATGATACCCCTCCCCTGCATCTGGCATTCTGAGGTACCTTCCTTTTAAGCCTGGAGATTGTACATCCCCATCATGGCTTGTGATGGACATTTCTTCCAGAAATCTGTCCAATCCCCTTTTAAAGGCATCTAGGCAGATGCCATCACCACATCCGGTGGCAAGGAGTTCCACAGACTAACAACACACTAGGTGAGAAATATTTTCTTTTGTCTGTTCTCCCTCCCCCAACACTTAATTGGAGTGGATGTCCCCTGGTTCTAGTATTGTGTAAGATGGAAAAGAGCTTCTCTCCATCCACTTGATCCATTCTCTGCATAATTTTATAAATCTCAATCATGTCCCTCCTCAGGCACCTTTTCTCTAGCCTAAAGAGCCCCAAACGCTGTAGCTTTTCCTCATAAGGAAGGTGTCCCAGCCCAGTCATCATTTTAGTCACTCTCTTCTGCACCTTTTCCAGTTCCACTATGTCTTTTTTGAGATGTGGCAACCAGGTATGGCTTTACCAGCATTTTGTACAATGGCATTATAATGTTTGCTGTTTTATTTTCCATCCTCCTTTTAATGATACCTAGCATGGAATTGGCCTTCTTCACTGCTGCCGCACACTGGGTTGACAATTTCATTGAGCTGTCAACCAGCACACCAAGATCTCTTTCCTGATCTATCACAGACAGGTCACAAACCCTTAACTAAAGTTTTTGCCCCAATGTGCCTTACTTTACAATTTCTCATACTGAAACGTATTTGCCATTTTGTCGCCCATTCTCCCAGTTTGGAGAGATCCTTCTGGAGCTCTTCACAATCCCTTTTGGTCTTCACTACCCAGAAAAATGTTGTGTCATCTGCAAACTTGGCCACCTCATTGCTTATCCCTGTCTCCAAGTCATTTATGAATAGGTTGAAAAGCACTGGTCCCAGGACAGATCCTTGGGGCACACCGCTCTTCATCTCTCTCCATTGTGAAAACTGCCCATTGACACTCACTCTCTGTTTCCTGGTTCTCAACCAGTTCTCAATCCATAAGAGGACCTGCCCTCATATCCCCTAACTGTGGAGTTTTCTCAGCAGCCTTTGGTGAGGGACCATGTCCAATGCCTTCTGAAAATCGAGATAGGCAATATCCACTGGTTCAACCGCATCCACCTGCCTGTTGACCTTTTCAAAGAATTCTAAAAGGTTTGTGAGGCAGGACTTACCCTTATAGAAGCCATGCTGATTTTGCCTCAGGAAGGCTTGTTCTTCTATGTGTTTTAAATATTTTATCTTGGATGAGGCTTTTCACCATCTTCCCTGGAACAGACATTAGGCTAACCAGCCTGTAGTTTCCCAGGCCGCCCCCCTTCACTTTTTAAAGATTGGCGTGACATGTCCTCTGTCACTGTGACCATTTTAAGGAACAAGTTGTATAATTTAGTTAAGAGATCAGCAACTTCATTCCTCAGTTCCTTCATAACTCTTGGGTGGATGCCATCTGGGCTCAATGACTTTTGATCTTCAATTTATCAGTTAGGTCTAAAACATCCTCTCTTTTAACCTGTATCTAATTAATTAGTCACAAGGGGCCATTTGGGCACCAGAATCTGCCCAAAGTCTTCTGTTGTGAACATAGATGCAAAGAACTAATTTCCCCTTTACCTCCCTCACCACCCACAGGGCCAACCATTTCTCTGGCAGGTTTCCTGCTTCTAAAATATTTACAGCAGGTTTTATTATTCCCCTTTATATTGCTGGCCATACGTTCCTCAAAGTCCTTCTTTGCCTTCCGCATCATCTTCTTACATTTCTTTTGCCAGAGTTTGTGTTACTTTTTATTTTCCTTATTTGGGAAGGATTTACATTTATGGAAGGACCCCTCCTTGCCCTTTAAAGACTCCCCAACTCCGCTCATTAACCATGCCGGCACCCTCTTGGACTTAGTTGAGCCTTTCTTTCTTTGCGGTATACACTTCCGCTGGGTCTCTATTACCATTGTTTTAAACAGACTCCATGCACTCTGGAGAAACTGGATTCTTTTTACTTTCCCTTTCAACTTCTTTCTAACTACAGTGGACCCTCGACTTACAGACGGCTCGACTTACAGACTTTTCGAGTTACAGACTTCTCTGGCCGCAAAATTTAGGTTCGACTTGCAGCCGGAGACCAGAAAAAACCCAAAATGGAACAAAAACAGCAGGTTACGGGATTAATCGGTTTTCAATGCATTGTAGGTCAATGGAGACTCGACCTACAGCCACCATTTCAGTACGGATTAATTCCGTAAGTAGAGGGTCCACTGTAGTTTCCTCATCTGAGGAAGTCTGCCCTTTGGAAATCAAGGATTTTTGTGTCAGATTTGCTTGACACTCTCCCCCCAACATGCATGACAAAAGAGATTGCAGCATGGTCACTATTCCCTGACATTCACGTCCCTAACCAGGTCCTGAGTACCACACAATATTAAATCCAGAGTCACCAGTCCTCTGGTGGGCTCCAGAGGACAGTATTACTATGGTCTAGCAAATACACTCAGAACAATCAAACTTTAGGTTAAGAAATATCTTATTTGGCAGGGAAAGAAAGAACATTTCAGGAAGTTTGTTATTCCAACTTATGGATGCTATTTTATAGTCTGGATAGAATGCCCAAACTACCGTATTTTTTGCTCTATAAGACGCACTTTTTCTCCCCCAAAAAGTGGGGTAGAAAGCCTGTGCGTCTTATGGAGCGAAGGCGGTGGTTTTGCCCCCCCAGCCCCGTGGGGGGGGGGAGCATCGGAAGGGTCCCAGTGAGCCTTCCAGGACCCTTCCGACGCTCCTCCCCACCCCCCACGGGTCCAGCGGGGGCGAAATCGGGAGCTTCCAGGACCTTTCCTGAGCCTGGAAAGGTTCAGAAAAGGTCCTAGAAGCTGCCTATTTCGCCGGCCCCGTGGGGGATGGGGTGGGGGTGGGAGCGTCGGAAGGGTCCCAGTGAGCCTTCCAGGACCCTTCCGACGCTCCCCCCCACCCCCCATGGGGCCAGCGGGGGCAAAATCGGGAGCTTCCAGGACCTTTTCTGAGCCTGGAAAGGTTCAGAAAAGGTCCTGGAAGCTGCCTATTTCGCCGGCCCTGTGGGGGGTGGGGTGGGGGGGAGCGTCGGAAGGGTCCCAGTGAACCTTCCAGGACCCTTCCAACACTCCCCCCCACCCCCCACGGGTCCAGCGGGGGCGAAATCGGGAGCTTCTAGGACCTTTTCTGAGCCTGGAAAGGTTAAGAAAAGGTCCTGGAAGCTGCCTATTTCGCTGGCCCCATGGGGGGGTGGGGTGGGGCGGAGCGTCGGAAGGGTCCCAGTGAACCTTCCAGGACCCTTCTGACGCTCCCCCCCCACCCCCCACGGGTCCAGCGGGCGCAAAATCAGGAGCTTCCAGGACCTTTTCTGAGCCTAGAAAGGTTCAGAAAAGGTCCTGGAAGCTGCTTATTTCGCCGGCCCCGTGGGGGGTGGGGTGGGGGGGAGCGTCGGAAGGGTCCCAGTGAGCCTTCCAGGACCCTTCCGACGCTCCCCCCCACCCCCCACGGGTCCAGCGGGGGCGAAATCGCCACCTTTTGGGGCTCTTCTGAGGCTTGAGAAGCTTCAGAAGAGCCCCAAAAGGTGGCGATTTTGCCCCCTCTGGCCCCCGGGGGAGGCAGGGTGAGTCTCCAAAGGGTCCTGGAACACACCCTAGGACCCTTTGAAGACTGACCGTGCCTCCCCTGGGGGCCAGAGAGGGCGAAATCGCCACCTTTTGGGGCTCTTCTGAGGCTTGGGAAGCTTCAGAAGAGTCCCAGAAGGTGGCGATTTCACCCCCTTTGGCCCCCGGGGAGGCAGGAGGAGTCTCCAAAGGGTCCTGGAACACACCCTAGGACCCTAGAACCCTAGGGTGTGTTCCATAAGATGGACCTCTCCATAAGGCTCACCAAATTTTAGGAGAAGAAAGCAGATTATTTTTTTTCCTGTTTTCTTGTCCTAAAAATTTGGTGCGTCTTATGGAAAGGTGCGTCTTATGGAGCGAAAAATACGGTAGTTTCCAGTATATAGAAAAGGCTAGTGATCTCAAATGGTACAAATACAATAATTTAAGAAAAAAATCTGTGCTTGTAAGTACTGTACTATAGATGTTTACTTGCAAATCATTTAGAGATCGGCCACAAAGAGAGAATGTGACCTGTTTATTCTTATATATGCAACCTACTGTAGTCAGGGTTCCTTTATAGATAAAACCATATATTTTGATGATGGACGGAAGTGCAACAATACTGAATGTACAGATGACTAATTTTTTAAAAAAGCATTTCTGCCTATGATGAAAAAACTTCCTAGCAAGGACATATAGAATGATACACTGGCTTTATCTTTGTCACAAGGAAGAGAAAATACTTCTTGTATTCAGAATATTTCAACTATATTCAGGAAGATTAACTATTCAAAACAATTAATATGACATTTTACCTTTGCAGCAGCACATCGAACTGCCATTGATCTATCCATTAAGCAGGAACGGGCAGCTTTGTAAATATCTCTGTGACATGGAATAGCAGCAGCTCCCAGCCCTTTCAAAATATTTTGCAAACTTAGCATGATCTCATACCGCCCTTGAGACTGACAAGAGAAAAGGTCATCTCATTTTGCAACTCAAGTATTATTTTATTTATTCATTTGTTACATTTTTAGCTCATTCTTCCTATAGTGCACTCAGACCAACATACATCATTACAATCATGTACATTAAGTAAGGCTAAGAGATATTGCCCAGGGTCCCCCAGCTAACTTCATGGCACAGTTGGGATTGGAAGCCGATTCTGCAATCAAGTCTTAGCATTTTGGACCCTGCAACATTCAAGATTCCAAAATCAGAAGACTATGAAGAGAGATTTCTAATCTTAAAATGGCACTCACAGTTAAAGCTTTGACTACTAAAAATATCATTTTTAAAAAAAATCATTCAAAATATTTTTATACGCAAAGCCTTCCAGAATAAGGATTTTCAGTTTTTTAAAAAATATGAGCTTTTTAAAAAATCTGAGGTTTCAGACCAGATACCTGTGACATACAGCCTGAAAGATGCAGCTTAAAAAATGAACGTGAGGAGAAAATAAGAAAAAGGTGGTTCTCATAACAATCAGACAGAATTAATCAGGGGTAGGGGAGGAAAAACCAGACCTTAACATTAGTTGATAAATATCTCCGTTTCTTATCTGAACCCCACCCTCAGCATTCCTGACAAAAAGAAATTTTAATTAATTAATGGGATAATAGCACAAGAAGTATATTATGCACCAAGAGATGGTAACTCTCAAGCCTCGTAGTCTCACAGAATTGTGAAAAATTCCTCTGCTCTACCCTACTAAATATAATATTTTGCCAATCAGTTTTCTGGGCTTAGTTTTTAAAAATGATAAACCATTCATCAATACATTTTGTTCAAACTTTTGTTTTGAATGCCTAAGTCCTTACCTCTGCATTCTTCATTGCTTTAAGGATATTTCCCACAGTATCTATAAAGCTGTTGCCCAAAATTCTTCCCAGCTTTTTGTATAAATAGCCCAAACAAACCACTGCAGCACTTAGAAAAAGAAAAGAAATTTTAAAAATGGTGCTTAATTCATGTATAATAAAATATGCTTAGTAAGCTTCTAATGTACGAATTTTACTATAGATAACCGAAGATCTTAATTACAAATACGAACTAGTCATTATTATATGATATAAAGAGTTAACACTTAAAAAAGCTTCCTATCTGATGTGACGTTTGCTAAATTAGAAGGGGGGAACATGTCAGAGGGACATTAAATCCATAATCATGCTTTCTGGGATGTTACATGGGCCAATGAATAAATACCCTCATAAATAAAAAGGTAACAGATTGACTGGCATGGGCTTTTTAAGCGAAGTATGTTTGATGAATAGGCTCTTCCCCTAATTTGACATTCGTGGTAAACACAAGACCTATTCAGGCACCTATTTCCTCAACACACTGAGAAGGGGTATCTTCATCACTGCTTTCTTTACATAGGGTTGCCAGATACATGGGTACCAAAAGGAGGACATAGAAAGACAAAAAATAAGGACAGAGGAGGACGTCTTGAATGTTTCGTCTGATTTGTTCCAGATTAAACCTGCAATCAATACAATTTTATTACAATAGCTGCCAATAAATGTTTTTTAGTGAACCAATCAAGAAAAAGTCATGTTAAAAAATAAGCATAAATTCAATGAAGGGTATTTTTCAAAATACCAAAAAACATTACTTGAACAGCCAATTGTACCCAAACCCACCCCGGCCTGGCTGTGGGATCCCCTGGCTGCTCGCACTCTGCACAGGTTTAGAGACAACCTTGCTAATCTGGACGCCCAAACAGGGCTCTGGCACAGGCAGAGGGAAAGTGGCACCGGGCAAAACCGAACGAGGCAGACTCCCCTCCCCTGAGGGTCATAAGTTCAAGGCTGGGGAGTGTGGGAGCTGGAGTCCCTGAAAGTGACTTTGAACACACATAGTCCAGGCGCTCACTTTCCCATCGATGAGCTCAGGCTCTGCTTGCTCCTGTCTGGCTCGGCGGCCAGCACTCCGCTCGCGCTGCCTTTGTAGTCCTCACGTGGGCTGGGCGGGCACGGCGGATCGCTGAGCAGCAGCAGCCTCCATGAGAGGAGGCGAGAACTGCGCTACAGTGCCGGTGGCAGGTAATGGCAGGCAGGCGGGTGGGGGGCGGGGAAAGACAGGGGGAGGGGGTCCTTCCACCTTTCCCCCTCCCATCCAAAATTATGACATAAAATATACAAAAGCCTGACATTTTAAAGGTTTTTATCTTTGCCTGGCGGACGGAGGACATTAGGTTAAAAAGGAGGACATGTCCTCCTTTTGCCTGACATGGAGGCTCCTGCATAGGTAGATACACTTCATGTGAGCAAGAAATCTTGGAAAATCTGGATTCTTAATCTTCTGGAAAGTTTCCACACAAGCAGGAGACAGTCCTCTTCAGACTCCTAAAACATCTCATAAATGGCAGTAACGGGCTGGCTAAAAAGTATACCTCAAACATGATATCCCTCTTATAATTAAGCATCGGTCAAGGTCCATAACTTATAAGGACTCAACAGCAAATGGAGCCCAGTTGTAATTGGGGGGGGGTATCATCTGAAATTGCTGCTACTCAAGTACTTACATGTTTTCTTGCCTTCCCTTTGAGTGCCTGAATTGTACCAAGAAAGGAGTGTAAATAAACTGTGAGCCCACTAATGACTGTAAGCTGAGTGGCAGAAGTGTATGTATGAATTACAGCACACGTTCCCTAACATGCTAAGCTTTAGTTCTGTGGTACTCAGCTAAGTTCTAAAGGAATCCTTCTTCCTCCTGCTATTTAAAAAATTCCACGGCAATGCATGCCTCATTCTCATCTCCCAAATCTCATGGAACGTTCATGCCCTATGTGACTATATTCCTATACACCCAGCAATAGTGACTGCAGCTGCTCCAGTCTTGAAAAGAAGTCCTAAAATTTATTAGCCTGACATTTATTTTTTACTCGCTTACTGGAGATATAGACATGGAGTGGAGAGCTTCATTTCTATGCAGGGATCAGAAGGGAAGATTTATCTCATTATTCTGCCTAGTTTCTGTGCTAGGCACAGAAGAATTCAGAAGTACAGTACTCAATTTCTCCATCAAACGGCATATTTGACCTTGTGAAATTCCCTGTCACCTATGGTAAGATCTCAGCTGGTATTTAAGTATAAGATTGGATTACTTACCACGACATTTTCCACCAAGGTAACAGGATCCTGTTGTAGCTATTGTGTCAATCCAGTATCTCCAGCTGTACATCTAATCATTGCCTTGTGGGTATGATTTTGGACTAAGACATGGTGTGAGCATTAACTCCCTCAAAAAATATTGTGTCTGTGTGTGCTCAATCATGAACCTTCTAATCTCTGGATTAAGGTAGTGGACCACCCTGGTTCATCACCTGATTCTACACTCAGCCCCATTCAAGGATGCAAGCAAAGGAAAGGATAAGAGGAAAGAAACAGCCTTTATGTAGTGCAGTGTACAGCAAGTGGAAAGTACATGGGAAAACGCAGAAGTGGGAGGAGGAACTCTGTCCCTCTTGCCTAGGCTAAAAAAGAAATCTGGAGTCAGTCCTGGTCTCACTTACAAAATTAATGCTATAATTAATTAATTAGTTGGTATTCAATTTGTTTCCTGCAGACTTCGCTGCTGTTTATAATGAAGAAACATAACACTGACATTATCTCATTGATGAAGAGGCTCATAGACTTACAGCTTTGTAGGAAGATAGCTTGGTGAATCATCTTTACTACGAATAAGTTCATTGCATTTGTCAATTGTTTGATGAACAGAAAAGATGTCTCCAGAGCTATACAGTACAGCAAGGTTTTTGGCAATGAGCTGCCTGGCAGGAGGCCCTGGTGAGCTGGTTAACAAAAATACAAGTTGTTGAACAAGCTTGCTCTGCTTTTCCTTTATATCAGCCTGGAAAGATGAAAGAGGAAGCAGTTAAAACTTAATAATGGGACAAATTTCAAATCATGATAAAGTTTGGACAATATATTCTGTCTGATTAAAACACACTGACTCATTTTGAGCTGGGCTCAGATACCATCAACTTGGCGTGTGGATGAAAAACATTTTTAACAGTATTAGCCAAACATCTATCTCTGGTGAAAGAAAAACATCTCCCCAATCCACACTAGCTCTTGGAACTGCTACCCATTTAAGAAGGAAAAACACTTTAAAAAATGAGTTGACTTAAAATGTTTTACTCCATACCAGTTGTGGAATACTTACTCTATTAGTAGTTGGTAGAAGTTTTTCCAAAAACCTTAGCCATTCAAAAGCGAACTCTGCTTTCTGAGATTCACCCTGCTGGTTATAGGCCTCTTCATTAAGTAACAAGCTGTGAGCCAACTCCATTCTTTAAAACGTTTCTTTCTCACTATCTGAAAGCCAGTCATGAAGACACCAAAGATTGTAGCTAAATGGTGTCAGTATCCAGTGGCGGAATTAAGTGGAAAACCTGAAAGAAAAAGCCCCAAACATATTAGAGATACAAAGAGAGGTCAAAGAGTTCTTGAAATTCCAGTACTGTATCTTATGGGATGACTCATCAGCAAATGATCAGGATGAACTAAAGTGGCTCAAATACAAATTGAATATCAGTACCACAACATGGAACACCACCACCTGTGATAGTTCATCCATATCAAGAGACAGAATAGAAAAACTGTGCACAAATGAAGCTATAAAGAGCAACAGTTTCCACATTGTGTCAAGCATAATACCAAAACACTGCACAAGCTGTTAGAAGGGACATGGCTATTCTCTCTTCAAAGCTACTACTTTTTCCAAAATTCCATAGTACACTTATTTTTGATAATTTACTAAAAATACAAGGCATGTCAAATCATTAAAAATGAGGAAAACCTTCACTAAATCATACTCAGAAGCTGCAGCTACTGACTGCCTCTACCCAATTTTCAACTATTTTGCTCCTTATGAGTGTGATATGCCATTTTATGAACAGCCATTTATACACTAGTTCGCTGTCCTGTATAAATGTATAAACAAAACTAGAAGCTACAGCTATAAACTACACATGGGGAAAAGAAGCAAAGCATGTAAACTGAAGGGTATAGTAGTTCATTTTCATAGCAAACTATACTGTGTTTTTTATGTAAATGTCACTATTATGCACCAAGTATCACACTAATTTAGCTTCATTACTTCATTTAATTTCATTTTTAAAATTCGTATCATGGTTTTTTGGTGGAAACAGTAAAATAGCCAACAACAACCAAACACAGATCAAAATAATCACTGATATAGTTTATAAATCTACTAAATTAATGTGGATTTATAAAAATTATTAAGTAATGAAATCCCAATATGTCGACAACACATCTGTTGTTTCACCAACATATTTTATTACAAAAGTTTATTCCTCCGCTCACCCATCGTAATTCCCAGTTTAGTGAACTTCCAGCATAAGAAATGCCAGAATAATCAGAACCAGCCAGTTTAAAGGAAGGTGACCATATCTCTTAACACACAGCTACTGTGATCAAGAGGCACCAGTGTGCGTGTGTGCAACGAAAGCTTGTTCATTCCTTTGAAATGGAACAGAGGAGGTGAATAAAACACCACAGAGCTCTGCACCGAACAACTCAACTGCAAGAAACTAGCATTTGAAAATTGCTAGTTTACACAATGCTTAAAATGAAACATTTTCTGTCACGATCTTATATTTAAAATTTAGGGTTTATTTCTTTTGATGGGAAAAAATAAGGAAAAACGTAGAGGAAAGAATGAATAAAAGACAGTGCTGCTTTTGAAAGGGAAACCCAATCTCCTTCTGATTACGTCCTTTAAACTAACTTTCACTTCAGAACTAGTAGGCAGTCCAAGCATAGAACGAGTATGAATAAATTCTTTGATTCAGTTATAGGCTGCACCTCAATCATTGTGTCTATTTTAATGAACATATGCAAAGTACTAAATGTATAAATCAGAAGTAGGAAGGAATTTCTGGTGCTGAAGAAATGGACAAACAGGAATGCTGCTGAATAACCATTCAATGACGTCTGATTATCTGATGTGGCTCCAGAGAATGGGTCTTATTAATTATTTATGGTATTATGATAGCTGATTTCTACACAGAAACTCCTCTAGTGTACAATTTAAGTTCACTACAATTCAAACTTAGGTTGTGATTCTTCTAAAGCTACTTACTAGGAAGTACATTTTATTCCAAATAACAACCTTCCTTCCAGGCAAATGTGATCACCACTACTCAGTTATATTTAACAGACTGTTAAATATAACTGCACAAATATAACTGCTCAAATATGACTGCACAAATTGTTTCATTATAGTGTATAAAAATTATGGGCTGGATTGAAGGATCAAACATCAAACATATGGAACTAAACTGGAATAAGTTGGCCATGTCAAATTTAACATGAATGGGAGGGACCTAACAGAAGCAGAAGACGTCAAGAAGAGGTGGCAAGAATTCACAGAGGAATTATATCAGAAAGATTTGGATATCCCGGACAACCCAGACAATGTAGTTGCTGACCTTGAGCCAGACATCCTGGAGAGCGAAGTCAAGTGGGCCTTAGAAAGCCTGGCTAACAACAAGGCCAGTGGAGGTGATGGCATTCCAGTGGAACTATTTAAAATCTTGAAAGATGATGCTGTTAAGGTGCTACATTCAATATGCCAGCAAGTTTGGAAAACTCAACAGTGGCCAGAGGATTGGAAAAGATCAGTCTACATCCCAATCCCAAAGAAAGGCAGTGCCAAAGAATGCTCCAACTACCGTACAATTGCACTCATTTCGCACGCTAGCAAGGTTATGCTCAAAATCCTACAAGGTAGGCTTCAGCAGTATGTGGACCGAGAACTCCCAGAAGTACAAGCTGGATTCCGAAGAGGCAGAGGAACTCGAGACCAAATTGCTAACTTGCGCTGGATTATGGAGAAAGCCAGAGAGTTCCAGAAAAATATCTACTTCTGCTTCATTGACTATGCGAAAGCCTTTGACTGTGTGGACCACAGCAAACTATGGCAAGTTCTTAAAGAAATGGGAGTGCCTGACCACTTTATCTGTCTCCTGAGAAACCTATATGTGGGACAGGAAGCAACAGTTAGAACTGGTCATGGAACAACTGAGTGGTTCAAAATTGGGAAAGGAGTACGGCAAGGCTGTATATTGTCCCCCAGCTTATTTAACTTATATGCAGAATACATCATGCGGAAGGCTGGACTGGAAGAAACCCAAGCCGGAATTAAGATTGCCGGAAGAAATATCAACAACCTCCGATATGCAGATGATACCACTCTGATGGCAGAAAGTGAGGAGGAATTAAAGAACCTTGTAATGAGAGTGAAAGAGGAGAGTGCAAAAACGGTCTGAAACTCAACATCAAAAAAACTAAGATCATGGCCACTGGTCCCATCACCTCCTGGGAAATAGAAGGGGAAGATATGGAGGCAGTGTCAAATTTTATCTTCCTGGGCTCCATGATCACTGCAGATGGAGACAGCAGCCCTGAAATTAAAAGGCGCCTTCTTCTTGGGAGGAAAGCGATGACAAATCTTGACAGCATCTTGAAAAGCAGAGACATCACCTTGCCAACAAAAGTCCGAATAGTCAAAGCTATGGTTTTTCCTGTCATGATGTATGGAAGTGAGAGCTGGACCATAAAGAAAGCAGACCGCCGAAGAATTGATGCCTTTGAATTGTGGTGCTGGAGGAGGCTCTTGAGAATCCCCTGGACTGCAAGGAGAACAAACCTATCAGTTCTAAAGGAAATCAACCCTGAATGCTCACTTGAAGGACAGATCCTGAAGCTGAGGCTCCAGTACTTTGGCCATCTCATGAGAAGAAAAGAGTCCTTGGAAAAAACCTTGATGTTAGGAAGGTGTGATGGCAAGAGGAGAAGGGGACGACCGAGGATGAGATGGCTGGACAGTGTCTGCGAAGCAACCAACATGAACCTGACACAACTCCGGGAGGCAGTAGAAGACAGGAGGGCCTGGCGTGCTCTGGTCCATGGGGTCACGAAGAGTCGGACACGACTAAACGACTAAACACACACACACACAATCCTGCTACTGTAAAATAATGTAATGTAATCTGGATCTGGCATCAATAATATTTAATATAAATTAACTGAAAGCTTCCTATCCCCCTTCTTCAGGTAACCAAGCTTCCTTAGGCCTTTCTTTGCCCTGAAGAAGCCTTTAATAGTCAAAAATCATCACTGGATCACCACTGAAATTCTGAGTCCCAGGAGAGGAATTTGATGGCGATTTTTGATTACTAAAAACTTCCTTCTTGTGTCCTAAGGCTCCCCAGGACAAAAAAAAAGTCATAGGGAACCACAAAACTTGAAGGAGAAGATGGGAAGCTTTCAATTACAGTAATTTAAACTAAATATTACTGGGCCAAACCCAGTTTACATGGCATAACTTTATGCAACAGGATTCTGCCCAGTTTGAAGTGTCCCATTGATGCTTATGGATTTTTAGTAATATTAAAATGACTAAATCTGGATCCAGGCACACATAACTTTTCAAGGCAATGTAGTAAAGCAAACACATGTATGAACTATGGGTATCTTGTTACACTTGCTCTACTCTTTGGAGTCATTTTCCATCATAAATTAACTAACAAACTAACTTGCCATATATGAGAAAAATAAAAACAAGGGATTTGTGATATCTTAAAAGATTAACAGATTTACTTCTATGGCTGAAATACAGTACAGTCAAACCTCAACTTACGAACGTCCCTGCTTGCAAACGTTTCGACTTACAAACCACTCCAATAGAAAAATATTGCTTCGACTTGCGCACAGAGCTTCCACGTAAGAACAGAAACAGGCAGGGGGAAAAGGCGGGCAATTCAACTTTCTAACTATAGGTGGCGCCGAGGCTGCTTCTTTGTGTTGCAGCTCTGCCAGGCATTATAGGGTGTGTCCCAGTTGAGAGAGCTCCTGCTTTCTGAGTGAGCCTGTGTGTGTGTCTGCAGGGAGGTAAGCTGTTGTTTACTTCTTTTAAAAAACTTCTGGGTGGGTTTTGGCTGGGGCGGATATGTGTCCATGCTGTTTTGTTGGTGGCTTTTTTTCCCCTTAATGCCTCAGCAAGGGAGCTGAGTTTACTGTTTGTTGTTGGACGTTTTTACCCTTCTTAAAGCCTCAATAAGGGAGGTTGTTTTACTGTTTGTTGTGGAGGTTTTCCCCTCTTCTTAAAGCCTCAGTCCCTTCCGTTTCTTTGGCTGGAACGGATTAACTGGTTTTCAGTGCATTCCTATGGGAAATGGTGCTTCGACCTACGAACATTTCGACCTATGAACACCCTTCCAGAACGGATTAAGTTCGTAGGTTGAGGTTTGACTGCAGTAAATTCTATAGTAGGCTAACTGAATCACTGGTGAGTCAATCACTCTCTAAGTCCAATTCATTCAATGGGCCTACTCTAGCTGTGACATTCTACTGGGTTTCAGCCTGTGTCAGCCGTCATGGATTACAATTACCGTATTTGCCAAGATGACTTTTTGGCCCTGAAAAACATGTCTCCAAGTGGGGAGTCATCTTGTACACTGGGTGCATGTCCAGCAAACCCTCCCTCTCTCTCAGTGAAGTCACTTACCTGGTAGTAAGACCGAGTAGAGCCCCACTCCTAGCCTGGGAACAGCCCGACTCTAGCGCCAAACAGCTGACTGTCGGGAACAGCAGAGAGGAGGCAGCCATTTTGAGATGCAACCACATGGCTGCTGCCTCTCAAAATGGCTGCCCCCTCTCCAAAATGGCTGCCGCCTCTCTGCTGTTCCTTCTTCCAGCAAACCCTGGCTCTCTCCGAAAAGGAACCAAAAGGGGCAAAAGGAACTCTCCCCATGATGCAGCCAAAACAGAATCACGCATGCGGAAGAGGGGGCAGTCTTATACAGCAAGTATATAACAAACTCTACATTCTGAGAGCGAATGTTCAGGGGTCGTCTTCTACACCCAGTCGCCTTATACACCGGCAAATACGGTAGAAATGGGCTGTTTGTATTTGTATCCCTGGGAATACAAATATGAATCATGGCAAGCCTCTTCCCTCCCATCAGAACCAAACGGTCCACTTACCAGTCGCTGCATGGCACTCAGGTCCTTTATCATCATTGTCATACCAATCTGAAAAGGAGCCTGGCCAGCACTTCCCCACATCCCTGCGCAGGCAACCACTCACCAGGTGAGCAGGTAGACTCTCCCATCCTGCCTCCTCACTGGAGTGGTCAGCTGCATGGGGAGGCAGGGAAGCATTAACTGAGCTCCTCCTGGATTGGTGTGACAACAACAACAATGAAGGACTCAAGCACTGTGCAGAGACTGATAAGTAGACTAGCTGGTTCTGGGGGCAGGGAATAGGCCTCCATGGCATCTGTGGTGCCACAATTCATATTTGTAGCCCATGTCTAATTGCAATACACTTTCTCAGGAAAATATTTATTTGAGCCAGGCCTTTTGTAGGCTGCAATTCTTCACACATGTGGAGTACAGGATTTGAGCCAAAGATTTATATACATAGGACAGAAACCTACTGATGTTTGTGTAAGGTTTGCATTAACTTGCTGCATGAAACTGCAGCTGTATGATAAGGTTCTGGTTTATGTCTCCATTGCACACAGTCATAGGAATCCAGATTCCAGCTGAATATCAAGAAAAATGTCTTAACAGAGCAGTACAATAATGGAGCCAACTACCTCGGGATGTGGTGAGGCATTCAAGAGAAAATTGGACAACCATCTATCAGATCTGCTTTGATTTGGATTCCTGTAATGAGCAGAGGATTGGACCCGATGGTCTTATAGGCCCTTCCAAACCCATTAGTCTACGAGTCTATGCCTGATTGCAGCCCAACATCTTGTCAATTAACTGCAATTAGTTGCAGCAACCTATACAACCAATATGCAAACAGTGACAGGATTCCAAGCATAGCGTACACAGTTGTGGGATGGGGCAGATAGGGAAAGCAATAATTCTAGATGGCAGGGAGAGGTCAGTTCTTTTACTAACACTGTCAATGAACCTTCCAAGTGCTGATTATATAACTATCCTAACAAGAAGTAGGATAATTAGCTAATGCTGAATGCCTGAGACTAAAACTCAGTTTTTAGTCTTTCCTCTTTGAAGTGTTGAAGTAATGAGTTCAGCTCCCAAGAAACAGTGATTCATGCTTAGACCAGGGTCTTTGTGAAAAAGAAAAGTCTGTAGTCCACAAAAGCTCACAGTGAAAAAACACATTCTCCAGTAGCAAAGCGTACTGCATAATATATTTTATTCATGAATTTGTTCAACATCTTTCTTAGCAAAACTCACAGAGGTATCAAAAAGAAAAATGATCCAAAACATACATATACAGAAATGCAAGCTCCTCCAATCTACTCCTCTTTTTTGTCTGATGTAAGATATAAAATCACATGCCTTCTAAACTTTTTATTAAGTAGGCTTCAAGAAGGGAATGGAATCTAAGATGTATGTGTGAGTACATCTCACACATACAGCCATGCAAAAATACACTGCTTAAATGTTATTATGTTCTGCAAAAGTGCAAGGAATTATTTATCTAGGAAAAGTTCTATATTCATTGCAATATTACCACATTACTTTTATTACTTTTAAGAAAGAAACATACACACATGGCCAGATTTCTCCTAAACAGCACTAAATCTGAGCCAAAATACTACAAAAATTGGTAAGTAGAATAATTAATTAAGGGCTCATCTGCACTCTGGTGTTGCCTTCAGTCATTCTGGGGCAGCTCTGGGTTGTTCAAGTATTTTCTGTTGCAGATTTGAATAGAGCAGCCATTCCCAACCTTTTTTTGACCATGGCCATAAACACAATATGAAATAAATATTGGCTAAATTAGGACAGTATAAGTCATGCAACAAACAGTATAAGTCGTGCAACAAACAAAGGTGGTGTGTAGCCGCCTAGAGTGGTCCATTGGTCCAGATAGGCGGGGTACAAATCACATAAATAAATAAAATAAATAAAAATAAGGATGCAAATGCTATGAAAGTACAGCTCTTAAACACTCCCCTTCTATGGAATATTTACAAATCAGAATTTTTTAAAATACAGAAACATTTAAACCAGGTTATTGTTCTGATTATAACCACCATACAGAATGATTTTGAAAAGAATTTCCTCAGTTACTCAGGCAGCAGTTAGCTCTGAGTAGATGTGAATGCAAGCTCTAACCGACTGAAATTCGTCTGGCGCCAATGTTGATGACATTTCGGTGCCAGGTCAAAACCTTCCAGTTCCAGAAGGCTTTTAATTGAAATAACATCAACTGTGGGTCCTGATGGCAATTATAATTGTATTTTAATTGTATTTTAATCATTTTATCTTTTGTTGTATCTTGATTGAATTTTAAAAGTTGCAAGCCACCCAGAGACCTCTGGGTAGAGTGGGCTGCATATAAATTAAATAAATAAATAAATAAATAAATAAATAAATAAATAAATAAATAAATAAATAACCACACTGGAATTTCCATCTTGTAATGTATGAATGGGATTCCTTAAATTAGACCACAGTGGTCTAACATCTCAGTGGATGGGATCCTACTTATCTGAAATCTCACTGTAGCAGGATAAGAGCCTCGTGGCGCAGTGGTTAAAACGCTGTACTGCAGCTAAAACTGTGCTCACGACCTGGGGTTCAAATCCCAGGTAGCCGGCTCAAGGTTGACTCAGCCTTCCATCCTTCCGAGGTCGGTAAAATGAGTACCCAGCTTGCTGGGGGGGCAATGTGTAGCCTTTATAATTAAAATTGTAAACCGCCCGGAGAGTGCTTGTAGCGCTATGGGGCGGTATATAAGTCCAATAAATAAATAAATAAATAAATAAATAAATAAATAAATTTATTTCTGTGTAAATGTGATCACACAGCTTGCAGCAGGCATAATGAGTTTCCATCACAGTCCAATATAAGTTTAATCTGCCATGTATACATTCAACACAGAAAACAAAAATATATATCCAAAATGGGCTCAGTGTAATTCAATCCTGAGGATGCAATTCCATACCTGTTTACCTGGGAGTAAGCTCTTACTTCAGACATGAAATGAATAGGATTATCTTGTCAGCTAGTCTTCTTACATTCCAGCAAGAGTAAAGGACATAGAAGTGGGTGTGAGTGCAATTTCCCTTTCTCCTCATGTAAAGAAAAATCTCCTATCCACAATAAATATATTAACACACATCAGTGAATGAATGGACTTTCATACTACAGTACAATATAACCATAACAACAAAGTAGATTCAATACATAAAGTAATCTCAATTTTTTCCCTTCAAGGACAATTACTGATAGTAGGATAGGTCAAACTCCTCACAAGTGGCACAGGTTAGAAAAATCCAACACATGATTTCCCCCTTTACTCTATTCTTAATTATAGCAGATTATGTCTTTCTACATTTTGATGAAATTGTATCTATATGTTTCTTCCATCTCTAAAAAAAAAAACCCTAACCTACAATTATTAACACTTCCAATCAATTAAGAAGCATGGCTTTTTAAAAATTTAATGAGGTTGTCTTATCTTCTTAGCTGATGTAGGATAAGGCAATGTCCTCATCTTAAATGAAATATGAGTCTCATCCAAATGAGAATTGCAGTTGTCTTTGATAACCTATTTGTACTTTTAAGGAAGAAACATACACACATGGCCAGATTTCTCCTAAACATCACTAAATCTGAGCCAAAATACTACAAAAATTGGTAAGTAGAATAATTAATTAAGGGCTCATCTGCACTCTGGTGTTGCCTTCAGTCATTCTGGGGCAGCTCTGGGTTGTTCAAGGTGGTGTGTAAATAATTGTTTCCAGTCTGTGCCCCCCCTCAAATGTGCCAAGGCCCCCAGGGTGCCATATATCCTCTGTTGAGAATGGCTGGAATACACTATACCAATATTCATGTCCACACGTGGGGACAGTACTTGTTACTACATGTACTGGGATGCATTGGACTGCCCAGTACCGCCTATCCACACACTTCTAGAATTACTAGGAACAATGGGTATTTTCTCTGCTCTTTCCCTGTCTGTTTTACTCTCTCCCCCCTCATTTTTCCTGTCCACTCTTCTCAACCCTTCATAGTGCCTTCTAGTAGTTTTTTTCAAAATTTGTTTTCACTTTTGTGCTATGGTTCAATATGGATGTCATTTTTGAAAAAAATCAACAAATTAGCCAAATGCAGAAACAGCTGATATCCTAAAAAGATTAAAAAGAAGCATCAGTAAGGCATGGTGGGGTGGAGACTGACCAGCAGAAACATGCCCAAAAGGAAATGGCACCACAGGACAAATATCCACAAATGCACAGAGGCATGCATCAGTATGGCACTGAAATCCACAAGAACAGATGATGCACAACTCTATTCCTTCAAGTCCTGCCCTCTGGAGATGGAGAGCATCAGCTTGTTTCATCTTCCACATGGCCGCCCTTAAAGCATTTGAAGAATATTTCACATCATCTCTCAGTCTCCTCTTCTCTAGAGTAGATTAAGACTAAGCACGAGCAGTTCCTTCAACTGATCTCTATAGACTTGGCTTCCAAACCTTTTGTCATGCTGTCTACCCTCCTCTGGACACGTTCAAGCTTTTCAACATCCTTCTTATTAAAGACCAGGTGAGATTTGACCAAAGCAGAGTGGTACTATTACTTCTCTCTCTCTCTGGAAATCATACTTTTACTGATGCAGCCTAATACAGCATGGGCTTTTTTCACTGCTGCATCACACTACTGATTTATTTTCAACTTGTGGTCTACTAAACCTAGATCCTTTTCACATATACAATTGTCAAGCCAGCTGCATCCCACTCTGTATTTGTACACTTCATTTTTCCACCCAAGTGCAGGGTTTTACTTTCTTCCTTATTAAAATTCACACTCAGGAACCATGGAATGCTCACAATTGTTGGGGAAAAGGCGAGAAATCCTGAGCAGGAGAGGGACAAGAATGGAGTATCCTTAAGAGGGCATGGATGACTGATAGCTGCCTTGAGCACTATCTTTTAGTGGGAAAAGGGTACAAATATAAGGAAGGAAGGAATATAAATACTGTATAAGGAAGAAAATCCTGAAGGGCAACATTGCTAAAGTTTGTTACAAACCCCACTACACTTATCCTCATTTTGTTATAGACAAGAACTTGTGCCTAGTCTGCATTTGTTTAAAATAAAGAAAAAGTTATGGAAAGTGATACAAGATTCCACTGGTAAAAGTAATTGTAACATAGATCCACATACTGTATTTCCAAAAAGGTTTATCCAGATCTAAATGCCAAGAACTTCTTTGTCTTTCTCTAATTACCCAAGCCATCCCCCTCCCCTGCTTGCTACTAGTTCTGAAGAAATGGAAAAATTAAGGTACATCTCTTAACATCCAAACAATTATAACATAGCAAAACTAACAGGAAACAGGAGTTTTTAATCCAAAAGGTCATTCTTTTCAATGTGCTTTATGTCCCATAGATTTCTTTTCTACAGCTAAACTATGCTCCTTTTTAAATGCAATAACTTCTAGCTTGGCTCAGATCAAACACTGGGTTGTTCTAAGGATGCAGTGGAGTGGGCAGAAGAAGGCATGTGCACTTGCTGGAGGATAATAAATACAACTCTAAGTCTACACAGCAATCTCAGTGGCTACAAACTGCTGCTGTAGCTTGATGAGCTGTTGGCATAGAGTTGTGATTTCTTCTCTCCCCATTATTTCACAAATAAATACTGAAATATTGTCCACACTGCCACTCAAGTAACACAGATAATGGCATCAAGTTTTCTTGCTCATGTTAAGGAAAGGTATTGAACATCAATATATGTAACCGCATTGGATGTTTGGGTAAAAAAATAGTTTTAAACTGGTTTTTCTTCCTGCTTAAGGGAGTCAATCATAAGTTATGTACAGACACAAAGTCATAGACCAAACATTAGCATCAAACACAAGAGTCAGTGCTTGTCTACATGTTATGAAAGGAGTGGGTTGGATTGCAAAAAAATAGGGTTGCTATGAGATCTTATATGCCAGTGTGATCCTTGTATCCAAATAAAATATGGACCTCAAGTGACTCCATTTGGTTTGCCAATATTGAATTGGGCAGACTGGACCTTTAAAAAAAAAGCAAACAAAAGCTTCTGGAGGAAGATTTCCACTTGTCCTTTCCTTTTTTTAAAGTAGTGTAGTCATATTCACTACCCTAATACACACTTAATTCCCCCCCTCTTCCTCAGCCCCTCATGGAGTGGAAAAAGTTATTAATTTGTCAATTTCCTGAAGTGGTTGTCCCTTCACAATACCGTACAGTGGTGCCTTGACTTATGAATATCCCAACATACAGTACGTACAAGCATTTCAAGTTACGACCAACTCCAGCCACAAAATTGTGCTTCGACTTGCAGCCGAAGTTCAAGTTATAACCAGAACTTTTTCAAGTTATAACCAGAAAAAGGCAGGGGGAAAAGGCGCGGAATTCAAATTGCTAACCATTGGTGGCGAAGAGGCTGCTTCTTTGTAGCTCTTTCGCCCCAGGGGTTAGAGTGTGTGATCAGAGAGGAGGCTTTGGACTGCCTGGTAAGGTAAGGTGCTGCTTTCTACCTTTTAAAAGTTGTTCTGGGTGGGATTTGTAGCATGGTTTTAGGCTGGGTGGTAGGATTATGTTTCTATGCTGTGATAGGTCTTGCATGATTTGTTTGTTTTGGGGTTTTTTCACCCGTTTCTGATGGGTCTTGTGGGGTTTGTTTGCTTTTTGCTTTGCTTTTTTGCATTTCCGATGGGTCTGTGGGGTTTGTTTGCTTTCCGCTTTGCTTTTCCCCCATTTCTGATGGGTCTTGCACGGTTTGTTTGCTTTCTGCTTTGCTTTTTTTGCATTTCCGATGGGTCTTGCACAGTTTGTTTGCTTTCTGCTTTGTTTTTTTTTTTTTTTGCATTTCTGAAGGGTCTTGCACAGTTTGTTTGCTTTTCTTTTTTTTTCCCCTTCGGCCGGAACGGATTGATTGTGTTTCCGATGGGTCTTGCAGTGTTTTTGTTTGTTTGTTTTTTGTTTTGGTGATTTTTTTTCTTCGACCGGAGTAGATTAATTGCATTTCAATGCATTCCTGTAGGAAATGGTGCTTCGACTTATGACCATTTCGAGTTATGACCTGAGTTCCGGAACCAATTAAGTTTGTAAGTCAAGGCACCACTGTATTGCCAACAAGCAGAGGAAAAGTGTTTTTTTTTTTTTGTCTGCTTGCAGTGATCACACATGCTGGAAATGGACAAAAGCAGAGCAATGCCATCTGCACCAAAACAGTAGCAGCCCTTCAGAGGGGCTCAGAAAGGTGCAAACAGGACTACTCTGCATGTGGGTTGGTTCATCAAATATTGGGATCACATCTTGCTAATGCTGAAACACCAGCACCGACGCAATTCTATTTCTGACTTTAATTCAAAGCACTGATGCTTAACTTTAAACCCTTTGAAGTCTGAAAGAATGTCTATCTGCTGGACTACGTACATTTTCTGTACCAGCATTGAAAGCTGGCCTCCAAATGGCCCATCCTATAAGACAAAACAGGTGGCAACTTGGAAGAAGCCTTCTCCATTCCAGTGACCCATCTTTGGAATGTTCTTCCTAGAAGCTCAAGAGTGTATCTTCATTACACCTTTACAGCACTCCCACTTTAACTGCCATAGCTCTATCTTTCGGAAAGCTGAGTCCTTTAGTTCAGGCAATATGCCTACAACTTTCTGCATCAAACTACAAATCCCAACACTCCATAGGATGGAGCACGGTAATCAGAGCAGAATCGAACTAATGCAAATACACTGTCACCTACTTTAAATCATTTCTGCACTCAGCTTTTTTTCTTCCTAAGCTTTTAAAAGAGACAATGTATAACCTAATGTGCCGTATTTTAATTTATTATGGTTAGTCTGTTGTTTGCGGTTTTATTGATTCCATCCAGTATTTATATTGTTTTCTACTACTCTGGTGTAAACAACTCTGTGATGGAGTTGGTAACAAATATAGTAACTACCTAAATAGTCATGTATATAAAATCAGCATCTAAGGTACAATTCAAGTAAGGGTCTAACAGTATAGTTAAAAAGCAAGCTTTTCCAGAATGTTCAATCTTTATTTATGCATGTTTATAGTTCTTATCCTGTCATACTGTAAATGAGTACAGATTACAAGGAATGGGATTTACTCTAAACTAACTGATCAGAAGGTCGAAAAGAGGGATGAGAACAAAGAGCTTGTCTCAGATGCCCTTTTAAATTTGGAATCTTAACAGTACCCTTTTACGCTATGACTCAACAGGATGCTGGGTACCCAGATTCCCAAGATGACTACAGTACTGTATTGTATATCCTTTGTTCCTTATGAGATTGCATTTATTCCACAATTCCCAAAATTACATATTTGTCAACTGCATTAGCAATTCAATGTCACCATCCACTGCATACTCAGAATCAGTAAGGAATAAAGGACTACTCCATTTTCACACAAAAGTACTGTATATTCAAACAGAGGGGGGAACAGAGCCGCTCACCAATCACCAAGTCCACCCTATCCCAGTCTGAGGAGTAAATCATCATCCTTAAGGAATCTTGAATGTGTGCTTAGTTCTGCAAGCAGGAACTGGTATCTGTTTCAGTCACTCCGAGAGCCAAGCATACTTTGACCTCCAGCTACACTTTCTCCGGGGAAATAAACGCGCTTTCCTTAGTTTGGACACTTAGAGAAAGGGGTCTCCCCCCCCCTCATAAATTAAAAAAAAATCCCTCCCTGCCTTCACAGAGGATTTCTGACAGGTTCTCCCCCAAAGCTTTATATTTCATTTCTCCCCTGTCTCTTTCTTCGAAAACTTGGTAAGATGACCCCCCTTGTCCAAAAACAAACAACCCCACAACTTTGAAGCGAATGCCTCCCCAAGTCAGATGAACTGCTCACCAGATGAATTCTCAGGAGCAAGTCCGAGGCGCCCTCCTTCCCTCAGCAGCATCATCATCAGTCCTCTTATTTCTGGTTTGTAACAATGTCTGAAGTCGCCTCTCCCCTCCAGGTCAGGGGAAGGACTTGTCCCGGAGCTCATGCCCCCTCAGGACGCTCTTGGGGGCCAGCTGAGGAATTCCCCCCCAAAGGACGCCCTCCTCTCGCAGACTCCCGACGGCTGCCTTCCCCCAAAGGGGGCACTCCAAGCCCTCCCCCGGAGGCGGGTGGCCCCTATCCCGCCCGTCCCCAAGGAAGAGAAAGCCCGAGGCAGCGCTCCCCTTTCTTTCTTTCCCTCCCTCTCCCCTCGCTCCCTCAGCTTACCTGCTGGCCTGCAGGCAGCTTGCTCTCCGAGAAAGGCTCGCTTTGCTCGGCGCAGGGTGGGGTCCTGCGCAGGCGGCGGCGGCGGCGACTTGCTGCTGCTGCCGCCACCGCGGAGTTGGGATTCACAGGCTGGCGCTCCCTCCGCCTGCTTCTTGCCTGACTCAGGGAAGCCCATTCCCTCCCTTCGGCCAGCAGGAGGAGGAGGAGGAGCCGCTGCCTCCCTCCTCCTCGTTCCCGCTTGGGTAGCCCGTCAGGGCCGCCTAATCGGTCCCGGAGCCATCGAGCGGCCGCGGTGGCGAAAGGCAGGCCTCGTCGACTAGGGGAGCCGCCGCGGAGACGCCGCCGAAGCTGCTCGCTGTCTCTGTCGCCGCTCGCCTGAAGAAGAGCAAAATTCCAACAACAAAAAAAAAACCTCGCTCCTTTCTCGCTCTCGACCGCCAGCCTCCTGCGCCCACTTACACCAGCTCTTCTAGGCTGCCTCCAAGGCCCCGGTGACCCATTCACGTTTGTGGGATAATATGTGAGAGTCAAGACCCTCACAAGGGTGGAGAAACGGGGGCTTCGCCCCAGAGCACGGGACTCTGGAGGCGAATCTCCTGGTTGGCGTGAGGGCCGTAAATGGCGACGCCTCCCATCCCTACTCGCTTTCCTTCCTCTCTCTCTTTTTAAAAACATTTTATCATCTTTGTGTGGGGCATATCGCCGTCTTCTTTTTTAGCAACAGGCGCATGCCTGCGCCTCATGGCTAGGACGGGATGCCACTTGCGTGGGTTGCCAGAATGGCCAGCGAAAGCGTGTGTTTTTACTCACATTTTGAATGCAAAAGGAGTGGGGTGAGGATGAGAAAGGTTGGGTTCTGCACTGACTGCCCAGTCATACCGACAGAAACATCTATCAGTTTCTCCTTTCCCCTTAATGTTCTCACTTAGTTTCCTCCCCGCCAGGATTGAAAAGACATTGACAGCCTGGTGAGCTCATTTGAAATGGGTCCAGTCTCTGGCCACAGCCAAATAAATTACACCCCAGGTCTGAGTCGATCTTTTATATGGAGACCTGGGTCATCCCAGAAAGCTCGGTTTCCTTCTTAGCAACTGAAAAACATGACCTGGCAAGGAGTCATTTCTTTCTGCCTACACGGGTTTCCTCGGTTCCCTCCCTCTTTATTTTAAGAGAAACTTCCTTGAAGCATTTCCTCCTTTTAAAACCTCTGTTTCCATTTTGCAGTGTACAACAGTTCATTCTTTTCTTCTTTGCTCTGGAGTGAAATGCAGCCGTACACAAGATTAAATTAAGAAGCCACTTGCGGCCAAAAATGCTTAGTTGTTCAGACTTGGATGCCAGTCGGAGTGAGCTCAGTGTGAAATTTCTTGGTAAACAAGCTTTGTGAGTGCTTTCCTCAACCATCATTTAATTCCAACAGAATTGTTTCACATAAAATGTAGATCTAGCACTGGGATTAATCTTTGTGTCTGAGGAAAATATATAGGAGAAGAGGAATGGAAGGACAGAGCAGAAACATGGGTTGCATGAGAAAGGCATGTTAGCTACCTCGAATCCATGCAGTGTTTCTAACCACTTTTGGAATTGTGCTGTCTGCTGGTCCTTCTCTATAAAACATTTGAGGCAGTGCCGTTTATTTTCGAAACTTTGCATAGATACAATTCCTCCACTTTCTAAAACAAGCATGCCAGTACACAGAAGGTAATTCTTCTGCAAGCCCTGTCCAGTCAACCGTATCTGAGATTAAATAGTAAATTGCAATTGGAGGTCTTGAAGATCTGCCTTTAAATGCCACCTCAGAGAGGCTTACCGGTTGGCCCCTTGTATTTTTTGTTGCCTGACCTTACCACCTTGAACAAGTTCAGATCTCCAGGGCTGGATGAACTGCATATGAGAGTACTGACGGAACTGGCTGAAGAACTCTCAGAACCGCTATCCGTTATTTTCTTGAAATCATGGGAAATGGGGGAGGTGTCAGAGGATTGGAGGAGGGCCAATGTTGTGCCTATTTTCAAAAGGGCAAAAGAAGAGGAACCTGCAAACTACAGGCCAGTCAGCCTGACATCAATCCCAGGCAAAATTCTGGAACAGATCATAAAGCGGTCATTGAGCAAGCACCTAGAAAACAATGCAGTAATAACTAGAAGCCAACACGGATTTGTCAAGAACAAATCCTGCCAAACTAATTTGATCTCATTTTTTGATCAGGTCACATCACTGATAGCGGGAATGCTATAGATGTAGTATACCTTGACTTCAGCAAAGCTTTTGACAAAGTGCCCCATGATATCCTGATCAGCAAGCTAACTAGGTGTGGGCTGAATAGATCAAGTGTCGGATACATAATTGGCTACAGACTCATACTCAGAGGGTGATGATTAATAGGTCCTTCTCTAACTAGGAGGAGGTAACTAGTGGGGTACCCCAAGGCTCAGTCCTGGGCTTGGTGCTCCGCAATATTTTTATTCGTAAATGAGGGAGCGCAGGGAATGCTTGTCAAATTTCCAAATGATACCAAATTGGACAGAATAGCTAATGCCTTAGAACAGCAGTCCCCAACATTTTTAGCCTCACGGACTGGCTAAGGAAGGTGGGGCATCTTCCTGCGCTCATGCGCATGTACAAAGGGCAGCACAGTGTTCTTGCGGGCACGCACACACTCACATGCAGGCACAAACAGGATAGGGGGGAATGCGTGCAGGGGTGGGGGGAGGTCTCTCTCCACGGCCCAGTCCAGCTCAGGCCATGGACCAGTAATGGGCCGCAGACCGGGGGTTGGGGACTTTTGCCCTAGAAGACAGAAACGAGATTCAAAATGACCTTGATAGGATGGAGCACTGGACCAAAAGCAATAGAATGAAATTCAACAATGGGCTCTAGTTAAAGGAAGCCAGATTTCGGTTTAATATCAGGAAAACTTCTTAACTGTTAGAGCAGTACAACAGTGGAACCAGCTACTTTGTGAGTTGGTGAGTGCTCCAACACTGGAGGCATTCAAGAAAAATTTAGATAATCACCTGGCAGATATGCTTTGATTGTACAGTATTTCTGCATTGAGCAGGGGGTTGGACTTGATGGTTTTGTAGGCCCATTCCAACTTAACTTTTCTATGATTTCTATAATTGAAAGGAATTGGAGGAGTTATACACTAGCAGCAGCTGTTCCCAATTGTCTTACCTCAGATGTCCAAATAGACAACTCTGATGCTGTTAATGAAAAGATACCCAAATGCTCTCTGTGGCTTTTCTATATCATACTGAAAACTGTACTCTGTACCCCTTTGTTCTCCTTTATAGACCTAGATTACATATTTCTTACCTAGGACTAGTAGAGTGACAGACATACCTCTTTCTTCTCTGGTGTTTTATCACATGACTTGTGAAAGATTAATCTGTTCAGCACAAGCCAATCTCCTCCCAAAAAAGATGTAACTGGCAACTCTATCAGGACTGTTCAGGGAATTTCAGCAGTTTCATTAACTCATACCTTAATCCAAGTCCTAATTATTTTCTTAGACCATTAAAACTGGCTGGTCTTCTCTTCCATAATTCTATTTTTGCAAAACTCTATAACTGTACTTTTTATTATTTTGTTTTATTGACTAATTACCTGTTCTGGCATCATAGGGATCATAATGCACCATCAAGTAAATTCTGACTTATAGTGAACCTTTTCAGGGTTTTCCAGGTAGAGAATACTCAGAAGTGAAGTAAAAATATAATAACTTAAATAAATGAATGAAATAAAATAGTTAAATTTTAAGTTGAGTGGGGAGAAGTAAGGGTGTGTTATTCCTTTTTGATGAGGGTGTCTTCTGATTGCTTTGAAAATAAATTGTTTAAATTATGTATTCTCGAAGCCTTCACAGCCAGGATCCGAAGGTTCTTGTGGGCTTTCCAGGCTGTTTGGCCGTGTTCTTAAGGTTTTTCTTCCTAACATTTCACCAGTCTCTGTGGCCAGTATCTTCAGAGGACAGAAGTCAGAACTATGTCTGCTCTGTTGCAGTTTGTTGGACAGTTGAGTTTTTATACCTGTGGGATCAGCTTTTGTCTGATGAAGAACATGAGAGACACTGCAGACTAAAACAACTCGAAAAATCAGCAGTAGTTGAACATTTTATTTATTTATTTATTTTAATTGTTTTTGATATTCTGTAAGCTGCCCAGAGTGGTAGAATATACCAGATGGCCGGGATATAAATCGAATAAATAAATAAATAAATAAATAATGCCCTAAAACAAGCTGGACATGAAATTCTATTTCGAAATACTGAAGTACTGGACAACACCAGCAAACATTATGTTAGACTGCACAGGGAAGCCATTGAAATCCACAAACACCAGCAGAACTTCAACAAAAAAGAAAGTCTAAAACTCAACAAAGCCTGGCTCCCAGCACTGAAAAATACAGCCTGCAAAAGGTCAAGTAACTCTATCCAGCCACACGGACCAGTGATCACTGCGCACAAAAGATCAGCTAACGACACCCATCGGTCACAGTGACAGATCATCTCTCCCCCTTATCACAACACGCCCACAACAAAAACACACTGATCACCATAATTACCCAATCACCTGAAAAGGACAAAAGCTGATCCCACCACTATAAATACTCAACTATCCAACAAACTGCAACAGAGCATGGACAGAGTTCTGACTCCTGTCCTCTGAAGATGCCGGCCACAGAGACTGGTGAAACGTTAGGAAGAAAAACCTTAAGAACATGGCCAAACAGCCTGGAAAACCCACAACAACCATGTTTAAATTATATTTGAAAAGGACATAAGCCAATCAAGAGGTACACATTTTATGGGTAATACTAGAGACACAACTTTAATAAGGATGGCTGAAACAAATCTCTTTTTATCCTCATCTAAACTATTTCTTCAGATTTGGTAGAAGCAGCACTATCTTTGTTCTGAGTGGCACCCTGAGGCCAAAGTCTCTGCAAGCTGTATAATAATGATTTTTACTGAACCCCATCCAAGAAATGGGAAACATTCACTGACTTAATTCAGTCTGAAGTTATTACTCATAATGATTGAAGACGTTACTGACTAATGTGAAGCAGTTTTTTACCATTAGATGCATCAGTGGAGAACATGGCACAGGATAATTCTAAAGAGGATGTGCTCCAGCAATAAAGCATTAGCTTTTTAAAAGTGTAATTATTCACATAATGAATAATAACTGCAGTGTGACTAATACTGCCCTATTTATTTAATGATGTACTACAGCATTTTATAAATCTAGCTACATCAATGAAGTCTGCACATGAGAAATACTTGCTTTCCCCCCTCATTTTTAAGAGGAATTACATTTTGGACTACAAATCCCAGAAGTGGCCATTCTCGCTGTGGGATTCTAAAAGTTATTGTCTAAGAAAGTAATTTCCCCCCCCCCCCATTGGTGCAAAGGAGTAGAGTCCTTGTGTGGGTTGATACACATGCAAACAGTCATCAGATAACCTACCCCATATCCATGTAGGACCTTAAATGTTATTACCAGCATTTTCAATAAGGTCCAGAAATAACAACCAGTGCACAGATCACATAACTCCCAAAAGCAGAGGTTTTGGAGGCCTCTTTAGAAGTATGTACAGTTTCAGTACTGAATTTTTACATGCCCCCACCTCCAAATTTTGTCAACATTAATACTGACTAGAATGAACACAGCATATGGTGATCTATAAAGCTCCCCTCCAACACCACATTCCAAAATAGCTGTGTTTTTTTTCACTAAGAAGACTATGGCATGGATGGTCTTGGACTTGGTTGACTCTAACACATCTCACTTAAAATCCTTTCAAATTCTTCCAAAGCTGCCTTTCCCAGTCTCAATGCCACAACTGCACTGGCAAGCCAAATGGCTCAGATTTAGCTTTGCTACAATTTAATTTTTTCCAGCCTATATTATGGCTGAATTTGCAGCTATTGATTGTACAGGTACTTCAGATTGATTTGGGAGTTCAGTGTTCACACTAACGTGATGCAATGCACATTTCATCCCACAGCCTCCTTTCTTTTCTTCCTTTCTCTAGTCCTGCCTCTGCCAATCCTTTTATGGTTCACTGGCAAGCTGCTTAGTTTTGAAAAGGTTTTCTCGAAGGCTTTCATGGCCGAGATCCAATGGTTGTTGTGGGGTTTCCGGGCTGTTTGGCCGTGTTCTTAAGGTTTTTCTTCCTAATGTTTTTTCAATCTCTGTGGCCGGCATCTTCAGAGGACCTCTGAAGATGCTGGCCACAGAAACTGGCAAAATATTAGGAAGAACAACCTTCACAATACGGCCAAACAGCCCGGAAAACCCACAACAACCATTTGAAAAGGTTGTTTCAGAAAATGTGGCAGCTTTCCAAAGTTCTTAAGTACAGAAATACCACATACCACTAGACCCTCTTTTATTTTGTCTTGGTTCTTTCTGTTTTGTGTGTAATTTTAATGCTTTTCCTTCATCTAGAAGCGATCTAGCACTAAACTAGTACTGTACAGTGGGGTCTCTACTTAAGAACGTCCCTACTTAAGAACAATTCCACTTAAGAACAGCTCCATTTGCTAAATTTTGCTTCTACTTGAGAACAAAAATCCAGATAAGAACAGGAAAAAAAAACTTTCCTGCTCTTTTTTTAACCTTAGGTCATCTTAGGTTAAAAAAAAGTTCTCCCCCTAGTGGTACGTATTAACCAGCTTTGCATTAGTTCCTATGGGAACTAATGCTTCAATGTACGAACGCACCTCTACATAAAAAAAAAAACAGCCAGAACGGATTAATTGGTTTTCAGTCCATTGCTTCAAAATTAGCTTCGTCAGAAGTGCTTTTAACACTGTTCCCTGACCTAAGGGAAAAAAAAGAAAAAAAACCCCTCTAGTGGTAGAAGGCGGAATAGCAGCTTCCCATTAGTTTCTATGGACGGAAAAGAGCAGATACGGATTAAATGGTTTTCAATGCATTCCTATGGGAAATGCAGATTCTACATAAGAACTTTTCCACTTGAGAACCACCTTCCAATACGGATTAAGTTCTTAAGTAGAGACCCCACTGTATATCAGTGCTAGTCAACTAGCACTAATCACATTGAAAAAAAGATGACTGGTGGGAAATAATGAGGGGGTGGGTGTTTCCATGGTCCTGAATACCATACCCCAACTCCCTACATCACCAAAACATAACCCACAGACATGCCTTCGGTCTTTGCAAGAACAAATCAGCTGATCACAGAGAAAAAGTATGTGAAACATTATGAATGGAAAAACGTAGAAGCTCTCAGCACAGGAAGAAAGCTGTGGTGTGAGCCAAAAAGGCTGGACCGATTTGTGTTGTGTGATCAGAAAATAACCTACTTTGAATCAACCTGTACAGTTATATGGGATGTGTAGCACTGGACTCACCTTTTTCATCTGTGCATATCACCAACTGGATGTCCATTTGTGACATTAGCAACAGTGCTATTAACATTTGTCCTTTGATCTTCCCCAATAGCTGACTGCCTTCTGACCTGGAAGTCTCATCTCCCAGCACCATCTATTGTTTTGTTATGACTTTTCTTTTCGAGATATAAAATATACAGAAGTGGTTTCCCATTGCTGCCTCCAGCACAGTACTAACAAGTTACCTTCAGTTTAAGTGCTACAGTCTGTATAAGAGCTTCTGCCGGTGCCACCTTACATGACTGCTGCTGCTCAGTAGCTGTCCCCCAAGAAATTCTCAGCAAACATCTCCTTTGGAACTACCAACTATCTTCTGCTGATGCAATTCGTATTGGGTGAAGATAATGGATGCATCTTAGTCCGGTGTCTCAGCTTTGACAACTCCGCCTTGGGTGACTCTGCTATGTCTAGACTCCTAACAGAGTTTAGCCTCCTGACACCATAGCTTTCTTAACAAATTCAAACCCTTATATCATGTCAAGGTGTCAATCTAGGAAGGAGTTCTGTGCAACAGCATTTTAAAATCATCTTAAATCATTGCATCTGGTTTACAAGGAGAATCAAATGATTAACTATCATTTGCAAGATGCCAAGGTTATATCTGCAATGGACCACACTGATTCATAAACCTACAAAAATGTTTTTGAACATCTTTAATAGCTCCAATATTATTTCGACAAGAACTATAAAGAACTTTATAATCTGAAATTAAGGTGTGAAATTACCCTTATTTACCATTTTCAGTTAAGTGATGAAAGGAATTGCATTGTAGCTCTAATAGATAGAGTTTTCACTGATATCAAATAATTCAATTACCTCTTCTGTTACCTCAATTATTTTAATTTCTGACTACTTTAAAAATAAATGATTCTAACAGAAATAGGCAAGCTTTAACTGTGTAGATGTCAGCTATATAATTATTATGGTCTCCACAGTACCATTCTCCTCCATCATCTGTAATCCAAAACATGTTGCAATCTACTTTTGAACACAACATATATTAACATCCTTTCTTCATAGGGTTTGGTTTCCATTCCCTTGATTATTCTTGTTGCCCTCCTCTGAACATGTTTGCTTGCTGGCATCATTCTAAAAGTGCAGTGTCCAGAACCGAACACAGTACTCTAAATGAGTACTAATAAGTGCCAAATAGAGGGGGACTAATATCACATGAGATTTGGAGACTATACTTCTGTTAATGCATCCTAAAATATAATTTGCCTTTTTTGTGGCCACATTGCACTGTTGGGTCATATTTAGCTTGTTACCTACAGTTCCAAGATACTTCTCACTTGTAGTATTGCTGAGCCAAGTATCCTCATCTTGTAACTGTGCATCTGGTCCCCACCCACCCCCAGGTGTAGATGTGCAGATTTACACTGTTAGTTCAGGACTTCACCCTACTTGCTTTTGAGTTTTGCTTTTATTTATTATTTATTTATTTTAGCCGTGCCATTACCAAAGGTCTCTGAGTGGCATACAGCAATATTAAAACTTTAGAACAACATTGACCACATCGCCACTCAGAGACCATTGGTAATGGTGCGACTAATTTGTTTTTGTAAATAAATAAATAAATAACTTAAAAACTTTAAAATAATATCCAGTACTGTATTATAATAATACCCAATATTAAAACAGTCAATTTATCATTAATAAATCCTGCTGCTCTTACGGCCAGCTAAAGGATACTATTTACAGCGGTACCTCGCTTTATGAAAGCTTTGCTTTATGTTATTTCCAGTTTACAAAGCAAAATCCATAGAAAATAATGTCCCGTTTATGTTCTTTTTCTCTTTTTTCCCCATTGTACGAAAAGATTTTCCCCAGGACACATTGCGCCTGGAGGTTTCTAGCGCTACCCCCATTCCTAGTGAAATCCGCATATTGGTTTATGAAATTTCTGCATGACATAACATCCTGGAGGACGCATTAACTTCGTAAACCAAGGTACGCCTGTAATTAAAATGCTGGCTAAACAGAAAAGTCTTTGCCTGGTGCCGAAAAGCCTAAAGTGTCAGAGCCAGGCAGATCTCTATAGGGAGGGTATTCCAAAGTTGGGGGGGAGCAACAGTCGAGAAGGTCCTATTTCAACATGCTATCCCCCTCACCTCTTTCAGAAGGGCCTCCTGGCCTGATCTTAGAAAATGGGCAGGCTCGTATGGAAGACAGTTGTCCTTTAGGTACCCAGGTCCTAAGCCGTTTAGGGCTTTAAATGTCAAGGTAAGCACTTTGAATTGGGCCTGAGCAGCAACTGGCAGCTAGTGTAAATTTTTCAGAACTGGCGTGATATGAATCCACGTGGCAGCTCCACTTACCAGCCACACAGCCCGGTTCTGTGCCAGTTGCAGTTGCTGGACCGTCCTCAAAGGCTGCCCCACATATAGTGCATTGCAATGGTCCAGTCTGGTTGTTACCAATGAATGTGTGATTTTTGCCAGGCTCCACTCATCCAGGTAAAGGCAAAGTTGATATATTCTCTGCAGCTATAAGAAGGCACCCCTGGACACTGAGTCCACCTGGGCTTCCAAGGTCAAGGAGCACCACCAGGCTGAGGACCCTGTCCTTTGGGGGAGTGCAACCCCGTCTAGGGCAGGGAAATGGCCCTTTAACCTATCTGGCGGAGCACCTACCAGCAGCACTTCTGCACGATGGGCGTGTCATGTGCAAGTGCGACTCCCCCGTGCATGGAGCTCACTCCCCGCAACCAGTCCATGGCCCCAAATATGTTGGGGATCGCTACCCTAGAGCATTCAGGAATCCTTCAGGATCCATAAGTCTCTGGGGTGGATCATTTTAATTGATTAATAGATTTTAGAAGAACACCACAGTGCAAAGGGGGGAAAGGCAATCCTGAAATTGCCCAAATATTAATTAATTCATTTTATATCCTGGCTTTCTCCAATATATTAATTGTAATTACACCATCATCAAGCAGAATACAAGTCTCTCTAATGGTAAAAAACAAAGGATGTGATCCAGTGGTGTCATTCTGCTTATAGAATTACTAGCATCAGTGGAATCATGTATGATGGGGACTATCTATAGGCTGGAAGCATCTGAGATACAGTGAGCTGGGAGAGGAAATGGAGTCACATAGAAAGCAAAAGGTGATCACCCACAGTGGTTTTCTGTAAACTCCTCACTAACACTGCTCATTTATCTTCAGTCTGTTGTGCCTGGTAGACTGAAGGTGCTAAAGAAGCCCTTGTCTCCACCCTATTGCACCTTAGTTCAAAGACACTCTGCTTCAGTTAAACAAGCTATAAGGTCAAAGTCTGCTGTTAACAAGTAAGGGCAGGTACATGTTTTGAAGAGCCACCCAATGGTGGAGGCTCCGATCTGCCACAACTGTCTCTGCAATTCTATCAATCCTTTTTATACTTGGTGTCCCATTTCCAGTAACGTTAGAATGTGACAAACACAGAACAATATTCATGGTTCATAAATTTTGCTAACTTTTCATTTTCACCTTCAGTTCATTGCTTGCTAGAAACAGTCATATGTATCCATTCTGGATTCCCCACAATTGTATTATATATCAACTTTAGAAAGCTAAAGTTTGACATGTAGGATGTGGATTGTTTTTGAAATGATCATGACTCAAAACCCTCAGTCTTGATGGCATGGATGATGATGGCGCAACCAGAGGGGATAAAATGTCCAGGTTAGGAGCCTGGCTGAAAAGATTATAATGTTGTCAGTGGACCTCCTTTCACTGAAAGCCTGCAATTGATTACACAAAAGAGAATGACTATTCGAGATCATTTACATTTAAATAATTCAATATATTTAGCTGGGTCTTTTTCTCTCAAACATTAAGCTCAAATTAAATTTTACATTATGTACTGGCACTATAGTTTAATATTTGTTGGACTCAGTAAATCAGTCTCAAAATCACTTATTTTTCAGAACTCAATCATATGAGTGAAAGGTCCATTTGTATCCACTTTCAATACCTGCCGGTTTCCATATGTTCCATGTCTGACAACAGCACCAGCCTCAAAACATTTGGCGTTAGCAGCCAGTTCTCTTTCACAGTGGAGCACAAACTGCGAATAGAGCTCCAGCCCAATGTCTTTTTCAATGTTGGCATGATATTGCATGCTTCTTCCCTTCAGTTTACCACCCAAGGTGGCCTGAGGTATTATTAATAGGCTGCCTGGCAAGTCCAAAACAGAAACATATTTGCCGTCTTCGTTTTCACTTAACTTCACATTCATGAGTGTGTTGACTGCAAAGACAGAGGGAGGGGAATGTATTAGTAGGTATTAGCACAGCTATCAATGCAGCATGTTAAACTCTGCCTGTTTATTTAAAATATTTATGCTCTGCACTTCAGCTAGAAAAACACAGAGAGTAGCTTACCTCAATTAAAAACAGAACAAAACAGTGCCTATTCTCAGGTTTAGCAGCTGGAAATACACATTATAAAAGGAAAAAAGTATGGAAGGGAAAGGATAATGAGGGAACACAGACATCAATTCGTAGCATGATAAGATTGTCCAATGCTGTACACACTGCAAGGTAGAGATCTATATGCACACACTACCTGAATTCTGAAGTAGCTCAGAATAAATTTACCTGTACATTAGCTCCCTCTACTGGCTACCTGTTATACCTATTTTCCTAACAATTTCTCAAGCAGTAGCTGTGCTGTTCAAGTCCATTGTTGCCAGTAAACAAATAAATAAATAATCAATCCTGGGGTGTGTTAAAGAATAACTAATTTATTAAGGCATGACCTTTTGTGGATTAAGTGAGCTATACAATTTCTTCTTCTTAATCTGAAAATATTGGTAATCCAACCAAGTTCTTTCTAAATGACTTAGATGGGGGCATGGAGGAAATGCTTATTACATCTGCAGAGGATACTGAATTTCAGGTGTGCCTAATACTTCAGAAGAAAGAACTGGGATTCAATATGACCATAACTGATTATGGAGCTCAGCCAAATCAAACAAACTGAATTTCAAGAGAGAAAAGGTGAAGTTGTATATTTAGGCAGGAAAAATCAGACTATATGATGGATGACAGCTGCTTGACAATAGTACATGACAAAAGGATCTAGAAGCTACAAACTATGCTATACTCGGCTGTATCACGTATTCGGGTTTTGAATTTGTGGCTCCCCATTTGTTGATGAACTGCTATTCCTATCATCCATTGCCAAGATGGCAGGGATTGATGGAACCTGGATGCCAATACATGATGGGCCACAGGTTCTCCAGTTCTCTTTTAGAAACGCCTTCTGCTCATGAAGTGGAAGCTGCAAAAGCATAGCGTTTTCTCTTGCTGTGAAGGCAAAATCAGAATCTCTTCCTAGCACAGATATATTGATACAGTACTCATATTGTACCCTTAACCAATTTATTTCCAAAAACTATGAATGCAGAGAAGTAAAAAAAAATACAAAATGATACAGATATTACCAACTTAGGTTATACTTTAATAGAGCCTCAGGTCTAGAGCAAAATAGTCACTATATTAATAATACACGGTGCCTTGGGAAGCTTAACACATATAAATTAATTTTAAAAGCTCATTGTATGATGTGTAACATAACTTGGAAGTGGAACACTTGCTCAAAATAGCCTTCCCCAGAGAGCAGTTTTCATTATTTTAGTACAAAGCCTGATTAAATAAGTCCTTATTATTCAATGCTGTTGGCATTACTCACATACTTTGAATGCTACTGTTTCCAACTGCCTGCTTTCAGAACATTTTGCCTAAAAACATACCCATTTTTGGAATAATTTCTTCACTGGCCCCCTTGAAGAAGCACACATAGATTATAAGTCCTCGCTGAATCTATATGAAATAACAAAGATATATGCTTACACACTGCACATTTTGCTGTAACTAAACATATACATTATATTTTTGCATGAAATCATTAAGTGCAACATGATATACAAGTCTGCCACATTTTGTTGGCAGAATTACTTCATTTTAACAGACACTGGCTGTAAGGTATATATTTGTATACTAAAAGCAGTTTCCTATGTTGTGTTATTTCTTTGGCATACACAAGTGAGTCTCTGCTAAATATTTCCAAAACAATAGCATTCAACTTGAGAGTAAGGCAAAACGAGGTGGCAGTCAAGTAGAGATGTAAAATTTCCATTTTTTCCAGAAAAAAAATTGAAAAATGGGGGTGTCCAGAAAAAATGGAATTTAAAAAAATTACATCAGGGAGGTCAAGTGGGGACAAACATCAGCCCCACCTACACTCTACTCAGAAGCCTGTTGTAAGCAGGCTTGTAGTTGAGCTCAACAACTATAAGCATCAATTCAGACCTTTGTGTTGAATGTGCAAACATGCTTAAGAACATGGGTTCTTAAGCATGTTTACTTGCAAGGAAGCCCCACCGAGTTCCACTGGGCTCATGGTCAGTGTGTATATTATAGAGTTCCAGTATTCCCTCTCTATGTTTTTTCTCAGTGCAGAAGAGGCATTTGTAATGTACAGTAGTGAGTAATGGCAAGTGCATATTTCAGAGTGATATTCCAGACCTTGAATATGTGAAAATATTGTGTGAAAATATCTTAAGAAATATTTTTGCCATGTGTGAAAATATCTCAGAAACCAGGACCGTGGAAGTTATGGCTCTTCTGTTGTTATCAGACCAGAAAAACAACAACCCTCTATCATCCTTGACCTTTGGCTGGGGGCAGCATAGGGCTGACACTATAAACCATTGGGTCTTACGAGTCAGAAGTGCCTCCTGTACACTTCTGCACACGCACTGAGGTGATCCGAGGGTGGTCACGAGAATAATGTACTTCCGGCAATATGAAAAGCATTCTCAGGGATTATAATAATCTGCATTAGAAGATTCTGATTATTTTAGGAAGCCGGCTGATCACGTATAACCTGAAGATCAAAGCCGGGATGGCGCTGGGAGGGAGACGACGGAACATCCTCTCAACCCGGATTTATCTGGGGGGATTTTCCTCTCACTCACAGACGAGACAGGAGGAGAAAGCGATGAGCGGTGTTAGACCTTTCGAGAACCGCCCAAAACCCGCCAGATGTTTCTGGCCTGCCTTCAACTCCCATCTTCCCTCACCATTAGCTACGTAGGCTGCCTCTGGGGGGGGGGGAGGAGGATAGGCATTGCAGTCCGAAGAGATCAAGAGAAGATTCCCACCCCTGTGCCCCTAAATAGGAAAACGACTGGGACTCTGAAGATGTTACCTCCACCCACTGGGCTTCGGCGCCCGGCTCGGGGGGCTTCACCTGCAGCCTGGCGTGCAGACATTGCTGCAAGATGGCCCGGGCGAGCGGACCCCGGCTCGAGTCGGCCATGACTCCGCACCCGGACACGGACACGGCCAGGAAATAAAAATGCCTCCCGCCTCCAAGCCCGTTCCTCTTCCAGGATGAGGCCCGACTGACTCCGCCCGGCTCTGTGGGTGATGATGGAGGTGACGGTAGAGAACGGATATAGAGTGACAAGGCTACTGTCAGGAGGCGGAGCTTTCTGGTTTCTTTCCTAAAAGTCAGAAAATTCAAAAACCTTGTCGCGCTCATACTTTATTTCTTGGTGTTTCCGTTTCAACAGAAAGGCAGTGGGATGAACGCACACTCGCTACAGGCTCTGCTTTAATGGGGGAAAAAAGTTTACCTCCTCCGAAGTGAAATCTGACACCAGCAGACCCCTTAAACTAATCTTTCAGGTTTGCAGACTCCAGCCCCATCGCCTGAAACTGTGGATAAAGGATGATCTATAACATTGTTCACGCATGATTTTTCTGCAAAAGTCCTATACTGTACTGTATAACATGCACATAGGTGTAGCAACCCCCCCCCCCTTAACTGTATATTTACTCAATTTGTAAACACTTTTAGATTAGGCATCCTTCAGTCTCAAGAGATTATGTAACGTGCGCAAGAATAGGAGGTTGTTCATGACATTGTGTACCTCGGCTCAACGATCTCTGACACTCTGTCCCTAGATGTTGAGCTGGATAAACGCATTGGCAAAGCAGCTACCATGTTCTCTAGACTCACGAAGACAGTATGGCTGAATAAGAAGCTGACAGCATATACCAAGATCCAGGTCTATAGAGCCTGTGTCCTGAGCACACTCCTGTACTGCAGTGAGTCCTGGACCCTTTGTGCATGGCAGAAGAGGAAGCTGAACATGTTCCATATGCATTGTCCCCAACACATTTTTGATATCACCTGGCAGGACGAAGTTCCAAATACAGTAGCCCTAGATTGAGCTGGAATTTTTAGCATGTATACATTACTGAAACAGCGACGTCTATGTTGGCTTGGGCATGTCGTGAGAATGGCTGATGGTCGGATTCCAAAAGATGTCCTGTATGGAGAATTAGTGCAGGGAAATCGCCCCAGACCACAGCTGTGATACAAGGATATCTGCAAGTGGGATCTGAAGGCCTTAGGAATGGACCTCAACAGATGGAAAACCTTGACATCGGAGCGTTCATCCTGGAGGTAGGCGGTACATCATGGCCTCTCCCAATTTGAAGAGACCCTTGTCCAGCAGGCCGAGGCAAAGAGGCAATCCCGGAAGCAGCAAAATCAGGGAACTGGACAGGGGAAAGATTGTATTTGTCCTCATTGTGGAAGGGATTGTCACTCTCGAATTGGCCTTCTCAGCCACACTAAATGGTGTTCCAAGTCCTCAATACAGAGCATGTTACCATAGTCTCTCAAGACTGAAGGATGCCTAACTGGTAACGTGCTCTGAATGGAGGACTTGGAACAGCAGGTTTACCTTAGGACTGGAGTCAAAACAACTGTTTTTCACTGACCTGGAGTGAAAACAATACTGTACCCTCAATAAATATTGTACATCTAACAGGAAAATCATAAATACATATTGGTGAGAAAACTAATGATTTAAACTTTCTTGTAAGAAAATGTTGTTATTGTTACGTGCTGGCAAGTAACCTCTTATTTATGTCAACCCTAAACATGCATGATCTCCAGAATATCCTGCTGGAACAGCTCAGCTCAGCTCTTATAAGCTCAAAGCTGTGGCTTCGTCTTTGGAGCCAATCCATCTTATTTTTGGTCTTCCTGTTTTCCTGTGCCTTCAACTTTTCCTAGCATCATTGCCTTTTCTAGTAAGGTAAAGGTAAAGGTAAAGGTTCCCCTTGACAATTTTTGTCCAGTCGTGTCCGACTCTAGGGGGCGGTGCTCATCCCGCTCTTCAAGCCATAGAGCCAGCGTTTTGTCCGAAGACAATCTTTCCATGGTCACATGGCCAGTGTGATTTAGACACGGAACGCTGTTTACCTTCCCACCGAGATGGTACCTATTTATCCACTCGTATTTGCATGCTTTCGAACCGCTAGGTTGGCGGGAGCTGGGACAAGCAACGGGCGCTCACTCCGTCGCGTGGATTCGATCTTACGACTGCTTGGTCTTCTGACCCTGCAGCACAGGCCTCTGCGGTTTAGCCCACAGCGCCACTTTGATTTGTCCAAAGTATGACAGCCTCAACTTCGTCTTTTCTGCTTTGAGACAAAGTTCAGGATTAATTTCATTATATCTCTCTAGTAGTCCAGAGCTCCTGAAAAGCTGTCCTCCAGCATCGTATTTCAAACTAGTCACACCTTAACATGGTAACAGGGTTTGAATGTGTCAGGTAAGTTGACGGTAATGCCTCAGGAAGCTAGACTCCATTGTGAATCTGGCTTCCTGGCAGGGGCACCCAGGGCAGAATGTTCACAGCTAGGGCAGTAGACTAAGATGCATCCACACGTGGCCACATCAGCAGAAGAGAATGGATAGTTCCAATGATGATGGGGCAGAGAAATAGTTAGATGGCAGCTACTGGACAGCAGCAGTAGCTGAAAGTGACACTGGAAGTTTTATAGACAACAGCAGTGACACTCAAGGTAACCTTTATAAGTACTGTACAGAAGAAGGCAACTGTAAATCAGTAGCTGAATCTTTCTTGCCTTTAAACCCTGTGATAAGACAATCTGAACCAAAATACATGCAGGGAATTAAGGGTCAAATGACACACTGCTCTTCACTGTCTTCTTTAAACTGTGCAATACTTTTATTATGCTATTGTGTTACTATTATTACTGGATGTTACTGGCTGGAGTGCCAGTGTGGTGCAGTCTGAGTTGTATTTCCTGGAAGATATGGGTTCTACTCTCCATCAGCCATGAAACTCGCTGAATGATACCGGGGTGTCATTTTCTCTCAGTCTGACCTATGTAGGCCTAACCAATTTGTTTGGCTGTAAGTGGGCATTCATTTTTGCTGTGACCTTAAAATATTAAATATGTATGGTCAGGACTCTGCTGGTTTGCCCAACTATGTTGGCACAGTTGATTTTATGTCTAATTTGCTGTTTATGGAAGTGGGAAGTAAAAAAGATACAAGAAACACTGAATATATGAATCAATTGTATAATGTGGTCAAGAAACATGGAAAGGGTTAAAATTACTGTCTCCACATGTGCTGGCTTGCCCATTTTACTGCTTTATTTATCCAAGGAGCAAAGATTTTATCTGTTACACCAAACTAATATGTATTATATTGCTGCAATTAGTTAATTTTCTACAGAATTCCAGTTTTTCCATATGAACCTATCCGGCAGTTAGGAACCTATCCAGCAGTTAAGATCTTTTGAAAGAGCCGTCTATCAAGGAGGTAAGATGGATGGCTTGTAGACAAAGGGCGTTTTCAGCAGCTGCCCCTAGACTATGGAACGCCCTCCTGACTGAGATTCGTCTGGCACCAACGCTGATGACATTTCGGCACCAGGTCAAAACCTTCCTGTTCCAGAAGGCTTTTAATTGAATTAATATCAACTGTGGGTCCTGATGGCAACTTAGAGTATATATTTAATTTTATTTTAATTGTTTTATTTTTTTTTACTGTAGTTCAATTGTTGTAAGCCGCCCAGAAACCTTTGGGTAGAATGGGCGGCATATAAGTCAAATAAACAAACAAACAAACAAACAAACAAATTTGTTGTAAGAGATGGGCATAAATCATGGTGATGAATGAACATTCAAGCATCTTCCAGGTTATCTATTGCATATACAGAATAAAATGAGTATGCATATATGTTACGTTAATTAATTTTAGGTGCCAGATCAACAGCTTTGACACCAAATGTAAATTGCCATTGTTAGATTATCAACATACAGGAGCCTAAACTGGCACAATCATAACTATTTCCTCTATTTTTTCTTACTATGTTGACAAATTGTCTCTCCCACAAGTATGGAATGTACGATCAAACATTATAAAGCTTTTCCTGTTGTGTTGGAGCACTGCTACTGTGTGAGAGTCTAATTTTATGCATCTCTGGAGCATTTGGGAGAAAAATACATTACTGCATTAAAAACAGATTATTGTTTAGTGTTTCTGACATTTGCATGCATATGTTGAATTAGGGTAATCAAAACTTAATTACATTTCAGAGTAAAATAATAGCAGTTTTGATGTCTCCATTACAGATCTCTTGAAAGATAAACACCTTGTCCCAGAATTGTTCAGCAAAGCTTGCTATGTAAAAATACAGATATTTTCTTTGCAGCAGAAAGCTGGAAATGAAAACATTTAATCATATCCTGTTCCTTCTGCAATTATCATGTTTATTAAGCTTAGATTGCTAACCTGCTATAATTTGTACCTTCAAGATTTTATTTGATATTATTAAATAGGTTTTACTGTATATGCCAAGCTATTGGTGAGTGGTTAAACCGCTGTACTGCAGCCAAAACTGTGCTCACGACCTGGGGTTCAATCCCAGGTAGCGGCTCAAGGCTGACTCAGCCTTCTATCCTTCCGAGGTCAGTAAAATGAGTACCCAGCTTCTGGGGGGGGGCAATGTGTAGCCTGCATAATTAACTTGTAAACCGCCCAGAGAGTGCTTGAAGCGCTATGGGGCGGTATATAAGCAGCATGCTTTAGTTTTCTGTATTAACTTCCCACTACTACTGCTGAGAAACAAGAGTTGTGGACAATGTAATACAGTGGGTTAAGACATGGTTTTGGTTGATGGATGGAACCTGGTTTGTCAAAGGAGGAAACTGGTGCAGTTTTCCCTGCTTGGTTGCCACTAGGGAAATCCATTACCACAATCCTGTTACTTACACTTCTCTTCTATTTTATGGAAGAATTCTCAGCTTTGCCACATAGCACATGACAGGAGAGAACAGACATTTAAGTATACAGTGGTGCCTGTATGTGGAGAAATAGGATGGGACAAGACATGGTAGTGGAACAGCTGAAATAATCAGTAGGAGTTGCCCACTTAAAAGTAAGCTTTGCACTTACTGCTTTGATATTGTGTGTAAATCCACTTGGATGACTCTTGTGATATAGTCTTGCAATGTTTATCTGGCCTAGTATTTTACTGCAATTAAAGTGTTCAGCTTTCTATCAGTATTAAGATAAATGCTAAACTGGAGGCACACAGGATAATGTTTGTTCTCCAACATTGCTCCTGTGTCATTAACAGATGCATGTTGCGATGGGAAACATTGCGCATCACATATATCAAGTAAAGCCCCAAAGCAGTGCTAGAATAAAATGCAGCATTGACCTTAAAAAGGTAGCATGTAATTAGCTGTTATTATTCATTACATATAAAAAAGAATCAGAGTGCAATGTACTTTACAGAGCAATGCAAGTCAGTAAGACAAGTCTTTGCTTTGCACAAATTATGGAGGGAACATAGAGAAGAAGTAAGAAGCAGTAGTATTCTATTCTCTCAGTGCTTCCAGCATATCTGTTACTTTTCTAATTACTTGGAGACTTCAGCTGTGTGTCAATGTAAAAGGGACCATGCTCCTCTGATTTTAATTGGACTGACCTCTGAGCAGATGTGTATAGAATTGCACTGTTATATTTATTCATTTTCTTAATTTCTTCTACACATAAGGGGCAAAAGGAGGATTAGGGATACCACATTTGCCAAACTATTATAAATCATTACAAATAAATCAAATTATTATTATTTATTTGATTTATATACCACCCATCTGGCAGCTAGGGCCCCTCTGGGTGGTTCACAGCAGATAAACAAACAACAGAGTAACAAAATAATACATATACAAAATAATAATAATAATAATAATAATAATAATAATAATAATAATAATAATAATAATAATAATAATAATAATAATAATAATAATAATAATAATAATAATAATAATAATAATACAATTGGGGCATAAATAAAATATCATAAAGTGCAGTAAAACAAGTACAATACAAAAATTACAATTAAAATCATAAAATATCAAAGTCAAGAAGCATGACATTGTGATGGATGATATATGGATGATATTTTAGCAAATACTGTTGTTAACATACAGTTTTTTGTTTAGGGAAGGCCTGCTTAAATAGCCAGGTTTTAAACAGTTTCCTAAATGTGCCCAGTGAAGAGGCCAGGCGGACTTCAGGCAGAAGAGAAATTACTGAATTTATACAGACAGAAGAAATTCAATAAATCCTTGACTGGGTTGAAATGGAGGGTGATGAAAAATGGATGCAGTGGTGCTCAGTTTGCAAAAAGTCTGCCACTGTCAGAAAGGTAGATAGAGACTACTACATGATGGACAGAGGGGAGGACGGGCAGGACGTGTGGATTCACAGAGGACCACTCGAAGAACTATGGTTACAGGTAAGTAACCTCTCTTTCTCCTTCATGGTCACTGTGAATGCACATGAATGGATGACTAGCAAGTTCACTTACCTACTGGTTGGTGGGACGTCACATTAAAAAGGAGGCAAGAACAGCCCTGCCGAAGCCAGCTTCATTCTTGGCTCTGACATCCATCCAATAGTGAGTCACAAATGTCAAGGGTGTAGACCAGGCGGCAGCTCGACAGATCAGTCAATAGATACATCAATACCGCGAAAAAGGTGGTAGAGGTAGAAACAGCCCTGGTGGAGTGGGCTCTAACAGTTTCTGGTGGCATTTTTCCTGTTAGTTCATGATTAGGCATCCTTTAGTCTCGAGAGACTAAGGTAATATGTTCTACTATGGTTGAGAAGGCCAATTCGAGAGTGACAATCCCACACTGAAGACAAATACAATCTGTTCCCTGTTCAGCTCCCTGGTTTTGCTGCTTTCGGGACTGCCTCAACCTGCTGGACAAGGGTCTCTTCAAATTGGGAGAGGCCGTGATGCACCGCCTGTCTCCAGGCTGAATGCTCAGATGTCAAGGTTTCCTATCTGTTGAGGTCCATTCCTAAGGCTTTCAGATCCCGCTTGCAGATATCCTTGTATCACAGCTGTGGTCTCCTCTGGGGTGATTTCCATGCACCAATTCTCCATATAAGAGATCTTTTGGAATCCGACCATCAGCCATTCTCACAACATGCCCAAGCCAATGTAGACGTCACTGTTTCAGTAATGCATACATGCTAAAAATTCCAGCTCGTTCTAGGAGTACTCTATTTGGAACTTTGTCCTGCCAGGTGATACCAAAAATCCGTCGGAGGCAACGCATATGGAAGGTGTTCAGCTTCCTCTCCTGCCATGCACAAAGGGTCCAGGACTCGCTGCAGTACAGAGGTGTGCTCAGGACACAGGCTCTATAGACCTGGATGTTGGTATATGCTGTCAGCTTCTTATTAAACCATACTCTCTTTGTGAGTCTATAGAACATGGTAGCTGCTTTGCCAATGTGTTTATCCAGCTCGACATCTAGGGAGAGAGTGTCAGAGATTGTTGAGCCAAGGTACACAAATTGATGAACAACCTCCAATCCTTGCGTGGAGATGGTAATAGAAGGAGGTGAGTCCACGCCGTAGCCCGTGACTTGTGTTTTCTTCAGGCTGATTGTTACTCCAAAGTTTTGGCAGGCCTTGCTAAAACAATTCATGTGTTGCTGGAGGTCTTTAGCAGAGTGGGCAACAATGGCTGCATCATCAGTGAAGAGGAAGTCCCACATGAATTTCAGAGAGGAGAGGAATGATGATATCGAGAGTGACTCGTCTGAAGAGTTTGGACTGGATGCATGCATTGAGATGTCTGAGATCGAGGATGGGACGGAGGCCTCTGTCTTGCTTTGGAACTGTGAAGTATCGGGAACAGGAACTGGTGTGAAGATCCTGGTCGGCAACTCTGAGGACAGTATTTTTTCTGGAGGAGAAGCGTGACTTCATCTCGAAGAGCAGGTGAGTATGGTGTGTGTTTGACATGTCTGATGGGTGGAAGCTCCATGAATTTGAGAAGATAACCGTGACAAATGATGGACAGTACCCAGTGGTCTTTTGTAATGCAAGACCAACAGTGGAAAAAGGGACAAAGATGGGTGTGAAAACAAGTATGAAAGCTGACCTCGGGCTGAAGGGAGTCAAAGAAATTGTTTGCCCTTCTTTTGAGGGCGGTGAAAGTGCTGGCGACATTGAGCCTGGGCCTGGGGTCGGAAGGTGGAGGATGTGGAAGTGGAAAGTCCTGTAAAAGGCCTGTCTGAACTTTGAGGCTTATATTGAGGTCCCTTGTACTGTAAGTGGTGGTGACTTGAAGGGATAAAGTGTGCACCTGGGAAAGGGTAGCACTAGGTTGGAAAGAGAAGTAGAAGCCAGTAACAGAGATGTGCAAGAACATTTAGAAATGGGTTGATTGGCTGAACGTGTGGAGGTGCGTTTAAGAGCTGGCCTGGAAAGCAGAGGAACTGCCAGCATGGGTTGAGGCTTGGGTATATGAGCTTGATGTCGATGTTGGGGTGGTGACAGTGACGGTGAGGGTTTGGGTAAGCAGGCAAATGCATATTGAACTCTCTTTGGGTCATCATAATACAGTACAGTGATCCATCATGCGGGTCGATATCAGCTCTGCGATGCCAGTGCCACCATAATAAGGGTCTCGACAATCTGACAGGAGCTGATATCAAGAAGGCTCTTGGAAATAATAGAACTTCCGATGTGGAGGATCTTTGAAGTCAGGTGAAATGTGACATCTGTTTGATACATGTTTGCAAGGAGGAGACTGGTGAGGAGAAGGCTCCAAATTAGAAAATTGAACCATTGTTCAACATGCAAGGCTATAATGTTGAAGATGAAGGGCTAGAATGGGCCGAGGCCAGGCTGGAGAAAACATCAGCCACTGAAGGGCCAAGACTAGGTAAAAGAAACATGAGCCTGGCCCGGAGGTAGCAGGAGTAGCTCTTCCATCTTCTACAAAGAGTCTGGAACCCCTCTCGAAGACTCCTCCAGAATCGCTGAAGGAAGGTCTGGTGGAGGTTGAGCCAGTTGAGTAGGCTTGGATGATTTCTTAGCCTTTTTTGATCAACCCTGGTCCTTCATTTTAGGTGACTGGCCATGAGATCGTGTCGAAGAGGACTTCAATGCCTATGCCCCCCTCAAACTTGATGAAGATTTATTTATTTATTTATTTACAAGATTTTTTAGCTGTGCCATTACCAATGGTCTCTGAGCGGCGTACAACAATATTTAAATGTTAAAAACATTAAACCTATTAAAATAAGCAATATTATAATAATACCTTATATTAAAAACAGTCATTAGAACATTAATATTAATAAATCCTGCTGCTCATATGGCCAGCTAAAGAATACTATTTAACTAAAATGCTGGCTAAACAGAAAGGTCTTTGCCTGGCACCAAAAAGCCAAAAGTGTTGGAGCTAGGCGGATCTCTATAGGGAGGGCGTCCCAAAGTTGGAGGGCAACAGCCGAGAAGGCCCTATTTCGACATGCCATCCCCCTCACCTATTTCAGGGATGGCACCTTCATAAGGGCCTCCTGGCCTGATCTTAGAGGACAGGCAGGCTCATATGGAAGAAGGCGGTCCTTTAGGTCAGAGGTCATCAACCCCCAGTCCGTGGCCCGCTACCAGTCCGTGGCCTGAGCTGGACTGGGCTGCAGAGACAGACCTCCTGCCCCCCACATGCACTCCCCTCCCCACAGCTGCTTTGCGCACATGTGTCAGCACCAGTGTGAGCACTCCCATGTGGTTGAGCGAAGGCGTGGGTGGGCGGGTGCTTCTGCGCATGCATGAAGTGGTGTGCATGCACTCCACCACTTTGCGCATGCACCTGAGAACGTGTGTGCTCCTGCCTGAGTGCACGGGGGGTGCCCCACCATCCTCAGAGGCTCAGCCGGTCCACCGTCCCAAAAAGGTTGGGGACCGCTGCTTTAGGTAAACAGGTACTAAGCCATTTAGGGCTTTATATGTCAAAGTAAGCACTTTGAATTGGGCCTGAGCAGCAACTGGCAGCCAGTGTAAATTTTTCAGAAGTGGTGTGATATGAGTCTGTGTGGTGGCACCACTTACCAGTTGCACAGCCCAGTTCTGTGCCAGTTGCAGTCGCCAGACCATCTTCAAAGGCTGCCCCACATATAGCGCATTACATTAGTCAGTCTGGTTGTTACCAATGCATGTGCGACTGTTGCCAGGCTCTGCTGATCCAGGTAAGGGCAAAGTTGATATATTATCTGCAGCTAGAAGAAGGCACCCCTGGACAGCGAGTCCACCTGGGCTTCCAAGGTCAGACCCGGGTCAAGGAGCGCCCCCAAGCTGCACACCCTGTCTTTTAGGGGGAGTGCAGCCCCTGTCTAGGGCAGGGAAATGGCCCTTTAACCTATCTGGTGGAGCACCTACCAGCAGGACTTCCAGCTTCTCTGGATTGAGCCTCAGTTTATTGACCTTCATCCATTCCATTATTGAGTTGAGGCACAAGTTCAGAATGGCGACTGCCATACCTGGATTGGTAGAGAATGAGAGGGAGAGCTGGGTGTTATCAGCATATTGCTGACTCCTCAGCCCAAACCTCCTTTGGGTTGGGAGATGGCGTGGTTGGGCTCAACACGGACCGATGCAATTCTTGTCTAGGGATAAGAGTCGAGGTAGGCTCAATGGAATTGGCTGAGTGGGGCTGCTCCTTCACTTCTGCCTCCTTCCGTGTATAAAATGACCCTCAATTTTTCCTCTAATGATTTTCGGAAAAAGTGTTTTATACACAGAAAAATACAGTAGTTAATTCCAATATCTGTTTGTAATGTGATAGATTGTATAAAATAAAGTTTTGTTATTCACTTTTACGTCTTCAGCATTTATGGTTTAGGAATATATCACAATAATCAGTATTAGGACATTTTTTTAAAAAAATCTTCATATAATACCTACCTATAATTATATAGGTATACACCTATATGCACTTGAGAATTCTTTTCAAATATTGCAGTATGATTTTTTCATTTGTCATAACTGCTAGACTAGGATTTTCCATTAGGGGGAGTGTTGCGCTATATCTCAGTTAAAAAGAACTGTATGTAAAATGAAAAAGTTTATGTCCATGAATTCAAGTTCTTATTCTCATAACAAAAGTATAGGTACCAAACTTATTGTTTGTAAGTAAGAAAGGAAAAAGTCAACCACTCCCACCCCTTGTTTGGAGTGGTGGGGAGGGTCTCTTCGATTATGGGCTCCAAGACTTCAAGACTCTCATTGTTGCTCAAACTAGTCTTTATTAAGGTGGGAGGTAGGATAAGAAAGTTGTTCAGTTGCCTGACTCCTCCTGTCCTTACTGCTCAAAGATAGGCTTAGTTGTCTCCAATAGATCTCACCCCCCCCCCCGGCAGTCTTCTGTCCTCAGCCAGGCCCGAATTTCAGCCACTGGGTTGGCATTGTCTAGAGTTCACAGCGGGGCTCTACTTTTCTGCACTGACCCTTTTAAGGAGGGCATGTAATGCTGGGTTGGCACAGATCTCCATGTTCCCAAGCATTATTCTGCCTCTAGACAGTCTGCTGCAGGCATGCTTTATGCTTCTTCCTCCACCAGCGCCTCCTCTGGGTTAGGGTGGGGCTGAGGGCTCAGCATGGCATCTTTGTCTCAATGGAGCAGGTCTCAGAGGAATGAGCAACAGCATGCTTCCCATGCATTCACATCTTCTAGCTGTACAGAATTGGACCCATTCTCCAGTGCAAAGGTCCTGCATCGCCAGTGAGCTATCTTCTCTGAAGGCACAGAAAATGGGAGGGGAATTCTCCAAGGCCTTTGCCCTGTCCTCCCCCTCCCAGACTGTCAAGGGCAACAAGCTCCCTTCCTCTTGCCCCCCTTCTCCCTCCTCCTTTAAGCCTGGGTTCTGCCAACCTGGCTCAGCCTCCACCCCAAGCCTCAGGTACAGCGCACCTCGGGCCTTATATTCTCTCCCTGTGCCCTTACGCCTCTGTGTCACCAGGACACAGAGTCCCCCCCATGGACTGTGAAGTCCACGGGGGGGGGAGGCCATGGGTCTAAGGCAGACAGCCCACCAGGGACAGCCAGAGCATTTCCCTTACAGGCCCCATCTGGCAAATGGCCCGTTGTCTCTTCATCTTCCTTTACTCAAGGAACCTGCTGAGAGAAATGATCCACATTAACATGTGTTTTCTGCTTCCTATACTGTACTCTCAAATCAAAGGATTGTAGAGCTAGGTATCAAAGTGTTAAGTGACTGTAGGTGTCCTTTATCTGTACTAACCACTGGAGGGGGACATAATTTTTGCCTCCCCCAGTCAGTCAGATATGCCCTTCCCTTTTGTTAAGATCCAAGTCTGCACCCTCCCCTGGGTTAGGTGCTCAAAGCCTTTCCAACATCTCCTCTCCAAGACTTATTGGGATAAGGCAGATACTATCCTTATCTGCAGCTGATGGTTCTGATGCTCCACCTGCACTGTTGCCCAACAAGTTGCATAGGACCTAATATCCTCATGGATACATTACATTAACACATTTCAGGAGTTCTCTTCCCATGCATGTTTCTAACTAAAGTCTGGCCACACCCCATGTCTACCAGTGCCTGTTATCTTAATCCCATTTATTATGACCTCCACCTCCCAGCCTGGTGTTTCTTTGGTGTACACCTGGGAAATTGAGAGTGCACTCACCCATGAGCAGTCCATGAGGGGGCACTCCTTTTTGAAGTGCTCTTCTTGTCCACAGATGTGATGCAACTGTTTCAAAGTCCAGCCAGGCTAGGGCACTGACATGCCTGGCTCCACAGTAATGGGACACAGCAGTGGGGCCATAGTGAGGTTCCCTTTGGTGATAGGCAGGGTGATATCGGAATCTTGGGGTAAGGTGGACAAAGGAACAACTTTGTCTTGCTATGGTTGACTAGTAGTCTTGCCATTCCATGGGGGCCCTCATCTGTAGTGAAGAAAGCCTCCAACAGGGTCATACTTCCTCCACTGAGTCCAGCTGGTGTCTATTTATTCAATTCAGGAGGGCAGGTCCCAGTGTGGTAACCATCTGTTCCAAGATAATTAGTTCCAAAAGCTCATTGGTGGAGCAGGCTGCTGGTTTCAGCCACTGAGTTGTGTTGGCCTGCATCTGCTAGGCAACCGGCAGGGAATGGAATTCAGCCTTAACAGGCAATTCTCAAAATCATTGATATTAAGTCTCTTCAGTTTAATTTAAGGGAATTAAACACAACCTGTTTGATGTTGTCGTAGTCAGTGGCTTCCACTAGAGCAAAGGTGTCCACAATCCCTTGGGCCAGGTCCATGAGACAGGGAGCCAAAATCAAGGCTCAGTGGTCTTGGGGCCACTAAGCAGAGACAGTGACTTGCTCAAACATGTTCAAGAACACCTCTCAGTTGTCTTTGGTCCCCATCTTGTTGATCTGGACTGACTATGGATTTTTGCACCAAAGAGATGTACTAGCAGTCCTGCCTGAGTCTGTTGGTATGCCAACAACCCTTTGCGTAACATTTAAGACTGCTCACTAACCAGCTGATGAATCAATAGGTCCTGCTTCTCAAAGATCCAGGAAAGCCACTGGTTCAGGTTCCCTGGGTTGGATGGAAAAGCTCCACTTTGGGTGTCACTGTGACTGCTGCCCCTCCCTCTTGAAGGTGACAAGGAGGGCTTTGACCGTGGACTGCATGAATTTCAGACTTTTGTTGCTGCTCAAACTAGTCAGGGTGGGGAGTAGATACAAAGGTGGATCAGGTGCTTGACTCCTCCTGTCCTGACCACTGACTGGGAGGTTTAGTTGCCCTATGGCCTTCTGTCCCAAGCCAAGACCAAGTTCCAGTCCCTGGGCTGGCACTGTCTCTAATCCAAACCTGGGGCCTAATTTTCCACACTGACCCCATACAGCTAAGGCTTTTTAAGGAGGGCCAGTAATGTCAAGCTGAAATAAGCCCTATGTTCCCAAGTTTAGTCCTGTTTTCAGAGGCAGACATTCTTTGTGACACGTCCTCTGCCAGCACCTCTTCTGAGTGGGAGTAGATGTCTCTGTCTCCTTGAAGGGAGGAGCGTCAACAGCAGCACATTTCCTGAGCTGTGTCCTCTAGCTGTACAGAACTGGACCCATTCTCCAGTTCACAGGTCCTACATCACCAGTCCTGAATTTTCCCTGAAGGAATACAATATGATAGGGGGCTTCTCCAAGGGCCCTGGCCCACTCTTAGTTGTCAAGACCCTCTAGGCCAGTGGTCCTCAACCTTGGGCCTCCAGATATTCTTGGACTACAACTCCCAGAAGCCTTCACCACCACCTCTGCTGGCCAGGATTTCTGGGAGTTGAAGTCAAAGAACATCTGGAGGCCCAAGGTTGGGGACTACTGCTCTAAGCCCAGGTCTTGCCAACTTGGCCTGGGCTCCACTGCAACTCCCAGGTGCAGCACAACTGTCCCAGTCTTCTTCCTTCTACCTGGAGTCTCAAATTTACTCTCTATGCCCTGGGACTCTCTGTGAGGTCTACCAACAGAGCATGCGTCCCTGTCTACTTGCAACTAGCAGAGCAACCTGCCATACCCTGCCACTTGCAACCAAATAGAAAGTGAAGTTTCAATTGTGTGTGAGGACTTCTGCTTGCACACCATTAGATAGCACCCCACTGTAATTAATTAATCAGAATAATGGATCTTTTTCATTCAGATCCTGAAGTAGCAAATATCATGGGTGAAGGAAGCTGAGTGATTCTCCTAACAAGCCATGATGGCAGGACAGGTGTGCCGTTTCACTTTAAGTGTCCTAAGCTTTGATTTGGGAGTCACAGAACCTATGATACATTAGAAGTGGACCCACTTAGCAAAGATCATTAAAGGACGAAGAGGCAGCATGTGAGAATATAGGCAAATAAGACTATAAGCAATGTTATAATAACTGTCCTAGGAGTAAATCTGATTGAGCTCTAAAAGACTTACTTCTGAGTAGACACAGGGTTGCACTACGCCAGGAGCTGGAATATATAATCCCTCTTTCTCTTTTTGCATTTTAAAAACCAACGGAAAATCCAGGCCAAACCTGTAATCTCTAAATTCAGAGATTACAGTGTCTGAGGAAGCAGGCGGTTCTTAGGTCTTCCTTTAAAAAGGCAGGAAGCCTATTCCGCGAAACTGGTCGCTGTCTTTTTAAGGGAAAACCTAAGAACCGCCTGCTTCCTCAGACACGGATTTAAGGGTTTATCCCACACTCTGACAGCTCTATGATCCTTCTCCTCTTCCCCCCCCCCCCCTCCAAGTCCTAATAACGCTCTCCCCGGAAGCAGTCTTTCAACTCCCGCGGCTTTCTGTTGTTTTAAGAACCAGGGTGAGTCCTTCCGGTTGGGCAGTATTTATGTCCGGTGAAGAGGGAGAAGGCAACCGGAAGTGCTTTGCACTGCAGGCTACAAACTGAACTCTATGCTTTTAACTCTTTCCCCGTCTGGTTTTTGTCTTCTGAGAGACACCAACGATGATCGTTGCCTCGTGAACCGCTTTTCGCTCCAAAGGCACTAATTGCTGAGCAATCATGTATTTCACCCTCGAAGCAAGAGGATGCCAAACCTTACTCACCGCACGGAGGTTGTTCCCGCGGAGGGCGGCAAACTTGAAAAAAATGGTAAGCGGTCTCAAGTTGCCTTCCAGGAGCTGCTTCGGAATCGTAAGGAGAAGGGGAGTCGCGCTCGTCTTAAAAAAAGGAGCTGCAAGAACACAGTCATAGGTCGCCGTTTTGCCGGGCTAAGATTTCTAGTAATGCTAGCTGTGAGGAGAGGCCCCTGAATCGCAAGTTAACGTTTGCACTCTTTGTTTTCTTTTCTTTGAAGTCCTCAAAGGCAAACGACGCGAGCCTCAAAGAGAAGAGGAGCAAACTTTTGGCCCGGGGGCTGCCCAAGCAGAAGCCCATTGAAGGAGTCAAGCAAGTGCTGGTTGTAGCTTCTGGTAAAGGGGGTGTTGGAAAGTCGACCACGGCGGGTAAGTCTCTTATTTGCTCGTCCCTTCGTTTGCTGACATAGTTCCTTTCATTCACCTGGCTACTTTTTATAATACTGTATGTATACAGTGGACCCTTGACTTACAGACTTTTTGAGTTACAGACTTCTCTGGCCGCAAAATTTAGGTTTGACTTGCAGACTGAAATTTGACTTACAGACCAAAAAAAAAACAAAATGGAACAAAAATGGCCTGTTACGGGATTAATCGGTTTTCAATGCGTTGTAGGTCAATGGAGATTCGACCTACAGACTTTTTGACCTGCAGCCACCGTTCCAATACGGATTAATTCTGTAAGTCGAGGGTCCACTGTAGAGTTCAGGCTGTCAATGTAGGAATGAGTCAACTCAATATTTAATTGGGGCTTTAAAAAAACAACAACAAGTGAATTATAGCAATAAACAACTTTTGTTGCAGGGTATAAAACAGTTTCATTTGAAACTTTAAAAAAATTCTTCATCCTCATAAATGGAGCAATTTCCCTTTCCATGCAGAATTTGGTATAGTTTGGGAGGGTTTCTAGACATACGCAAGCAGAAACTAACTGAAGAGTTAATTCCAGAAAAAGATTTTTTTTTCATTCTGTAGACTTTATGTTGAGTTGTGTTTTGGTTCATTTTCTGTGCGATTACCCATTAAAGGACTGACTGTTAAACAGTATTTAACAGGATGCTTCCATCTGGAGACTGTTAAAGATGATTTTATAAATGAAGCTATTAGCTATACATAGTCATTAGGAATAGAACAGTGAAAACATATACGCTGAATAGTTTTCATTTATAATGACCGCAGGAAGTTGAAATTTCAAAATGGGGGAAAGATATACATTGTGAAGAAGTAATCCATTCATCCAGATGCAGTGAATAAAGAACCAATAGTAACAAGCACTTACTAGTACTGCACTTTAAAACCCTGTTAGGGTCTCCATAAAGCAGAAGTGACTTTATGGTAGTATAACACAAGCCAAATAAGGATGCTGTGACACAAAACCCCCCAGACAAGAAGACATAAAGACTAACTGCTTTAATTTAATGTGATTTTTCTTGATAAGTCCACTTCCTCAGACTTTAGAGTGAAACTGTATGACTGTTATATTAATGTATGGCCCCATAACTCTGTGTGTGTGTGTGTGTTTGTTCCGTGTCCTCAAGTCAGAATCAACTTACAATGGACCTAATAGGTCTTTAAGGTACATGAGATATTTAGGGACTGGTTTTACCAGTTCCACTCCCCCAGTGAGTTTCCATGGCTGAGCAGGGACTATACACCAAACTGGTATCTCATAACCAGGTGAGGATAGAGATAATTGATAAAGTAACAGTGTTTCATTAATAAAAGAATAGGACTATCAGGCTGTGAATAATTTTAATTAGGAGTTAAAATTTCTGTTTCAATTATCAGTCCATGCATCTACAAAGTAATAAAAACATTGTCCACGCAAGTGACAAACTGTAGGAAAGATTTCACTTTCAGTCTCTTTCAAGTCTTTTAGAAAGTGTCCAAGTAGATTGAAATGTTCTGAAAAAGGTTTTTGTGGATTGCAATTTCTGATGTCAGATTTATGTCAGTCAATTATTTTGCATGTTGATGGTCCTTATTTGTCTGATGTAGAGTGGCAAAGGATGACATAGAGCACATTAACAAAGGAACAATGAAACACACCCCTTTTCCCATTGGGTGTGACATTGCTGGGTTTTGTATATGTGCAGCCAGAATAAATGTGGGGACAGAGCTACTGTCTAGGTATGTAATAGGTTTTTGTTTCGATCTCTGTATCAGTGTTGTGTAGTCTGTTATGTGTCAATAGTTGTTTGAGTCTGAGAGGTTGTCTGTAGGCAAGTAAAGGCCTGCCACAAAGATCTTGGAAAAGTGAAGTATTCTTTTCAGTGCTTTCAAACTATATGATTGTATGTGTACTTTAAAGTGGATATCTTGTCTAATGTGGAGAGGGGGGGAATGATCATCTCAGAGATGATGTGAGGACTTGTATTGGAGTTCTGGCCATCTGCCCTCCTCCTGGGATTCCTCGTCTTCAAACATAGACACAGATTCCATTTGTAACATGTCACCATTTATTTTTGGAACATTAATAGAACTGTTTACATCAACTTGAACATTATCTTTCTCCTTTTCTTCCAACGGGGCTAGAAAGGCTTTCCATAACTCCGGTTCCAACGTCCCAGTTGCTTGATCGATTGCCAGTCCTTTACTGTTGTCCTCATCGATAGTAGTAATGGGCACAGATGCATCTCTCAGATAATCGTCCCACTTCGTTCTCTTCCCAGGTTCCATGAATTCGTAGGTTCCCAAGGCCCTCGCCGCCTCCTAATCAACTGCACTTCCCATTGACTTATTTCTCTTCTTTCTTGCTTTACTGTCCTTCTCTCTCAGTTCCCTTCTCCACTCTCTTGCTTCTGCCTCTCCCCAATATGATGGTTTTTGGGGGAATCACTCTTATCTGCCTGTGATCCACCTCCTCCCTTGGTACTACCAGTCCCTCCCACCTATGGGCCCAGGGATTCTCCAGCCAAATCCATTCCCACCATGGTGGCAGGTTTTCCTCCTCCTTTACTCCCTCCCCTTCACCTGCTTCTACCACTGTTCTTCTGTCTTGCCTTCCCTTAATAATTTTTTATTTAAATGAAATTAAACTTGCTTTCAACACTTATCACTGTTGATACCTTTTTTTGAGGGGGTATTCAAATAAAAAACCGCCACCCAAAGCATATCCTGGATGATGTCCTCTTCTTGTTCAGTCTTTTGCCTCTTTGTTTTATGGAAACACTCCTGGAGTTCACAGAATTCAAAAGATACAAAAAGCATTTTGGACAGAGAAGATAGGTGGTTGGAGAAAAGGGTCAGGGAGGCTATACATGTGCGTATAGAAAATCCTTCACTCAACAGGGGTGGAGGCCTTAGATACAACCTGTCTCCTATTTATCATGCTTCCTTTTTATCCCTTCCCAGAAAGATAAGGACCACACACACCCCAGAAAGACCACTGTTAACGTCCATTAACGACCCATGACAATGGGTGGAGAAGGACTACAGAAGTAGGATTATCCCTCATCCCCAGTCCTTTGTACTTCTAGTGAGTCTATTCAGACCAGGAAGAAGTGAAACCAACATGGAAGATATATCTCCTACCGACTCTCCTCAGACTGAAGAAGCTACTTGGATGAGTAGTGAAACATTTCTGCCTAACGAGAAAGAACTCCAGTTGCCATGACTCAACTCCCAGATAACCACAGCTGGATGACTGAGAATCTTGGCAGATATGCAAAAAGCAGGTTTCATGATTTAAGTCTAAACCTCGTGGCTAATGCAGTTTTCCAGGTCAATGACTTTCTGATGGTTAAACTAATCTAATCTGGCAGTATTATTAGTCATCACACCTGAGTCAAACCAAAGTGACAGAAGGTACATATAGATGAAGCTTTGTGCAACCAACTACTTCCAATTTATGGAGATCATGTGAATTAATAATCTCCCCAGTGTCCTAACATTAACAGTAGTGCTTAGGTTTTGCAAAATCAAGGTCATAGTTTCCCTTACAGAATCAATCCATCTCATATTAGCTCTTCCTCTTTTCATATTACCTGCCACTTTTCCTAAAATTACTGTTTTGCTCAGGGAGTTGAGTGTTCTTATTGTGTACACCAATTGTGTTAGTCTCAGTTTAGTCTTTGTCGCTTCCAGAGAAAGTTCAGGGTTGATTTGATCTAGGAGTCCCTTATTTGTCTTTCTGGCAGTCCAGGATATCCATAAGCTCTCCTCCAATACTAAAGGAATTGCATATTATTTCTTCAGCTGTTGCATCCATACATAATAATCAAGAATGTCATAGTATGAATTATCTTTATATTGGTCAACAGTATTCCATTGTTATCCTTAAGGATTTTTTTTCCTAGTTCCTTCATAGTACCTTTTTCAAGTTTTTGTCTAAAGTAGATCTCTTGACTACAGACTACATTTGAATTGATGATTGAACCAAAGTAGTGGAAAATATAATTTCAGTTTCTTCATTGTCAGTGCTAAAGTTGTATAATTTTTCATAGTCATTTTAATTTTTATAGTAATCTGGTGTTGATATTTATTTATTTATTTATTTATTTATTTATTTATTTATTTATACTGTAAACCGCCCAGAGTGGCCTTGGCCATGGCTAGGGCCACTCTGGCTGGTTTACTATATATAAACAAAGAAAAAAAGCAAAAAAGAGAAAGAAAAATAAAATAGAAATACAGTGGTACATCGCTAGACGATGACCCCGCTGTACGACAAAACCACAGGACGATGACTTTTTGCGATTGTATAATGATTCACATAAGTCATTCCTATGGGGGAATTCCGCTGGGCATCGATTAGGTCTGTGCTTCACGGACCATTTATTCGCAAGACGACGATCTTTACAGCTGATCATCAGGTTCCCAAAATGGCTGCCCTGTGTTTTCCAGACCCATGCTTCGCAGGGCAGCCATTTTAACAGCTGATCGGTGCTGGGGAAATGGTTTCCCTATGGGCGATCTTCACTGGACGACAAGGTAATTTCCCTATTGGAACACATTAAATGGGTTTCAATGCATTCCAATGGGGAAAGGCTTTTTGCATGACGACGATTTCGCATAGCAGCAATTTTCCCGGAATGGATTATCGTCGTCATGCGGGGCACCACTGTAAGTAATAAACTCAAAACATAAATATGCATAAAACAAAAACATTTAAAGCTACAATCTTAGTCATTTCACCTCATTGCTGTTTTCTTCCAGTAAAATAGTGTCACCAGTAATTTAAAGTTACTGATATTTCTTCTACCAGTTTTCACTCCTTCATCTGAATTTTATATTTTCAGCAGATAGATTGAACAGATAAGAAGATAAAATCACCGTTGACTGACAACTTTACCAGTTTGAAGCCATTATTTTCCCATACCTTTTGTCAGATAGACCTTTCTCTAGAATGTAGGATCAGGAGGATATGGTGGCATATCAGTTTCTTTTAGAGTAGCCCATTGCTAATCACAATCCACACAGCCAACAGCAGCTTTACTGCACACATAAAGCACACCATCATCATTATCATCAAGTCAATTTTGATTTATGGCAACCCATTCCAGATGGAGAATACTTAGAAGTGGGTTACCATTCCCTTCTTCTGGAGATAGCCTGGGGATGTGCACCTTACCCAAGACCACACAGGTCTCTGTTTGCAGGAGGCATAATGCAGAATTGAAGTCCCAACCCCTGGCTCCAGAGCTAGATGCCTAAACCACAATGCTATCCAACCAATTTAAAGCACATAGAATCTTTATATAAATAATTAATGGATGTAAGTCTGACATTCAGAAACGGCGACATAAAACCTGTTTCAGAACATTTCTGCCTTTGAATGACCTGGAAATGACAATCTCGGGGAGCAAAAAAACCCAAAACCCACTATAAAACTAATTTTGAAAGAAGCACAGCTGAAATAACGTGCAACTGGGTGTTATATGCTACTCAAAAAAAAAAAATTAATCAAAGCTTCTTAATTCATTACCAAGTTTGAGATTCTATATTGATTCCCCCAGTTCGTCACTTGTGTCAACAATACTATTCTTCCTTTGTAGACTTACAGTGTGATAATTAAATTATTCATAGCCTGATAATCCTGTTCCTTTACTAATAAACTATTCCCACTTTGTCCATTTCTGTATCCTCCCCTGGATATGGCCATGTATAAAATATGACAGCTATATAGTTTCACTTTAAAGTCTGAAGAAGTGGGCTTGACCCACAAAAGCACTTATCAAAATATAGTTGTTAGTCTTTAAGATACCGTAACACTTTTGCCTCTTGTTTTCTGACATAAGACACCAACTGATTTTTCTGTTGAAATTCTTTGTTATACTGTACTCCAGTAGTCATAGTATATTTGCAATATTATCTCTACTACCTCTTCTGTTTCTGAAATCAGGTTGAATATCTGGTATTTTTTGCTCCATGTATTATAAAAGCCTTGGTTGTAGAACCCTAAGTACCACTTCACTTGCACAGGAAATTTATGAGTTGGTCCTACAGTTGCTATACTTTTTGTTACCTCCTTTCTTAATTTTTGAGTGTACTGTATTGTTGATTTACTATTCATTGCTTTGATGCGTTGTTCACAACAAGTTTATTTTAAAAACTAAATAAAAATCTCAATATTTGGATTTCTTGTATTACTGGGAGTTGGAGTAGAGTTGAGGTCTCTTCCAATTAAACTATTCTGTGTTGCTTAATCATTTTCAAGACATTGCTTCTTTCTTGGAAGTGATAAGAACTTTTGAGAATGTGGTGGTAGTTGCATTTTATTAAACTGTTGTTTTCTTCATTTTTCTAGTAAATATAGCACTTGCACTGGCAGCAAATGATTCGGTAAGTGATCATCTAATTACTGTTCTAGTGTTAATAGACATCTTGATAATAAGTGCGTACAGTTGTTTTAAAATTCGTCACTTATGAGCTGGGGAAGATACCTTGCTTTTGGATGTAGTTGGATTAAGGTGGTACAGTAGAAGATAACCTTTGTCAGAATTCTGGCTAGCTATGAAGAATCCTGGGCAAATGATTATCTCATTGGCCTCTTGCCAATCTGCCATCAGCAGTGAAAACTCCGTACAACAGGAATATATTATGGCTTTGGAGTGGAGGCAGTGAAATTGTCCTCATAAAGACCAGGTAGAACCACCACAGGACAAATTAGGCCCAGGAGCTGGAGAGTTCTCTCCCATTCTTTACAATAGTCTGTAAGGTGCATCAGTATTATTTCAATACTCTATTGTGAGACTTTAGTCTATGGGCTATTGGCCTGCCTAACATCTGTTTTTGATATTTGCAGAAGCCCCTCTCATACCTGTGAGCCAATAGACAAGCAGAAGAAGTAGTATCACAGGTGCTGTCCCTACCCCGTCTCCTTGCACACTTCTGGAACATATAGTTCTGTGTGCACAAACTATATGTATACTTAATCTGTTAGATTGCAGATCCTGTCTATTCAAGCGTCTGCCAACCCATAACAAAAGCCTTACACAATTGTGCTTTGTATGCATTTGTATTAATGCCTTCATCTGAACATGAATACACTGTAAGAGTGAAGCCACCAGCTGTGCTCTTATTTCTGTTGTATGCACATTCATTTCAGTATGTGAAAGAAGTTGCAGATAAATGTTGAATTCCTGACTTACAGCTCAGTCTCTAAGCCGCTGTAGCTATACTGGCTATCCTGTATGATGGATAAGGGAGTTGCAGTCCACTTTAATAAATAAACCAAGCATATTATCTCTTGCTGGCATATAACCAGACAACACAGAAAACAAAACCCACATGAGTAAACCTAAAATATACCTGGAACATGCTACAGCACGTAAAAATTAATCTGATAGTGATGAAGAAAAACTAGAGTTTATTAGATAACTTGGAGTCACAGTTTATTGTACTGCTCAAGTTCTGCAGTGGAAAGTTTACATTTGTTGATAATCTGTCTGGTTTTCAGAGATCGGGGTTGGCAGAAAGGGAGGGATATGATTTTGAGAGTAACAGATGTCACATTAATGTTTGATATAGAGGTAAATTTTTAAAATCGTTGTATTGGAAGTAATTGCTTGAGTGACACTAATAGGAGTCACCTGGCAAATTCTCAAATGCTGCACTGAAAGTCTTTCATAATTAATGCCAGATGATACTGCAGACAGTGCAATTCACAGTGGAGACACACTACACCGAGCACTGTCGCAAACAAAGAATCATCTTGACTGCCATTCATTGTACACAGTTTTTTCTAATTTTTGTTCTCTTTGCAATCAAAATAAAAATCATGTGTTCATTATTCTCCTCTTTATTTTTATCTCTCTAAAACTGTTTTTGCAAAATCATGTGAGTGTGTTAGGGTTCCTTAGTACTTAGTGACTGAATAAATGTTCATGATGATAAAGCTTAAGGGTGAGCTGGAAAATGTGACTTCATGTCTTGTCTGTAGCTGAGACCAGCCCTACCATTAGACAGAGTGAGGCAGGTTCCTCTGGTGGCAGAAGAGGGGCAGGAAATGGTTGTGAGGTGCTGGAGGACAAGGTGTATGCTGAATGTGGGTGCATTCCCATGGCTAAGGGTCTAAATCAGATTCAGCTACTGGTGCGGTCAGCTTCTGTTCTGTCAAGGGAGTCATTCTGTCCTTTGTCTCAGGTAATGAAATGCCATGGGTCAACGTTGCTTCCTGTCACTTGATTTCACTAAGTGGCCTAAAGGAGGTTACTGTCCTTGAAAATAATTTCAGCCACACATTGGCAAACTGCGGACAAAAACCTAATGTCACAGGGCTAGTATAATAAGAGTTACTGACATAATATATGTGACGTGCTTTTGAAGGATCCTCAAGGCGCAGTGGTGAAAAACGGCTTGCTGTACTGCAGCCAAAACTGCTCACGACCCAGAGTTCTGTCCCGGGTAGTTGGCTCAAGGTTGACTCAGCCTTCTATCCTTCCAAGATTGGTAAAATGACTACCCAGCTTGCTGGGGGAGGGGGCAATGCGTAGCCTGCGTAATTAATTGTAAACTGCCCAGAGAGTTCTTTAAGCGCTATGGGGTGGTATATAAGCAGCACACTTTGCTTTTGCTTTGCTTTCTAAATGCTGAGCATTATTTATATAAGATTGAAGCCCATCTTTTCTTTCCATAAGTGCAGCTCTTATGTGCAAGGTCTATTTTGGCTTAGACCAGAGTGGGCGAGAAAGGAGAAATGAGAAAGGAGTACGGTGGTGCCTCGCTTAACGGCGATAATCTGTTCCAGGAAAATCGCCGTTAAGTGAAAACATCATAAAGCAAAAATAAAAAGCCCATTGAAACGCATTGAAAAACTTTCAGTGCGTTCCAATGGGCTTAAAACTCACCGTCCAGTGAAGATCCTCCATACGGTGGCCATTTTTGCTGCCTGTATAGCGAGGAGTCCGTCCCTAAACACAGCGGGAAGCCATTTTATTTACCCGGCGGCTATTTTGAAACCACGGATCAGCTGTTTAAAAAACGTTGTTTTGCGAAGAATTGGTTCCCAAAGCACGGAACCGATCAGCGCAAAGTGAAATTCCCCCATTTAGGCCATCGTTTTGTAATCGCAAAAAGATCGTTGTAATGTGGATTCAGCATAATGCGGGGCAATCGTAAAGCGAGGCACCACTGTATTAGTGCAGTTTGCTGTGAGTCTGGAAGAGAGCTTTAGAATTTACCATGTTGACCCATCAGGTAACTATATGAGAAGTTAGGAAAGACTAGTTACTACAATGTAGTGAATTTTAACCTGGTTACAAGCTTATCTTTCTCGCTCTCAATAGAAAGCTTGCTTTGTCAGTATTCTGCTATAAATAACCAGATTTTGTCTTACCAGTGTCTTGCTGCTGTTTTTGAGTAGGGTTTAGGAAGCTTTCTGTACTTGCATAACTTTAAAAACTGCAATTTTAAGAAACTTTTACAAAAAGAAAATTTAAGGCAGCATGGTATATTTCCCAATACCATTACTAGCTGAGACATACATTCAGCTTTCTTTTTGCCTTAATTCCATGTTTCCGTTTTTAATCCAGACAAGTTTAAATTTTAACACTTCAGTCTCTCTTTATGTGGGGAAAGAAAACTTCATGCTCTTCATTTGTTATGGTGTTTTTGGGCCCAGGAGTCACATGAGAGACATTCAGATGATTGTGTTGTATACTGTTAGATGAATGTGTTCCTTCTAAATCAGAAATGTGTGAAGCCTGCAAAAGTTAGTAGATCTGCAGTTTTTCTGCATAATGCCTGTATGTGTGCGGAGTATAAATGTTGCCATTCAGATTGCTTGCATGGACGTGTTTGTATTGTAGCGTGTATTTCTGCATGGCTGCAATTGGTGATACCTTGGAGCCTTTTTTATAGTACAGGTCCCAGAAAACTAGGCCACTTGCCAATCTGGCTGGAGGGTTTGACAAATTATAGTACAAAAGTAATTTTGCCATGCTTTGCAATTGGCTTCCTTAGATCAATGCCAGTCCAGTATCCTCCATAGAATTAGTTTGAGACCTCACATTTCAGAACAGTTTCAAGCAAAACCATTTACTTAGCAGACTGCTTCCGCTATGGGTAAAATTAATTGCAGTCGATTAAAAATTCCAGTTCAGTAGCCAGTATAAAGGTCGTGCCCAGTCAAGTATTGCTTTATAGCAAATGAAATGTTTTGGGCAGTCCCAGGTCACTAGATCTGGAATAACTGCTGAGTTACTGGGTTACTCTTACCAAGTTTAGCTAATTAGTGGCAAGAATGTGCTGTCTTTTAGGGCTGTACTGGGATTTCTAAATCTCTGTTGCTTTTCCCCTGAAGGGAACAAGCTATACCCTGGTATCTTCTTTCTTAATTGCCTGCTTCAGTTTTGACAGCAGTTTCTTTTTGATTCGCTGGAAATCTCAGTAGCTGGGTTCGGATCCCTTAGGACCTGCTCTTCAAGGGAACCTTTGGCTTTCCTGCCGGGATGACTCATATTCCTATACAGGCAACTGTTTTTAATAAAAGCTACATGCATTGCCACAGACAATTTATTGTAGCAGGAACAACTCGGATTAATAGAAGCCAACTGTAATGCATCAAGATTGCTTGTTTACAAACAGAATATTTTAGAGAGCAAACACCAGCTGTGCATGACTACGGGTGGCACATTCAATTTGGGAATGTTATGGGATGGGGAGACTCTCAGTTAGCCTGATTCACAATTTCTTTCCTAAGGAGCCCTGTGATAGAGTGGTGTTCCTCCCCGCCCCCAGCTCACTTCACTTCCAGTTGTTCATTGTGGCAATAGAAGTCCTCTGATGATGCTTGATAATCCTAACACACAAGGTGGCCACAGGACCAGGTTTCTGTGCAAGGTGAATGTATAAATTTATTTAACCCGTATACTCCCCCACTTAGTGATACTCAGTACTTCAGGATGTTTACAAAACAGATTGGCTATCCTCCAAAACACAACCCACATACAAATCCAAACAAGATTGTGATGACCAACTCATTATTTTTAAAAAAGCAAGGGGAATCCTACATTTAAAAATTAAAAATTCACAACATAACGGGATATTTCTTGAAGGTCACTTTATAAAATGCTGTATTTAAGGATATCCTGAAAGTCAGAAGGGATGAAGCCTAGAGCATCTCAGATTGAAGTTTATTCCACAGAGAAGGGGCCACCACCAAGAAGGTCTGATTTCTCGTTGTCTTTTTGGCCTCTCTTGGTGTGGCCCCCTTTAACACTGTAGTTCGAGAGGAGTGTGTAAAACAGGTACCTTTTCCCCCCATAGGGGAGATGCTCTGACAAATATCAAGGTTCTAAACTGTTAAGGGCTTTTATAGGTCAGCACCAGCATCTCGAATGTACATAGCTCACAGGAAAGGTGAGTTGCCTGTTTAGTGTTGCAGACCATGGAATAATAGAATAATTGATTAGGAAGGGGCCTAGAAGTCCAACCCCATCCCAAGTGCAGGAGCCCAATAAAAAAGTATATCTGACAGATGGTTGTCCAATTTTCTCTTGAATGCTTCCAGCGCTGGAGTGCTCACCATTTCCTGAGGGCATTGTTACCATTTTGTACTGCTCTAACCGTCAAGAATGTTTGCCTGATAATCTGCTGAAATTTGGCTTCCTGTCACTTGGCCCCATTATTACGTGTAGTGTGCTCCAGGACGATTGAGATCAGAGCCTGCCCCTCTTTTGTTTGACTATCTTTCAAGTATTTGAAAAGTGCTATCATATCTTTTCTGGGTCTTCTTTTCTCAAGGCTAAACATATCTAGCTTTTTCAGTCTTTCCTCATGGGGCTGGGTTTGTGGTCCTCTGAACATCCTTGTTGCCCTTCTTGGAACTTGTTCCAACTTGTTGGTGTAGTGACCACCCTGTCTTCCTATAAAATGATATTGGCCTGCACCAATGGGAGCTGTTGGGAGGTGGAGCCAGAGAGACTAGAGGGGAGGGGTGAGTCAGTCTGGTCAGTTCAGTCAGAGAGAGCAAGAGAAGAGTTTTAGACAGAGAGATTGTTTAAGGAGCGATTAGTCAGAGTATGACCTGTATTAATTAAGACAGAAGAGGTTAAAGTAAAATACCGAAGCTTTGTGTAACTTTAAGAATGTACTTAAGAACTATTCTTAAAACAACTTGTAATCAATAAACCTGTTCTTATTTCAAAGTTAAGTACTGAATGGACCTCAGTCTTTCATAGGAAATATAGGTTGATAAAGAGATCAACTGGTGGCAGCGTGATAAAAGGCGTGTTGGGATACTAGTGTGAGCTCTGTGTTTGGTGAAACAAGCAGGGGCCACAGGGTAAACACCACAGTTGGCATCCTTCTTAAAGTGCGGTGTACAGAAGTATGCATAGTATACTAGATCAGGGATCCCCAACCCCTGGTCTGTGGCCCGGTACCGGGCTGTGGCCTTGGCAGGACTGGGCCACGGCGACAGATCTCTCGCCCCCACACACACATGTATGTCCCTCATACACATGCCCTGTCCACGGATGCACATATGCATGCATGCCCCCCATGCATGCATGGACACCCTGCCCACGCACGCACGGATGCCACTGCCTGCTGAACCGGTCCACGGTTCAAAAAAGGTTGGTAACCACTAGTCTAGATGACCAGTGCCAAATAGAAGAGAACTAGTACTTCATGGATGCGGAGATTATACTTCATAATGCAGCTTAAAATACCATTTGCCTTTTTTGCAGCCTCATTGCACATATTGGATGTAATGTCATTCACACATATTGCGTTCACAATGCCTGCTCAGTTTCTTGGCATGGGGCAAAAATTGCTAAACAAACCAGGATGTGTCTTTCTGCACCCTTTTCGTTATGTTGTCCAATAGCAGGCAGTTTCCCTTCTCTAGTTTGCTCTATCTTGGCAAACAAGAGTACAAATTCAGGGGTTAATCCTGGTTTCTTTGAAAGAAATAAGTTGCCTGCTATTAAATGATGAACCAGTGATGGACTGATACTTCTGCAGCAAGGGGAAGATAAGCAGCAACAGGCATTGGCATCTGGCTTCTAAACCTTGACATAGTTTATGGACTACTGTGGAGTCTCGACTTACGTGCGGTTCCACTTACGAACTTTTTGACCTACGGACTTTTCCGGCCACAAAGTTTCACTTCGACTTGCGGCCGGAGAATCAACCTACGGACCGGAAAAACTTGGCGCTTTCCCCACCTCCACCTTCCAGTCCATAGACTGCAGGTTGTGCCCGCTGTCAGCTTTGAGCTTTCTAAGCCCTGAAAGCCCAAAGCTGACAGCGGACGCACAACCAAAGCTGCAAGCCAAAAGCCACTCTGCGTCCACTGTCAGCTTCGGAGCTTAGAAAGCTGGACCCACTGGCCTCTTGCCTCCTGGACCCACTGGCCTCTGAGGTCCAGCTTTCTAAACCCCGAAGCTGACAGCGGTCGCAGAGTGGCTTTTGGCTTGCAGCTTTGAAAGCCGGAAGCCACTCTGCGGCCGCTGTCAGCTTTGGGCTTTAGGGGCTTAGAAAGCTGGACCTACTGGCCTATTGCCTCCTGTCCCCGGTGCCCTCTGCCTCCTGTCCCCATGGGGATTGGAGGCAGAAGACAGTGGGGACAGAAGGCAGAGGGCAGCGGGTGCAGCTTTGGAAGCCCTGGATTTTTTTCTTTGGCTGGAACGAATTAAATGGTTTTCAATGCATTCCTATGGGAAATGGACCCTCGACCTACGGAATTTTCGACCTGTGGCCACAGTTCCAATACGGATTAATTCCGTAAGTCGAGGGTCCAATGTACATGCACTATGCATTATATCAGTGGTTTCCAATCTTGGTTAACCCAGATAAATGTTCTTAGACCGAAACTCCCAGAAGCTTTAACCACCTTCTGTGCTAGCCAGATTCTCTGGGAGTTGCAGTCCAAGAACACTTAGGTTACCCCACATTGGGTGCCTCTGCATTATATCATCTGCTTGAAATGTTCTCCTTTTCTCTCCCTGTCTTCTGTCTTTTGTATCACCTCTTTTAAAGCAGTAAGTTTTATTGTGCAGTCATAGACCCGTTCTATGTAAGATCTGTAAGATCAAAGACAGAGGTGATCTCTCGCTTTTTATTTTAATTGATCTGTATGTTGTTGATGTCTGTAGCAGAAGAGCAAGGTATAAAAGCTTTAAATGAATGAATAAATGTCATATCGAGGAAAAGACTGTAGGTAGTTGGGCTGTATAGAGCCAGGATAATTTGTGTAAGAAGCTAATTTATACTTGTTGCTTATATTGCCTAAATTCTGAAATATTAAAATTCATAGGCACAACCACTAACCCAATTCTTGCAGCACCATCTTTACCTATAGAGTGTTGTAGGCTGGAATTAACCTGGAGTGAACCATTTTGTGGCAGGTTCTATTTACTCTATAGTAGTCTGTGCTATATTGGCCACTAGTGAATTAAGTATTAGTTAACCTGCCTCTCTCCTACTCAGAGATTTAAGTTATGGTTTAACTTCTCCTTGTGCTGTCCTTCAGATCTACTGATTAGGCTGACTGGATTATGGGAGTCGCTGCTGAACATATCTAATAGAGTGCCTGTTTGAGGAAGACAGACTTAAGGGAGAACCTATGAAGCGTATTGAAAAATAGCCAAGTCCTGTCCTCAGAGTGGAGAATAGTTGCTACCAGCAAAAACACTCAGAAATTCAGGACACTGTTTTTGCTAACAAATCAACTTGATCTCCAATAAAGGAGCCCTTTGCAATACAAAGACTGCCAGCAGAGGGAAGCCAATGAACCCAATTCTGTTTCACTAGTCCTTTGCTATGCTATGGCACACTGATCATGATGTGGTGAAATACATTTTTTTCGTTTTTCACCCTCACCTCTTATTAACAACAGCATCCCTTTAAATAAATGGAAATAGAAAAGCATTCTGAGAGAGTGATAAACATTTCCCTGGGTGTTTTACATCTGGATGCATCCTTGTTAATGGAAAAATACGTTTGTGGATGGAATGAAAATAAAATGCTTCTAAGTCTGTTGTTTGAAATACAACTCATTTGTATTTGCTGCAAATAATGCTGAATTTGTGGTATCTATATAATTCTGCATGTATAAAATCTATCTGCCTCTTCGGGGGTTTGCAAGTGGCATCCCAAACTCTTGCAAAGGAGTTACTGATGGGAATAAATGAGCATGGGCAAAAACAATTGACTAATTACCAAATGTATGCAATCAACTTCATTTCTAGTGGTTCTGGTTTTATAATTTATTTATATATTTTTATTTATTAAATTTATACCCCGTGCATCTAGACCAAAGTCTACTCTGGGCGGCTAACAATAATGGATAAAATAAAAACAATATAATAAAATAAAAAACAACAGTAGTAAAGTAGTTCAAGATGGGGAAAATATATTTCAAGTGATGACAGGAGGGAAAGCCTGCCTAAAGAGCCAGGTCTTAAGTTTGCTCTTGAAAACAACCAGCGAGGGAGCCAGACAGATCTCTGGGGGCAGACTGTTCCAAAGGCGAGGGGCCACTGCCAAGAAGGCCCAGTTTCTTGCTCTTTCTCTCCAGGCCTCCCTTGGCATTAGGCCCCTCAGCCGCCCTTCCTGCCTAGAACGAGTGATTTGGGTAGATCTAGGTTGGAGGAGGCATTCCTTATAGTTCACAAGCTATCTGGAATTGGTCTAAGTGATGGGCCTCCTACTAGTATTTCACCTGCAATCAAGGTGCTAAACTGTTTTAGTATCTAGTATCGAGGTCCTAAACCATTTAGGGCTTTATATGTCGTCATTAACACTTTGAAATCAATGCGGAAATGAACGGGCAGCCAATGCAAGGCAGCCAGAGTGGGGGTAATATGCTGATATTTTCTCACCCCAGTGAGGAGTCTGGCTGCCGGATTCTGCACCATTTGAAGCTTCCACATCAATCTCAAAGGTAGCCCCACGTAGAGCACGTTACACCACAGATAGAAATAGGCAGAGCGGACCACTGACATGACCTGGGTTTCCGTGGTGAGCGCCGGATCCAGATGGATCCCAAAGCTGCGAACCTCACTCTTTGCGGTGAGAGTCACTCCCCCAAAAGAGAGGAAGTTTCCCAAACCACTGATGGAGGGGCCACCCACCCTCAGGACCTCCGTCTTGTCCAGGTTCAGCCTTAGACCATTCTCCTGCATTCATTGCAGTACAGTCTCCAGGCAGCACTGAAGGGACGGAACAGCATTCACTGTGGTTGGAGAAAAGGATGTAGAGCTGGGTGTCATCAGCATACTGATGGCAAGAAGCCCCATAAGCCCTGATGACCCCACCCAGTGGTCTCATGTAGATATTAAACAGCATTGGGGAGATAATTGAGCCCTGCGTAACCCCACAATTGAGACTCCACGGGGCTGAAACACTCTCCCCAAGCTGTACTCTCTGAGGACAGTCTTCCAGGAAGGATTGGAGCCAGACAAGCACCAGACCACCGATTCCCAGCTCGGAGAGCCTCCCCAGGAGGATACTGTGGTCGATGATATCGAAGGCGGCTGAGATATCGAGGAGGAACAACAGAGACATTTTGCCCCGTCGGCCTCCCTCAGCAAGTCATCAAACACGGCGACCAATGCCATTTCCATACCATGGTACGGCTTGAAACCCGACTGGAATAGATCTAGGGCATTGGTTTCATCCAAAAGAGCCTGGAGCTGGTTAGCCACCACCCTCTCAACCACTTTGCTAAGGAAAGAAACATTGGTGACAGGCCTATAATTGCCAATGTTGTCCGCCGCCAAACTTGGTTTCTTCCTTATGGGCCTAATGAATGTCTCTTTGATTAATTAATGGGTCTCTTTAATGGAGAGACCCATTAATTATTGCCTTGATCCATTCAGTTGTTGTAGGCCTGGCTGCTTTGATTAGCAGGCTAGGCAAGGGAGGAGGTGGTGGCACGACAGCAGTCAAGCGCTTTGTCCACCATATCTGGTGTCACAGGCTGAAAGAGATCAGGTCTCATAGGGCAAGGCGGAGTGCTGGATGTCTCTGCTTGATCTACTGTATTCAAAAAAGGAGAGAGGTCCCGGCGGATGGCCTCCACTTTAGATTTTTAAAATGCTGCAAATTGGTCCGGTGAAATACTAGTAGGAGGCCCATCACCCAGACTAATTCTGGATAGGTCGCAAACTATACGGAAAAGTTCCGCCTGCTGATTTGAAGCTTCGCTTATCTGGTCAGCGAAGTGAGCTCGACCGGCAGCCCTCACCTTAGTAAGATAGTGCTTAGTCGCAATCCTGATAGCTTTCTGATTATAATCCGTCGGGTTCCATCTCCAAATGCACTCTAGCCTTCTCCTGTTCTGCTTCATAGCTTGCAGCTTCTGGTTAAACCAGGGCGCTGGCCAAGCTCTGCAACGGAGAGGGCATTTAGGAGCGATTGTGTCAACAGCCCTATTTAACACTCTTGGGCTCATCTACTCCAGGGTCTAATAGTGGTTAGAATGAGACTCCCTGAACCTGGTGGTCCATTACACAGGTCTTCCAGCCAAAGATTTTGAAGTATGGAAAGAATCTGAAGGAAACAGAAGTGGAAATCCACCAAAATCAGCCCAAGGAAACAAAGTACAGGGAGCAAAACAGTGTTAAAGCAAAGTTTTGTTAGTTGCTTTAATTTGAAGCAGCTTCCTGTATTCTTATGGGCTGTTGAGGAATTTTGGAGAGAAAACTGTGCACAGACTGGCAGATCTTCCTCTGCCACTGCTTTTCCAGTCAGACAAACAGCCTTTGACTGTTGCTTTTTAATTTGCACAGATTGCAACGAGGGAATGCAACTTCTTAAATAGCATTTTTTGTCATTTGTTGTTATAGCTATTATAAACCTGTTGGCTTTTAAATTGCCACTGGACTCTGTTTTTGTTGCAGAAGACTTAAGATCTCTCCTTCTCTGAAAATTCTTTCTTCTTAATTTTTCAAGTGAGACATATTAAAGCAAGATAGAAAACATCACAAAAGTGCTAGGTAATCTGGCAGGTAGATAGTGAGGAATGGGAATTAAATCCTGATTTCTTAGTACAGTATCAGGATTGCAGAAGTCCAGGGCTAGTTTTCTTCCCCAAATCTCTCTGATCCTGCAGCAGCTTTTTAGCACAAACTTTGGATGCCCACTGCTGATTAGGTATTAAACCAAGCTTGGGGTCATTGCACTATGTTTAAAGGAAACATTTCTATCCTGGAGGTGTTAATTTTGCGGGCAATACCTGGAAGCTGACAAAGAAAAGAGGAAAAAAGAGATATCCCTTTTGTTGAGATAATCTCGCAGGCTTTCTAACACTGGATATCAGTGATAGGATGGCTTTGAGGACTTAAAGGGATTCTCCTTTTCCAGTAACTAATTGGTAAAGTTTTTTTTCCTGCTTCTGGATTGCCCTTCTTCTTTTCCTGTTTGTTCTGCTCTCTTTTTTTTGTTAGTCTCTTTCATCCTCTCTTGATCTCCAGCCATGTGGCTAGCATAGAGGGTCTGTCTCACTCGTGGCTGAAACTTACCTTTTGTTTTCTATATTTTTATCTTTCTGACTGTAACTAATTATCATAACTGTAAGTAAAGATAACGTTCTTCACTTAAAAAGCTTCCAAAGTGATTTTTAACATATAAAATGAAAAGAGTGGTCTACTGAGATGTAAGCTATTCTTTTACACTTTCTGTGTTCAGTTGTTTGTATCTGAGACTCTGCTATCTATAAAGGAATTAATTCCCCAGTGCAAAAACAGCCTGGATAGGG